>NC_087440.1:23190158-23801408 GCF_036321535.1 Camelus dromedarius
AAAAAATTAAAGTTTGAAAAGAATTTTAAACCTTATTGTATTTTGAGTAGGTTACCCCTTTCTCTGCAAGGCTTAACACCACTAATTTGCTAGATTAACTCATTAGAGATTATACAAGGATTAAAGTTGTAATGTCAGTCTTGATGATGCTACATTATTATGAATTCCAAATTAGGGAATTGGAATTGATGAATTTGTTTTTACTATCAGAACTTGTATGTTTTGAACTTGGTGATGTTTGTGTGTTAAGCTAAATGTATCTTCTGCCTGCTTCCTTGGCCTGTATCATCTCAGAGTGGATGAGGTGGTGAATCCTGTAATATCTTCAAGACTTTTCATGTTTTCTTAAGCAAAAACATTCTGTGCCACAACCTGGCAGATTCTCTCATGTTAAGGCATAGAGAGAGACTTTAAAAAGGGATATTTATTTATGTCAGCAGTTTCTTGTAAATATACAGTGTCTAAAATCAGTTAATAGGAAAATAAGACAAATTACATTAAATGAAAAGAGTTGAAAAACACAATTTTCCAATTTCTTTATGGGTATTAGCCCAAGAGAATAAATCACAAAAGAAGAAAGCTAACTCCTATGTGTCTCCCCAGTGTTTTTTTTCAAACACATTCTTTTATGGTAATGACTGACCATATATCTGAATTCTTTACCTTGGGGATCTAAAATAAGAAAATAAAAACACAGTTACTCACTATGCACATTCTCTGTATTATGAGTGTTGGAATTTGGAAACATTACCTCTAGAGAGTTAACGTGATATTTTAGCACACCCTGTGTATCCTCTTTGCACAGAAGTTCTAGGAAAATGCTATTGACTATCTTGATTTTTCTGTTTGTTTCAGTGGCTCGTGGGTACAAAGATGATTATCATTTCTACCTGAAAGTGACATTTTCTTAAGAAACATGTTTGTAGAGGGAATTGAATATTGAAAAGAATATTAGACCTTATCTTTTTTAAAAAAACAACTGTTTATGTAAACAATTCCTTATTTACTCTGTGTGTATTGAACAAGTGATTTTTTAAAATCAATAGATCCTTCTTGCTATGAGCATGAAGATACTTTTTTCCCAGTGTTTCACACTCAAGTCCCTCCAGAAGAATATGAAAACCGTATACAGAATGTCAGTCAAGGTATGTGATTTTCCATGTCACAAGAAAATACTAGCTGTATACAGAAATGTTCACAGATGAAATGATTTAATTTGATTTGATTTTAGTGATGGGCAGCAGTAGGTGAGGGTCATTAGTTAATCATTATTTCTGCTTTTGGATGTTTGAAATTTTTAATAATAAAGAGTTAAAGAAAAGCTGACTGCAAGTAATGGAAACCTAGCTTAAGCAAAAAAGAAAATTGCTTCTTTGATTCCTAAGAGCATATCCTAAGGTTAGCCATTGAGAGGGGAGTTCAATTCCACAATCATAGAAAAGAGATCAACTGATCTTGGGTTAGTTGCCCACCCTTGGTTCTACCAACTCATCCAACTCAGCAAAAGTTGGGGTCACTATAGGAACATGGCAGTGTCTGCCATGGATCAGTGCCAGGAAGGAGAGAAGAAGACATTTCTAGTGAGAGAATTCTGACCAGACAATCTAATATTTTCTCCTATAATTTATTAATAATATATTTTAAAGTAACTATTATAAATGTAGACAAGTATGCATTTAATTTGAATTATTTTAATGTTGTGTGGATTAAAAGACTATGAAACTTCAGCTGAATGAATAAACTTCATATTTCAGCTTAAAAGTCTATATGCAACTTGGATTATGGGAAAAAGTTATAAATTTTATACCTAAGGAGGCTGCTCACCAAAAAAGTAGCTCATACTTTAACTGTTGGTAGTTGATTTTAAAAAATTATGTTGCTGATTAAAGAATAGAACCCCAATTACAAAGCACAGGTTTATTTGCCTTGAAATGTATAACTTAAACTTTGAGTAAAACCTTTTTTACTCATTAATTTTTGTCTGAAAAGAATTTAAATCCAGAGATCTCACCCTTTTCCTTGTTCTTTCCAGCTAGTGTTGTCAAAATTTATTCTTGAATTATTAAATTTGTATGAAATCCTTGATAGTTAGCTATAAATGCACCATTTGACTTAATCCTTTTTATTGAAATAACTTCTCTTATAAAACAGAGATAACTTTTAAGTAAGCCTTGTCTGGATTGAGCAACTGGCTAGTGTTTTTTCCTTTGGACTTTAATATGGCAGTTTATCCTGTTTTGTAAGGTAGACTCCATTTGTTGTTTAAGAAGACTCTTCTTTATGCATATTTTTAGAGCTTTAATGAAGGATTCATATGATCTTTTTTAAAAAAACGCTTTAAATGTGACTACAGTGAAAACAAGACATTTAATAAAGGAAATAAAGAGTTCGCAAGTTATTTTTTGTTTTGTTTCGGGGGGAAGATTTATTTACTTATTTATAAATGGAGGTATTGGGGATTGAACCCAGGACCTCGTGCATACTAGACATGTACTCTACCACTGAACTATACTCTCCCCATCTCCTAAATATTTTTCTTACTCTTGTCTTGTGTGCTCAGGGTCTGAACAGCTCAGAGGTTGACTTAAACCTCTTCAAAGGCTGAGAAAAACTGACAAGCTGAGATTTAGGGGTTTGGCAGATAGGATGTGGAACATTCAGGACCTTGCTTAAAAGACAGGTTTGAACAAAAAATTTATTGTTCCAAGAAGGTGATAGCAAATTAATAGAATAGCAGGAAATGACTCTAGTCCTTAGGGAAAGTTTTATTTCATATGATGACTAAAATAAAATATAGTTTAAAATTCTCATAATATCAGAGATTTCTCCTTCACTTGTATCACTTGAAGTTCTTTTCATGTTTCCCATGATTCCAAAGGAATCAATAGGAAGAAGTATGATACGTGAGTGTGAATAAGAAAAGGAGTTTTATGAGGACTTCATTGCAAATTATGATACACATTTATTTTTTTGGGAATAAATCTTTGTATTAAGTTTCTGAATCTGGGATTTAGAAGTTTTTCTATGCCATACTGTATTTCTTATATATTTTAATATATGCTTAAGGTAAATTTTTAGCTTAAGGGGCAAGTATAATTATGAAAAATTTTGACCTTTTTTAACATTAGATTTTACCTATGATGTGGAAAGAAATGAGTCATTGATCAAAGCAGAAAAGAAACCTGTCTCAAACACAGAAAAGACTGAGCTCAGGGGTAAACACAGCCAGGATTTTATTAAGCGAAACATTGAGGTATGTACTTAGAAATTTAGACGCCAGAATGTGGGACTAAATGAGTTGCAAAAATGGAAATAGTTGTGTTCGTTGTCTTTAAGTATTTTTTTGACCATGACACGTGTAAGTTGAAACAGTGTATTTAACTGAAATAAAAATTTCATAAACCAGTACTTAACTTCACTATTTTCTATTCCATCCTATGTTATTCTGTCTCATCCCACCCCTTTAAAAAATCTAGCTGCAACTTAATATGTTTATTTCATTACCCAGAAATGAATCTAGTTTCTGCAGTTTGAAAAACATTTATTTAGATAATAGTTTTGGACAATGTTTCCCAGATTTTAAATTGCATATTAGTAAAATTGGCTTTTTAAAGTAATGAGACTGATTTTATAGCTGGTGCATTTAGAAATTTGAGTGGAAAATGAAGAGGCCAACTGGTTGTCTGCCTGCTCCCCGGGGCCCCTACTCCAGCTGAGCTTCCTGGCAGGCTGTCACTTGTCTCTTCCTTTGATTAGCTCCCTGGTTTAGGGGCTCCACCTTGGTCCTGCAGCCTGATTTAGTTTGTCCTTAAGGCAGGCTCAAACTAGGCACAAGGCACAAGGAGATCCTGTATTAGATCAGAATGCAAATTAATTAATTTATAGCAAGAAATGTAAGGGTTGTGGACTGAGGGCTCATGAAAAATTGCTCCAGCAATTGTCACTAGAAAACTGTGTTGGTGAGTGTCAAGTGTTAGCAAGGGGAGAGAGTTAAGTAATTCTTCATAGTTCAAGCCTGATGCTTTTTCCACAATTAGCACGTCATTTCCAGGCAAACTGGATTCATGGGTCCACCTGCTGCTGCTGGGACTGGCCTCTGGGACACTTGATTTTTTCTGTACTCCATGTTTGTATGATCTGAAGGAAAGCTTCTCCAACTTGATCTGTCTGTTTGCACTGGCTCATTGGATGTTGATTCAGGATTTAATTTTCTAAGAACAGTTGTGCTTTCTCGTATCTAAGTTTTTGCTGACACAGACAGCAGCTCCCTCATAGAATTCCCTTTTCCCTTTAACAGTAGTAACTGAATCTTTATTTAAACTCTTGACAAGATATTCTTGAAATTTAAAAACAGTATCATTTAGTAGATATAGGCTACATAGAACGTGGTAAGATTCCTTCCAAATGTTTTAACAAACATGTTTTTGCATTGATATATATTATTTAAAGAGAGGTTTGCAAACTGCCCATGTTTTATTGTTTTATTTTATTTCTAAATAAAATGTTTGTTGATATAATTGGATATCTATGCTTGAAGAATGGACCTCAACCAAAAATTAGGCATGAAGTAGAATTACTTAGCAAGTGAAAATGCCTAATCTCACAAATTTTACCTTGGTGTATCTGAACTGTAGAAGCCTCAGGTTCCATTTTTATTTTCCTGAACTATGAAGTGCTTTGAGTATTTAATATTTTCCATTAATACATTCTATAGTTGGCCAAGAATTCAGGAAAACCAGTGGTTATGATTGACAGAGAGAAGAAAAGACTGGTTGAACTTTTGAAGGATTTGGATGATAGAGATTCGGGGCTGTCCAGTTCTGAGGTAAGTAGACTCTGATAGTGAGTGCTACACTTCTCAACAATAACTTCTGCCTGTGTTGTGATGGGCTCAGTTATTGATGACATATAAATGTGTTTCTCTGTATCCTTTTATTTTGAACATTTCTTATTATCCCTAAACTGGCTCCACGAAATTTCAGTGTAGTCTTCAGTAATCCTGAAGAACACCATCCTGCTCCTGCCCAGATAACCTTGAGCATCCAGTTTCCTGAAGAGTCTTTCCACAAAGGAATGCATTCTCCTATTATGTTCTTTGAAGCCCTTAGCCCTGTCATCTAGTTTTCATTCTCCTAAGTTTAATAGAAATGGTGTAGTGAATGCAGTCGGCCCCCTGCCCAGATCCCTTTTACTTGGCTTGTCTGTGCATCCACCCCCATGCCCTATGCCAAGGGTACACAGCTCCTCCTTCCCTGGAGAATTGCCCTGGGCTGAATGGGAGCTGACCAGCCCAGGACAGCAGCCCCTCCCCACCCCTGCTCCCTGACCTCAAGATGGGATTAGCTGTGTGGTGCAGTTTGTCCTCCAGAGCTTCCCCAGGGGTCAGCAGATCTTCCACTGAGACCACATCCTCGCCTGGCTTTGTTCCCTTGTCCTGGCCTGCTTCCCTCACCCTCTAACCCTGAAAGGACTCCCCTATTAAGTCACCTAAACAAGTATCTCTGTCCCAGTTCCCGGATCTAGGGAACCCAGCCTAGGACATGTAGGTTCAGAGGGTAGTTTTTGCTCTGGGAACAGAAGCAGTGCACATGCAGCAATACCTGTGGCCAGTCGAGGAGAGCGTGCCAGTCCATGGCTGCTGCTTCTGCTTGGAAACCCCAGCCCAGGGCTGCCTGGATCCTCAAAATTGTTAAGAGAAGCTTGAAATTCAGATTTTTAAAATAAGAAACATTCCTATTTTATTTTAATTAATCAATTTATTTATTTATTATTTATTGGACTGTGTAAGGGCTTTATTGAAAATATACACAGGGCGCTAAGACAACAGGGGTAACTAACCTTCCCAAGGGCTGAACATGCTCATCAGGCAGTACTCTGTAATGGGCGTGACACTGGTTTCGAATATTTAAAGAGGGCCAGTAACCAGGGGAAGGCTGTTCCACCTCTGGAAATACTCTGCCAGTGCTGGAGATGTGCAATAACATGGAAAGTGGGGATGAAAGTCATCTGGAATGTCCACGGTATTGGGTGAAACATTCCTCTTTTTAAATGTTGACAGCTCATTCATTAAAAGATGTGGGCAAACAAAATCTCTATCCTCCTCCCTCACCCCAAACCCAAAATAAATCTACAGAACATCACAGACTACAATTGCCAAATAATCTTTTCTGAGCTGGTGGTGACCCAGTAGGCCCTGTATCTAGGAATGAACAAAAGTGTTGCTGTCTGGGCTGGTAAGATTGGCCAGGGAGGTTCCCTGCCAATGCAGAGGACAGCCAGCCAGGCCTCTTAGCATCTGTTGTGTTTTGTGAAGAGGGAGCAGAGAGTGAGTAAGGCAGACTGCTAAACACCCACATAATTCTGAGATATTTTAGCTTTAGGATTCATGGTAACTTGTTTATTTTATTAACCAAAGCTAAGATAACAGTAAGAATTAGGGGACCTTAGTCTTGTTCCTGGTTTTGTTCTTAATTATGAAGTTGGACAAGCTGCTGCCCACTGATTCTCTGGGTACCAAACCATGTTGTGATAGGTCTTCTGTATATATTCTCAGGATGCTTTAACAATGAATTTTTGTTGTTAATATTGCCTTTATGTATTATTTTTGTTATTATTTATACCTTGGCCCTCTCTTTATTTTAAATTCTTCTCCATCATTTAGTTTTAGGTAGATTTTTTGTTACAAATACCATATAGCTGGCTTTTGTTACTGCTGTTGTGTTTTTATCTTTAATTGTTTCTTTGTCTTTTGTTATTTCCTTATTATTTGTCTTTTAATGAGGATATTTAATTTATTCCTATTTATTATGACCACTGATCATTTTTGGACCTTTTCCTGACATCCTATTTTATATTTTATTTATTATATTTGTTTTGTTTTCTTAACTTCACCAAACGTTTTCCTCTTATGGTTTGAAAATTCAATATCCTATTTTTGATCTACTGCTGTTAACCCTCGAGTTCTTAAAATACTTTAACTGTGTATTATCTTTTCAACCTCAATAGTTAGTCTCTAAAATCTTCTATTTTAATAAGACAGAATCTTTGGTATGCTTTTTTTTTCTCTCTTCTCCCATTTCCTCTCCTCGAGAATTGAAATCACCTGGAATTTTGGATCCAGAGTATTACATGTTTTTCATTTTGGAAACAATATGCTTCTTATATTTTAGGAATCTTTCTCAATAGTAGTGGCCAACTTTTAACTGCATCATTAACTGTGTATTTAGGCTCAACTAATTGTCTGTTTGTACAAATCATTTTTCCTGAGTTATTCTTCTGGAATTAAAAAAATTTTTCTGCTAAGAATTGATGGTGTATAGATAATTTTGAGTGTTTGCATATTCAAAAATTTGTTTTTCCCTCATTTGAGTGATAGATTCAAATGGTAGCTTCAGATGATGGTAACTAAGTTCTAGATGCAAAATCCTTTCTTTCTAGAAGTGTGTAGAATTTTATCTTTATTTTGGAGTTAAGTTTTATTGGAACCTGTTTATTTATGTCTTTAAAAACATTTTTGTTCCTGCATGCTACCTTGTAGGTAGGCCCTTTTTATCTGAAGATCCAAGTCTTTCTCCTATTCAGAAAATTATCTTCTATTAAATTTTTCCCTTTTGTCATGTCTTTTTCTCCCCTTTTGGGCTTCTTATAAAGTGGGATATCAGTTGGGAATGTGATTGACTGCAAGTAACAGGAAACTTTATAAAGAGTGACTTAAACAAGTAAGAAATTAATTTTTTTCAGTAACAAGAAATCCAGTTGTAAGAGGCTAGTGTCTTTTTATCTTCTGGACCCACATTCTCAGTGTGGTTTTGGGTTTAGGTGTGCAGGATTGCTGCTATATCTGTAGGTAATATGTTCATTTTCTAGGCAGAAAGAAAAGGGGAAAGGGAAGGCGGAAAGAGACTCCTCTGAAGCTTTGCCTTTTCGCTTGGGAAGGTAGTTGTCTCCACGACTTCCACCTGCATCTTATTGGCCAAATTGTATCACATGCTCATTTGGTTTGTACATCCCTACCAGCAAGACTGTGGATCCAGGTGTTTCACTTTCTCGTTTTTATAGCAGAGGAAGGAGATTGGAAAAGGGGACCAGGTCAGTCAGTGTACCAGCCCACAGATGGGTACAGAATCTTCTGGCTCTCTCTTCCAGGTTTTAAAATATTTTTCTTATGATCTTTATCTTTTTTGTTGTTTTGCTTACATGAGCTCATTTTATGATTTTCCAAGTTGGGTTTCAAACATCTATATTCTGCTGTTTAGCTGTGCAGCCCTCTTTTGAGATATTTGCTGTTATTTTACCTTATTGTTTGTTAAAATAATATTTGCTGAGAGTTCTTTTTGCAGGTCCCCTGAGGGGCAAGAGTGTCCTTTCTTAATATCTGACGTGGGAGATACACATTTAATGGAGAATCTATGAAGCCAGAGAGATGGTGGTGCATGTTGGAATAGAGATTCAGAGGAGGGAGATATGGATGTGGCAGGAAGAATTTAGGAATGATTTGAGGAAGGGGTCTGTCTCTTGCGTTCTCAAACTGTACCAAACTTGTTGCCATGCTTCAAATTTGCTGTACTCCTTCAGATTTTTGTGTGCCTATTTCTTTATGGAGTGCTCCACAACTTCATCTCTGACCAATCTAAATGTAAAGAGGATGACTAAAGTGATAATTATGTTTGAACTCCCCGGAACTCATGCCCTCTGGTTGTCCTTTATAGTGGTGAGTTTGATTATGTGGGTGTAATTTTCTCTTGAATTTTTCTGGGATACTTAGGATTTTTTAGAGATTTCCCCCATGTTGGGAACTCACACTTGCAACTAATGACACTCCCTAAAGCCAGGTGCCTCTACTGCCACCCTCCCTAGCCAAATGGGTTTTGCATCAGATCTCAAATTACTCACATCTAAACTGGTATTGGATGGATGAGTCTGATCATGGACTCTTATTACCAGCCTGACCCTAGCTGTAAAGCAGGGTGGTGAAGAGCATTTTCTGGGTTCTGTCTTAGGGAGGCACAACTCCTAAAAGCTAGAAATTCCCCACACATTGAAAGTCTAGAAGGTGCTAGACAGACAGAAAAATACTTATCATCCACTATGTGTTGCATATAACTTCTTGCTGTAACTGCATAAAGCACTAAACTTTTAAATTTCTATTGCATTTAATCTGACATGTTCTTTTACCTCCAGTGTCATTAACAAAGAATTCTATTCAGACAAGAATTTAAAATTTATTAATCAATATTTAGTCATCAATTCCATAGTTTAATTTTTTTGTCTGATTCTTTATTTCTCATTTAGGTCATACAGTATTTATCACTTTTATTTAAGAAAAATTAATCAGAGTTTTTTATTTGTGAGTAGTTAGGTAATTTTTTATATTTACATATAACTTTCATATACCAACTTAAGTATATTTAAAATGTTTATTACTGTATCATATTCTTATATATAATCTAGTCACTTTCTCCCTATTTTCAGGCATTTGGGCTTTTTGTGATTAGGCTTTATTATAAATAACATGGCAAAAACTTATCATTGTTCTGGATTGCAAGAGACAGAGTCAGACTTTAGTTAGAAAAACAGAAAATGAATTCTTTGGGAGTCTTGGGTCTCTCACAGACCCCATGGGAAGTTTGGACCACTAGGTTTGTAAACCAGGCAGATATCAGGTAGCCAGAAACATGACCATAGAAACAGAAACAGGCTGGTTAAGGGCTGCACCACAGTCACCAGACACCCCCACTAAATGACCACTACTGCCACCTTCACTGCTACCAACACTGGATCTGAGTGCTACTGCTGTCACTATCAATCACTTCCCTACTTTCTCTGCATCTTTGCGTCTCTCTCTCTCCCTCAAGGGTCAAAGACTAGGGTGTTCACTTCTGATTGGCTGAATCTAGGTCATTTGCTTGTCTTCTTGATGCCAGTAGGTAGGGAGAAGGAGTGTCTGGTGGGGACTTGTCCCTACAGAGACTTGTGCATTATTTGGTTTCACTGAAGCAGGAAGAGAGATTGGATGCTGGGGCCAGGGAGAGACAAATATAATCTTTCTGCATAAGTTTTTGCATGTACTTCTTCTGGTGACCACCTAGGGATTGATCCCTGGTAGTAGAGCCATGAAACCCAAGTGTATGAAATTCTTGGGCTTCCTTGCCCTCCACCTGGCCCTTTATTCTTAGTGTTATTCATGATGCTTCTGTCCTTGTACTCCATGCTTCCCTTTGTGACCTCACCCATTATCACGATCTAAGGATTTGAACCACTATAGATATATGGGTGAGTCCAAAATACTCATTGCCAATCCAGGTCTCTATCTTGAACTTTAGACAAACACATTTAATTACCTAAAAATCTGTGGCTATCCTAGGGACATCTGTGAATATCAAAAGGCCCCAGACAGAATTCATCCTCATTTTTCTCCTCAGACCTGCCACGTCTCTGGTATTCCCTAGTTTGGTCAATGTGACCACCATCCCCCTAGTTGATAAGGTCAGGAATTTGGTTTTTATCCTTGGTCCTTACTCCTCCCTCTGCTCTTCCATCAAATTGTCCCCAGATTCTGTAAATTCTACTTCCTAAGTTATCTCTGGAATCTGTCCTGTGTTCTGCATTCCCAGGAAACATTCCAAGTTCAGGCGCTTATCATTTTTCTTTTTGATTATGACTTTTGCTTCTTAACTGGGTTTTCTACCTCCAGTCTTGTCCTCACCAGATCCAGTTTTAAAGTGCATAGCCAATCATGTTATTTCTTTAAGATGTTATTCAGATTATTTCTTCTAGGAAGCCTTCTCCTTGTCCCTCCTTGTTCACAGAGGTTGGGTTATCCTCCCTGGTCGCCGTGGAGCCCTGGGGTTACCAGCACTTTTCACACCTTGTTAAAATCTTTGCTGTCAAGAGACCAAGGACTCCTGAGGGCAGAAATTCATGAGATTGATATTGAATCACCAGTGTTAAGTGAATCAATGCCTCCAAACTCTAAGCACTCAGAATGAGATTTTTGAATGAAGTTATGAATGGGTTTTGACCCATTGTGAAACGTTAGTTGAATAAACTGTTAGATGACCAGTTACGCTCATGAAACCCAAACAACTGAGTTTATAGACCCTATGTTAGTTTTCAGTAACAGATTTTGAAAATAACGTCCGTTATAGGGTAAACATGATTTCTTCCTATTCAACATATCACAAACCACTTTACAGAGTGGACAGATGAGAATGTTATGAGACCCAGACTGTAAGACTAAGAGATTTATTCCACAGGGGAAAACCCCCACAAAATATAAGAAGATACTTTACACAGAGTTGGCAGATAACGAAACCATGAACTATTTTATTTGTTTTCTTTTACTATCCCAAATTAATTCTGGTTTTTGTTTTAGTTTTATTTGTTTTTGTGATGAGCATTGATGTAGTAATCTGAAAGGTATATTTTGGAAAAACTGTAGCATGGGAATGACCTGGTGACCCTTGTTTCCCCTTAGGGAGATCAGTCTGGCTGGCTGGTCCCAGGAGAAGGATACACACTTGCAGTCACCCAGCATCAGCAGCTTGCTGAAATTGATATGAAACTCAAAGAACTCTCTGCAGCCTCCCCCGCAATTTCCAGCTCTTCTTCAAGACTTGAACATCAGAATGATGAGGTATATTTAACTCAAGAATCCATACATGATTCTGGTTTATGTGTGCTAAAGCCAGTTCACATAATTTGACAATCTGTTAACTAAAAAGGTTTCTTCCCAATTGCTTTTCCCATGAGTACAACCGCAGTGATAGTGATTTCCTAAATGTGTATTGTCCTTGAATGACTTCCACTGCTATTCATTTTTCTTTCAGTTGGTGATTTGCTGGGATGGAGTCACTGAGGAAATATTTATTTTAATATCATTATATCTTTGTGATCTAAGCTAATTCTTGTCATGATCAGGAGAGGGGCAAGGGAAGAGCTATAGATACCACACCGCTTAGTCGTTTGAGAGCTTTATTTCTCTTTATTTCTCTGGTTCTAAGTATGAGCAATGGCAGCCACTTGTCCACTTGTCTCTGCCACATTCTTCTGGCTCCTTTAATTTAACAACAGGCGGTGAGGCTCCCTCTGTTGATGACTTGAACAGAGGGTTAGGGTTTTGAAAGGAATGTTTCTTCTCTTAAAAGTTCTCTCAAATATTCTTTTACAAGGCTAGTAGAAGGTAAAGAAAAACTGAAAAGTAATAGCAGCTTTGGAAAAGTAAAATGATTTTCCCTCCCTTATACTGCATTACTTCACGGGATTTAGTTTGGGATTGGGTGGTACTTTTTGTCTGAAGAGAAAATGGCTGGTCTTTTGTTATTCTACTAACCCTCTACCAGTTTTGTAAACATATCACCAAATCATTTTCTGTACAATTGTATTTATTTTATTTTTTGGTATTTTAAATTGAAGTATAGTTGATTTATAATACTGTGTTAGTTTCAGGTGTATAGCAGAGTGATTCAGTTATATATATATATTTTTTTTTTCAGATTATTTTCCATTATAATTTATTACAAGAAGTTGAATATAGTACCCTGTGTTACCCAGTAAATCCTTGTTGCTTATCTATTTTATGTATAGTAGTTTGTATCTGTTAATACCTACTCCTAATTTATCCCTTCCCCCCACCTTTCTCCTTTGGTAACTGTAAGTTTATTTTCTATGTCTGTCTGTTTCTGTTTTGTATATAGATTCATTTGTATTATTTTTTAGATTCTAAATATAAGTGAGATCAGATTATATATGTCTTTGTCTGTCTGACCCACTTCACTTAGTATGATACTCTCTAGATCCAGCCATGTTCCTGCAGATGGCAATATTTCATTTTTTTTGTGGCTGAGTGGTTATATATATATATATATATATATATATACACACACACATACACACACCCCCATCTTCTTAAATGTTTGTGATGGGCATTTGTGTTGTTTCCATGTCTTGGCTATTGTATATAGTGCTACTGTGAACATTGGGGTGCATGTATCTTTTTGAAATAAGAGTTTCCATCTTTTCTGGATATATGCCTAAGAGTAGGATTGCTGGATCATATGGCAGCTCTATTTTTAGTTTTTTATGAAACCTCTATACTGTTCTCTATAGTGGCTGCACCAATTTACATTCCCACCAGCAGGGTTGGAGAGTTCCCTTTTCTCCACACTGTCTCCAGCATTTATTATTTGCAGACTTTTTGATGATAGCCATTCTGACTGATATGAGGTGATACCTCGTGGTGATACTGGTATGAGGTGGTTTTGATTTGCATGTCTCTAATAATTAGGGATGTTGAGCATCTTTTCATGTGCCTGTTGGCCATCTGTAAGTCTTATTTGGATAAATTTCTATTTAGGTCTTCTGCCCATTTTTTTTATTGGATTGTTTGTCTTTTTGATATTGAGTTGTATGAGCTGTTTGTATATTTTGGAAATTAATCCCTGTCAGTCTCATCATTTCCATATATTTTTTTCCATTCTACAGGTTGTCTTTTTGTTTTATCCATGATTTCCTTTGCTCTGCAAAAGCTTGTAAGTTTGATTAGGTCGAATTTGTTTATTTTTGCTTTTATTATTATTATTATTTGCCTAGGGAGACTGATCTAAGAAATTATATTGCTATGATTTATGTCAGATTCATTTTCTTTAATATTTTAGATGCATGTGATTTTTCTGATCTTTTAAAAAGATTTAAATATCAGTAGTCTATAGGTGATAATTCTGCCCTATAGTGAGTCTTTTCTCCAAACTGTCAGTTGAAGATTAGGAATCTGGCTTTGGGCCAGGTGAAACTACCTCAGGGGAAGGAGCAGTGTCAAGGTGTTCCAAAGAAAGTCTGATCGTGACACAACCTTTACGGGGCCATCTCAGTTTCCTTAGATTGTGTTCCTTAGGGCCAGGCACTGCTGCCTCTTAGCCCTTTACACAGCAATATGGTGGTAGTGGAAACCACTGTTTTCTGGATTGGGATCAGAGTTAATGGAAAACAGAGAATTGGAATCTCTGTCCCCACCCAAATATATCCCAGGACTTTGACACTAGTTATGTTGTTAGTTTATTTATCTTACTTGGTGCCATTTCCCAAAAGGAGGAAGTCAGGATGGGGGAATAAAATTGTTCAGGGACATTCTTTGTTCTTTTTATGTTACCGCTAATTTTTGTTGTTGTTATTGTTGTTAGGTTTCAAGTGTAGCTGAGATCTTAAAGCTGAATAATGGTTCTAAAGATAGAAAGTGTCCTTTTTTGTGACTGTCAAATGTTATTCTTGAAAGAGAGACTGAGAATTTAGAGATTTGTTTAGCCATTAGGACTTCAAATAAAGCACGACAGATTCTCTCACTGTAGTCTAAATCACATTTTCAGAGTTCACATTTACATTTCAGGTAAAATATTCAAAAAATCATAAAGAGAAAACCAGCACATTACTTAGTTGTTACATACTGATATTATATATTTTTACGTGAAACAACGTATATTCAGAGAGAAAAGAGAGCACTGCGTTTTGGGACTCCCATTGGGTGCAGAAACAGAAATGTAACATCATAGTTGCTGAAAAGAAATAATTAATGCTTCTTGCATGCAAAAAAGAATATCTTTTGAGTTTTTGTTCAATTTCCTGTTGGCATTTCCTCTTTTCTAACTAAAACCAGCATTGCACATTGACTTTTCAAGCCAGAAACGTTAACATAGCAAATTATTTTATGGATATTATTTTTGGATTGAAATTCTTTTTAAATAATACACTGAAAAGTATCTCGGATAAACCCCACATGTCTGTTCAGTTGACAAATGGCCTCCAATCTATTGAACCACAAATATTTATAATGCAGAGTCATGTTATTTTTATTTTTAACCTGTCTGCAAACCATTAACTCACAAGTAATTTTTCTCCATACTCCTTAAAGAAAGAATGTCTTTTAAGTAGAATATAAATTTCCGTTTTCAGCAATCAATTCAGTAAATATTAATCATGTGCTCACTGTGTGCAAGGAATTTCAGGACACTGAAAATGAACCAGGCATGTATAGGACCATGGAGTCAGAGAGCCTCGCTTCAAGTTCTGGCTCTTCCACTTACTAGTTCTGAGGACTTGGGCATTAATTAGAAGCACTCTAACCCCCAGTTTCCTCATCTATAAAATAGTAATGATAATATTATTCCTTAGGGTTCTTGTAAAGTATAAATGAGTTAATATATGAAAAGTACTTAGCACAATGTATGAACAAAACTAAAGCAATAATGTTATTGTTATAATAAGTGACTTAGGGAACTTACTTTCTTTTGGGAGGCATAGAATATACATAGATAACTGTGGTACAAGACAACATAGGTAAGAACAATAGAAGGCTGTAAGCAAAGTACTATGCTGGTTCAGAGGAGAGAGAGAGAAAGCACATCCAGAAGGAATATCAAGAAAGTTCATTTCCACAAGTGAGGGACAGGAGGAGGAAGAGAAACTAGTGAATGAGGCAGAAGGTATCAGAGGCCCAGGAGAAGGCTGCCATCACACAGTGTGAAGTTGAAAACTGATGGCCTTCAGGGCAAATTTGGCTCACAGATGGGGTTCTTTAGCCCACACAGTGTTCACAGGTTTTTTTTTTAGCAAACACTTGAAAAGTTGGTGAACTCATAAAAATCCAAATTTCTAGTTTCTTTTGAAAAATTAGAAAATTGGCAACATTAGGCTTGCAGCCTTTCTTGACAAACTACAGGATAGGGCTGAGTGGCAACTGCTGCTCCCTATGGTGCACAGATTCTCCAGTTTGCAGCAATATCCATCAGGCCATACTGTACTGCAGGCCCTGGGCCTACTTCATGCATTTATGTAACTTGCCCAGCCCCTGCACAGACCATCAAACCATCTTTGAATGCCTGCTTATTTCACAAGAGATAATGTGGTAGTTGATGTTGAGTATCCAGATTAGTATGTGGCTTCACCTCTGACCTTAAAGCAGCTTGCAGGATACTGGAGAAGAGGGAGTAAACACAGAATAAGTTGTGCATGACTGACCAGACAATGAAATGAGAAGTACCACAATATGGAAACTGATCTTAGGAGAAGTATTGAAAATACATGCTGGGGAAGCACAGAGAAAGGGAAGATTATTTGATGAAGGAATGATATTTAAAAAATTCCTTTGGAGATTTAAAAATTTTGGTCAAGAAAGTAGTTTCCCAAACAAGTTGAAACATGCAGGCTTTCTGACTTACCTGATTATGGCAACTCTAAGGTACTAAGCTGGTAGGCACATAAGCCTGGGATGATAAATGTGCCTGAGTCAGGATAATTTGAAGGACTCCAGAAATGTGACTCAGGGATTAAGGAAGGGCTGGTTGTTGTGAAAGGAGCAGGTGAGAAATCTTCTTCTTATGAGCTTGCTGATTACAGTGTTCTCATGTAGGTGCCCTTGCTCTTAACTTGATGGCAGTGTTTTAAAAACAGCATTTGGCTTTTGCATATCTAATTTCCTTAGTGTAAAACAAAGCATGTGGTCACACTCAGAAGAAAGAATGGCATATTCCTGCTATTGCTGTAACGTGAGTAATATCATGTGATTGCCGTTTTATATCTGCTTTTTATTTTCATTTCATCAAAAGAGAACTAATTGGAGCAATTTTTTTTCTTAAGATCTGTGGTTTAACTCTGCATACCTTTCTGTATCCATCCCCTAACCCTCCAACAAATCAGTCAGTTCTTTCCACATATTGTAAATCCCACCATAAAATTGAATGATGTTTCTATAATTTAGTTACTGTATTTCTTATTTGTAGCTGTGCTAGATCCCAGCTTTCTCTAGAAATATCTAAGATACAGGAGTATGTAAGCGTTCAATTTCTTAAATCCTTAGCAACTGGATTCAATAATAAATTCTATTCAGTTTGGCTCTTGTGAAGAAGTGTAATTTATTCATCTCTCATGCAATCAGTCTTACTAAATCTAGAATTCCAGTTCATGGTTAGATTTTTTTTTTCCTGGTTGGGAAAGAGTCTTCAGAAATTACTCTCATCGACAAAGACATTTCTTTGTTCTTAAACCAACTAGTTTAATTGACTATAAAGATCCTCTTTAAATTGATTTATTTTCTTGTTCTTAAAATATTGATTCAGTTGTATACAATTTGGTAAGACCAACAAAAAAATAACATTTGATTGAGGAAAATTGTAGTTGTATCATTTCTTTCTTTGCCAAGGGAATACTGACCAACAATGAACTGTTTTTCAGTCTCTTCCTGTTTCCACATTAGCTGAAACTGAGGAACTGTTAAACATGATTTGACATGTAATCCCTGAAAGGTGTTTTATTGTTGACTCCAGGGATTTACAGAGTTCCGATAATGGCCATACTGTCCACTTGACCTCAAATTACTTAATATGCTGGTTGAGGGCAGGAACTGAGGAATTTTTAATGTATGCTAGTCACAAGCACAGATACCTTATTGACCATCTGCTCATTTCAAACACCTACAGAAGTATGCCACAAGAGCCTGGATTTCTGGGTTGAGGAATAAACAAGAAGTTACTTCAGAGGTCCTTGCCTCTGATGCTAACCTGGCAAACATTCCAGTTAAATCTGGGGAATTCTTGCCACCTATGTTTTACAGATGACTTTGAAGTTTATATTTCTGGGTTTTCTATGTTAAGCCTCCTATGTCATCAAGGTTTCTTTCATTTCATGGAACTATTTCAAAATGACAGAAACAATCTGGCTGAAAGATTTTTTCTTTATTTTTAGTACTGCCAGGCAAATGATCCACCTAATGACAGGAAATAGCAGTAGCCTGTGGGAAAATATACCATTAGCTTGAAAACATCAGGCAAGCTGGCTTTATTTAGGCAGGCTTGTATTTTTCTGACCCTTAACTCATGCCTTATTTTCATATCAGGTAACTTATGAAGGTGTGACTAATTTTCTCTGTATTTGGCTGTTAGAAACAAGTTTACTTAGCTTTAAAAACCCCGTTGACTCAGCACCACAGCTAGTTTTCTGAGGATGAACTTAGAATCCCTTGGCGATCAATTAGTTAAAACAACAAATACCTATTGACCTCAGGGCCAGTTATCTTCCTGTGGCTTCTTAGATATTCTGTGCGTATCACGAAGAGCTTTTACTGAACTGAGTTTTACTTTAACTGAATAAAAGCATTCCTGCATGACTCAGAAACATGGAAACTATATGGATCTGAGAATCCGCTCCAAACTTTCTCCCAGAGGAAGTTAAGATTTTTCTGATGATCAGGAAAACAGACGGTGCTTATTGGCACTTCGATATGACAGTAGAACCTCTCCTGACACCACAGAGCTTCTTGAAGGTACCAATGAGTGATCTTTGCCAGAACCAATTATTACTTACCTTTTCTTTTGCCCTCTTGGCTTCTGCTTTCATCACCTGCTCTCCCTCAAATATTTGTACTGTATGGTTATGCTATCAGAGACTATGACTGAGGAAAGATATTATATATCCTTGGATTTAACTGTGGAGAATTGCAAACTCATAAGCTTTTAGAGTTGAGAGAAACTTTCTCGAAAGAAACTTTCTCAGAATAAACTTTCTCAGAAGAAACTGAGACCCAGAAAGAAACAGCAACTTGCTCAAAAGTACACAGCTGCTTGTACCAACAGAACTGGGGCTAAAATTTAACCTTCAGGCCCGTATCTTTTGGATACAGAGAGCCACATTGTCAAAGCAGAATGGAAACAGCCTTGGTAAAATAATATTTTTGTTTTCTTAAAAATAAAAAAATGACTTTATGCTTATGAAATCAGTACATGTTTATTGTAGAAAATTCAGAAAATAAGAAAACATCTACAAAATGTAAGATAAAATTATCAAGATTTTTACCATCAAGTTAGATTTTTCTTCCAGTCTGTTTCTCTACAGATGTATCCACATATACACATACATACACAGTATACCAGTAAGAGTTCTGGGTAAGGAACAGAGAAAACACCCAGCTTGGATTTTGAAGATAATTAAATGAAGTGACTATTTATAGATTTAAAGGAGCCAATAAGGGATGTTGGGACACCTAGGGATTAGTTACAGTGGGTAGGGGAAAGAGAAAGTGTATTGGAGCTTAGGGAGAGCTAGAGCTGTGGTGGAAGAATCTGCCATCCAAAATTGTAATCATATCGGGCATGAGCAAAGGAGTAACCAACTCCTCCCTCTTCATTGTGACAATCTGAGCTATAGTTAATTTCCCTAACTGTTTCTCTGGCAATCTGATGGAAGTTGGATTGTCAACAATGATAGGAGGCAATTTTGCTTATGCTAAAAGTAACCTCTGGATTGGGAGAAATTAGAGACCTGATGGGGAAGCCATCCTTTGAGCTTTCCTAGATCGGTGATTCTTGTGGTGGGGAATGTCCCTTGCTGAGACCCTGGACAGTGTGCCTATGGGGTCATTTCAAGAGAAGATGCTTCTATGGGGCATGAAGCTGTTAAGCCAGGGTAGCTTCTGTGCCCCTTGTACCTATACTGTTACGACGTGGACTGTAGCAAAAACTCCCATTGAAGAGGGATACCTGACACTACCCTGCTGTGTTTTCTGTCCTGTATCCTTCTGAGTAGCCTGGTCCAGGTGTGGCCTCTGTTTGTCTTTGAGCATGAATATTCAATTGAATCTAAGAAAATCCCCTTAATGAGCACCTTGGGGATCCATTGCTGTCAGTATCATAATGCCAAAGCAGGGAGGGGAAGGGGAAAATACCTCGAGCTCTTTTTCCTCCTACCCTCCAGTCTCCTCTAACACTCCTCCCCCGACACTGACTAAACCTAACCCAAGACAGAGGTCAAGGAGGAAGAGTGATCATCCCAGCTTGCATCAGATGCTCACCACAGTTGATCATCTCGTGTTGGTGGATAAAGCTGCCATGTGCATAAAGCTGCCCTGAACATTCATGTACCAGGTTTGAGTCATACATTTTCATTTCTCTTGGATAGATTCACAGGAGTGGAATTGCTGAGTCATAGGACAGATAAATGGTTAACTTTCTAAGAAACTGCCAGTTTTCCACAGTGGCTATGCCATTATATAGTTACACCAACAATATGCAAGAGTTCCGCTTGTTCCACACCTCTCCAACGTTTAGTGGTAACAAATGTTCATCTGGACCATTCTGGTGGCTATAGGGTGATACCTCATTGTGATTTTAATTTGCATTTCCCTGATGACTTAATTATGTTGAGGACTTTTCATATGCTTGTTTGTTATTTACATATCTTCTTTTACAAAGTATCTGTTCAAGTCGTTTTAGAACTGGATTTTTAAAAATTATTTATTTTTGTTTGCTTTATTATTAAATTCTGTTAGTTCCTTCTATGTGATACACTGGATACAAGTCCTTTGTTGGATTTGTGTATTATATTTTTCTCTCAGTCTGTGGCTTTTCTGTTTTCTTACTGGTGACTTTGGATAAGTAAAATTTTAAAATATTGATAAAGAATGGTTTACAGACCTTTCTTTCTGTTTTTGCCTACCCAAAGATTTTTTAAAAATCCTAGTTGTGGATTATTTAAAATGATATTCTTTCTTTTAAAAAAATGATTTCTATTTAAAAATGAAATCCAGTTTGGATGTTTTTCAGATCACTGTGTTCTATAGACTAAATGTTTGTGACTCCACCAAATTCTTATGTTGAAATCTAAGCCTCAATATGATGGTGTTTAGGTGTGATTTCATCAAGGGGGTGGAGCCCTCATGAATGGAATAAGTGTCCTTATGAAAGAGACCCAAAGAGCTTCCTTGTCCCTTTTGCCATGTGAGGACACAGCAAAAAGATGGCCTTTTAGGAACCAGGAAGCAGGCTTCACCAGACACAAAATCTGCCAGTGCCTTGATCTTGGACTTACAAGCCTCCAGAAGTGACAGAAGTACATTTCTGTGGTTTATAAGACACCCAGTCTGTGGTGTTCTGTAATAGCAGCTTAAACAGACTAAGACAGTATGTATCCTACTTCATAGTGGGTCGTAAAATGCCAGATGTCTAGAGCTGCAAAGAGATATTGATACCATCTATTCTGAATTCCTAACTTTAGGTTTCCTTTTTAAAGACAGTTCTGATAATAATTTACTGTCTAGATGCTTCTAGTGATCAAGAGCTACCAGAAATGAGTCCCCTTTGGGGGAAAAGGAATCACTTCTTGAAATAGATGTACACTTTTAATGTTGCCTCATTAGAATTTTATACAGTATGAATGTCATTGAAACGTTAGTGTGATCGGAGTTCTGAGAACCGCAATTACAGTCTGTTGGCCAGTGCTTCTACAGCTTCAGGATTATGGTTTGTACTGGGATGTGGACAGGGATTAGTCACCATCCCTGTCTGGGCAGTAGCACTGTGGAAAGTGCAGTGAGGGAACCTGTGACATGTCTGGGAGAATAACTGCCCTTCCTGGGTATGTCATGGAATATTTTGTAGTGACAATATGTTTGTGCTGGGCTTAAAAAGAATAGGAGTCTGCATAAGGAGTTGGAAGGAAGAGGCATGGAGTGGTGAACTAGCAGTGAATGTTGCTGTGGCTTTGGGTCTGAGATCACATGATTGGAGATGATAAAGAAATAGTCAGGGCTCAGGCCATGAAGGAGTGGGTGAGGACTTGCACTTCAAGTCAATAGTTGTCAAATTTTCCAGCAGTTGTGCTTCAGGTGGTATGTCTCCAATTCTTGCCTATTGAATCAGAATCTCTGGGGTGGAGGCTGGGCCTTTGAATATTTTCACAGGTTCTGTAGGTGAGTCTGAAGCACACTGGAGTTTGAAGACTACTGGTTCAAGTGAATGATGAGGAGACAGTGAGAAAGAGAGAAGGGCCTTGATTAAAAAGGTATTAAAAGTAAATTGGTGATGATTCTTGGTGACCAACTCTATGTAAGAAATGAGAATGTGGGAGGATTCTGGCTTAAGCAACTTCAGAATGTCACTTATGCCAGTCACCTGCATGGCAACACGGAGTAGGAGATCCGTGGAGAAAATGCAGGAAGTTTAGTTATAGGTATAGGGCCAGCTTACTGTGAAGAAATACTCATTTGAATCATCTAGAAATATTAACTTTGGGAGAATTTGGTTCTGTCACTTCAAATATTGCTGATAATAATAAAATACTTTCATTTTGTAATGCTTATTCTTTTCAAAGGACATATTCAGCTCATATTTGGTAGGTACTAAGATTTGTTGCATGCCTGTGTTGCACTATAATGACTTTTAGGCTAGATCTTATTATTATTATAATTTTGCAGATGATGAACTGAAACTCAGAGAGGTTAATTGATTTCCCTGAGGCCATCTCAGTCAGGAACCAGGTAGAGTCAGGGTGCAAAACTCCGGACTTGGCCAAATCTAGTTCTCTTTTTACTCTTACATAGCTGCCCCTTGTAACATGGATGGGCAAGGGTTTTTTTCTTATTATTTACATGATGAACTTGAAGACCCGAAAAACTGATTTGCCCAAGATTCTAAGCTTATAAGTACAGACCAGTGACCAGAGCCCAGGTCCCTGCTCCCTGCCCACTGCTCTTTTCACTCTAACTTCCTGCTTTCCAGATGATTGAGTTTATTTGCCTACTTGTTTTATGTACAGCTGGACCTTTCATCCCTCAGATAAGAAGACTTTAGAGTTATAAATATCATTTTGAAGGGAAGAAATATTTTTTGAGAAGCAAAGCCAACCTTCAAGGCTCAGTTGCTTTGGCATGATGTGTGAGGGTGCACTTCCAGCCTGTACCTGAATTTTTTTTTTTTAAATTAGGAGCCTGACCTTACTGGTGATGATAAAAATATGGAAATAACTCCAGGAGAAAAGGTACTTCAGAACACCAAAGAGCAACGGGATCAGCAGAATCGGTTGAAAGAGATAGATGAAGAGCTAAAAAAGATGAAGGAAAATGTGGTAAGTCTTTTTTTTCATTTAAAGTAGCCAATGATTGTATTAAAAATGTTCTAATTTCCTTTGACTGTTTTATGACTGTTTTTATATGTTACATCAGTCGGGAAAACTAACATGGGTGTTTGTCAGTAAGGATTTGAATAAAAGCTAAAAATATAATTCATAGAACTTAAAGTAGTATTATGATTAATTTATATGACATAATAAACCTGTGAAATACTATCTTAAGTCAAAATAATGACCCATATGCCTAATATTCTGTGTCTGACAGTGACATAAATGTTCTTTTTGTGTGCAGAAAAATTTAGTATTCTCCACAAAATCATCTTTATATATTGAACTTAAAGCTTAAATACTCCCACTTTTTGTTCATAATTAATAATATATTATTACTCATTAATATTAATACATTTTAAATCCATCTTGAATCTATTTCATGTTTTAATTGCTTGCCACTTAAAGATATATTATTGCTGATGAGAGAAAACTCTTAAATCAACTGAACTGTGAGCTAGTTGATATTCTGAACCTATTAGAAATGCTCTAAATATTATAATTTTCCAGCTACCCATGAGCTATTTCTTACTGGATTCTTGGCTTTTGCCTAAAATTTAACATGACAAGGCTGAACTTGTGATTCCACCTGCATCCTTTCTCCCAGGGCTGGTCTTATAATTGCCAGCAGTACCTACTTTCTGTCTCATACTAAATCCTGTTACCTTGAAGATCTTCAAGCCTCATTAAATTTTAACAAGTGCTTCTAATTTGTTGCCATATCTTACCACTGTTCCTTATGACTCTTTGAAGGTCTTTTCTTTTTTGTCCCTACTTGTATCACCTTTCTCTGAACATTGTTATCTCCTCTCTAGCTACTTATAATCTGGTCAGTCTCTTCTCTCATTATTCCTGTTTATATGCTGCCCCACGAGAGTAAGCATCAGGTAAGTGACTGATTAAATCTGATCTCTTCAGAGCTCTCCAAGAGTGTCCACCAATCCCAACCAAGATTCTTTACCCTTACGGTCATGTCCAGCTGAACTGCTCTTATCATTTGCCAGCATGGACAGCAGCACTGACTTGGACCTAGAGAGTGTCCTGGTCAACCTAGAGAGAGTCAGGCAGCAAATCTAAAGGGAAGAAATGCATCGTGCTTCTCTTTATCATTCATTTTTGTTTACTTTTCATGGAACTTAATGGGATTATATTTCACGGAGACCTGTGTCCTCATTTTCTGAGGGATTGTTTTCTCCTGGAGTCTGCTGATATGGAGAAGAAGCAGAAGTAGGAATGTTAGGAAGCATAAAGGGGCTCTTGGCTAGTAGTTGTGGTGGTGATGACGGGCATTGCCAGATTGGTAAATGTGATAAATAAAATGTTTGTGATTTGACTGGTTTTGAAAACTGTTGCATTTCTCACCCCCAATCCAAGGCAGGCAAATCTGTCATTCTCCGTAATTCAGTTCTCCTAATTTTTGACCATTTATCATGTGCCTTGGACATGTATCCATTCTTTTCCACCATGTCTCTATCATTTTAAAATTTTGACTCAAAACCTGGGTCCTTAGGAAAGCTTACATTTTATTCCAGTGCCATATGATGGTTGGCTAGGCTTAAAGAGATGATAAATATCAAGAGTTGGTTATCTAAGTAGAAAAGAATAACATGTAAGTAGAGAAGAGCCAAAAATGTAAACAGAGGAGAACAATTATTGTGTACCTACTATGTGACAGGCACTGTTCCAGATACTCTACAATTTATTAACATAGCTAATCTTCACAACCACTCTGAGGTAAACACTACTATCCTCATTTCATAGATGTGGAGATGGAGGCCTGGAGAGGTTGAGCACCTTCCTCAGGGTTACACAGCTAGTGAGTGTGAGGAATTGGATTCAAATGGTTAGCCTCTGGCAACTATGTTATACTGCCTTTCTGGTACTTACTTGCTTTGCTTTTCTGATTACTATTATTTTTGGTTAATTAAATTGTGATAAATTTGTTATAACCGGTAATATTCATGGGCAGAATGTTTGGAATCCCTTATATAAATGATAATTTCACAGTTTTGTGTTTTATAGTCAACACTTGCAGAAACTTGTATATGGTAGATAAAGGCACATGAGTGTTGATCTGTAATTGTCTTTTTGTTTTAATTGCCTACTGTTTCCTAAGGTGCTATGGAATATATTGGGTACTGTGTGCATACTTCTGAGGGAAGAGCCTGTGTCTGTTTCAAATTCTGTAAAGCCTGTTGTCTCTCATAAACTTCCAGGTACTTTGTGGACTGGGAATCTGGAGACTGGAGGCTTTGTTTCAGTGTTGTTAGGAGCCTGCTCTGTTACCATGAATAAATCACTTCATCTCTTAGACACTTAGTTTTATCACTTTAGGAATCAAGGGAGTGGGGGGAGATGACCTCTGTCCTTTTGCCTGTGATTCTTGGCATATGTGTTTTTGGTGAGAGATGGTGTTACTTCTAGTTTCTAAAGCTTAGTTTGTGTGCTTCCTGAGTATTCATTGGTTGAAGCCTTCTATTGAGAGTTACATTTGAAATTTAGTGTAACACTTTTTAGGAGAATATGTGTATGTATGTGTGTGTGTGTGTGTGTGTGTGTGTGTATACCTATATAAGCTAGCCTGCTACCTACAGACCAGAGAATCTGTTTTCTGAATAATGGCTTCTAGAAATGGCTAATTTTGTTGTTTGTTTTATTCTCCCTATTGCAGTGGATCATTGTTTCCAGATCAGTGATTTGGGTGAAGCAAGTAATCTGTGGCCATTGAATTGGCAATTAAAGGATCAAATCTGTAACCACTCTTAGGGATAGAAGAGGGAAGGAGTGAGCCCAGGGGCCATGTAGGAGCCCTATGGGGCACTCCTGGAGTGACATGGCTCCCAGCATTGATTTGTCAGTAAGGACTGGAGAAATGACTTAGTTCTATGTTCCCGATGGTAGCCTGAGGCTGCGGATGCACTTGCCTTGGTCAAGATTGGCTGTGAAAAGTGGGGTTTGATTTAACCGGGGGGTGATGGTATTGGTATCAGTGGATCTAGCTCTTAGGAGCTAGGGGAAGTAGCACAATGAAAAAGGGTGAGGTTCACCAATGTAATGTGAACATCAGTAAGCATGCAGGGGCCTGGACACCAGCTGTGTAAGTAGAGAAAGAATGAGCCCAGATGCTAGAAGCAGCACACGTGAAACTAATCTTTAGGATTTGCTTGGTATGAGTCAGCAGTGTCTTGCTGCTGCCGTGCTACATGTTGAGGAAGAGGTAAGCAAAATTGATCATACTTGGATAGTACAGTGACAAGGATAAGGATGATGTTAAAACCAGGTCATATGAAGGACTGTTGATGAGACTGAGTGTATTTGTTTTGCCTGGTGAAGAAGAGACTGTGTGTGTGTGTGCATCCGTGTGCATGTGTGTGTTTGTGTGTTGTGGGGAAGGTGGGGAGGAATAGTTTGATAGAAAAATCACACATTTGGTAACTTCCCAAAGAGATCTGAAGGACTAACATTTGAAGTATTAGTTTTATTCTTTATAGTGTAAGGAAAAAAAGCATGGTGATTGGGAGGCTATAAAGCAACAGATTTCTGGTAAATACTAAGGAAGAAAGTTAGAACAGTCTCAGGGGGAGTGGTCTGTCTGGGGCAAGGTTTTCAAATTAGGCTGGGGTGACACTTGCTAGGTGGCCGTAGGGAGAATTTAAATATTAAAAAGGGGGCTTCATGGAGTAGGTCTGTTTCTCCAGCACAAGTAGGCAGCTTGTATGTGGCGAGTATGTGAAGGTGTTGTGCTTTGAGCTCTTTCTCACATATTGTTGAGGGGGCGGAATTTGTGTTGAGTCACTCATATCTCATGTAGTAGGTTCCCATGGGGTAAGGAGTATTGGCTTTGACTGTGAACTGTCAGGGTAACTACTTGTGTGGAGATAATTTGAGATGATAGAATCAAGAGACAATGGAAATAGCCATATTCGTAGTGTAAGCAACACAAGACAAACTGCACGGATACCCTCTCCATCGTTTGCCCTCTGGTACCTCTAACCCCTGATTTTCCCATCCAGCCCTGAGAGTTACATTTCCATTGTTTTGATGCTCTGTAGATTTCTCTGCCCAGTCTTCTAACTCCACTCTGCTTTATATTACCTCCCTCGGTTCCAGCCCTGTTAAGGGAGCTTCTATACATGGGACTTTGTGGTTATGAGTCAGACTGCTTGGGTTTTAATCTCAGCTCTGTACTTACTGTCTGTGTGACCTTGGGCAGATCTGCTGACCTCCCTGTGCTTCAGTTCCTAGATCTGTAGAATGGGGATAGTTGTAATTCATACCTAGCTTATGGGCTGTTATGAAGATTAAATTAGTTAACATATGTAAAGTACTTCCTTCCAACAGGGTCTAACATATTTTAAGTGCTGTGTAAACATTTTACATTTTATTAACATTTTAATATGACATTTACATAAGCTTGTTTCTATGATAAGGAAGGGGAGGAGACAGGCTAGAGGATGAAATTGAAGACAGGGATAAGCCTTGGAGTAGAATCAAGATGCCCTTTTCCTGACTCAGGATGAAAGAAGGGAAGGGTGGCCTAGAAGGGCAAGTTCATAGATGAAGAGGAGATGAGAGAAGTAATGCCAAATGTTCTCTGTTTACTTGGTAAATTAGAGATTAAGCCATATGGTCAGAATGAGAGGCACAGTGGGGATGGGGCCTTGAAGCAGGGTAGGAAAGGACTGGAATAGACCTTTCTGATGTTGAGGAAGAAGCAATGGTGAACAAAGAAGACTGCCCAGCTGAGGCTGGAAACCCTAGCTGTGAAATGGGGCCAGACAGTAAGGTTTGGAGTCTTCTCTGATGGCCCTCAGTAGTCCACCAAAAATGGAGAAAATGGGTTGTGAGTTGAGGCCGGGGTGAGGAGAGGCTGGGTGATTGCAGTGTAAGATCAAGAAGGTAAGGGAATTGGTGGTGCCTATGAGACCTTAACTAAAATTAAAAAAAAAACAAACAAATATAATATGTACACTTCATATATCAACTGGGACCCCTTTCCCCTTCTTCAGCCTGGTTTCATCACTTATATACCTGCTATAGAATATCATATTGTCATCAAAAGAATGAGGGAGATCTATGTATCTTGGAATGATGTCTACGATATTGTATGAAGGAAAATAGCCTGTTGCATAAGACAATGATCGATATTATTCCGCTTCAAAAACAGAAAAAGTCATGGAAAAATCTTGAAACAATAGGTACCAAATGCTTAACAGTGATTACTTTTAGAGAGGATGGAATGGATGGGGAGGTGAAAAAGGAAATTCACTTTTTATTACACTATTTAAAGGGAAAGTGTGCTGGGATTATAGGTGATTTTTATATTGTTTCTCGTATTTTCCTTTATATTACAACTTTCCACAATATGCATGTTTAAATGTTTAAAAATATGGAAAGCATTGATGCATACAAAAGATCACTACTTATTGTCTCTCAATAAGTGGTTTTTATTTATTTAGAAAAATAGTGTGGATCATCACAAGGAATAATGTTCCGTCTTACAGTGATTAAAATTCATATTCAATCAACCTTTAGGCATTGTATATACTTATCAGACCAGTAAAAATAATGATAAATGTGATATAACTATATGTTAGTAGAAGATGTGGGGAGTGGGGACAGCAGTATTTGAACATTATTTGTAGCTTTTTAAATTGGTTGTTTTTCCCTCTGGATAACAATTGGTCAATTGTTATAGTAATAGCTATAACATTATTTATATTTTAGACCTATGTAATTCCGAAGACTATTTTAGGAATATTTCCAAAGAAATAACACCCAAGGAAAACCAAACCAAACCAAACAAAAAACAACTTAAATACTCTCAATTAGAATGCCAAAGCAATTTATACACTCTTAACCCATTTAATACTATGGCAGGGTAACAAAATTTATAAATATATGAATTTTGTCAGTAAAGGGCTTTTAATTGGAAATGAGTGATACAAAATATAAAAATAAAAATTCTAGATAGATTCTAAGTACCAACTATAATTATGTAATGTATATATGTATACATATGACAACAATCTTAAGGGAAATAGAATATGTATTAATCACTTAGCTTTATTTTTTCCATCTTCTATTAAAAATTTCTTTATTCCATAACAAAGGGGAGTCATAATTGAGGCAGTTGTGTTATTCCATTGTTTTATTTGTTAAAGGACATTTAAATCCTTTTATGTAATGGTGGACTCTTTAAGTAATTAAATAATAACAATAATTCATGTTTGGTCTAATTTTTTTGAAATATTGAGTATTCCATTCTGATAATAAAACTAAGGATTTTTTTTAAAATAAGGAACATCTTTAACTTCTAGGATTAGGTAAAAATGCCTTTAATAGAGTTGCATAATAATTCTAGCTTTCACAAATCAAAATAATTCAATTTTAGTTTTTGCATTTTCCAAGAAAGGATCGCCAGTATTATCTCATCTGATTGACTCTTTTAATGAGAAAATAGTCATAAAGATGTTCTGTTAGTATTGTTAGGAAAAGCTTTCCATGGTTCCAGTCATTCTAAATGCCTTGGACATACTTTTTAGGTCTTTATTGTATCTCTTTTTGATTCTCAGTTTGAACTTTGTTCATTTTTTTCATCATTTGAAGTCTCTACTATTTCTTTCTACATTCTTTCTTTTTTGGTTTCCTGGAAACCACTGAGCATGGCCTTGTTTGGTGAACTGCATTGTCATTATTGCATCAAAATGTTTAGCACTCTAAGCCTTGTTGCTGAGCGTTGTGGATAAGAATGCAGTTCACAAAGGATGATAAGTCCTTGTGTTCTAATTCTTATTTCGACATGCTCTTGCCACTTAACCTAGTATAAGAATACATGAACCCCAATCAGGAGACTGGAGGATTTCTTCTGCTCAGTGAATAGATGGAGGGTCTACCTTCAATGGCTAAACAGGCCATAGAATTGGAATCATAGAACGTGAGAGCTGAAGGGGCCTTACAGGTCACGTGGGCTAGTTCCACGGATTAGAAACCAAAGTCTTGAACAGCTAAATTATTTTTCAAGGACTCACAATTAATTGTTGGTAGACTTGGGCCAATCCCCAATTCTTTTGACACTGCAACCTATGGACTTTTCGTTAAATCCAGCCTTTCTAGGTTACCTGTATAGTTCAGCCAATTTTCAGCAAAGATTTGGGGCTACTCACAAATGTGGTCTTTATTCTAAAACTGTTAAGCTGTTACTATTTACACATCTTTTCCAAATTCAACAGAACTCCAAACAAGCCTGACATGTTTGCGGTTAAACTGGAAGACTAACTAGCATGCTTTAGTGTTCATCCATTAACTAAGGCCTGAGTTGGAAAAGTAATTACATTCTCTCTTTGGTGTCATTGTTCAGAACTGTAGAAATTATTTAATCTTTTTTTTTTTTCATTTGTAACAACTTTTAGGAAGATGGGTAAGATTTACATACAAAGTTGGTATTTTTATAGGGTATACCACCTTTTTTTTCTTCTGTAGGTGATGGCAAGTGTGTGCAGTAATAATGCAAAATACTTGATTGTGAATTTTTGAGTGGGTTTTGCACATTGATAGTGAAACAAACCTTTAAAAATTTGTTCTCATGATTATAGGCAAAGAAACACATTTGGAAACAAGTAAGACACATAAACATTTTACACTGATATATTTCTGCATCATTTGATATGGAAATTTGACAAATCTTTTTGCAACTGACTAATATCATTTAATAGTTGAGAAACAGCATGTAGCAATTATAGGTACATGACTGGTGTTCAGGAATTATTCTGGAATGAATAAATGAGCCAGTAACCTTTCAGAAGTTATTGGTTACATATGATATTTGGATATACTATAGGATAAATTAAAAACACAATTAGCTGTAGTGCTTTGGAAATAAGATGTTAAGAGTAACTGGATGTTTTTTCTTTGACTTATTTTGCTTCAACTATCACTTTAAATCCATTTATGAAATACATTAGTAGACTTCAGTTTCAAATCCATTTTGGAACAAGAGGAGATATAAATATACATTGTATTCTGCTTATACAATAAAAATGTTTTCTTTATTTGAAGTATAGTTGATTTACAATATTGTGTTAGTTTCAGGTGTACAGGAAAGTGATTTGGTTATACATATGTATGTGTGTATCTATATTCTTTTAAAAATTCTTTTATAGTATAGTTTATTACAAGATATTGAATATAGTTCCCTGTGCTATACAGTAAATCCTTGTTGTTTATCTGTTTTATATATGGTAGTGTGTATCTGTTAATCTCATACTCCCAATTTATTCCCTCCCCCCTTCCCCATTGGTAACCATAGATTTGTTTTCTATATCTATGAGTCTGTTTCTGTTTTGTAAATAAGTTAATTTGTATCTTTTTTTATATTCCACATATTAGTAGTATATGATATTTGTGTTTGTCTGAGTTACTTCACTTAGTGTGATAATCTCTAGGTCCATCCATGTTGCTGCAAATGGCATTACTTCATTCTTTTTTATGGCTGAGTAATATTCCGTTGTGTGTATATACCACATATTGTTTATCCAGTCATCTGTTGATGGACACTTAGGTTGCTTCCATGTCTTGGCTACAATAAAAATGTTTTGATGAGTATTAAGGGTATTTTCTTCTGGATTATGAGTCTTCACATGTATTATGATAATGCGGACTTGATATTGTTTTAGAAGGTGTAGGTATTGTGCTGTTTCTGAATGATAATGTGCTGTGTCTTGAAAGTCATCTGAAAAATGAAAATTTTGATGGCAACTTTGTTTCATAGTACTACTTGTTTTTCCTGAAAGCTTTATTGTTGAACAGAGGCTCTAGAAATAGATGATAAAGCTAGTTATATTTTAGCATAACTCATCTTTTGCTTTCTGAATTGGTTTTCAGAGTTCATTGTTTGAGGCCATGTGCATTGGATGTGATTCCCTGTTCCAGGTGCATGGACTGACTTCAAGAAATAGGCGAATAATATCTCATTGAGGGTTATAATTAAATATAATTATATAAACAAAAATATTGTAAAAATTATACTATGCTGTGCATACACACAAAACACATGTAACCAGCAAAGCTTTTATCAACATAAAATTAGAATGCATGGATAAAAGTTATGACAATTTTAGAGCTGAAATTAAGCCTATTATTTGGATTTTTACATGGGTTGTATTCTCATTTTATTTCTTTTTAAAATACTTATAATATATTAAATTCTTGAATGATTCTTTCCCATTGGAAATGTTAGTATTCATATATAGTCTTTAATCCTTTCATTATTTTCTTAACCAACTACAGCCAATTTTTTTTAGACCTTCAGATCCTAGATCTACTTCTCTTTCCATGTCAGGCTACCTCCGCCCTAAGCAGGGATTATCTAGAGCAGTGATCTCAGCATAGACGTCAGAGAACTGTTTGTTATCAGTGGCATAAGGAAATGTGATCAAATGTAAATCCATACTCTCTTTACTTCATCAAGAAAAGCTTGCTTACTGACATGGCTGATTTACCTTCTGGCATAGCTCCTCATCTTGTGGCAGACCAGTAACAAACAAGCACTGCCAGCAGGCCCCTCTGGGAGGAGCACTGAGTGCAAGCCCACTCCTGATCTCTGCCATTAAGGTCAGAGGGACCCATGTGAGGTTGGGGACCAGAACCACATTTGTTGTGTGGAACTGGGGCCAGGGCAGGATCAGTTGTGCCATGTGGAACATGGCCATTGAACGAAGTTGGAAAAAGCTGAAACAAAATGAAAAATACTGCCTGAAATTATGAATTATATAAAGCTTCATACTTAGAACTAGGAGAAAACAATGGCCTTGCAGCCAGCCCCTGTGCCAGGTCTCTAAGAAGGCAGGTTCTACTTCTAGCTATGGGCAGACTAGAGTTTAGAGAAACTCCTCTTAGTAGGGCAATCCTAAATAGACTGGATAAAACGTATTTTTTGAAAAATAATTTTAAAAGCATGGCTGAGTTGGCAGAAACATAAGCGAATCCCTTGGAGGATAGAGATGAAAAAGCAGTATGAATCAGAAGGGGCAAGTGGCCACAGGAGCCAGCATTTGTCCCTGAGGTATCTGTTGCTCTCCAGTGGCCTAAAGCCTGGGTTTTAATAGGCCACGTGTAGGGGGCTCAGGAGACAGAGCCTGAGGCTGAGGAATTGGTACATAAGGCCTCAGTGGGTGCGGAAAAACCTGCCCTGGAGAGGGAGTGGTAGAGACCTCACTCTCTCGTGTGTGTACATATGGAGGTAGGTAGGTACATACGTGTGTGTGTGTGTGTGTGTCTGTCTGTCTGTCTATCTATTTATCTATCTATCCTGTTTTGGTTGTGGGTGGGATGGGAAAAAAATGTTTTCCATGAAAATTTCTAACTACAAGCCTGCATGAAAGTAGATTTGGGGTTTGAGTTCACACTACTTGCAGGGCCTGAGAAACCCCAAGTTGAAAGGTTAGTTGAAAATGATCTTAGGTTGGCAGTATTCCTGACTCCTGATAGAAGGAAAGGGAACTCTATCTGGAAGAACTCAATTTAAATCCTTAAAGAATTCCCCACAAATAAAGTTTAAGGACCATGAATTCACAATAAAGATCCCCCCCAAAAAAACAAGGAAATAAGCCACTGTAAGCAAGAGTTAATAGAAAGAAACACATTGTAAAATCAATTCCACATAGACTGCAATTCAGAATAGTCTATTTCAGAGTGTAAAACAAGTCTGCTTAATATATTTAAAAAATAAAATGGGCTTTTGGGAGCATGACAAAGGAAAATTTGAAATGGAACCAATTAGAACTCATAGAAATGAAAATATAATGAAAGTGGAAATTCTTGGAGTTAGGCCTTCCTTGGTCTCTGCACAGGATACTGGCACTTTCCTTTATTTTCCCCCTTATTTTTCTGTAGCTTTTCTAAAGCTTTGCATCGTCCCCCTAGTGACAAGCACACCAGTATTTTCAAATCAGCCAGGGAAAAGTTGTTACGTAGCTTTTTGAGAACAGCACATCAGTCTCTGAACTCTAGGGAAGGAGAAAGAAAAAGAGGTATATTATAGTCACACACAACCTATGTTTGTAAGAATACATCACTGTTACTTTTTTCCCCAGGGAGATGGATTTTTTCCAACTGTTTATCTGCCTTTCTTATTGCCTCTTTTAACTTTAGCTTTAAAGTGTTATCTCTTAATACTTGAACTTTTTACAATGAACAGTTTTAATTGGAACACGTACCAGATTTAATAAAGAAATGAACTCCCTGATATATTAAAACATTTAAAAATACTTTATTTTTTAGAACAGTTTTAGGTTTACAGAAAAACTGAGCAGAAAGTACAGGTCCCATATACCCACTTGCAGTTTTCCCTACTATTAACATCTTGCTTTTGTGTGATTTTGTGTTAGAGTTCATGCTTTGTGTTGTACAGTTCTGTAGATTTTAACAAATGCATAATGTTATGTTTCTACTATTACAGTATCATACATAGTAATTTCACTCCCTAAAAATCCTATATTCTACTGATTCATTCCTCCACCTGTTCTTCTGAACCTTTGGTAACTGCTGATCTTTCCTCTATGGTTTTGCTTTTTCCAGAATGTCATATACTTGGAATGATGTGGTATATAACCTTTAAAAAAGAATAGATAATTTTTTGAGCAGTTTTAGGTTTACAGAAAAAAGTGAACAAAAAGTGCAGAGTTCCCATGTATCTTCTCACCATTAATGGGGGCCCTGAAATCCCCCCTATTATTAACGTCTTGCGTTAGCGTGGTACCTTTCTTACAAATGATGAGCCAATATTGATACATTTTTATTAAAGTCCATAGTTGTGTCATACATTGTATGGGTTTTGACAAATGTGGGTCATGTACCCACCATTACAGTATCATACAGAATAGTTTTATTGCCCTAAAAATCCCGTGTGCCTCCTATTCATCTCTTTTTCTCCTCCTGTGAATCTTTGGCAACCACTGATCTTTTTACTGTCTTTATAGTTTTTCAGAATGTCATATGTTTACTGTCATATAATTTCCAGAAGGTCATATAGTTGGAATAATACAGTATGTAGAATCTTCAGGTTGACTTCTTTCACTTAGCAATATGTATTTAAAATTTATTCATGTCTTTTTGTGCCTTAATAGTTCATTTCTTTTTATCAACAAAAAATATTCCATTCTGCGGATCTACCACATTCACCTACCAAAGCACAGCTTGGTTGCTTCCAGGTTTTGGCAATTCTGAATAAACCTACTACGAACATTTGGGTGCAGGTTTTTGTGTAGATATAAAATTTCAACTTATTTAGGTAAATACCAAGAGTGCGACTGTTGGTTCCTTTGGTAACTGATGTTTAACTTTGTAAGACGTTGTCAAACTATCTTCCAAAGTGGTTGTATCACTGCATTCCCACCACCAAGGAATGAGAGTTCTTGTTGCTCCACATCCTTGTCAGCATTTGGTATTGTCAGTGTTTTGGATGTTAACCTTTCTAATAGATGTGTAGTGGTATTTCATTGTTGTTTTAATTTGTGGTTGCCTAATGACATATGATATTGAGCATCCTTCATATGCTTTTAAAGTTTTAAATGGGAGTTCACCTGGAAATGGCATAAAAATTCTATGTCCTGATTTTTGGTTCAGGAAGTCTCTTCATCCTCTATAGAAGCTCAAGAAACTTTGTATTACTGGATTCTTCTGCTGAATATATGTGGGGGCCAGTAGGTTGTAGAGTGGACAGTGAGTGCCTTGTGCTGACATTTGTAGCCAGCTTTCTTTCCTGCCCCCAAAGCCCTAGGACAGACCTTCAGATAATTTGTGATAGTTTTCTGTGGACCTCCAAATGGAAAGCAATGGGCTAATGATTATTTTGAGGGTCATAATTCATGACCAATGATGGTGGTCAATGATGTTGCAAGATTCATTTTAGTATTTCTGTCACACAAAAAAAGCAAATCTAGATTTAATTAAATGCAAACAAATTTCTGTATAAATCTGTCTTTTAAAGGTGGAATATAGATTCAAAGCTTTCAATCTAGTGGGAGAAGATAGGACTAGTAAACAAATATGATGATATAAAGCAGAATACAAGTAACATGAGAGAAGTGCAAAGAAAGTACTATAATTTGCTCAAAATAGAGAAAGATTATGGTGGAGGGATCTGAAAGGCTGTGTGGAAAGTGTGAAATATGAGTTGAATCTCAGAAATGAGTAGGGCTTTCCTTTGTGTGGATGGTGGTGGATGTTACAGAAAGAAGATAACTTGTAGAAAAGGTCTAGATACAGGAAAGCTTGCGCCATTTGAGGGAACAGCAGGCAAGATCAGTGGCATTTATGGATTAATACAAAGTTTTGACTTCATACTAGTGATGCAAAGATATATGACATTTAAGAAACTTGAATTTTGCTAAAGTGAGAAGTGGACCAGACTTTCTGCAGCATTTTTGTTTGGGAGAGTCACTTACTGAGTGACTTAGTGAGTGAGTGCCCCTAGCTGCCTGCCTGCTATCTACAGCCAACACAGCTCTGCTAGTCTCTACCTGGCATCCCATGGACCTTAACACTTGTGGATATGAAAAGCTGTGTGTCTAAGTTTTTTCTTTTTTCTTTTTTTAAAGTAAAAAAAGCTCTTCTAGCAGTGGAAATTGAGATTTGCAAAGAGGGCAAAGACAGTGGTGCTTAGTAACAACAACAGGTGCTTCAGATAGATATAGAAGTGGAATGCTGAATTTGTTATTGGATCAGATTGGTGACAGGAGTTTGGAATTTTGCAAATGTCTTGGGACAAATCCCTTTTTATAAAAAGATCAGGGTCTGCTAGTATCCAGTTTGACTAGAAGGGAACAGAGAGAGAGAAAACCCTGTAAAAGTGAAATAGGGCCATATTTAATGTCAGGCTCCGTCAGGCTGATAAAGTTGTATGAGAAGCTGTTTGATATGCCCTGAACAGAGCCTATAAAAAAGTTTTTTGGTGTGTTAATTAAACTTGTACTGTTAGCAAAGATGCTGCTGAAAGTTAGTATAAGGACTATTCAAACAAGCAGAAGTTCAGTAAAATGAAAAGATTCACATAATGGAAGTCAAATTCTCAAGGCTTCTTTTCTCCCAATTTTGTATCCTACACTAAGATTGTAGATTGTGTTCGAGTTTTCTGTAATCTCCATCTCTTTAGCTATTTTCTCTCTCTCTCTAAAAGAACTGCGATTGTAGTTGTTATAATATGATTATAATATGTTTGTGGTACACATTACCAGTTGCCTACGCCAAGTCCATTTACCCTTCTTCCTTACTGATAACACTCTGGACAGCCGTATGCCTAGTTAAAAATACTCACTGTCTCAGGTCCCCTTATATCTAGGAGTGGCCGTGTGCACCAGTTCTCACCAGTGCGGTAGAAGCAGACATGTCCTGATAAAAAGAGAAAGAAAGACTCAGCTGACATATGCTCTTTGCCCTTCATTTTTCTCTTCTTCTTGGTTGGAGCATAGAAATACTTCTTGAACCTTCAGGAGGCATCTCGAGACCACGAGGGCAGGGCAGAAAAATAAAGGAGGATGGGGCAGTGATGCCTTCATGAAGCTACTGTGTCACCCCTGGTCTGCTCACCTCTGACCTATTTCTTGAAAAACAAGCCAACCTTGGCCATGTCGGGCAGGTTGGGTTTGTTTGTTTGTTTTTAATGAAAGCAATACTGACTGATAAAGTAGCCTACAGGTGTGAAATGGTTAACATTTCACGCTAGTGCACTAGTGGAACTAAAGGAATTAATGAGTTTTGCAGGGGAATTGCTACTGCATTTCAGTGTGTCTGCTGTGTGGGAAGCAAGTTTCAACCCCACACTGAAAGTTACACCTTCTCCCAGTGGAAGCAGACTGTAACCGCTCCCTATTGCTAAAGAGTATACGGATGGCACAGAGAGCAAACACCAAGAGGAAGAACACTGATCACAAGGAGCACAGGGGGCTCAAAGTAGCGCAGGAACTTCCAGTAGACACAGAAGTCATTTTGGGTGCAAGCGAGGAATGAGCGATAGGCATTTCACAGGATGTGATGGAGAGAGCAAGCCTTCTGCAAAATACCACTGGTGGTGACCCAGAGAGTATTTGCAGAGTTGCGGAAATGGTAAGAAGAATCCTGGCATGATGGACTAATATGCTAGACCAGCACTGTCCAAAGAAATACAATGCAAACCATGTATGTAATGTTAAATCTTCTAATAGTCACTTTAAAAAGGTAGAAACATACAGGTGAAATTATATTTAGCCCAATATATCCAAAATATTGTTTTAATATATAACCAGTATAAAATTATTAATAAACTATTATATACATTTTCATATTAAGTATTGAAACCCAGCGTGTATTTTACACTTCTAGCACATCTTCATCTGGACTGGTCCCATTTCAGGTGCTCAGTATCCACATGTGACTCGTGACTGCTGTCTTGGACAGGGCAGTTTTAAAGAAGAAACAAAGTAATTTATGTGCTATATAGATACATTGGTTTATTCTGAAAGAAAGGTAAACAGTTTCACCAAAATATTAATTGTCTGGGTTTGGAGAAGAAATAGGCATTAGTAATTTCTAGGAGATTCTAACAATGGTGAGGAAAAAGTTCTATGGAAAGTGTCCAACTATCTTTTTAAAGTGAGTCTGACCTGGGTTTTTATATATGATTTAAAAAACCAAAATGTCCAAGAAATGAAAATTGATTTACTGAAACCACATGTGTAATCTTGGAAACAGAATTAGTACTTGCAATTTCACCTCTTAGGTCTATTAGGATGTAGGAAACTATTTGTGTCTTTTTAGAATTACTCACAATGTCTAGCTAAAATATTGGGAATTTATTTAACTTGTTTTACTGTTCTGCCATTACAACCTTTTCCTTCCTTAAACTGGCAGAGATGAGAGAGGACAAATTTGGGGAACCCACAGAAGCCTTTATCACTTCATTGTTCTAGCTGTTGAGCTTTGTGTCAACTCAGTTTGTGTTTGATTCCTGAAGTTAGAATAGCTCAACAGTCTTTATTTGGGCATAATATTTGCTAATGCAGTTGTTATTTATCCCAGTTCATCTAATGAATCAAGTATCCTGAAGGGTATTTAACTCTTTACTTTCTTTTCGATCAACCAGCATCAGATACTCTATTTCCCAATAGCAAACAGTCTGACGTTTCAGTGGGTCCCACCTCCGCTGAAGTGCCTCTTGTGGAAACTACTAGAGAACATTTTAAAAAGGTTTTCTACAGAAATACGAGAAGTTTTAGTTGTTTTGTTTTGTCTTGGTATGACCAGAGACATGCTTTGTGAAAACAGGATTCTCTTGTGCCCAACTGGAATTAATAGATCACTGTGTCTAAAGATAAAGGAGAATTTATTGAAAGGTTTCTCTAATTATAAAGTAATATGCAGACCTGGTTAGCAAAAATGGCTTTTTTAGAGAATTCAGTCAACCCAGAAGAATATAAAGAAGAAAGGAAAAAACACCCATAATGTCACCTCTTAGAAAGGTGACCGATGAAACAACCATAGTTAACCCACGTCCATTATCCTGCTGACAGCCTGTTCACACGCTCCCCAGATACACCTCTCACCACACACATACCTCCGCCCCTCTTCTCTCCCCTCTTCCTGCCTGGTTTCTTTGCCTTTTTACACAACTGGGACCATATTTTACAGACATTTCATACCCTGCTCTTTCATTTAACATGCATTATGGGCAAATTCCTATATTAATAAAGTATATACCAACCTCATCATTTTAAATCATATGCTACTATGATGAATATATTAGTGTGTCTATTGACCCAGGCCTGTAATTTTTCATTTCTAGTTATGATCAGTATTTTTGTTACTATGAACTGTAATGGAGTGAGCATCTTTGTCTATGCATTTGTTGAGTTATTTTCTTAGGATAAATTCCTAAGTGGAATCACTGAGTCAGATTGTATGTGTGGAGAGTTTGGCTCTATGTTGCCAAATTACCCTCCAAAGATGAATGTTTAATTTATACATGCACTAACAGTGTTCCAGGGGATTTTGCCTATAATGCATGTTAAATGAAAGAGCAGGGTGTTAATTTGCATTTTTTGATTACTAGTGAATTTGGATATGTTTTCAAATGTTTATCGGCAGTTTGTATTTCTTCTTTGGTGAATTTCTATTTGTATATTTATTCATTTAAAAATTAAGATGTTTTTCTTTTAAATATATGGCCATCTTTATATATTTAGAACATATACCTTTGTTACATATGTTATAGATTTAACTATTTCCAAAATGTTAAATTCTATTCACTGTTTTCCAGTATGAAAAAAGTTTACAAAGTGCTGTTTTTCTAACTTATTATCATATGGAGTCATTTGTGAGAAGTCTGTGTGGGTTGTTGCAACTTACTTTGTGTTTCTTGAAATGATAACATCAAAAGTACTTATATCCTTTCATGTCTAAGCCCTCCATCTTTTCTAGAGTATGTTTTGAGTAAGTTGTGTCAAAGAAATCACCACCTAATTACATTCTTGCTAAAGTGCCAGTCACCAGCTTTGAAGTTTGTTGCTAATTTCTTAGCTACATGTCTTTGGATCTAAATTTTAGATAAGCAGTGGCAAGTAAAGGCATAGAAGGGTATAATTTCTTTTCTTGAGGGAGTCTACTCTTAATATTTTAATTTAATGTTAAAAACTGAGAATTAGCAAACACTGTTGTTATTTTTATTTACTCTATCTTTACATTCTATGCAAACACATATAATCAACATCAGTAGTCTGAGATCATCCTTCAGAATATTTTCAGAGCCAGTTACTCAAGCACTATGTAGCAGTAAGTGAACTCTTCAAACAATGTGTTAAGATTTTAAATACCTGTTAACTGAGCCTGTATCATGGTCTTGAACGTTGAATGGTCTTATACTAAAAAGAAGTGATAACTGTGTGACAAGATGGAGGTAGTAGCTAATGCTAAGGTTGGAACCATTTTGCAGCATATAAATATATATCAATGAACACATTGTATACCTTAAAATGTACACAATATTATGTGTCGATTATATCTCAGTAAAACTGGGGAACAAAAAAGGTTTGAAATATTTGTTAAAAAAATGGAACTTTTCATAGTTTGTTAAGTCTACCCACTAATTGGTATTTTTAGCCACTGTTAAACTTTTGGGTATGAAAGTAACACAGTAAAATTAAATTGGACTATGAGAGCTAGTAATATATTAAATATATGTCCTAAGAATTTAAAATTAAATAGAGGATACAAGACAAATAAGTATACAGCTGGTGGGAGAATATAAGCAATGATTTAAAGATTTTGAAGGATAAAGTACATAAGGTGGTATCTGATACTTCAGCAAAGAGGAAAGAAAACTTTATGAGTAGAACCTGAGTTATTCAGCGAGAAGGAGAAGAATGAGACCAGTAGAGGGGAAATAGCTGGGCACTGGATGCCACAATGGTACGGATGGGGATGGCAGCCGTGGAGAGCAGAGAACACCAAAGGCAGCAACCAGCATAGGGTCCTAATGTAGGGGTCAAAGACTAACCCCAGGTAGGCAGCTAGAACCTTGCCAAAATAGTGGGCTTGGCATGGCTATTGCATACAATCTAAGAAAATGGGTAAAGTGCTGACATATGCAAGCATGAGAGAAGCACAGTGTTCACGAAAGCAAGACAGAGAGCTTTGAAACCCTATTGTTCTGTGAGTCTGTATGCTGGGAAAGTACACCCCTCAACAGGGCATCTCTACTACAAATTTATGGGAGAATAAATGGGCTTGGGAAAGAGAGATTGTGTAATTTATTACGGTTTTTCTATGGTACCTAACTCACATTAGGTATATTTGTAATTGTTTGATTAGTGACTAAAAGTATTTTTGAAAAGTGGGTCACAGTCTAGTTTAAACTTTGTATGTAATTATGTAAAAGGCATAAACTTATGTTGTTTTTTAGAATTTTGTGTATATAATTTGTGTCTTGTAAAAGTTCACTTTGTTTTAGAATGCTGGCTGATTTTTAGCCAGCCATTTTTAACCATACATTCCATTTAGACAAATTTCATAATTCTTGAAAATGTGATATTCTGACTCCTCTAGGGAAGGTGTTAGGGAACTCCCACTGATAACTTGTAGTAAATGGAGTGAGATCACAAGGCCTCAGTGACCAAGATGGCTACATAGTAAAATCTTTGAATCAGAGTGAAAAACAAAAAGATCGCTTGGCGTCTTTTGCAGAGCATCATCATTCCCTTTGTCTTTGTAGTGCATCCTAGTTTACAAAGTACTTGTCCCTGCAGTTTGACAAGGTCTTCAAGGCAGCGTTGGAGGTAGGTATAGCCACCACTACCTCTGTTGTTACAGGTGAGGATGCCAGACATGAGGCTTACATGACTTGCCTATAACCTGTATCTCCTGACTTTCTGTGAGTTCTTTAAACATATTTAGGCTCTGTCATCATTATTTGATCCTAGCTCCTTAAGTAGAAGGTATGGGAAGGCAGTACGTTTGATCTTTGTACATGCCATTACTGTTTCTGGCTTAGTGGAGTTGGTATTCAAATATTGGAATGAATTCTTTTTCCCAAGGATGATAATATAATACAGCTCTACCTTAAATGGATTGTTAAAATACTTACATGTTACTCTGGCAGATATTTTGAAAAAATTAGATGTAGGGATAGATCAACAGCCATGCACTCAGCTTGAATCCTTTGCAGAGATTTATTGCAGTGGAGAATAAAGTGGGCAGACAAACCTTTTAATTAGCCCATGATCATGGAGCTTACCTCATTCATTTACTAGATCTACAAGGGCACAAAGAGAGGTTGTTTCAAATAATTTTCATACTGTTTTTTGTGGCTTGTGTTCTTGACTGTTCAGGAGCTACTAGACCATAAAATCCAGCCAGTGGGAGCATTGGAAGTCACAGAGCTCAAAGGTTTATTAAGTGGTGTGAGACTCTATTGTCTTGTGCATGTGTTAAATAATTGCTGTCAGTGCAATACTGTTAAAAATTCCCAGCTAGTAATAACACACATAGTACTTTATGGCTTCAAAAGGAGATAAAAGAAATTTCTTATTCAGCACTTTGGCGATATCACAGCAGATGTCAGTTTTGTTATTGTGAGGACTTTACTTTTGGCAGATGCTCTCCCTTCTGGCAGCAGAGCTCTAATTACCATATAAATTAAGCTGGGAAAGGAACGGAGGGCACAAAGGCCGGCCCCTTCTGCCTCTACCCACGGGGTGTGAGGGCTACAGTGCCAAGCAGGCAGAATGGGGGCCTGTGCACTCGCTCGAGAGGGCTCCACCTCCCCTTTCTTTCCATTCACATAGATTAGAGGAACATTAAGCTGCTTAGCTCCTGTGCAAACAGAAGGAGTCTTATTTCTCTCTTTCTCTTTTTTTTTAACCCAGGTTCTTCCCCTCCAACAGCATTCCATGAATTAGCCTAATTCCATCTTGCTTTAATTCACAGGCACTAATTATATTTCAGCATACATTCTCACATGCTAAATTATAAGTATCGTTACTCTAATCAGTTGTAACTAGTCCTTAAATTAAGGTTTTAGTACTTTCCTTTTATAGGAGAACAGGCTTTGCTGTGTTATGTGATAGGATTAGACCCTTTAGGATGTGGAATCGAAGATGTAGACGATGTTTTGTTTTGTTTTTTTCTAAAGAGCTCTGTATTTTCTTCTAGCCAGAGTGTAATTCAAAACTTTATAATGTCCTTTTAAAATCTGTCAAATGGTGTTTAATGCTTAGGTAGATTTGGGATGTGAACTAACAAACACAATTTGTAGGGGTGTAATTATAATACAGATGAGAAATGGTTTAGAGTTGCAAAGCATTTCCCATGTAAACTGTCTTGTTTGGTGTTTAAATAACCCTCAACATGGGTAATTTAGGGATTCATATGAGGGGGTTACTGCAGGCCACACAGTTAGTTGGTAGCACAGCTGGTGTTAGAAGTCTCTTCTCACTTTGGGGGTTGTTTCCTCCCACCTCATGCCTCTTATTGACTGGAGGGTCCCCGCCACTGACTGATAAGCTTACATACTTATAAAGTTCCTGATGAACTGATCCTTCCTACCAGCATTCTTTATTTATAATTTTTATTAGACTTGGTAGAAAACCACCATAATTTGTAGCACTTAAAGAGAACCACTTGTGAACATTCTGCAAAGTTTTGCATTTTACTGACAGCATAAAATAAGAAACCATATTTTTCACTCTTTGACTATTCTAGTTTCTTATGACAACTATGCTTAAAAAAAATATGTCTCCCAGGGCTTTATGTCTCTTTAAAGAATTGTAAAGAAAATAGTCCGATGACTGTCCTCTTGAGAACTGGCTGTTGAGAGTGGGTGAGAGAATTTCAGACTTTCTCTTTTCAGCAGAGGGCTAGGTCAGAAATCACATCAGTTGGAGACACATCAACTTCCAGTCCAGCTTTCCCCTCCCCACCCTGTACCCCCTGTAGCCTGTGAAAAAACTGTGCACCCATTAATCCTTTCTGCTCTCTTATCTTACTTCGTTGGGATTTCTCCTCTTTAATAGGTGAGACTGGATAGGAAGGACCTTGAGTTACCAAGGTCAGAGACTCATCCTGGAACTTCTTAAAGGAGAGTATTCAGCCATGGCAATCTCACGCAGTGCTGCTTGGTCACTGTGCTCTTCCCAGAGGTGACTGGCTAAGGGACAAGAAGGGGCTGAAATCCATTGGGCTCCATTTGATGAGTCCTGCTTATCAGCACACTGCTGAGTTCACCTGGAGGAAGCAGAGACCTCTCTCTCTCTCTCTTCCAGTTTTATTGAGATATAATTGACACGCAGCACTGTATAAGCTTAAGGTGTGCAGCACAATGATTTAATTTACACACATCATGAAATGATTACTACAGTAAGTTTAGTGAACATCCATCATCTCATGTAGATACAAAATAAAAAGAAAAAAATTTTCCTTGTGATGAGAACTCTTAGGATTTACTCTCTTAAAAACCTTCATATATAACATGTGTTAATTATATTAATCATGTTGTACTTTACATCCCTAGTACTTCTTTATCTTATAACTGGAAGTTTGTACCTTTTAAATACCTTCATCCAGTCCCTCACCTCTAGTAACTAGAAATCTGATCTATTTTTCTATGAGTTTGATTGTTTATTTGTTTTTGAAGTATAATTGACTTACAACATTACAACATTATATTAGTTTCTGGTGCACAACATAGTGATTCAATATTCTGTGCATTACAGAATGATCACCATGATTAGGAAGAGACTCTCTTTGCAGAGAAGGCTCTAGTAACTGGCCAAGCACTTCAGTGAGGTTGCTTCCACCCAAAAGGGCACCTTTTCCAACTTGTCCAAGGGCATCCTATGTGTAGGGGCTGCCCTGTTGATGGGACTCAGGGCAGGGGCAGTTGTGCTCCACAAGGCTAGACACTTCACATCTTCTCTTTGCTCTTTTCCTTTCTTTCTTAACTTGAATGAAATGTCCAGGCATCACTTGCTCCTTAGGTGAACATGGAAAGTCACCCTTTCCTAAACACTTGACAAGGACCCTATTCATTATGCAAATGTAAGGCAAATAAGTAACCACTGTTCTGGAAGAAGAGTGATAGGAAGATGGTGGCCTGACGCCATGACCACAGCTAGCATCCCTTAGTATGCACTGCAGATTGCCAGTCCAGGGGCCAAGGAACATCCCAGGAGGAAAGGGAACCAGACCCCCACCCCTTTCTCTTTCAGCTTGCTTTTGCCAGAGCCTCTCTGATGGATTGATGTTGCCCCAGCTAAGGTCCTTTGGAAGGAAAGAATTCCAAGGGGTCCAAAGGGAAACTCAACATGGAGGAAGGAGGAGGTTAAACTGGTGACCCAGGCTTAACATTGGAGCCTTTGGAGGCTCATGGGAGAAGTTCTGATGGGAGCTTGAGTTCCTGGCACAGCGTTGGTCCTTGGACAGAGTATGTGAGTGGAGGTAAAACAGTGCTACCCCAGGGTCCCTTGTGTGAGGCATTGCTGTGCTCTGTGCAGGTATCTGGAACACCAAGGTTCATGGCAGCAGTGGACCAAAGTGGCAACTTTGTGGCTTTACTAGAAGTCTCAACAGCTAGAAATTCAGGTGACAGCTGGACCCATCTTGGACTGATCAGACTTTCCATTCCCTTTCAATCTGGCTTTTGGAAGCAGGACAGGCCATGAATGTTCTGAACAGTTTGGTGTAGGGATTGGGGAGTAGCTTCTAGAGGGAGATAGTGAAATTGCTGCTAATAATACAGGCTGATGGAATCTCAAAAACAAAGAATGGGAAAAATGAGAGATGGGACAATATTCTTTACCGCACTATTTTGAAGGGAGTCCTGCCAGGGGACTCTTCTTAATGTCTTTCAAATCCTCCTTCTCTGCTTCACCTCATTAATGGGCCCTCCTATAGCCAGTTTCTCCAGGCCATTTCCAACTGCTGCAAGAATGGTCCTTCTAGAATGCAAATATGGTATGTTACACTCCTGCTTAACATCTTATGGTGGCCCTGTCACCTTTAAGATAAAATCCGGATTCCTTGGCTGGGTATGTTTGGACCTTCACTCCCTAGTCAGAGCCTTGCTACCAGCCCATCACTTGCAGTAGCCCCCAGTCTGCCCAGTGTACCCACCACTATGAACTACTTGCTGTTTTCCAAACATACAAAGCTTTTTCATGCCACTGAGTCTTAGCACATTTTATTCTTCCCCATTTTTCACTTTCTCATCCTTAAAGGCTATGCAAATGTCATATCCTTTGTGAATCTTTTTCCTCCACTTCTGTTTTTCCCATGAGGCTACGGACAGGGACTGTGTCTTATTTATTCATTTCAGAATGAATATACCTGATACTCAGTCCATGCCTGGCAAGAGTATATGCTATTAACATTGTGAAATAAAGAATAACTGTGGAGACTAAGTCTTTGGTAGGAATAGAAGCTCCCCAAGGACCTCTGAAATCATGCTAGATAGATTTGCCCTCTAGGCTGAATTCAAGGTCTCTTCCCTGCTCCATCTTGCAATCTAGGGCAAGATACTACATTCCTAAAGAGGAGGAATGCTATTTTACTTCAAAACCCTGACTGGGCCACATTTTCTAGGGCTGAAGCTTTCTTGTTTGAATGTTTGCTGCTTTTCTTTCTTCTGCTGGCTGTAGTTGTGTGTGGGGTACTTCTTGGAACAGGAAGAGGCCTGGCCTGGTCCCTCCTCCTCCCTCCTTCTCTCTGTTTCATCCGTCTTTTTCATTGGGAACCAGGTAGATTCAGGGGCTGTGCTCTTGCCAGAGGTGGCCTGGAATAAGTGGCAGTGGACTCTGGGTAACTCCTTTGCTTATCTGGCTCTATGGTACCCTTTTCTCCCCTGCTGAAGAACATGTCCTTTTGTCCCCAAGCAGGGGTAAACTCCTCTGGGGCTGGGATTTGGGCATGCCAGAATCATAGAACAGGCTTGTACTCTGTTCTGGTTGGAAAAAGGCCTTTTTCATGGATCCATTCAAATCTCAGATAACATTAATTGTGCTCTTTGCACACAGTAACTTCCTCAAGGATCTCTTAGATTGGCCAAGGCAGGATTTTTTAACTCATAAGAAAAACTCCACTCCAACCATCTGAATCCAACTCTGAAAGACTAATACATAGGTGTGGGCCTCCTACCTATATATAATACAGGTTTGGACTGATGGTTTAGATGTTGGTTAAAGGGAGAATGGAGAGTATATTTTCAAAATGAGAAATGAATGATTTAAGAAAATCCATAAGGGAAGAAGAAAGGTAATAAATGAAGGAAATAAAATGATAATGCACTCAAATGATTCTCCATTTATTTCCAATATTTCCTCTGGAAGGACTTGCACCATTTGTTTGGACATTCAAGTAACTAATCTTTTTATTATTACTATAAATATATTAATTTGACATAAGTATGGCTTTATCTTTCTGATGAGAGGGTTTACTGGATATGTATTCTAATTATTATCTTCTCGCTGTAGTTGTGGTTTCTTTAAAGTAATTATTTTATGAATACATCTGGTTGCAACAACCTTGGAACAGACTAGCCTGGTTTTCTTAGTAAGGACCAGTTTGTTTACTTGGTACTCAGGAGACATTACCTATAAGCAGAGTAGGTAGCTGCCTAGTGAAATGGTTCTGGGGATGCTTAGAAGGCCCCTTTCTGATTCCTTATACCTGAAGTTGTTTAGCATGGTTTGGTTCCAAATTTTTATGGTTAGAGATCCCTTTAAGAGTTTAATTAAAGCTGTGAACCTTTTTGCCTAGGAAAATGCTCATATACATGTACATGTACATAAAAGCTTATTTTTGAACACTAAAATAAAAAAAACTCTTACACTAAAGGGAGGTAAAGGCTTTCTTTCTACAACTAGAAAGGCAAGAGGATACATTCATTAAACAAGCATTTCTTAAGGACTTAGTGATTATAAACATCATAGTAGGTTCTGGGGATACAGATTAAGACCTGGTCTTTCTTGACAGACCTTTAGCCTGGTGGATGAGACCCGCTTATAGACAGTTACAAGGTGAGGCATTAAGGATTGAAGTGGAGACAGACAACAAAGTGTCAGAGGACCAAGTTGGAGGGAGGGATCAACTCTGCCAAGTGACTAGCACATATTTACCTTAGAAAGGAAATGGCTGCTTCTAGACCCTTGCTTTTGTTGGTTTCGAGAGAAAAGAGAGTATTGAGTGTCAAAATCAGGATATGTTATTGAGCAAGAGGCTGTAAAGCAGGGAAGAAAACAGATTGGGAAGGCAGTGGGGAGACTGAGGCTGCCAAGGAGAAACCACACATACTTTTAAATTTTACTTGGGACCCAGCCTGTTGGTAGCCATCTGAAATGGTGATATTTTGCAAGTAAATACAAATAAATAGGCAGAACTACCTGCCCCATGACCCTGCCCCTACCAACAACGAGACAAATTTAAAAATTCCAAATAAACAAAATGCTCATTACTCATACTTTCCCTTTCAATCTAATGATGCCACCCAAGCTTTGGGAAATTTGCTGATTATTTGAGAATGCTTCAAGGTCATAGCCTAAACTTGTCTTAAAAACTCTTTAAAAACTTCAACACTGTTTATTTAAAACAGATAAGGAGATTATATACACTCTGCCCTGTGGGCAGGATTACTTAACATTTACCATCTTTGATTAGGATTCGAGAAGTATTAGAGGTCAGTATTTATTATTACTATTATTTTTTCAGTTAAACACAGCCTTTTATGTTAACTACCTTATATGGGGGCAGGGGGTGGGGCAAAAAGGATTCCTGTTACATGCATTTAGAAGATATTTATGACAAAAAAAGAAAAGAAATTCTTCCCAATGCTATATTGTGATTTTGGAATGATACATTACCAAAGAGAGAAGGCTACAGAATACTAATTTATAATTACAATTTGGTGAGATATTCTTTGATGACTATAAACCAAAGCATTATATGTAGAAAGTTACAGGAAGCATTTTTTAAAATTAAAAATGTGTTTTCTAATTTGCTTTTATTTGCTTGTTTTCTTTGTTAAAGGGAGGCACCTATGTTTGTATTTTGCACTGCTAATATTTTGGGAAAACCATAGTAGAGGAGGAAATAAGATTTTTGAGATGAAAGAAATGGTGTGGAGGTGCCACCTAGTGGTCACATCACATGTCTGTGTTCTCTTTCTTGCCAGTGGTGACTGGATGTTAGTGGTGGGTTGCCGGTATGTTGGGGTTTCCTGGAGAATCCCTTTAAGATATAAGTGGTAAATCGATTAGCATATTGTCATTGATAGGATAATGTTTTAACCTCTGTTTGATGATCACTAAAATCATCCTGCTCCAAATTCATTATTTAAAATTAGTTTTATTAACTGGATGGTTTTTGTTATCATCTTTGCTGTTTTTAGCTAATTATATCAGCAAAGATTTGAGTTATACTTGAAAATCAAAGCTTAGTGATTATTTACCATTTCACTGAAATGATCTCCCATGTGAATATACAGAAGCCACATTGAGTGCCTGGAGTGTTTTGTAGGATCTAACCAAAGTCTGGATCATGGCCAGGTGCAGTGGCATTTCATTAAACTTCTTTCTTGTTCTTTTAAGATTAATCTCTCTTTAGAAGAATACCATAGAAGAAAAAGATCAATGGGAAAACTCATCTTTTAGATTTTTTTTTTCAGATGAGCTATGTTCAGCAAGCACACACCTCATTAGGAAGATAACCACAGACAACTGACTATAATAATTTCTTTTCTTTACCCTTCAACCACATGTAATCCAGAATTGTGTCAAATATTGAGGTTTTTCAAAACAAATTGTTAGTGATAGAGATCTTAAGAATGATCAAAATTCCCAGAGGGCACTGTATACTTTGTCTCCTCAGTGACAAGGAATCTTTGAAGGTTCCTCTGTGTGTGTGTTTGATGGGGGGAGGGAGACAGAGGTTGGGTGGAAGTGGTTTGTAGTAAAGGACTTCCATTGGGGTATAAAATACATTTGATTTTTACTCTATTAGAATTCTTTTGGTATCCAGTTGGAGCAGTATTTGCATAAAGAATCTTAACGTCTGATTAGGTGACTAACATTTTGTCTTTATTACACATGAGCAGTTTTTTTGTCAAGGAAATTTCCATAGTGGAATGAAATAAAATGTGAAAGAAACTACAGGAGAGTTCTTCAGAACACCAGAACTTTGGCTAAAAACCTTCCCTAAAGATACTCTCTGAATTTGAAAAGATAGCCTAGATAACACACCAGGCATTTAGATTGTAAAGTGTCTACTGCACCCCCAACACTGTGCTAGAGGTTATTTGTTGAGAAGAATACAAAAATACGTATGATGGAGTCTGTGTTCTTCAGGTCCTAGCAAGAGGCGGTATGGAGACAAGCTTGGAGCCAAATTGTCTGTCTTTGAGTCCTCTAATTGATCTGAGGTTTTTAGAAACAGAACTTAATTAAGCCAGCAGACTGGAAAAGACTTCTCCAGAGATTTGACATCTAGCTAAGTACTTCTCTCAGATGAAATGCTTGGGAAGTAGGTGTACTTTCTTTGGAAATTAGCAAAACTTAGTGAGTGGGATGTGGTTAATTCCTTAATATTAAGTTATCTCAAAGATATTTGAAATTAAAAAAATTAAATTAACATACAGAGAAATGGATTTCTTTGTGTAAAGTTCTATGAATTTTAACACATGTAAGAATACATAACAGTTCCATTGCGTCCCCAAACTTTCCATGCTATCCCTTTATAGTTACACTCTTCCTGCATCCATAAGGGAACACCATATACACGGAATGGTACAGTATGTACTCTTGTGTCTGGTTTATTTCTCTCAGTATCATGCCTTTGAAGTTCATTCAAGTTGCATATGTCAATAGTCCTTTCCCTTTTATTGCTATTTTCCATTGTACGAAGTACAGCGAATAGTATTCCATTGTATGAATGTACCCTAGTTTATCCATTCACCCTTTGAAGGATATTTGGGCTATTTCCAATTTTTGGTAATTATGAATAGAACTGTTATAAACTTCATATCCAGGTTTTTGTGTGAACATAATTTCATTTCTCTGACATAGATGTTCAAAAGTGAATTGCTGGGTTGTATGGTAAGTATATGTTTGCCTTTAGAAGAAACTACAAACCTCTGTTTTCCACAGTGGCTGTACATTTTGCATTTCCTTCCAGAAATATATGAGAATTTTAATTGTCCCATAGTCTTGTCAGCACTTGGCATTGTTAGAATTTAAAATGTTAGCCATTCTAAGGGGGAGGGTATAGCTCAAGTGGTAGAGCACATGCTTAGCATGCACAAGGCCCTGGGTTCAGTCCCCAGCACCTCCTCTAAAAAAATAAATAAACCGAATTACCTCTTCCCCTCAAATTAAACAAAATAAAGTAAAAAATACAATAATAAATAAAATATTTTAAAAATGTTAGCCATTCTAGTAGGTGTCATTGTTGTATTATTTGCATTTTCCTGTGGCTAATGATGTTGAATGTATTTTCATGAGCCTATTTGCCATGTATACAACCTCTTTGGTGAAGTGTCTGTCTTTTGCCCATTTTTTAAAAATTGGGCTATTTATTTTCTTCTTGTTGAGATTTGAGAGTTCTTTAAATATTCTGTTTACAAGTCCTGTATCAGATAGAGGACTGATTTTTATCTTTTTGTAAAACATTTTCTTCTAGTCTGTGGTTTGTCTTTTCATTCTCTTAACAGTGTCTTTTGCAGAGCAGAAAATTTTAATTTTGAGGCAGTTTGTCATTGTTTCCGTTTGGTGTCATGTCTAGAAATCTTAGCCTAACCCTTGGCCATAAAGATTTTCTTTTAAAACATTTATAGTTTTACATTTTGTCACTAGATATGTGATCCATTTTGAATTAATTTTCGTAGAAGTATAATGTTTAGGTCAAGGTTCTTTTGTTTTTGCATATGGATGTCCATTGGTTCCAACACCATTTGTTGAGGACTGTTCTTTATTCATTGAATTGTTTTTACACCTTTTTCAAAAATAACTTGGCCTTATATGTGTGGATCTATTACTGGACTCATTATTCTGTTCTGTTGATCTAGTTGTCTATCCCTTTGCTGTTAGTGCACTGTCTTAATTACTATAGCTTTATAGTAAATCTTTAAATCAGGTCTTGTGACTTCTCCAACTTTTTCTTTTGTCAAAATTATTTTAGCTATCTTAGTTCTTTTGTCTTTTCATATAAATTTTAGAATTAGCTTGTCTACATGTATAGAAAATCATTCTGGGATTTTGATTGAGGTTGTACAAAACTATAGATAAGTTTAGTGAGAACTGACATCTTTATTATGTTGAATCTTCCAATCCATCAACATGGTACACCTTTCTATTTATTTAGGTCTTTGATATTTTGCAGCAGCATTTTGTAGTTTTCAGTATATAGATCCTATACATACATTTTAAGATTTATACTTAAGCATTTCATTTTTTGGAACTATTATAAATGGTATGTTTTTTTCATTTCTAATTGTACACTAGTAGTATATATAGAAATATGATTAATGTTTGTGTGTTGGCTTTTATCCAGTGAACTTTCATCCACTAAAACCACTTAGTTTCAGGAGTTTTTTTTCCCCCCCTTCCTGATACCATGGGACTTTCTCCATATCCAATTATCTTGTCTGTAAATAGGAATAGTTGTATTTTTAAATTTCTAATCTGTATGCCTTTTATTTCTTTTTCTTGCCTTTTTTCTTACACTGACTAGAACTTCCAGGACAGTGTTGAATAATGATAGTGAGAGTGGACATTTCTGCTTTGTTTTTAATTTTGGAAGGAAAGTATTCAGTCTTTTACCATTAGGTATGATTTTAGCTGCAGGTTTTATCATGTTGAAGAAGTTCTGTTCTATTCCTACTTTGCTGAGAGTTTTAAATTAGGAATGGATGTTAAATTTTGTCAAATGCTTTTCTGCACCAATTGACGTGATGATGATTATGATGATGATAATGATGATGATGATGATGATGATGATGACGACGACGACGGTGATTATTTTCCCAGTAGACTACTAATCTGGTAGATTGCATTGGTTGATTTTGCATGTTGACGTAACCTTGCATTCCCATGATAAACCCCACTTGGTCGTTGTTCATGTCAAGTTTTGAAGTTCCACCTGGAGATGTGTAATAAGGGATCAACTAGCAGAGAATGTATAGACTTGTGCTTGGGTCAGTACACTGGAAATCACTTGGCTATTTGGGCTGGTAACCACTCCCATCAACTTCTGCTGACCTGCTCCCCAAGAACCCACTCAGAGAGCAGTCATGCCTCTGCTGCTTGTATACTCTGCCTCTGCCCTCTTCTATGTACATATGGTTAGTTTTGTTCTCTTTCCTTGCCTCTGCTGTGCCAGGAGCTTTTATCTGTTGGCCGCTTCTAGGCATCTCCTTCCCTCATTTGTGCTTGGCATATTTAATTTATAGCAGGAGAGTTTGGGGATCAGTTGTTTGTTAAGAAGCAAACATTTACTTTTATATAAACACACCTGTGATTAGAGTATTAAAATTTAAATGATACTAAATTGTTGTTTTCATGAATTTTGTCCTTTCATGATGCAAGAAAACAATCTGGATGTCTTGTAATATGTAGTCCTCTGAGATCTGACTATAAAGGACAATTTATTCTGAAAGGTCATGGAAACAACCAGAGTGTAATATAAATGTTTGCATGTGGTTAACATAATTTGATTGCCTCCCCAGGAGCTAAATTCCAAAGAATTTGTTTCTGTATTCTTGAGTCTGGAGACTCCCCGGTGCAGAGATCCTTGTCAAAGGAAGCCCTAATCCGGGGAGCCTCTGCTTGCCTGGCCTCCCCACCGGACCCCTTCCTGGGCAGCAGTGAGAATGCCAGGGGTTGTGGCATGAGCTCAGAGTGCTGCTTTCTGTTAAAACATAGTCTCAGTTTCTTTGGGCAAACCATTAATAGATGTCAAGTTCACATTATAGGTTTTAGTTCCCAAGCAGTGTGAAAAGCAAATGTGTGGGGTTTTATATTTCCAGCAGCCCCCCTTTTTTCAAAGTAAAATATGTAGGTTTTGGTTTTCAGCAGGCCACATGTCTTCTAATAAAAACATTTGGAACAAAATATGTTTTATAAGTATATAAAAATGTCAGACCATAATGATTTTAGTGCTGCATATTTTAAAATGGGTCACTAATATTTAGGGTATTTGTATCTGTGAAGAAAGTAAATTATGGAATGTAAATTACAATCTATCATTTATATAAAGGAGAAGGTGGTTGGAAACTAGTTCAGCAACTACGTTGAGACCATTTTCTTTTGGCTTCTATATAATATGTATGTCTTTCAGCTTGAAGTTATTCAAATTTTGGCTTTAAGATTATTAAACTTTTGTACTTGAAATTGGGCCCCAAGGTCTGTATTTGGAGATGCAATTCATTATGTAAAAAAGTACCTTTCTTCTGTGGTATCATCAGAGAAAGCATCTAAGAAGATTCTTGTCCCAGAATCAGTTGTTTCCCTCTAATAGTTTCATTTCTATCGTCTGCTCGACATTCTGAGCTCCTTTTGCCTGTCTGCTAGGAAGCTCCTCCTTCCTCCATCCTCCTTGTCCTCCTCTTCCTCTTCCTCCCCCTTCTTCTTCTCTTTCTCCTTCTCCTCCTGTCACTGCTGCTGCTCCTCCTCTCCTTCCTACTCTTCCCTTCCTCTTCTTCATAGTCTTGAAGATGTATCAGGCAAACCAGAGGGTTGTACAACTCAGTATCCTTAGACTGCTCTGGGGGGGTCATGGTTGGTCTCCACACCAGGCAAATGGAATTTAAGGTGGTGGTTTAGAGGGTGGTGGTACACAACATGACCGTGGCATCAGCAGCAGATAGGCCTGTGTTCAAACTCTGATAACTGAGTGACTCCACGTAAGTTACCTCTCCTCTATAAGGCCTGGTTTTCTGAGGACAGTAGTAATTGTTCTAATGTTGTTGTTTTGAGCAAATGAGAGATTGTATATAAAGCACTTAGCACAGTGTCTGGCACATGATAAAGGCTAAATAAATGTTAGTTGCTGTATTATTTTGACTAATGATTGATTGTTTAATAGAGAAATTCTAATCATGGTACAAATAAGATAGAAGTTTATTTCTCTCCCATATTTATGTCTAGGTGAATGTCCAGGGCTGACTGTGGTTCCACAGTCACCAAGGACCCAAATTCTTTGTATCTTGATGCTCATATACAGCCATCCCTTGGTATCCATGGGGGGATTGGTTCCAGGACCACCCTGCCATGAATACCAAAATCCGTGGATACTCAAGTCCCTTATATAAAATGGCATAGTATAGTCAGCCCTCCATATCCATGGGTTCTGCATTGGTTGAATCCATGGATGTGGAACATTCAGATAGAGACCACCATATCTTCCATCTCATGTTCTAAGATGGCTGCTATAGGGCTGACCATCTCAACTATATTCCAGCCAAAGAGAAGATCTTGACCAAGAAATTGCATACAGCATATGCACTCGCATTCTGTTGGCCAACACTTAGTTATATGGTCATACCTGGCAACAAAGGAGGCTGGGAAATGAGTTTTTAGCTAAGAGGCCACATGGCCAACTGAAAATATTGATACCATGTCAGAGGAGAACAGACATTAAGAGGCACCTCACAGTCCCTGTCATGGCAGCTCTGAGCTGTTGTCTCTGAGGTAAAGCAGGTGTTCTGAATATGTTCTCTTTAAGAACTGACTCCTGCTTTATTATGTATGCATTTTTCAAACACCATTGTAAACTTGTTTATATTTTTATCTTTTACTGATTCTTTGGAATAGTGATTGCTAGGTGTTTGTTACTTTTTGTATAAAGAACTATTTCTTTTTATTCTAAAATAACTTTTTTTCTGCTTCAAGACCTCTCTAATATCTACAATTCTGGGCCTTGTTCTTAACATTTGCCCAGTTCTGTGTTTAAAGAGGTACATTTTATTCATTGAAATTAGTCGAGTGGGAATTTGCTCAAGAGTTTCACTACTTCAGGTTCAAATGGTATAAACTTCAGTTACATGATTATAAACATTCAGATGAATGTTGAGAGATTCAGACTTGGAAAAGCTTAAGGTTTATTATAAATAATAGCTTTGGTACCTTGTGGTAATTTCATTAACATTACTACTAATACATATATTACGTTAATATTAATGTTAAAATTTGTACCTGTGACAAATGGAAAATTGTGTAGTCAGGGAAACATCTGTGATAACATTGTCTGTGATGATGTTGTTGGATTTTCCCCCCTTAATAGGTTATTATTTCTTAGCATTGACTATGATTAACATGCTTTAACATAAATGTTTCTGTTGGTATCTGTGATATTCTTGCATGTGGTGGTAAAATCTCCTGTTTGATTAGGTTATCTTTATACCAAGTTCTCTGTCATTTCTGATATAGCATAACTCTTATTTTTAGATTAGACTTTGTGATTATCTTAGCTAAATAGTAGCTGAGAATATGACCAAAATTTGGGTGTTCCTTAGGGCAGCATTCTTCTCCCCATGTCCGTTTGCTGGGGCAACAGTTCAGAAAAATGTACACGGACTCACAATATTTGTCCACATCTGTTTGGTTTCCAAAGTGGGATTTAAGGTATCCAGGGTTCTTGATTGCTTAGCTTCTAGCCTACTTTGGACTTCTTGGTAATTATCCTGAACTATTCTCCATCTTTCTTAAAAACCTAGTGTTGCTTGTCTGAGTATAGAACTGCCTAAAATTTTATGGAAGTCTATTTAGCTTGTTTTAATGAACCAGGAGAAAAACTGATTCAAAGACATTTAACAGCTTAATAAAGTCAGCTGAAGGTTGATCCTGTGCATATGAATAGCCTAACACCCAGACAAGATCCACCCTCACTTTTGAATTCTGTATTGAGACCTTTACAGTGGGACTTATCCTAGATTAAAAAAAAAAAAAAAAAAAAGGCAACAATAAAACAATACCCAAAGAATTGAAAAACCTAACAGCCTTTTGGCCAGTCTATCAGTGAATCTGGTTTCTACTGTTTAATTTTATTAGCTTTTATGGCTTAGTGTGGACAGATTATACAGGGAGGCAGACTCGGGCGCCATGATTTCAGGTTCGCTTCCTGTAGGGATGCAGTGTTTCCACTGGATGAGTACGGAATTCTGATAACAGTCATTGACTTTACATAGTGATAACGTAAAACAGCATTAGAGAAGGAAAATCCCACTCCTTTATTAATAATTGGTAGCAGAATTTTATTTTTAGAAGCAAAATTTGGAAGCAACTGTATTTATTATTTTAAGTTTTTAGACTATTTTTGTAAAGTGTATTTCCCTGTTATCATTACTCTAAATATGAATGCTTCTATATATTAAACAAAATATTTGCTAATGTTTACTTTTCCGATGAGATATTTTATTTGCCCGACTATTTTTAAAGCATGTGCTCATTTTGGTGGAGTTGCTCTTGTGGTGTTTAAACTGTATTTACATATTTTCCTCTTCTTTATGAATGTCTCGTTTCTGACTTATAAGACTAAATACCAAATGCTTTTTTTGTGTGGTTGTTGGATAGCTTACAGGTAGGACACACACATGAAAAGAATGTTTATTATTAACTAAATACATTTATACTGCATTTATAAAGAATAATTTTAGTTATTTTTATAAGCTTTTAAATATATTAATTGCTGTTTTATTTATTAGCAAAATATGTTAACTACTTTTAACATTTCAATGTATTTTCTTTCTACAAGTTTTTTTCTATGTATACAAATTACTCATGCATACCTATGTAGTAAATTAGAGTTGAGGCATATGTATGTGTCTAATATTTGTATATATATACTTACATTGTATAAATAATGTTATACTGTGAAAATAACCCTCATAATTATAGTTTGTGAATGTGCTTTTAAATAACTGACTAGTACTTATTACACTTTGTGACATACCACATTTTATCAATTCCCTTGTTGAACATTTAGATTTTGTGCTATTAGAAAAAATGCTGCAACAAACATCCTTGTATATTTATCTTTGTATCTCTGATGATTTCCTTTGGATGAATTTCTAGGAAAGTTACTAGTTTAAAGGGGCATGAAAAAATTTTAAAAGCTCTTGATACATAATGCCAAGTTCATTCATTCAATCAAAAAATATTTTCTATGCAACTAACTTTGGTGACAATCCTGTGTTTTCTACATGAGTTAAATCTCTGTAAGTCCATTGCTACAAAAAAAAGTTGTTTTTTTTCTAAGCACCAGTATTGTATTGTGCCCTCGAGATACAGCAGTGAATAAGACAACCCCTACTGTCAACTCACAGTCTAGTTAGGGGACAGACATATGTATGATTAAGTTCAAGTCTGTGCTCTCCAGAGAGGTTGCATTAATTTACATGTCACTAACATTATCAACATATGCAAGTAGTTTTGAAATGTGTATATGTGTCCTTTTGAAATTAGGGCATTATGGAATACTTTATAGGAAATAAAATATTTGTGTTTTGATTATTGCATATTGTGAATCATGTACCTAATAATTTTTGACATTAGTGATTTAGAAAACCTAATGCATTTCAGTAGCCTCATTTCTGTAACAAGGCATTTGCCCACATTTGTATTGTGTTCTCATTTCCAAAGTTTTATGAAGTCTTTCCTACCTTGTCTCCCAGTGTCTTGATACGTTCTACCACTGACAAATAGAACACTATTCTGATACTTGAAACAGTTGATGAAGAACTCATATTGCTTAAAACTATCCTACCATGATTTTGTTCTCCTTTTCAAAGAAGAAACACCCTTATTTTATGTGTTCTTTATAAATATGGATAAGGCATGTAAAAATGGAACCAAAATACTTCTAGTAGTGAAAACTCATGGTAATGCTATTATATTTAATTTGAAGATTCTCCAGTACTTTTTAAGCACTGCCATAACAATTCAGGACAGAAATGGCAGATTTCCCAGTTTTCAGGACAGTAGGTTGACTGGTTGTATTCATGTAACTAGTATATTAAATATCTGGCAATCAAAGGCAATTACTTGTCATTAGAATAGACTAGTGACATTAAGAAGGGAACCCCCCACCAACGTTTTTAGTGTTGTCTGAGAGTTGGGAGTCCAAATGTGGTTTTCATGGAGCACTGAGCTGCATTCCCATGTCCAGAACACACAGTCCTTGGGAATAATTATTCTATTCACTGCTAGATAGGTTTCCCACATGTCAAGACTGCCAAGTTCCTCTGGCTTCTAACTCAGGAGCTAAAGAGATTTCCTTGCTGGGCTCCAAACTGATCTGTGAGCAAATGTATGGCCTTCCTCATTCACTCAAAAAAGGTTACAGATGAACAATATACCAATTGTGGCAAGAGAAATCATGTGACTGAGCTGTTTTCCAGAACATAACTTTTCACAATAATTATGCCTAATATTTTTCTGGTCCACTGAAATTCTCCAAGACTGTCTTTATGATTGAGCGTATGATCTTCATCCTTAAATGAGCAAGCAAACTATTTTTCATAAATAATAAGAGATGGTATAACATTTACCACTGTACACTTACTTTTATCTATTTGTATTTCATTTGATCTTCATAAAGTACATAATTTTATTTAGCAAATGAAATAAGTGAAATAGATTGCATATTACACCAAGGAAATTTTGGAGATTTGTACTTTTAGGACAAGTTTTTAGAGAGATAGGGGTTTCAGTTTGATTATTATTTGGATTCCTGGTTTAATATAGCCTTATATTTTACACTTGAGTTAATAGTTAATAAATGATTATCTTGGTATTAGTAATCCTTTGGGACTTAAATTTTTCAGGCAGTATTATGTTGCCAAATCTATCTATATTTTTGCATACATCAGTAGTGCACTCTTTTTGATGGCTGTGTAACATTCCATAGTGGGAATGTACCTAAATTTATTTACACATATTCTTCTGAATAGACATTTGGGTTATTTCCAGACATTTTTATTATGAAAGCTGTTGCCATGAACATTCTTGTATGTATCATCTGCTATACAGGTGTAAGAATTCCTTTAGTTTTTACTACTTTGGAGTGGAATTCCTGAGTCATAACATATCTGAAGGTTCAGCTTTACAAGATAATGCAATAGTGCCATCTAAAGTAGTTGTACCAGTTTACATTCCTACCAGCAATACTTAAGAAATCTTGTTCTTCCTTATTCTCTCTAAACACTTGGTTTTATCAGACTTTTACATTTTTGCTCATTATGTGAGTTGTAATGGTCTTCATTTGCATTTCTCTGATCAGTATTAAGGTTAAATGTTTATTGGAATACATATTGCCATATGTATTCCTTCTTTTGCAAAATGCCTGTTCATATCTTTTTCCTAGTTTTAAAAATTGGATTGATTGAACTTTTCTCATTATTATAGGAATTTTTAAAATATTCTTGATACTAATCCTTTGGTGATTTTATAGATGGGAGAGATCCTCTCCCAGTTTGTAACTTGTTTTTTCACTTTTTCTAAGATAATTTTTAGTGATGAGATGTCCTTGCTTTTAACAGAGTCAAATTTATTAATATTTTATACTGAACAGTTTTGTGTCTTTTAAAGATAACCTTTCCTATCAAGATCAGAAAGAATTAAAAATATTTTCCACTAAAATTTAAAAATGTTTGCTTCTGATATTTTTAGTTCAAATCCATCTGGATTTTTTTTTTTTTTGATGTGAAACATAGGTTCACTTTTCATTTTTATCATGTAATTCACCATCTCTGTCATATGTTAAAGTTACATATGTGTATGGGACTTTTTTTTTCCTGAGCACTCTTCTATTCCATAGATCAATATAGTCATCCCTGCCAGGAGTCATATTCTCCTAATCAGTTAGCTTCAGAAGAAGTCCTAACCTTGGATAGGGCACAACTCCCCACCTTGCTCTTCTGTTTCCGAAGTGTCTTAACTGTTCTTAGCTTTTTGTCCTTCCATACGAATTTTAAAATCAGCTTCTAAAGATCCATGAAGAACCTTCTTAAGATTTTGATTAGCATCATATTGAATTTTTGGTCAATTTGCAGAGAATGTCATCTTTATGATATTAGGTCTTCCTAGTTATGACCCTTGTGTATGTCTCAATTTCTTTAGGTATTCTTTAATGAATCCCAGTAAAATTTAAAAAATTTTCCTCTTTGGATCTGGCATCTATCTAAAAAGATATTTATTCCTGGTTACTTGATATTTTTATTTATTTATTTTTAACATGGAGATATATATACATATAAAATATTCTTTTTCATTTTCATTATAGGTTACTACCAGATATTGAATATAGTTCCTTGTGCTATATAGAAGAACCCTGTATATCTTATATATAGTAGTTAGTATCTGCAAATCTTGAAGTCCCATTTTATCTCTTCTCACTCCTTTTTCCCCCTGGTAACCATAAGTTTGTTTTCCATGTCTGTGAGTCTGTTTCTGTTTTGTAAATAAGTTCATTTGTGTCTTTCTTTTTTTTTTTGATTCCACATATAAGTGATATCATATGGTATTTTTCTTTTTCTCTCTGACTTATGTCACTTGTTATGACAGTCTCCAGGTCCATCCATGTTGCTGCAAATGGCATTATTTTATTCTTTTTTATGGCTGAGTAGTATTCCATTGTATGTATATACCACAGCTTTATCCAGTCATCTGTTGCTGGACATTTAGATTGTTTCCATTTCTTGGCTATTGTAAATAGTGCTGCTATGAACATTGGGATGCATGTATCTTTTCAAATTAGAGTTCCTTCCAGATATATGGCCAGGAGTGGGATTGCTGGATCCTAGGTTAAGTCTATCTTTAGTATTTTGAAGACTCTCCATACTGTCTTCCATAATGGCTTCACCAAACTACATTCCCACCAGCAGTGTAGGAGGGTTCCCTTTTCTCCACACCCTTTCTAGCATTTGTCATTTTTGGACTTTTGAATGATGGCAGTTCTGACTAGTATGAGATGATGCTGTGTTGTAGTTTTGATGTATATTTCTCTGATAATTAGTAATATTGAGCATTTTTTCATGTGCTTATTGGCCATTTGTATGCCTTCATTGGAGAATTGCTTGTTTAAGTCTTCTGTCCATTTTTGGATTGGGTTGTTTGGTTTTTTGTTATTAAGTTGTATGAGCTGTTTGCATATTCTGGAAATTAGGCCCTTGTCAGTCTCATCTTTTGCAAATATTTACTCCCATTCCGTGTATTGTCTTGTTGTTTTATTTATGATTTCCTTTACTGTGTAAAAGCTTTTAAGTTTAATTAGGTCCCATTTGTTTATTTTTGCTTTTATTTCTATTGCCTGGGTAGACTGCTCTAAGAGAACATTGCCAAGATTTATGTCAGAATGTTTTTCCTATGCTTTTTTCTAGGAAGTTTATAGTGTCTTAGGTTTAAGTCTTTAAGCTATTTTAAGTTTATTTTTGTGTATGGTGTGAGGGAGAGTTCTAACTTCACTGTTTTGCATGCATGTGTCCAGCTATTTCCAACACCGCTTACTGAAGACACTGTCTCTTCTTCATTGTATATTCTTGCTTCCTTTGTTGAAGATTAATTGACTGTAAGTGTGTGAGTTTATTTCTGGGCTCTCTATCTGTTCCATTGATCCATATGTCTGTTTTTGTGCCAGTACTATGCTGTTCTGATTTGTGCCAGTACTGTGGCTTTGTAGTATTGTCTGAAGTCTGGGAGGGTTATTCCTCCAACTTTGTTTTTTTCTTCAGTATTGCTTTGGCAATTCTGGGTCTATTGTGATTCTATATAAATTTTAGGATTGTTTGTTCTAGTTTTGTGAAAAATATCCTTGGTAATTTGATATGGATAGCATTAAATCTGTAGATTGCTTTGTGTAGTATGGCCATTTTAAGAATGTCAATTCTTCCAATCCAAGAGCATGGATTGGAAGAATTTCTTTAAATCATCTTTTTAAAAATTTTTATTTTATCTTATAATTTTTTTAAGGGGGAGGGTTTATTTAATTACTTGTTTTTAGAAGAGGTACTGGGGATCAAATCCAGGACCTTGTGTATGCTAACAATGTGCCCTACCACTTGAGCTATATCCTACCCCCCAAATCATCTTTAATTTTCCTAATAAATGTTTTGTAGTTCTCTATGTGTAAGTCTTTCAGAAACTCCTTGGTCAGGTTTATTCCTAAATATTTTATTATTTTTTTTGATGTGATTTTAAAGAAATTGTTTCTTTACTTCCCTTTTTTGATATTTCATTGTTAATGTAAAGAAATGCAACTAATTTCTGTATGTTAATCTTCTATCCTGCTACCTTGCAGAATTCTTCTTTGATATTTTTAATGTTAATTGTAAATCGTGTCTTTTAAATTATGTATTCTAGATCTTTATTGCTACCAGCAGTAGAATTGTGATTAGTTTTTCTATGCTGATCTTATATCTAGCTATCTTGCTAAACTCTCTTTTTGAAAAATAATAACTTATCTGTAGAGTCTCTTGGGATTTCTGTGTATACAGTCATAATTGACATTTTAATTTCCTATTTTCCATTTTATTTGCCTTTTTTTCCTTGTACTGTTTAGGAACTACATGACAGTGTTGAATAGAAGTGATGATAATGGGCATCCTTTTCTTGTTCTTGATTATAAAGGCCATGCTTTTCATGTTTCCCATTAAGTGTGATATGCATTACAGGGTTTAAAAAGTTAAATCAGGCTAAGAATATTCCTTCTCTGTTTCTAATTTACCTAGAGTTTTTATCAAGAATTTATGTAAAATTTTATCAAATGCTTTTCTGAATCTACTGATATACCCTTTTTCCTCCTTTAAACTTCTACTTTTAATTTTATTTTAATTTTTTATTGAAGTACAGTCAGTTACAATGTGTCAGTTTCTGATGTATAGCATAATGTCCCAGTCATGCATATACATTAAAAATTTTTTTGTAGGGGGGTGGTAATTAGATTTATTTGTTTATTTTTAGAGGGGGTACTGGGGATTGAACCCAGGACCTCATGCATGCTGAGCATGCACTCTACCACTTGAGCTATACCCTCCCCCCTTTAAACTCCTAATGGGTTAAAATTAAAAATAACAAAAACTAAACAATATGTTTTTAAGATATATATATGATACACTGTATATTACAAAAACAAAGCAATGATAAGTACATCACAGGATAACAGTTAACACAGGTGGGATGGGGAGAAGCACTTGATAGATGTAAACTGTTGTTAATATCCTAGTTGTCATGTCAGGTGGTGAGTTCATGAGAGGATAGTATATTATCTAAAACATACAAAAATATGCCTAAAAATACAAATGATGAAATACAAATGCAGATCATGAATGGACCGTTAAGGAAAGATAAGTATATGTGTTATGAACTAGGAATTATAATTAATCTGGTTCTGTGGTTGAAAAAATAAATTTACATCTGTCTTTATGGGACTGTGTTGCATTTATTCCTGGATTAGTAAAAAGAGTCTTTTAAAAGTGCCTATATTCTTCATTGTTACTGATTAAGTTTCTCTTCTGTAGAGACCTTTTGGGAAGTTTATGGTTGTGATACTTAATGTCGTGACTCAAGTGTACTTTAGGGTCTGCACATCCTAAGAGTGAAAAGGTCTGTGATTAGTCTCTGCTCCAATTGTTTAGTCCCCAATTTACCTGATGATGAAATGGCCTTCGTTTTAGGTTGACCCTTAATGCAGAATGTGCTGCAGTGTATAAAGGGTCTCACTCTTTCTTTTGGTTACTTAGGCCACACAGATATGCTGTTAATTTCTATCCTGCCCCCTATCCCCTCCATCTCATCTTACCATGTAGTGCTGTTGTATGTATGAGGTTTGTAGCTTATGGGGAGGACACTCGGAATGTCTTGGAGTGGTTATGAGCATTTGGAATGAAATAGACTTGAATGTGAACCTTGGCTCTTTTCTTGACCAGCTGTGTGGTCTTTAGAAAATTTAATAACCACTCTGAGCACCAGTGATCTCAAAAATTTGCATGACATCTTCTCCAGGGTTGTTATGAGTGTTAAACTGCATCTATTACTACTATTATTATTGTTATATCACTGTCATATAAAATTAATTTTTGTATCTGCAAGTCTACTGGATGCGGTTTCAAGCTCCTGATCTGGATTTTCCCTTAAGTGTGTTAAAGGTGCCAGTTATTCCATTCCCTGAGTTCTGAGAGGAACCACGGTGCCAAAATACCATGATCTTTACTTTTCATGCAGTGACTTTTTTCTATTCTGTCCGTACTAGTTCTGGAGAGGAGAGAGACAGGCAACCATGTGGCTTACAGCCATGCCCTTTCTAAGCACAGCTGATAAGTGGTGGTGTTTGGGTTGATCTCAATGCTGGGAACAGTATTAACAGTGATCACTCTGGTACTGAGCATCTCTGCAGAAGGCACTGTCCTGAATGCCTTACCCTTAGCATCTCGCTGGATTCTTGCCCAGTTCCCCAAAGCGAATCTTTCACTTCACCTTAACATGAGGAAGCTGGGGGTTGAAGAGGGTCAGTAATTAGCCCAGTGCCATACAATTAGTAACTGGCAAACCCAGGAGGTACTCTCTGATCTCCTTGACTCCCAAGCTCACACTCAAAATCACTGCCTGTGCACATGCTATTTCCTGGAAAATCTTTACATCCCATTTTCTGGATACTAACTTGAAAGTCCGTGGAGCCTAAAATTCAGTGGGATCTGCTGAATGGGCGAGTAGTTGGATTCTCTGTGCCGTTTAGGGGAAGCCAGCCCCCTCCTGAAGCAAGAGACACTCTGGAACCTTTGGAGGCTCCTTGGCCTTTTTCTACTGAAAATTAAATCTAAAATGATTTAATGCTGGGATTGGTAGGTTTGAGAGAGTTTGCATTATTCACTTTGGGGGAGAATGTTTAGATATGTGGCATTCATGGCTATATTTTGGATTTTTAAGTCAGAAAACCAGAGGGTTTATAAAAGCCTTTGGAAAATATCTGTAGCATGCTGAAATAAAGTGAGAGCTTAATAAAAATCTGCATTAATGCAGGAATCCACTGCCCTCACACTAAGCACAAGAGATCTCTGTTGAACCTTGGGAAAAATAAACTTACTCCCTTGGCTTTTATGGGGGGGGGGGTGGCACTAAAATTTGGTGGTTGTGCCCAGGACTAGGGTAGTGGCATAGAATGAAAACAGTCTGCAGGAGCCTTTGGTTCTTTAAAACTCAACCAAATTAAACATTAACATAGTCTTTGCAGAACGAATCCCTGATGCCTGCTTCTCACACAGACAGCTGATTTTTTGAGAAAGAAATTCAACTTAAAAAGTTAGTTTACTCTTCCTCTTTTACCAAGTATTTAATTAATCAAAATTAACTAAAGCATAAAAGAATAACATTTTCTACTTAAAAGTCTTTCCTTTTCCAACACACCAAAAAAGTGATACAAGTTTTAGGAAAAATTGTTAAATTTGATTTTTTTTTTTTTGCCCTTTTGCTAGTTCCCTGCCTTGATCCAGTTAATATTAAAATGCCCCCAAAGCAGTCATCATTCATCTTTCAACCTGATGAACAAGTATTTTCATTGCAAATGAAGTATGTCCTGTAAATGATTAAACATGAATAAAAACTAGAATCAACCTGATTTGTTTCAACACCTCTGTTTCTCTGCAGGAGGTTACATTTTTCTGTCAGTTTGTCAAAGTGTTATTTTTGCAGTCCCCCTTTTGCTTAAGTAGTGTATATTTGGCGTGGTTTTGAACTCAGTAAGGAATATGACTGGATTGTAAGTTGAAAAATAATATCGTAACTCTCAAGTTCTCTTTATACAAATGTTGCACATGGGCTTACAATACGTTTAGAAGTTTGTGACTCCCAAGAATTTCTGTGGCATCCCTCAACATTCAGCATTTACAGTATATTTAAGTTATTGTTAATGATGAAAAACACAGTATAACATGGCAATCCTATTAGACTGTCTATTTAAACAGCTTTACTAAGATAGCAGTTGACCAAAAGCTGACAGCTGTTTCTGCCTGTGAAAGAAGTTGGGGTCAACATTCCAGGTCAGTTGATCAACTGACCTGTCTTCAGTATTCTTTTGTACATCATTAAGAGAATGATAATTGCTGCTCTTTAGTTTACATCTAATATATGGCTCTTTAATTTACTATTAATATATGGAAGTACATTTTCTGCCATTTTCATGTGTTTTAGGGCCACATTTGTTTCCCGTATTCCTATTTCTGTTCACCAAACAGGGCGATTACTATTGGAATAGATTTGCCCACCCAAACATTGATTGGCACATAATAGGTGCTCAATAAATAATGTTTAAATGAGTAAGTGCTGGATAGTGAGTTCAGCAATCTTTTGGCCTTTTTGCATGTCTAATTCAGTGGTCATAAATAATTTAGGGGTTTAAAGTGAACATTTCCTTTTATGTCACTGCTATCTATGTAGTGTTTTAAAATTCCAGTCTTTGGATGGGGTCAGGGGGTATGGGTATAGCTCAGTGATAGAGCACATGCTTAGCATGCATGAAGTCCTGGGTTCAGTCTCCAGTATCTCTGCTCAAAAAATATTCCAGACTTTAAGTGTTACCTTCAGATTTAAATAAAAGTAAAATTGGTGGCATTGGCTATAAGGAAGCAGGGAAATATATTAATTTTTAGTTTCCAAGAGGGTTGGAAAAAAGGCTTTCCTAGAATGAGCATGATTCTACTCTAATAGGAAAACTATAATTAAGTGGTTCTAGTTGCATAAAGCCTTGGGAGGAACTCATGAGTGGATCTTCTATCCCTTGTTGGTTTTATATATGTGTTTTGCTGGCAAAAATGCTGAGTGTTCATTTGTTGATGCCAAGAAGTTACAGAATCAGCTTTGTGTAACACACTGAAAACTAGACTGAAGGGTATCATACATGTCTTGGTTATGGTATATGTTTTTGTTCTCTTTTGCATCATGGAATTGCATGTGCACGTATAAAAATAACCTTATTGATGTTATTAATTCTCTTTTTCTACTTTAGAATTTACTTTCAAAGATATAGTTGAAAGTTTGTGCTTCATAAGTGTAGAAGGACAAGTCCTTTGAATGATAACCCAAAGTAATCTAGTATAATGAGAATACATGTGTTAATGCTTTTTTGAAATATACATTTTTCCTCTGCAGTGACATATAATTTGAAGGGAAATGTTCACTTAAACCCTTAGATATATGAATTTTGATGTGCAAAAAGCAGAGAGGCCAAAAGGTACCTTCCATGTTGGTTAGAGAAGGAGTATCGTCTCTTTTTCCCATGGTAGATCTCTGCCATATAGTGGTGCTATAGCAGTGACACTGTCATTCTATTAGATATGCTACTTTAGTTTCAGCCATTTATTTTTAGCTTCATAACTGTCTTCCAAGGTTATTTGGAATAAAGAGGAAAATGTTCAAACTTGGCATGCAATTAAACTAACTTGAGATTTTAAAAAAAAGTACCAGCTAGGACTTGATGTGCTTAAAATATGAAATTAAAATATACTTCTACTAATTAACAGAGCAATTTGAAGTCAAGTTACTCAAAGGGCCTGTTCTTGGCATTTCAAATATGTAGTTAAGGTTTACGTTGACCTGTAGAGTGTGGCCGTTTGGATTCCCTAGCAGAGGTGTGGAGATAGAGTTTGGGGTGCAGGACGTTTATCAGGAACCTCACCTGTGAAAGGGAGAGGAGGAAGCACTTTTGAGTCCAGGGAGAAGCTGAGCTACCCACAGACCTGGCGAGTCTTGCGGACTCAGCAGGGACTCTTGGGGGTGAGGGCTGCCAGTCAGTGGTGTCCTGTGTTGGCTGAAGTGGCTGGCCTTTCTGTCTCCCAGCTCAGTCACTGCATGCAGGCCATCCAGAAAAATGTGTGATCTCAGGCAAGAAACTCTCTGTCACTGAGGCTGCCCGGAGGGCTGCTGATTTTGCTGGAGGCGTCTGCTGATCACACTCCCACAGCCGGGCAGAAAGTCCTTGAGCAGCTCTACTACGTGGGGTTCTCATAGCCATGATTAACATTCATACTTATCTGTCATATACTTATGTTTTTATCTTCATCTGATCAATGAAAAATGGAGACAAAACAGTTTGCTTGAGATCTTGTGGATAATTCTGGGCAAAGCCAGAAATATCTTATGTGTCCTACTCTCTTAGCCTTCAGCAAACTGACCTCATGCTACAACGGACATATTTTTAAAAGAGTGGTCAGTGTATATGAGGAAGAAGTGAGGGGAAGGAATTGTAGCTCCTCAAGAACTAGCATGGTGAACAAGAAAGGGCCCGGGTACAGATTCCAACTACCGTGGCCTTCCAGTTCATGCTCTCTCTAGCTCGGTCACAGGCAACCTTCAGGGTTCTGATTGGTCGATAAAAGGAATGAAGTTGACACGTCAACTAATTGGTATAGATGAAAGGACCTAGTATTAGTGTTCATAGCAGGGGGCACACTCACACAGTAATACACGCTGATTTTCTTAACCCAGAGCAAGTCAAGCTGTAAAATGTTGTTAGAGAAATGAAGATCTGAACTTGAAGGCAGAGCGAATTTTTTTCTCCCCATTTTTTTCTTTTTTATCTGTCTCTCTTATACCTTTAGTGTCGATATATCAGGAAATGTATTAACAGATTTTTTTTTTTCTGGAGAATTTGCTTCTGCAATGTGGGGCCATTTCAGACAGATATGAGGGGTTGGCACTACTTTTTAAAAAGGAGAGGAAGACACATGAAATGAAAAGATAAACTGAATCAAGAGATATTCATGGGACCTTTATTATGGGCCAGAACTTTAAAATTTTTTAATGATATAGAAGATCAATGAAGGTAATAGAACTAAGATCATTAAAGACTGCCCACTCCTCTCTTTCCCACTGCCACCCTCTGGGTACAGTCTCCCTTTATCATCCTAGGTCTACTGAAATAGGCTGGCACCTATTTCCCACCTATCTACTGTAGGCCCACATTCAACGCATTGTTTACTCTATGGAAATTCTGACCCTGATATTTCCTACTTCCCATTACTTTCACAAAGGCCAAAATACCTAGGCACTATTGCCTAGAGCCCGCCAACCCCATCTCTCACTGTTTACATTTCCAAACCCAAACCTACAATGTCCCTCTGTCTCCCCATCCTTCTGCCTCATTAGCAGCTCCAACAAGCTTTGCCCTTCTTGGTTCCCACCTTTGCCCGTACTGGTTCCTCTTGGACCGCTCCTTCGGTTGCCTTCTATACCTGGTTAATTTCTACTTGGTATACCCATTACTTCCTCTGGGAAAGCTTTTGCTAACACTTAGACTAGATTGAGTCACCCTCTTCCTCTCCTCTAATACTACCTCTTAGAACTGATCACAGCAGGTAATTACATGTTTGTGTATGTGTGATTGTCTGTTTCCCTCATCAGACTGCAGCTCCATGAGGGCGGCAGCTGGGTGTGTTTTGACTCACATTTGCCACACACAGCCCTGGCATGCAGTAGGGACTCTGAATCTTTTTGAATGAAGAATTGAGAAGGTTCATATAATCCTTTCCTGACCAGCCTGTGCTTCACACCTCACTGCTGGGGCCATCTAAGGACAGATGTGGGCCAGTGTAAATTCCACTCACCTTAAGCTACCTAAGCTATACATTTGCTACCACAAAGGCTGGGAACTAAGCCTTTACTCTTATGTCTACAATTAAAAAAAAATTCTGATCTTTGCTTAAATCTAGTGCTCTTCATATTTTAACATATACTGTCATGTCAGGTTAAAAAATATGATACCTTTGATTTATTGAAAACATTATTTTCCTAAATCAGGTCATTGAATTATGTGAAGTGATAATCTTTAAATATTTTTATTTAAACCAGTTTTTTAAAGGACTCTTTTTTTAGGGAGAAGAAAGTCAAGTACTTCATCCACTTTTTCTTCTGAAAGCTCTCCTAATTTAATGTTTTTCCTTGGACTCAAAGCTCACCTCTTTACAGCATCCAGCATCTTGTAAAGAAGAGCTGGAGGAAGAGTAGGATGGAAATGAAAGTGAAAATCTGTGGTTTGTTTACAAGAGCAAGTGTAAATCTTCTATAATAAGTGCATTTCTCAGCCATTTTATGCTGGTCTGAGTTCAGGCTGGCCTACTTTAAAATGGACAACTTCTATTTTCGTAGGAAACACATGGAATGTCTGGAATTCTGCTGAGAAAAAGGAATCTGCATCCTGCTGTGAAGCAGCAAAGTGCTTGCTTTTTGTTCCTTGTGGTCTTAGACTTCAGTTCTAAAGGCATCCTAAAAATCACACATGATTGACTGGAGTTCAATATTGCATCTTCAACTGAAAATGAGAGAGACTATATATATTTAGTTTGAAAATTTTGAAAATTTGTGTTTCATTCATTTTGATAGTATGATTTACCTGGTCATTTTGTCTTTATGTTTTGTTTTGAAACCATTTACTTTGTAAAGCTTTCCATATGGATATTTATTTTCACTTTGAATAAATTAAAATAGTTGGTACTTTAATTGTTGCATCTTTGACATTCCAGTGGTTCCTATATATGAATGCCAGAACTAATGGACTAAAAAATAGTTCATAATCATTCATGCAAATAACAATATTGGAATCATCATAATAGCTTTATTTGGAACTTTTCCTTATCTTTAAAAAATCACTTTAAAATTACTTCTTGTAAATTACAAGCTTACAGATTCATAGATCATGTTGGTCTCTCTAAGTCTTGGCCATGTCATTCTACCATACATGTTAATTGTACTGGAAACAGGACTGGCAAACATCTTTAGTCACATAGGCATAGCTTTATCTTATTTTATTTTTCAATACAGTCTCCCATTTTCACCTTGAGGAAACATGGATTGATAGATCGATAGAGTTGATTACCATGGAGTTTCTTGCTTCACTGTTTGTTCCCTTCATGATTAACCAGAAACTCCAAACTGCTGATATGTTATTTAATTTTTAAGTTTACTGTAGTTAATAAGTATGCAAGATTCTTCTAAGAGCATCAGTTTCCACATTGTGAATGTAACCTCTCTTAGGAGACAGAATTCAAGAAAAAGGGAAATTATGTGTTTTTCTTGCATAATCATTATCTTGTAGGAATCCACACAGAAAAATAGCTGTTGTACTCTGAGGGAGTTTTTAAAAGTGGCTTTTGTTTAGCCCTCTGTGGTATGATCCAGGAAAAAATCTCATTTGTTCTTATTAGTAACTTTCTCTCCCTGGGTATTTTATTTAGTACAATTAATTAAAATTTTATTAAGCTTTTGTTAATAGGCAAAATAAAATGATCAACTACCTCCATAATAACAAAAATCTTGAAATCTAAGAATGTGGATTGGTGGAAAATGAAAGCTCTTTTTGGCGTTGGTGAGATAAAGTGTCGTTAACTGACTTTGCCTGGAAGTTAGTCTATGTCACTGGGGGAAAAACATTTTCAGTTTTGGGTTTTTCTCATTACAGACTTAGGCTATCTTTTCATCAAATTAAGTGGTACTCTTATGTATGACTTTTGCAAATAAAGAATAATTTTTTTGCTATTCATTAAATAGGTATTTTATCTTACATATTTTTGTGAAAAAATATGAGATGAAATTTGGAAATTAATTCATAGAGCAATTTTGGACTTTCCCCTAATTGAGTTAAAGAAACTAGATCAATTTAGGCATTGATTTATAATCCAGTAAGTGATAAGTAATTAGGTACGGTCTTTCCTTCTTTTATAGTGTGGAATTAGAGTCAAAATAAGGGAGAATATATTTTTTTAAAGTCCCTCTTATGTTATTGGAAGGATACAAATATTATGGGAGCAATTAATTTTCCCTGGATGTAGTTGGGGTCATGCTAATTGATCGAGAGCGGTGGTAGCAGAGGATGTAATTTTCAACAAATATTCTAGGAATTTTTTTTGCACACTTACTATATACGAGCACTCTTGTACATGTTAGAGGGCCATTATGAACAAGACATCTCTGCTCTCATGCAGCTTATATTCTCCTGGGAAGAAATAGCTACTTTTGACAAATAGGAAGTATTTTCAAAGGTAGAGAGGAGGGAAGTTATTTCTGGCCACCCCCTGCATTTTCTCCCCTTTAATGGGTCATAGATGCTTTGTAGAAGGTCAGGAGCACGCATTTCGGGGCTTAGCTTTGACTGGAGGAGGGGTGCCTCTCCCTGGTAATAGGAGGGAGAAAGGGAAGATGGCAGGGGTTTGTGACTTGATGGTGGGACTTTGAAGGGCTCTTTGCTGAAGGATTTTGTTTTCCCAGCAGAGTGAGGTCATCAGGTGAGATTGGGGTCAGGTGTGTGTTGAGGTAGCTGAAGCAAAGAAGAGTGGCTGTGAATCAGTTGTCTGAGAAGGGAGTGACCACTTAAGAGAAATATTTATGGGCAGTGACCACTTAAGAAGGATTTCTGGGCAGCACTGAGGTGAATGATCACGAATCTAAAACAAAATGTATCTGCTGTGTTTGGTTTTTCTCTGTTAATAGTCTACTAGCATTCAGCTCCTACAGGTTGATGTGTGAGTTCATCTAGGACTGAGGTTTTGATTGACTGTAATAAATTTGGTGAATTTGGATTCTTGACCAATTTTATACAGGTCTGATGCAACCCAAGGGTTTTTTAAAAAAAGTCCTTTAAAGTGGATTCATATCTTTCTTTTTTTAAAAAAATTGTTTTTTTATTGAAGTATAGTTGATTTACAATGTTAGTTTGCGGTGTACAGCAAAGCGATTCAGTTACACCTATTCACACATGTATTTTTTTCAGATTTTTTCAGATTTCAGAAAAAAATGCTCATTTTGCCAGAATTACAGCAGATTTCTTAATTCTAATTCTTTGCAAGCATAAAGACTTTTGCAAATGCACTTTAGAATATGCCTCACCTTTTCTCAATTGACATGTCAATTCATTAGCTTACTTTTCTAAATGGAATAAATTGTATCAGGTGAAACTGTTATTGCTGAATTTTAATTTTTTATTATTATTATTTTTTAGTTTTTGAAGAATCACATAATTTTGGTAGCATGAAAAAACCCTGCTTTCTGTGAGAGCTGTCTAAATGTGAGGACCCTTTCCCTGCCCCAACCCTTGCAGGTTATTTCTTGGCTGCATTGCTCTCTGCATTTGTTTCTTTTAACAGCCATTAATGTTTTCAATTCAAAAAGCTTTCAGTAACCATTAGGAATGGATCCAAAATCAGTGACAGAAATTAACAGACAATACTTTTGAACAATGCTTTGTTACATTCCATTGCACTATATCTATCTCCATAAAACTTTTCTTGCCTGTGAAGTAGAGTTTCAATAGAGCATAGGATCACTAAATAATGCGGTTAGAAACATTCTTAAAACCTAGTTATCCCTTTAAGACTTCTATTTCCTTTTTATCTCCCCTTGGACAGTGTTTTAGCGTGGAAATTAATTCTACAACCCCTTTTGTTTCATACCTTATCTCCCGCAATACATTGCACATTGTTACTTCTGCTCAAGTTATCTTCAATGAAAATGGTTTAGTCCATTTTCATTCCTAATCTTATAAGGATGTATTATGAGTGTGCCAAGTACAGTTCCTATTGTTTTGATTTGAATATAACTACTGCTACCATAGAGACCTAAGAGTGAATTTTCATTACCTTCCCTTAACTCTATATTAGCATTTAATTTGGACTGAGTTTTAAGTTGGATATATTAATCCTAGATTTGAACACAAATGGACAGATAGATAGATATAGAGATTATTTTTGTCTATTTAGATACAAATTCAAATTTATATATTTATTTATACCTTGGGGAATAAATTTCTTCTGTTGTGATGTCAATTGTTTGTGTTGTGTTTAGAAATTCATTGTGGTGTTAGTGGACCTACAGGTTTTGTTGAAAAACTATGCACAAGTATAAGTGGGTGTAGTGATGTGATCTGCTCATTTTCAAACGATAAAGAGTAGGATTCAATTTAGTCACTATTATATGGCGTTTAGGGGATTTGAAAACCACAATGTAGACCTGTAAGTGATCTTTATTTTACACATCATGAATCTTTCAAGTTTTGGGCAGGATTATTTTATCAAAGCAAATTTTAACAAGAGAGCTTGCTTGAGTTTACCAAGGATGTTATCTAAGATTATGTTTTAAATATATCACTTTGTATTGTTGCTGGGTAAGGTTTTTGCTAGTGAGAAAATGTACAGAGCACATAAGACAGTAATCCTTTGGCTGCGTTTTGATTTATGGTCTCTTCTTTTATTGCAGAGACCAGATTTGCAATTAGCAGGGAATTATTTTGCTTCTAAGTGCTATTTAATGGTGTTTGCATGTTACTATCAATTAATAGACTTTTAAAGAAAGTCAATTAATACAAAGCATTAATTGTATTCCATTTTTCCTACAATGTAATGGATTTTTCTTAACCTTATAGCCTAGATAATCATCCCCTTCTAACTGAGGAAGTCGACTTAATTTCCCGCTACTGTTCAGTATGGAAAGCTGGAGAACACCTCGCTGCCTATTAATGTATCTACCTCATTATTCTTCTTTGAGTAATATTATGCAAATTAATTGAGAAAAGAGTATGTGGCGACTCATTTTTAATTTCCAGAACATTTGTTATTTCAAAATATCTTACCTGCTAAAGCTTTCCTTTTCCATTTTTAATAGACTGGGACCCTCATGATAGTTCATCTTCTAAAGATCCTTTTAGGTCCTCAGCTTTCAACTTTTCTAAAAAGTTTTTTTAAAAGGATAGTTGATTAAATTTTGTATTTAGAGCTGAAATCATGGCACAGCTAGACTCTTGCTAACCGGTATAACTTTATTAAAATTTAAAAATAATGCAACTTGCCTAAATTTTATGCTTGAGTCCATTCACCCCTCCTCACAACCCTTTCCCCTACCCCTCACTCCAGCCAGGAAGAGAGATAAGCAGTTGAACATTATATAAAAAGTCTTTTAATTTTCTTGTTAACTATATTTCTGCAAACACCACCCTTTTTCCAGTTAGTCCTATGACTCATTCATTTGGGTTACATTATCCTTCAAGGGGTAATCTAACAGTTTTTCAAAGACATTCTGGCTTGTCCAATAATATAACGTTTACAATGCTTACACTGTATTAGAAGGTGTTAATGGAATGAAGGAGAGCAGGCTTCTGAATGGCTGATTAAATAATATTTTTATATCCTGAAGTAATATTAAAACCAGGCAATCTTAGTGGAAAAAAAAGAGTGATTTCCAGTTGGGCAGAACTCTACTAGATATGACCTAAAAATTAATATTTGTGATTAGGAAGCTATATCCCTTACAGAGTCAAATTTTCTCTGGTGTGTGACCTGAGAGAAGGAATAAGGTGATAAGTAAATTAATTCTGACATCTGTAACCAAACCCATGGTGCTTTGAGTCTAGATTGTCACATTTTCAGCAATTTGGGCAAAATGAATTTTCACCAACAGTGCTCAGAAAAAATATATACAATCTTGAAACTTAAGGTGAGTGAGCAAAATCCACTTGGAATTATGTTCTAATCTTCATATTATTCAGATTTTTCTAAAGAGTAATCATGTAATCATGTTCTACGATGACAGTTATCCAAGTAACAAGATTGTACAAAAGAATCTGGGATTGATTTGAGTGGGAAATTTTTCCATTAGCTAAACTAGGTTCAGGAGAGTCAAAATTAGTAGCAGAAACTCAGTTTCCCAGTTATTTATCCAGACCTATTGTATAAAGAAAACCATTTCGTCATTTAGGTATAGCCTAACTGGAAATTTACCCCTGTTCTATATGTTAAAAGAGAGCTTGTTAAGAAAATAAATGGGAGGAAAAAATTCCAAGGGGAATGTTTAGCTCCTTAGTATTTTGAAGCCCCTAGATTGCTTACCAGAAGTCTTGTATGTTTTTCACTAGACATGTCAGTAGGTCTCTAAATGGCTTCATTTTCTCAATTATTGCTTTTGAATTCAAGTCTGCTTCACATAGTAAAAGTCACTAAGATTTAGGATGCAGATGTTAAAGATGTATATAAGATTAATTTTCAGTTTTTATCTTCCGAATAAATAAAATTTTACTCTCAGTAAAGAATCATTTGTTTTAAACCAGTATGTTGTTACTTACGTACTATATACTTTAAAAACTTTTATCAGCCATTTTTCATTTAGATTAGATGGTGTGTTAATTTTGCTAAAATATACCAAAAGTTACTTTCTGCTAGAAGAAATCTAACTGAAGGCTTTATAATCAAGGAATCAATCCACTGGCTTATATTCAATCAAAACTATCATATCATAAATACCCAATGAGCCCTTCTCTCACTCTTTTGTTTTCTAATCAAGAAAATTTAGTTTAAAAATTTTTAATGAGTTCAACTAACATTTCATGAAAGTTACTAAAAGCGCCACCATAAGCTCATTTGCACGGTGTATGGGGTGAAGAAAATATAAAACTTGCCGCCATTTACTGAATGCTTCCTTCTGACAGGGAACATTTTACTCTTCCTCTCTCCCCTGCTTGGCAGGATGGAGGGAACCCAAGGACAGTTGGCCTGTCTCTTCATTCTCCATCCAGTTTCCACCGAGGAAGGTGGGGCTGCTAATCTGATTGGCCCACGCTGAGGATGACAGTGTTGCTGGTTTTCACTTGCTGCTGTGTTGTCAAGGCAGAATGTATGCCTCTCCTTCTCTTTCTCCTCTTTCCATCCTGGGGCAGGCTGGTCACTCTTGCCTGTGCAGTTGAAGAGGGGCTGGTCATTTTCTTTTCCTTGTAGATGGGCACAGGTTCTATGAGAATGGTGTGGAGGGATGGCAGGAGGTGGTCACAAATGGCCTGGTACTTATTTCATGTTTTGAAGTAGTTTTTGGTCTCAGAGATACTATATATTTAGAAAACACTTCAGAATTATGATTAAATTCTGGCTATCATAAAAGGACCCAATGACATTAAATATTCTACATCATAGCATTTCAATTTGGGAAGTAAACTTGCAGTAAAAATTTCAGAATCAAACTATTATAGTGTTGCATACACTGACAAAGCATTCAGATTTATTTGTATAATAGATTTTTACTTATTATGTATGAGAAAATAAACCAGTAGCATATAAGAAAGGACAAAAAGAGACAAATTTCAGAAAGGATTTGAAAGGCCATTGGGTTTTTTTCTTTTTCTTTTTTTTTTTTTTAATTTACAGCTTTATTGAGTTGTAATTCACATACCATAAAGTTCACTCTTTTAAAGTGTGCAGTAAAGTAGTTTTTAGTCTATTCATGGAGTTGTGCATCATTCACCAGTATCAAATACCAAAAGATTTCTCTTGCCCATACACATTAACATTCACTCTCACTGCCTCCACCCCCTACCTCTCATCTTTCTGTATGAATTTGCATAATCTGGATATTTCATATAAATGGAATCACATTCTATGTAGTCTTTTGCATTTGGCTTCTTTTACTTTGTGTAGTTTTCATGGTTTATCCATTTTGTAGTATGTATCAGTTCATTCCTATTTATGGCCAGATAATATTACATTATATGGAATATTTTGCTTATTCATCAGTTGATGGACATTTGAGGATTGTTTCCACTTTTTGGCTATTATCAGTAGTACTTTTATAAACACTGGTATACAAGTTTTTGTTGGGATTTATTTTCAGGTCACTTCGGTATATATCGAGAGTTGGAATTTCTGGGTCATACGGCAACTGTGTTTAGTCTTTCAAGGAATCCATTGATTTTTTTGTTTTAATTGAAGTATGGTTGGTTTACAATGTTGTGTTAATTTCTGCTGTATAGCATAGTGATTCAGTTATACACATACGTGTATATATATTCATATTCACTTCCATTATAGGCTATTATAAAATACTGAATATAGTTCCCTATACAGTAGAAACTTGTTGTTTATCTATTTACATATAATAGTTAGTACCTGCAAATCCTGAACTCCCAATTTATCCCTCTACCCTCCCCCTTTCCCCTTTGGTAACCACAAGTTTGTTTTCTGCATTGTAAATAAGTTCATTTGTGTCATTTTTTTTTAAGATTCCACATGTGAGTGATATATGGTATTTTTCTTTTTCTTCCTGGCTTACTTTACTTAGTATGACAATCTCCAAGTCCATCCAGGTTGCTGCAAATGGCATTATTTTATTTTTAATGGTTGAGTTGTATTCCATTGTGTGTGTGTGTGTGTGTGTGTGTGTATACACCACAACTTCTTTGTTCAGTTATCTGTTGATGGACATTTAGGCTGTTTCCATGTCTTGGCTATTGTAAATAGTGCTGCTGTGAACATTGGGGTGCAGTATCTTTTTAAATTAGAGTTTCCTCTGGATATATGCCCAGGAGTAGGATTGCTGGATCCATTGACTTTTAATACAGCTTCTGAATAGGAAGTAATCAAATATAAGCAAGATTTTGGAATTATATTATATGGGATAAGCTAAGTATTACTATATTTAACTTAAAAATTATATTTTAATGTGACATTATTATTTTATAATTATAGATAATTTAGGGAGACTTCTTTGGCTGTATAAGTTTATGTTGATTAAAAGAATAGATTATCATGTCTGCTGAGCTGAAAGAAGAAACAGATTTCCACATAGAATGTTGGTTAATTTGCACTGATATTTCATTGCCTAAAATGGTAACCTGGTAACTAATGTTAATAGATTCTTCACTTTTTAAAGGCTGGAGTAAAAGAAAATTATATAACTATTTAAACAGTGGATATATACCCATGTATTTAATTCTGTGTCAAAGTACATAGTCAATACTCTTTTGCTAAATTGCAAATTAAATTAATCAGTGTCCAGCATTTTTGTGTTGACCATCACTGGTTCTACTAAATACACTGTTCTTGAATGAGCAGCCAAAACCCTAATTTCAGAATTTTTTGTTGCTAATGTCTTTCCTATGAATCTTTAGTCATCTCTTTTTATGATAACTTTATTTTTACCCATAATTCATGATCTTTGGTACTTTGTTGTACTCTTGGGTGAAATCACTTCAGCGAACATCTGCTGGCTGTGATTTCTTATTAATATAAATTTTATGATCACAGAGTTGAGATTTTGGTTGTCTTCATTTTTATGTCTGCCAGATTAACATAGTGCTGGCACATTGTGGGTGTTTGTTTTACAAGTAAAGGAAAGAATGAATGGAATTTGGTACTGTACTTTTTATTTTCAAGAAGGAGAAATGGTGGAGTAAAAGCTTATTTGCTATTTTTATAAACATAATTTAAGCTTCCCAAAATACAGGAAGTTCCCTACTGAACTAAAGGTGTGCCAATTTTCCTTCAAGAACAAAAAAGAGAGAATAAAGCTTTTTTGTTTCAGGATAGTACAATAGAAATAAACATGTCATTTTTTCTTTGTTTGCCAGTAATTTTTTTTCATAATATCAGTTTAACGTAGTAGTGATACGGATCAGTTATGATGCCACTTTAAGTTGTGCAACCTTGTCCCTGCTTTTTTGTTTGAACTCTCATCCACAGTGAAGACATGAATCTCCAGAATATATAAACAGCTTATATGACTTAATAAAAAAAAAACAAACAACCCAATCCAAAAATGGGCAGAAGACCTAAACAAGCAATTCTCCAATGAAGGCATATGAATGATCAATAGGCACATAAAAAAAACGCTCAATATCACTAATTATCAGAGAAATGCAGATCAAAACTACAATGAGGTATCACCTCACACCAGTTGGAATGGCCATCATTCAAAAGTCCAAAATTGACAAATGCTGGAGAGGCTGTGGAGAAAAGGGAACCCTCCTACACTGCTGGTGGGAATGCAGTTTGGTGCAGCCACTGTGGAAAACTGTATGGAGAGTCCTCAAAAGACTAGGAATAGACTTACCATATGACCCAGTAATCCCACTCCTGGGCATATATCCAGAAGGAACCCTACTTCAAAAAGACACCTGCACTCCAGTGTTCATAGCAGCACTATTTACAATAGCCAAGAAATGAAACGGCCTAAATGTCCATCGACAAATGACTGGATAAAGAAGATGTGGTGTATTTATACAATGGAATACTATTCAGCCATAAATACTGACAACGTAATGCCATTTGCAGCAACATGGATGTCCTGGAGAATGTCATTCTAAGTGAAGTAAGCCAGAAAGAGAAAAATACCATATGAGATCGCTCATATGTGGAATCTGAAAAAAAAGATGAACATAAATACAAAACAGAAACAGACTCATAGAATACAAACTTGTGGTTGCCAAGAGGGTGGGGGTATGGGAAGGGACAGACTGGGAGTTGGAAATTTGTAGATATGACAGGCATATGTAGAATAGATAAACAAGATTATACTGTGTAGCACAGAGAAATATATACAAGATCTTGTGGTAGCTAACGGTGAAAAAGAATGTGGCAATGAATATATGTATGTTCATGTGTAACTGAAAAATTGTGCTCTACACTGGAAATTGACACAACATTGTAAACTGACTATACTTCAATAAAATAAAATAAAATACAAACATAAAACAAAACAAACAAAAAAAGACATGAGATTCTTAGTATGAAATTGATCTGTGGAGAAGACTGCTTGGTTAATTCTTTTTGCTGATCTGATTCAAGTTATTGATCCCCTTTTGTGAACTTCTGGATTGAATCTGAATTTGAAAATCCAGATTTCTTCTTGTGATTTTATTACTGAAGTTCTCTTTTGTTACTTTTCATCGTAGGGAGACCTAGGATAATGGTTTTGTTCTTCCAGTTATTTCTAACAAAGTATAAATTCTTTTACTTAACCTTGTACAAGAAGTCTTTAAATGTATAAAGAGAGGTACTGAGGTTGATAGAATTATGTTCATACACAAAATCCATTTTTTTTTAAAGGATACTGACTTTTCTGATATTTGCTGTTTGTATTTGTAAGCTTCACCATTTATTCTTTTCCCTTATGCTGAGAAAGTTAAAAAAAAGCATTTTGTGTTAAGTTGCTCCAATTTCCCACTGATATGGTTTCAGCAGTTATAGAAACTGCATTTTTTCCTTTAGCAGATGCCTTCCCCTTGTGCTTTTCATCCTACTAGACTGCAGAGAACCCATTCTTGGATTTAACATCCTTGACAGTTATTGAGTCTCACCCAGGTACTAGAGTTTGTTATGTGATTCTCTACTGAGTAGATTTGAGAATAGAGGAATTACTATAATAGCCACAGTGCCTGTTGAAGAAGAGAGCAGAGTCTCTGGTGAACAGGGACAGCATAACCCATCCTAATTGTTACAGTTAAAAACATGACCATACTGGCCAAAAGTAGTGAGATCCAGGATGTGAGAGCTGACACTGCATGTTTCTGGGCACTCATGGTGCACGACTGAGTATCAGTGCTGATGGCTTTTTACAGGGAGTGCCAGATACATTTGGTCCTGTATCTGTGGGAGGTCTGTGGGAGAGGGGCCAGCAAAGCACAAAGTCCAAACCTCAGAAAGCAGATTTGGCTCTGGTGACTTCTCTTTGAGACTGCTTCATTAAAAAAAAGAAAAAAGCAGCAATTTTTTTTGCTTTTTTGAAGGGAAAAAAAACAGTGCTTCAAAGTTGACTTTTAAGTGCAAGACTTAGAAAAGAATAGTATTTTCAAAAATAAATAAAACATACCATCTCATAGTTCATAAGATCCTGAAAAGTACACGATTTCATTGTTGCTAATAACTCCGCTCTTAAAGGGATTTTCTTAGAAAAGAATTGGGGGGAAAGCCAATGTTTAGGGAGTTATAAATATAACTGTCTGAGAAATTGTTCTGGAAAAGAGGGTTATAGGAGCTTGAGGGCAAGCATAGTGGCATGCTGCCTGTCAGATCAGAAGGGAGACACATGGGTTGACATTCAGGCCTGGTTAGGGTACTGCCTCTCTTTTGCCTGATGTATTGGGGTGAAGAATTAGCTCTGATCCCGAGCATTAGCGAGGGTCCTGATGTGCAGTGACCCACTATCTTCCTTGGGAATTGCTGAATCTTCTCCAAGACCCACTTTAACTCATTGTGGAATGTGTGGAAGGGGGAGTCATGGAAGGATCCTGTCATGCTTTCCATGTATGGTGCTACTTTTGCTTCTTAGCATTACTGACGGGCTTCTTGCTTATATTGGGGAACAGATCTGGGACCCAGGATGCCCGGGTTCAGTTTGTCTTTGTCACCAGCTTAAGTGGGCCCTCAACCTTTGTGCTTTTTCTCCTCTGTAAATGAGGGCATGAGATTGAGGAACACATGATCCCCTGAGTGTAAGTAGTTAAAAATAAATGATTGCCTCTTTCCAGGAGAAATGTAAGCCTTGAGTATTCTCTCATGATGGTTCAGAACACTGCCAAAAATGCCACTTAAATTAGCAAGTTTCAGTTGTCTTTTGCATATTAATGTAAAGCCACCAGATTGTGACAGTGAGAACTTCTTAGAAAATACTTTATAGATAACAGGGCGCTTTCCCACATATCTCTTTGGATTCTGACAAAAACTGTATGAAGTAGAAGTGAAAACTGATTAAGAATTTGCCCAAGTTGTATCACCTCACACCAGTCAGAATGGCCATCATTCAAAAGTCCACAAATGACAAATGCTGGAGAGGCTGTGGAGAAAAGGGAACCCTCCTACACTGCTGGTGGGAATGCAGTTTGGTGCAGCCACTGTGGAAAACAGGATGGAGAGTCCTCAGAAGACTAGGAATAGACTTACCATATGACCCAGTAATCCCACTCCTGGGCATATATCCAGAAGGAACCCTACTTCAAAAAGACACTTGCACCCCAATGTTCATAGCGGCACTATTTACAATAGCCAAGAAATGGAAACAGCCTAAATGTCCATCGACAAATGACTGGATAAAGAAGATGTGGTGTATTTATACAATGGAATACTATTCAGCCATAAATACTGACAACGTAATGCCATTTGCAGCAACATGGATGTCCTGGAGAATGTCATTCTAAGTGAAGTAAGCCAGAAAGAGAAAAATACCATATGAGATCGCTCATATGTGGAATCTGAAAAAAAAAGATGAACATAAATACAAAACAGAAACAGACTCATAGAATACAAACTTGTGGTTGCCAAGGGGGCAGCAGGGTGGTAAGGGACAGACTGGGAGTTTGAAATTTGTAGATACTGACAGGCATATGCAGAATAGATAAACAAGATTATGCTGGATAGCACAGAGAAATATATACAAGATCTTGTGGTAGCTCACAGCAAAAAAGAATGCAACAATGAATATATGTATGTTCATGTACAACTGAAAAATTGTGCTCTACAATGGAAATTGACACAACATTGTAAAATGATTATTACTCAATAAAAAAAAATGTTAAAAAAAAGTTAAAAAAAAAAGAAAAAAAGAATTTGCCCAAGTCTCCAGCTAGTAAGTGCTATTACTGACCTGGTTTCTTGGACTCTTTAACAGAAATTGATGAGGCCAGAGGAGAAATTCAGGCAAGGCTTTACTGAGACTTGTGCTGTACCACAAGGGAGCGAAAACAAGTAATAGCTTCCCTCCCTCGCTCCCTGGGAGTCAGGGGCAAGCTGATCCCTTAAATGGGGTGAAGGTAGGGGCGGACCTGAGGGTTGGGCTGGAGGGGCAGCTTGGGTGGTCCCACCCCCTTGATGGTGCTAGGTACAGGGCTCTTGCGCAGTCCTCTGCTTCTGCTCCCTATGCTTTAGAAGTGCAGCTGGATTTTAGTCTTTCTGTATCTTGTTCATAATTTGCTCCAACTGTGCATATACATAGTTATTTTTTGTCCCTTGTAGTTTCTTTCTGTTTTGTTCCTTGAGGAGACATTTGTCCAGGTGCTAGCATTGCAACAAAAGTTTCCAGGTCCCAGTCTGTCTCAGTGGCAGAATCAGAATTTGAACCCAGGTCCTCTGCTTCAAGCACCACACCCTCAGACAATTGTACGTCCCACAGGATGGACTCTGGAAGTCCTTGAGGAGTGTCCAGTAGCACAAAGGGACAAGCTGTGGAACAAGGCTATCTAAGTTTGTAACTTTGTTTTGCTTTTTCATTTCACAGGAACTATAGGTATAAGGGATTTATACCTAATTCTGTATTGTACATATTTAAGTAACATGATGATGGTGATTATTTAATTTTAAAAATCATTTACAAGCAGCCTCAAGCATGAGAGCGTTGTGGTGACCATCGTGCTGATGAATCTTTTCCTTCCCTACATTCTTATCTGAGCTGTTATAACAGACTCTTCACTGGCCTCCCAGCCTCCATGCACTCCCTGCTCCAGTCTGGTCTAAGAAGACATCTTTTCAAGGTTCAAACCGGTCTACGTCCTCTGTTCCTCTGTGTACAGATGTTTTTGCCTGGCATTCAGAGCCCTTTTAAATATGTACAAGTCCCCTTTCAGCCTCATCTGATCTATGACTCTTATTCTAGCCATGGAGTTCTCTACTAAATTCCCCCCAAATACCCTCAGATTAATTACTCGCTGCCTTTGGTGGTTTTCCTACTTTGGTTTGTCCTTTACAGCTGGGTCAAGATCCTTCTACTGTATCAAGCTTTTCCATAGGACTCTAGGCCAAAACAGTCTCTCTCCCCTATATATTTATTTTTTTATGGTGGCAAAATATATGTAACATAAAATTTATCATTTTAACCATTTCTTCAGCTTTGTTGAAGTATAGTTGGCAAATAAAATTGTAAGATATGAGGTGGTAGATATATTAATTAACTAGATGGTGGGAATCTTTTCACAATGTATATGTGTATCAAATCACCATGATGTTACCCTTCAAATATCTTATATTTTAACCATTTTAAGTGTATAGTTCAGCGGTTAAGCACATTCGCATTGTTATGCAACCATCATCACCTTCCATCTCCAGAACATTTTAGTCTTCCCAATCTGAAACTGAGTACTCATTAAACAACAACTCCCCAATTCCTCCTCCTCCCAGATCCTGGCAATTACCATTCAACTTTCTGTCTCTATAAATATGACTACTCCAGGTATCCCATATAAGTGGAAACATATAATGTTTGTTCTTGTTTGTTCTTTTGTGTCTGGCTTTCTTCACTTAGCATAGTGTGTTCAAGGTCATCCACATTGTAGCATGTGTCAGAATTTCCTTCCTTTTTAAGGCTAAATAATATCCCATTGTGTGTGTGTATCTATGTGTGTGTGTGTGTGAGTGTGTACACATGCACCACATTTTGTTTATCCATTCATTCTGCGATAGACACTTGGGTTGCTTCCACCTTTCAGCAACTGTAAATAATACTGCTATCAACATTAGTGTGAAAATATCTGTTCGGGTTCCTGCTTTCAGTTGTTCTGGGTGTATACCCAGAAGTAGAATTGCCAGATCATATGCTTAATTTTGTAAGGAACTGCTGTTTTCTGCAGTGGCTGCACCCTTTTACATCCCCACCAGCAATACACAAGTGTTCCAGTTTCTCTACATCCTCACCAACACTTTTCTGTTCTGTTTGTTTGTTTGTTTGTTTGTTTGTTTTTTAAGTAATAGCCATCCTAATGGGTGTGAATTGGTGTCTCCTTGTGGTTTTGGTTTGCATTTCCCTAAAGATTAGTGATACTGAGCATCTTTTCATGTGCTTATTGGCCATTTGTATGTCCTCTTTGGAGAAATGGCTATTCAAGTCTTTCATCAATTTTTAAATTGAATTGTTAGTTTTATTCTTGTTGAGTGTCCCCTCTTGTTTTTAAGCACCTAGTTTGTGTTTGTCTTGTAACATCGTCCATAGTCTGTCTTCCATTGGGATTGATGATATATGTCTTTGCTTTCCAGGCTGGGTGAGCCCCTACAAGATAGCCATGGTTATTTCAGTAGTACCTAGTACAAGTATTGCTTTATACATAGTAAGCCATAAATGCCCACCTGTTAAATGGATAGTAGAAGACAGTACAGTATTCACTTAATAAATACTCGAGTGCCAGCTGTGGTCAAGACTCTTCTCAGAGCCCTGGATCTGAGCATAGGGTGCATGGCCAAAGTAGGTAGAGGGCCATAGTTGGGGTGGGGGAGGACTAGGGTGCAGTTATTTGGACAATGTGATTTGAAGTCTTTCCATGAGATCATGCCCATTTGAAAACAAACACTTACGCAATAAGTAGAATCATGACTTACATTTCAAATTTGCATAGCTGATTTTTTATTCTCCTGTTTTTTCTCCTTTTTTCTGACATTACTTCACTCCAGCCTCCTTCCCTTTGGGGTATAGCTAATTGGAGCATTAACTGGAAGGCTCAGATGTCATATGGGGACATTGGAAGCAGCTTTGGAGGTACCAGCCTTTTTTACCCTCCTCCCTTTAGTAGGAAGCTTAGGTTTCTGAGATCCTGTGGGTACTTTAGCTTTGTTCAGAGTTTCCAATATTGATATCAACTCAAGCTTGGAAAAGTGACAGTTTTAGCAAGATATTAGCAAACTGTTATTCAGGGGTGCGCCAGACCACGTATGGTAACTCATGACCTGGTGGCTGTGACGTCTGATAAAGGAGTCTTCCAGATTTACTTGTGCCATGTGATCCCTCACCTCCTGAGTAAGGGTGTGTTGTGTGTTGGGAGAGCCACCATGTCCCAAGTACTGCAGTTTAACTTTGACTTTCCACAGTCAGTTATTCATTAGTATTAATTAATATCAGATCTATTCATTAGTATTAATAAAATGAATTCTTGAAGTTTTAGTAGAGAAGTTATAAATTGTGCTCTTGAAATATCCTTGAGCTGTTTTACTTATTTCCATGGCAACTACATTTTAAATATTATAAATGATAGGCATTTATAAGTGTTCCTAACTGCTACCAAATTACTTCAGTTGAATCAAATGAAATCATACTGTTCTCTAATATTAGCATTCCTGCTGCAAATTTATGGAGTTTGGACTTCATATAAATTAAAAAAAATTTTTTTAAGTTGGGAATTTGCTGAACACATCTTTTCATCATTTTTAACATCTCATAAATTTTCTTTCTGACTTGGTTAGATTGTGTATTTTTCTAATGCATGAGTCCCCAAGAAAATGGTGTTAAATTCATTTTTCTAGTATGCATTACATTTGTTTGAAGAGGGATATTTAGGAACTAAGAAGAGGTGCTTGTGCATATTTTTTTGGTTAGTATCAATTGCCTGAAGATTATTTGTGATAAATTATACAATTTGGACCTATTGTCTACTCATGTCTAGCATACTGTCTTGGTTTCCATCTCATTACTGTTTGGTCTGTATATTTAGATATTTTAAATAATTTAATTTTAAGCAAAATGATAGTGAGAAGATCAATTTGTTGGGGGAAATAAATAAGTCTTCATTCTAAGGGAGGATGGTCTATATCCATGAAGACGCTGAAAAAAAATTTCCTGTAAGTTTAAATTTCTTTTCCAGAAGACAAGTTGTCATATATCATAGTTCATGATGTGTCTTAAATCTCTTCTTATACAGTGTTCCCTCTCATGTTGCTAACAAGGAGAAAACAGGTGGTGGGTAAACTTTAGTTTGAGGAACACATACGATGTGAGATTTCCTTGGGATTTTTCTGTATTTAAGTTTTATAAACTCTCATACCCTGATACACTTTGATTGATGAAACTGATGAGATAGAGAATATCAGCTTAAGCAATAGCACATGATTATAAATGTTTTGATGTTTTCCACGTATTACTGGAGAAACCATCTTTTTATCAGCTAGCATGCCTTTTCCAGAACACAAGCAGTTTCATGATTCATCTTAAGCCTTTGGGCAAACAACTTCCCTTTAAAGGAAAGGAATTTACATGGTCAGAAAAGGCAAGGTTTTTCCTTGTCATTCATCATTTACCATCATACTTGGGGGCCATGGAATTTTGTTCCCTGTTTAGTCCATTAGTCATGAGAGCCATTGGTCACAGGTCTTCCTGACTGATGTGTGATGTGTCTTAGGGAGCCTGTAGTCCCCGAGACTGCTGGAAAATGGATCCACCTGCTGGGTCTGAGAGAACATTTGCTCTTGCATCCTCTTTTAAAACTTTTGAAGGGGCTGTCTTTCTCTGACTGTGCAGACATAATTGGATTTATTTTATCTGAAAGGGCTCTAGCAGTTTTTCTCCATAGATGATCTATTTAAACTTTCTCTTCAGTTGTAGTATTTTAGGCATTCAGTATTCTTATTTACTGTTCTTTTGAATTTTCTACCTTTGTGGGCAATAAATACAACAGAGAGGTTATAATTTTCTAATCTATGAATGATGAGACCAGTCCTTCTGGTTTAACCTTAAAAAACATGTCTTGCATACAATTTATGTGATTCTGAGAACATTTCCTGGGCCTGTGGACACAGGAGAGGACAGCTTCTCCTCCATTCTTAGGCAACATAGGAAGTTTGGCTTAAACAGCTAACATAGAGCAGATGATCTTGTTATCTGTTGCACTAATTAATTTAGTGATTTATATAATCTCCCTTCTAGTGATAGAAATCTTTGTTATTAGTAAGACTTAACCTCTTATAAATGTGAATGAGAGAAAAAAGCAACAGGAAACGCATACCTTAAATTACGTACTGGTCATTAGGCACATTCATCCTTGACATTCCCAAGGGTATTCGTGGACATCTAAAATGCCTTCCAAGAAACTTGAATGAGATCTTGTTAATCTGTGTATTCAAATTCAGTTTGGAATGAGAGTGGAAAAATTGGGAAGATGGAAATTGCTATATACTATAACACAGAGAAATAAAAGTTATACTATTGAAAAAGTACAAGTCTTCATTTCTAGAATCTGAAATTTGTAACTATTTCCTAGGTGAGCTTCTGGAGGCCAGAAACTGTACTTTCAATTCTGTAGTGTCCTTAGTAACCTCTAGGATGCTTCTTTTCATGTCAGGTTAAAGAGAATGGAATATTCTGAGCTCCATTGCATTTCTAGTCTACATCATCCAGGTTACATAAATTATTGTGACTCATTGGAGGTGGGACTCTAAGTAGCCTTGTTCCTCCAAAACATCTAGAACAACATATAGTTAATGATTAATATGTTCTTGTTGTTTGTAAGTTAGTTATGTGTGGTCTGTCCAGAGGGAGGTAGTGTCTGCTTGAGGATCCTTCATCAGTTAATAATTATTAAATGCTATAACAAAATGTGCTGAAGGCTTAGAAAAAAGTGTTTAAGCAATATCATAGATAAGTTTACTTTTCCTTTGGTGTCTCAAGTTATTTAAATTCAATCCAGTAGAAAGAAAGCCTTCTTAGATAAATAGGATCCAAGATTAAAGGGGGAAAAATGGAAGGAAAGGTTTAAGTAAATGAAATCTTTTGATTGTTAACCTCCATGTGCAAAATCCACAACAAATTTTTATTTCAACATCACTTAGTCCTATATAAGTAGAATCTACTTCTATAAATACAAACACAACTTCAAAATATATAACTAACAAGGTACTAACTCTGAATATAGCAACCATTTAGAATTAGCTTTTAACCCAAACATCACTTCCTATTATCTTAATCTGCGTTGGAAGCTTTTATCTAAGTAAATGAGTTGAGATTGTACTCCTCAAGACTGAGTTTTGATTCATTCTTGAATAACCCTGGGCTTCTTTTTTAAATGATAATATTTGGACTGATCCTCCTCTTCAGACTTGACTTTTGAGAAAGCATACTTGGCTTTTGAGGCTGACTCTGGGTTGGAAGAGAACTATGGAGGTCGTTTAATCTAGTGGTTTCTTGACTTATTCACAGTGACACAGCTGGTTATTGACATTTATGGGGGTACAATTTGTGCCTCCTGCCTGGGGAGGAAAGACATCTCTTCTTTTCACTCCTTAATGTATCCTCCAATCTGTGTGTCAAGAGTTGAGCTGACTGTTTCAATCTAGTTTCATCCAATTTCATTTTACTTCTTTCCCCATTTAATTGTGTTAAGCTTCTCAGATGACATGAACTGGGAGAGACAGATGCTTAGTGGTTGAGATGAAGGAACTATTAAAGGCAAAAGAAACCACATGAGAAAGATTTTTCTGGATTTTTCCAACTTGGATCTAACTATATTTTTTAGGTTGATTTAAAGCAGTGCAAAAAGATTTTGGCTTTTAAATCAAAGTGATATAATCTCAAGAGACTTAACAGAATCCTTTCTGTTGTTTTTTGGGATAACAATAATAATAATCAAACAATGACAACAGTCATAATAAAAACAATAATAACAATAGCAACAATGACATGTCAAGTGTTTCAATACATCATTCTCTTGAACACTCAGGACAACCCTATGGTATTATTATATAATCCCCACTTTGAGGACAGGGGATTGAGGAGATGAGGAAACTGAGGCACAGAGAAGTTAACTTGCCCAAAGTCACACACTTTGAAGCTTTTTGAAAGGAACAATGCATTTTTTATTCACTATAGCTTGAACTAAATCTAATATTTATACCTTTTTAATAGATGGTTAAAAGAGAAGTATGAAAATTTGAGTTGCTTAAATGATTATGAGAAAACCATATCAATGTTGGAAAATTCATTAGAAGGACAGAAAAGAGATTGTTTCAGCAGTCACCATCTCTGGAATCTTGGATCTTTGATAAGATTTTTTTCAAATGGACTCTTGAAGCATAAGAAATTTAGAATTTGCAAATTTCAAACTCCCAAATTTATCCCTTTCCACTCCCTTTCTCCCAGTAAACATAACATTGTTTACTATGTCTGAGAGCCTGTTTCTGTTTTGCAGATGAGTTCATTAGTGTCCTCTTTTTTCTTCTTTTCAATATCTTGTAATAATCTTTAATGAAAAAGAATATGAAAACAAATATAGCTATATATATGCATGACTGGGACATTATGGCTGTACACCAGAAATTGACACATTATAACTGACTATACTTCAATAAAAGAAAAAAAAGAAGTTGAAAAAAAAAGATATTTAGAATTTGTTAACTTAGAAATCCCTAAATTCTGAAATGAATTGTTAAACCACTAGAACTGAACTGTAACTAGACATGGAGACTCACTATTGCTGTTTTTCACAGGTTCATGCCCACCCTCCCTCTTACAGTAGTCTTTCTGACCACACCAGTGCTCTCTGGGACCACATCTGACCAATGACCAGAGATGCATATTGTAAATGAAAGAGCACTAGGCATGTTGCTGTTACTATTATAGCTGAGAGGCATTCCACTCCCTGTCTAGTGAAACCTTGGTTAACTGCAGTCCAAATCACAAGAAACCTAAATTAACAGGAATGTTTTTTATTCAAGGGAGGCAAATAATAGGAAAATAGTTAACATTAGAGTAATAAGAAAGCAAAGCACAAAGCACAAACTTTTTAAAGAATGTTCTGGGAATGATGACTTCAGTCTAATATCTGCTTGTTTTGTTCTTACCTTTATAGGGTATTACAGTGAATACTCACTTAAGGAATCATAATACTGAGATACTGGGAGGTTCCAGCATTCATCCAAACTGGGAGGTTCCCCTTATTATTTAGATGAGGACACTGAGACCCAGGGAGGTGGTCTGCATGAGGTCATTTTTAAGAGTGGTACTATTGTCTTTTTATTATTTTATCTTGCCTCAGTTATCAAAAATTCTTACAATATACTGCTTACAAAGGCAGGGATGTAAATGAATGCGTCTTAGAAAACTTTTACCAAGGGTTGAGATAAACGATATTTTCTGCTTTAACCATTTGCTTTTTTGCTTTCTTTTCCATAACCATTTGCTGTTAGTCATAAGGATAGTAGGACTTAATATTTTGGATGTTTGAAAAGGATTAAGATGTATAGAAAGGACAGGAGAATAACAGGATAATACTATAGAGCCAGCACAATTAAGTGGTAAATCATGTGGTACCAATTTTAAATAAGAATGAACATTTCCCAAACAGGATTTCCCTGGAATATCAGTAGTTAAGCTATAAAATAAATATCCTCCATGCCCAAGTAAGTTTGTGAAATGCTGACTATTGTATACTCCTCTTAGGAATTCACAACTGATGTTAGCTTTTTAAAGACACTGAGAATTCCTGCAGTAGAGAAACACATTTAACTTTGTTTAAACCAGAGTCTCTAATTTTATTTGAGGAATGGAATCCCTAAAAATGTTCTAGGTCAGTGTTACTGGAACCCAGACTGGGAAATGCTGATTTAGGGATTGTGAGGCTAAGGAAGTTGAATGGTAGGTCTTTATGGAGGACGGGGCGTTTGAGCCAAGCTTTAAAGAATGAGTGAGGTGTGACTATACAGAGAGGAACAGGGATGAGTGAAAGTATGGGACCAGGAATGAGCTCCCAACCTGGCACTTGGTTGGTGCTCCTTAACTGTTAACTGAATGAATATATGAGTGAAAAGATGATTTCCACGGAAGGCAGTTAGAATATTGGCTTGACTAGAATGAAGAATTGAGGAGAGGTAGAAACAAAGTTGAAGGGGTATATTGGCTTCACTAGAATGAAGAATTGAGGAGAGGTAGAAACAAAGTTGAAGGGGTAGCATCATCAGATTCTGGAGGGTCAAGCTGAATATTCAGGACCTGATCCAACAGGGAGCACTTGTAGGTTCCTGGGCAGAGGAAGACACAGTAAACTAGTGTTTGGGAAGAATGCTTCGAGGGTGGTGTGGAGCCAGGTATGGATGGAAAAGACCAAGAAGTGCAGCGAAGAGCAAGGAGCCTCAGAAAGTGATCTAACTCTGTGGGTAAAAAGTAGGGCACATACTGGTTTTTACACATGCTTAAGTAAAAACAAAAACAGGAGACCTTTTTAGATATAAGAAATAAGCTAAACTATTCCATCACAACCATCTTTGATATCTTGAAGAACACAGCAATGGTGAAGTATTATCATATTAAGTAGGAAAAATGTCCTTGGAGACAGGAAACTAGAGGTATATATAATGTTTCTATTTTAAAAGATGTACTTACCCTTTATTATGCTTGCAGGATGTGGAATTCAGGATAAATTATTCTGTCAGAAAATGTCACCAGCTAGAGTTCCTGGAGTGGGTGAGACGTTGGCTTTCCAGGTGTTTTGGGGGTCCTCAGATTCTCACACTGTTTATGTGAATAAGCATGTAATTTCTCTTTATGAATCTTATTGCTGCTGAAAATTCCTAGGACTCTCAACATCATTCATTCCCTTTCTTAAAGAAAGAAAACTCCAGTTAGTGTTTATGTGCTTACGTGCTTTGTCTTCATTTTGCAGTTGTGTTATCGGTTATTTTCTGTTGGCTCTGCTTTGTTCTCTTTCATTCACTCTTAGGCTAGGCCAAGAGTTCAGTTATCTTCAGGGTGAAATATTTTCTGGAACAGTTTTAAGAATCAACCAAAATAAAAAACTTTCCACAAAAAATCCCAGTCTTAAATAGCATTCCTTTTTAAACAATGATTTAATGATAAAACACATTATAGCCTTTATTCTTTGGTGGCTTGAATGCTCAGGTTATTTTAAGGGGTGGCTTGAAATGCCCACCCCTTTATTCCATATTCATTGAGTCTATTGACCTTTATAATCTGATTTATAATGTACCTTTGCTAGGAAGTCCTCCCTGATAGGCCCCAAACCACCTACCACATCACACATTCCACGCTTTCTGATCTACTTCTATTTTTGTGCACAGAATTAGTATTTTATCTACATAATTAGCATGTTCTATTTGAGTGCCTACTTCTCCTGGATTCTTAAATGTTGCATATGTCTTTTCCTAAGGAGCAAGGTTTTGGAGATCATTGCTCTGCACCACTGGTTCTCAACCAGTGAAGATGAGAATCACCTGGAGAGCTTTTAAAACATTCTGATGCATAGGTCTCACCCTCTAAGATCATGATTTGATTTGTAGAACCACTAATCTATGCCAGACTCAAATTATGAAAACATTGTATTGTCATGAGTAGTTCAAAGCCATGAACTCTATGAAAATATGGCAGATGTTTTATATTAAGGTAATGAAAGTTGTCTAGGAAATTTCAAGCGGCCAGTACAGGTCCAAGTTTCTCTCTTTCCTTCTTTTGTTTTTTGGTAACAATTTTTATCTAGATTCTTGTGTGCATTTAATATTAATGACTAACTGCTTACTTTTAATTAACTTAAGGGTAAAACCTAGTGATAATAAATTCACTTTGGGATTCCAGGCTTTATGTGTCATTCAGGGTTGTTTTTTTTTTCAATGAATATATCAGTTCAGTATCTATGTCCTGTGTCACAGATATTGTTAGAACATTAAAACAGGCATTTTTGGAAATTAAACTTTAAAAAGAAGTCTTTTAAGAAAAATGCCTCCCCCCATTCTTGGTATATTAACTGATAATTTTTTGGATGACTGTTCTGAAATTTTAACTATAAATGATTGTCCCGTGATCCAAGACTGTTAGAGCACACCCAGATCAGAGTATAACACACCAGTGGAGGCACAGGGTGGTGTGCCCAGGGCAGGAAAGGATGGGACTGACACCTGAGCCCCACTTCCCAGTAGATAAAGCCACATATTCAGTGTGGAATAAATCCCAAATTATGCATCCACAGAGCTTTTGTTCTCATACCTTTTCCCAGCTGCTTTGTTCTGAAAATCTTTTTTTCATAAACTACCTGATGATTATGAATCTCACTAATGCCTGGATGAAAAATGGAATTAGGCTATTTTACGTGAGCAATTTGAAAGCTTGAATTAAATAATTTTCTCAACTTTTGAGGGCAGCAGACCTGGAGAGAGGAGTTTCCTGAACAAATAGAAACTAACTATAAAATATTTATACCTTTACTTATATATTTAAAACGTCCTTTCTGCCAAGTTTATTTTTCAGTACTGGTAAATCACAGTGCCCTTCAGAGAGGTTTTGAATGTCAGGCATCTAGATACTGCTTTTCAGCTTTAGTGGAAATCCTCTATTCAACTTCTGAATTTGAAACTACTTTGCAAAAGTTCCCTTGAGTTCTTGGAGGCTTATAAAGCAAGTCATGGGCAATTAAAACAAAGGTCTCTCTTGTTTATACCCAAGATGCACACCTGAAAAGAATCAATTTGGCAGATTTGACGGATAAAGAAGCTCTGGTTAGAAACGGGATGCATGGTGTGCCGGTTCAGCAGGACATCTTGACAGGTGGCAATGACAGAGGGTCTGGAGTGACCTGTCCCCGCGGAAACAAAAGGGCTGCACATTTCCAGTCATTAATCACCTCTGAAACAGCTGTTTTAACTGTGCAGACCTAACTGATACGGACATGGCCTAGGCAAGGCGGCTGGAGGTTAATGTACTTTCCTGGAGCGAAGGGAAGTGTTCGGATACTCACATACATTCAGTTGTGATGAGCATGAAATTCCAGGAGGAGGTGCATTTGGAGGGGTCAAGTATATAGAGAAAATTTCAGAAATTGAATTTTAAAAATCCTAAAAACCTTATGAAAAATCTAAAGACACAATAGAATGTCTCAAAGATTATTTGAGGTGATAGAGTTTCAGATGAGGAAAATTACCATCACCAGTGTTTGTTCCCCATAAACGTCATGACATTAGATCCTTTGTAGGCTTGTGCACCATGTAGTTACATGCTGCCCCTTCAGACGGTATTTTAATTTATGGTTGGCACACTTTCTTAGCTTTGCAGAATTTTCCAAGCATACCAAAGCTAAACTGGAAGATTGAAAAATATGACATTGATTTTCGAAGCTTAGATCCAATTTAAACAACTTGCTTATGAAAGAATATTTATATTGAAGAGTAAGTTGCAAAAGCACTCTTATAAAATATGCACCAAGTTTCAGGGCAAATCCAGAAATAAGGACCAGACTTGATGTTCCCACTTGTAGGTCACATCCAGTGTTTCTTACAAAAGTTAAAAGGCACATTGTCTAGATTTTTCCCGACACATCTAGGAGTTCTAGAATAAATTTAGGCAAATTTGAGACTGACAAGCATTACCTGCTTTCTCATGGGTGGTGAGCAGGCTTGTTTCTGATTAGAAAACATACTGTGTTTTTCCTGTATTCGTCTTTCCCCCCATTTTTTTGCATTGATGTTTTGGGTACCTCAGGATTTGATAATGCCCAAGTTAATCTAGTTGGGCAGCTTCGTATAGGAACATCATCTGGAATAGCCCAGTTAGGATTTATGTGGGCAAATATTTTCCAAAAGTACTATCAACACTTAAAAACTGAGTTTTAACTTTCTCTAATGACTTCACTTTTGAAACCCACTAGGAGAAAAGAAAAATTTTGTAGTTTTGTTGTTATTTATTTGCCTTTAAAATATTTTCTTATACCCAGAATAACTGTTCTAATAAAATAGCAGTCACTTCTTCTGTCGGACCTTTCTTTTTTATTCTTTTGCCTTTCCCACTTTATAATTGACCTTTGCTCTTCCAGTACCTAAAAAGGTGCCATCATTCTGCCACATTTCTGGCTTCAGGTGCAAGGGGTGAATTATATTGCTATAAGATTTTCTCCAATGGTCAAATCACAGTGTGAATTTATCAATTTAATGTTATAACCTAAAAATGAACTACTTTCAAGGACTAAATCAATTGTGTGAAGAGACTATCTCCATTAGAGGAATTTTATTTTCTCCCTAAAACTCCAGGGAAAAAAATTATAGTACAAAGTTATTTTAGAGATATGCTCCTTGACGGTCGACAGGTACTATGATAATAAATAGCCAATTTTTATGCACTTTACCAAAGGAGGACATTTATATATTAGTTTTTGTATTCTAGATTCACTTAGTGGATCTTAATGGATGTGATTTCGTGATCCTGACCATTACTTAAAACAATCGAAATCATTTTGAAAATTTATCCCACAGCTTTCTTCAAAGAAAAGGTTTTGGATTTTCTTAAGTTGTTTTACTTTTCCTGAGATGGTTTCTCCCAAGAAATGAAAAATGACTTTATAACTTTGAACTTGCAAGCCGAGTCACAGCAGGCCTGAATCTAAAGTAGCTGCAATCATGTGCGTGTATTTCTACCCCAAGCAGCATTCTTTAGTCTGTAGATCACTGTCACTAAAGAATTCGGCTAAATACAAAGACCCTTAGGTAGAAATGGGCTGTTAAGAGCTGCCTGAGTCTCTGGGTCTGTGAATGAGCTGGAGAAAGGCACTCATAAGTGCGAGCCCTGCTGGAAAGGTGATTAGCAAGTGCCTATCACTTCAGGTTAGGAAATGGTTTCTTGGACCACAAGCAGTTTAAAAATTAAAAAATTAAGGAAAAAAATAGAGGTGGGGGAGGGGAGCTTGCATTAAGATTTCTCTGTCTTGTTAAAATGAGCAAGAATGCTTAGTGCTTTATTCATTATAATGAAGAGATCAGCAGCTAAGTTATTTGGCCCTACAGCATTCTGCTTCTGCACCACGAATATTTGCAATGTTATATAATGATAATATTATAATAATGGAGTCATAGATAATATCTATGACTCATTTCAGAGTCACTAACTCTGACAAGTATAACATTCTAATTGGAGGCTTTAACAGCAAAATATCAAATATGAGGTCAGAAACTGAAGGTTGATTTCAAGGGTCCCAACCCACATCCTATTCTTGTGACTGCAATTTGCATTTTTATACCACCCTGTAATCAAGGACTACTCAGTAATTTTGTGATCATTATTAAGTCTTGCATGCTGCTGTAAATTTACTAGCAGCTGGGTGATCTATTCAGAGTTCTGGATTTTTCCTCTTTTATGCTTGATGGTTGTTGCAAATGCCCTCGAACACAGGTGGTGGGGCTTGTGTCTTAATCCTGTGTAATTTTGTTATAATCCAGGAAGGAGAGCAGGTTTTGGCCTTAAATCATGTAAATGGTAAAGTGGCAACTAACAACTGGGAGCCATGACTCAGAGTTCTCCCACTGGACCTCTGAAACAACATTTCATTAGGTAAACCAGGAAAATGACTTTCATTGGAAAGTCAAATAGAACACCACGTTGGTTTTAAATCATTTTTATACATCATATTTTATAGTACTAGTCATAATGCTTATTTGATTTCAAATGCCATAAACTCTGTTAATTATAGTCAATAAACAGTTTTGAGGGGTTTTTTTTGCCTACTTATAAAACTGGGTACTATAGATGATGTGATGAGAGGAAAACAACAGGCATCCAGGGATGTTGTGTGCATTTCTTTACCCACTGGTGCAGTTGACAGTTGACAGCCACCCCTGCTGATTCCAAATGAACACCTGAACTTGTTTTTGTGCCCTGGTGGTGGGTCATATGCTGATACCACTTCTTCGACTGTAGAGATGTGTATGGTAGAGAGAAACTCCTGCTTTCCTCTCTCTGGACAATAATGAGAATTTAAAAAATTATTTTAAGTTTGAATTAGAAATAGAAAAACATTGTACATGTAACTTACATATCTTGCTGACTCATGCCCTTCTATGGCTTTTTGAGGCATCTTTGTCTTCAAAGATTTCCAAGCATCTAATAGATCATTATATATAGTAATGAATCGTTTCTGTCCGTGAATGAACCTTTGGTATTAAGAAGCTTGAATAAAGTGATGTACAATTTAGTGTTCAAATTTTAATTTGGGCATACCCTGGTGGGTGACATCCAAATTGTTGTCTGTAATACCAGGTAAGGAGGAATTTTGGAGAAGAGTGTTTAATACACAAGCTCTCCCAACTTTAATTCCTCTAGTGTAGACTTCATTTATTCCACTTTTTGAGACTCCACCTGAGCACCCAGTGTGGGAATTAATCACCTATCCTTCTTAGAAGCATTTGGTTCCTGTTACTGCTAGTTGGATTTAGAGGCCCTGGGATTATTATGCAGACAGTTGAATCAATTTGTCTATTACATTTTACCTAACTGTAGGATAAATGCCAGCGAGGGGGAGAAAAGGCCTAACTCACGAGTGGAAAATGACAGCCTAGAAATCTAAATATTTGCTACAGATCTGTTTCTACCTATCCTATATGTATCCTCATACCACAGTGGAACTCGGTCCACCCATGAGTTCTGTAGAGAATGGCTGTGTAACATCGCTATTAGAATGGCAGTAGAGGTGGTTCCAACCAAGATGTGGTTTGAGAAGTTCTGAATTCCTGATGAATTGTTAAAACTCTGGTGAATGTCAACTAATGACTGTCTTGACTATATAATACTTTAGGACCCTGAAATCCAACTAGTAGTAACAGGAACCAAATGCTTTTAAAAAGGATAGGTGATTAATTCCCATGCTGCTGCCAGGGCACTGGCCAGGTACTCAGATCCTCTGGGAAATTCCTCATCTGTGAAGTAATGAGGTTGAATTAGATGGTTCTTGTGTTTCCTCCCAGCTCTAAGGTTCTTTGATTCTGTGACATTTTAACAGGTCCTGATAATAATTGCACAGCCAGTTGAGACTTCATTTTATGTTATTAAGCATAATGGGGCAGGAGAGGGGATCATTAATTATGCCCAGAACCGTAGTATCTCTTTGGAGGCTCCTGTAACTATTCCATTTGAAGAATAGTCTCTATTAGTTTAAGGATGAGACTTTTCAAGGTGCCACGATCAATGGATTAACTGCCGATAGGATTTTCCAAAGGCATGCAATATTTTTCTCTCTCCATCTTTTTGTTTTTGTTCCTAATCCTTTCATTTTCTCACCTTTTCCACCTCTACTTATTTATTAATTGACATTATTTGGGGCCTGAGTGTATTTTAGTATATATATGAAGTTAACATAAATATTCATTGAATTATTATTCTATATATTGAATATTAATTTATTTAATCAACATACATTTCTTGAGCATCTTCTCTATGTCAAGCACCCTACTAGGTGCTGGGATTACAACAGTGAAAATTGACCCTTGCCAAATGGTATTTACAGTCTAGTGGAAATAAAATATTATTTCTTGTTTTAATTTTGAGAAGAATTTGAAACTACTGTTTTATAACAAAACTAAGTTGCTCTTCTTTGTGGACTTTATTTTCTTTTCCCTTCATAGATTAGTGAGAATTTATATGAAATAATAGTCTCTATACTTTCCTATATCACACTGTTGGGTACTCAGAGGATCCTATTGAATATTCAGTCCTTTACATTGTGTTCTTGTTTGCATCTGTGATGTCAAACAGGAAAGGTGCTCTCCATATATTGCTATATTCTTTAGGGTATAGACGCAAAGGGTTATTTGGAGGGAAAAACTTCTGACAGTCACAGGACTCAGGAGAAACCCTCACATATTCATTTGTGTCACAAAGTTCCAATACAAAACATAGTTTGTCCATTTCCTGACTAGAACCTTTTCAAAAACAGAATTGTAGCATCTTGTATGCTAACTTCTAATTCATTTTTGTTGCTATTGCTTTTATTGCCTCTAACTGAAGTTGTTTGTTTAATTATAGGCCAAGTTTGTGGTTTCCTAGCATTTTCTTTTCACAAGCTGGTGAGGACTTGTAAGGAGACCTAGGAGAGCCATGCTAAAAATGTTTTGAGAAAAATGTTGCCAGAGAAATAAGAAAAATACTTTCTCTGCTTCTTCACCCCCAGTGCTCAGCGTCATTCCTCTTCAATTCCTCTGTACTCCCATAGGTTTTCTAGCTTTGGCCATGTCCCCTATGGCTTTAGCGTCATAAAAAAGGAAAGTGGTGAACTTTGGTCTTGGGTGTTGGTTGGGAACCAAGAGAATTTGGTAGATTTTTAACCTCGTGTTTTGAAGTTATTTGCTCTTTTTTCTTTCTTTCCTTTTTTCCCCTCTCCAGCATTTCTTGGGATTTCACCATATCCCTCTGACTTCATAGACTACATTTAAAATCTCAAGGTATACCTTTATATTTTTCTCAGTGCATGACATTAGGTCTTGACCTGGCATTAACTTTTCCCCCTAGCTTTATTGAGATATAATTGACATATAACAGGTGTAAGTTTAAGATGTACAATGTGGTGATTTGATATAGGTATATATTGTGAAATGATTACCAAAATAAGGTTAGTTAACATTTTCATTACTTCACATAATTACCTTTGTGTGTGTGTGTATGTGGTAAGGAATTTTAGATCCTCTCTCTTAGCGAGTTTCAAATACATAATACAGTATTGTTAACTAGTCAACGTGCTGTACATTAGGCCCCCAGAACTTATTCATCTTATAACTAGAAGTTTGTACCCTTGACCAGCATCTCCCCATTTCCCCTACCCCACAACCCCCGGCAGCCACCATTCTACTCTCTGTTTCTGTGAATTTACCTTTTTTAGAATACACATGTAACTGAGATCATAGAATATTTATCTTTTTCTCATTTTACTTAGCATAATGCCCTCAAAGTCCATTCATGTTGTAGCAAGTCACAGAATTTTTCTCTCTCTCAAACTGAATAATACCACTGGTGGTGGTGGTGAAGTGTGTGTGTGTGTGCACGTGTGTGTTTATTCATTGCTCTGTTGAATAACACTTAGTTTCATTTCCATGTCTTGACTGTTGTGAATAACTGGCACTAGTTTTTATACTTAGAAATAATAATAAAAAAAAGAATTGTGGCGCTTAAGATTTCTATTAAAATGGAGCAAATTTGCTAGTCAAAACCACATACATACACAACACACACATGCAAGCCTGCAGAGGAAATAGTAAACTAGAACGGTCACTTCCCTCATTGTCTCCTTTTTGCTGTCTCCTTTTCCCCTTTCCTCTCTTTCACTCCTCCTTATGGTCCATCTAATCACATTTTTATTAAGTATTGTGTCTTCTAGATGTCTGTCATCAAAACACACATGGTGAAATGTGTGTAACAACTCAAATGCTAAGAAGCAGATTAATTTAAGTACTTAAATAATTCTCGGTGATTTATAGCGAAAGGGAGGAATGTATCCTGCTCAAGATGAGAGATCACTGTGTAGTTCTTTGCTTATATATCTTCCATTTTCTTAATATGGAGAAAAATTGACGAGCTCTTCACCATGGGCAAAATATCCCAAATCACCAAGTACTCACTAATTCCCTTGCCAAGTTGCATATTTCCTCATTTCTCCCTCCAGTTAGATTTATGGTTCTCCATGGTTGCTCTGTTATGTTCTGTTGTTTCTCATCTTAGTTGTATTTCTTGGAGGGCAGATTGCTGTAACATGCTCTGCTATGATGTGCTTTAAACACACTTAAAGGGAAGTGTGGGCTCAAGTTATTGTAAGAATTTTTCTCTTCTTTGATGCTCATATCCATTGAAATTGGTAGCACATGTTCTCCTTTAGGTCTTTGTGGAATTTTAAAACATTCTTGAGAAAATATTAGCAGATATTTTAAATACCTTTTATGCATCAGGCTTAGGGAGAACTGAAAAAAGAATGAGGCATTGAGAATATTACTTTCAGATTCACTAATTTGCATGGTTAAACTCAAGGGAACTTTTACTCTCTACCAGCTTTCATTATAAGATATTCCTCTCCTTCACAGATTCCAAACATCCTCAAATAAATGGAACTTTTACAACACTATTTTCCCCTTAGCATTGAAAATTTTCAACTTTGGATCACATAAAAATCTGTCTTCTTTTGCTGTAATGTTACTTCCTGATACCTGTAGGGGATTTCCTTTCCTCTCCTCCTCTCCCTCTTTCCTTTCTTTTCATTTTTTAATGGTTGCCTAGCATGTGATTCCTCTTCCCTTGTTTGGGAAAGTCCCTCTACTTTGTGAATCTTAAGATTTAGATCTGACCCCTCACCATAGCATCTGGGAGGTCCCACTATTCAGTTTCCCAGTGGCCTTTGCCACAGGACATATGTAAGACCTAGCCTATCAGGCATACCCACTCCAAACTAATGGATGGGTCAAGGAGAGTAGAGAAAGTGCTCGGTGTTAGCAGCGGTGATAGAAATGTCAGTTCACTGAGGTAGCAGGCAACAGTTCCGGTGCCGGTGGTGTGATGTTGGTCAGTTAGCTCAGCTGGCTTGCTGAGTGGTCCAGTGGAAGCAGCAGCCTTGAACTCTGTGGCATGATTTTGGTGGTGGTTGTGAGCTTCCTATTGTTCCTGATTGTGTTCCAAAACCCTCCTCTCTCTAGTGATGACATGAGAGTATTCAACATTGTTTCCATTTAGTCCATTTCTGCTTAAAGCAGCAGGTCCCAGTTTTGCTGTTTGTGTTATTTGCAGCTAAGAACCTGACTGGTATGAAACTAGACACCAGGAATGGTTGCAGAAAATGGAACCACAAGAAAAGGGAACCTTCCTACTGTTGGTGGGAATTCATTTTGGTGCATTATGGAAAACAGTATGGAGAAGCCTTAAAAAACTTAAAATAGACTTACCCTATGAGCCAGCACTCCCATTCCTGGGCATGTATCTGAAGGATACTCTAATTTCTGTTCACCCCAGTGTTCATAGCAGCACTATATACAGTAGCCAACACATGGAAGCAACTTAAATGTTCATTGACAGATGATTGGATAAAGCAGATGTGGTGTGTATATATACAATGGAATACCCACTCAGCTATAAAAAAAAAAAAAAGAATGAAATAATGTCATTTGCAGCAATATGGATGGACCTGGAGATAGTAATATTAAGTGCAGTGAGCAAGAAAGAGAAAGAAAAGCACCATATGATATCACTTATATGTGGAATCAAAAAAAAAATGAGATAAGTGAGCTTATTTACAGACTAGAAACAGACTGACAAACAGAAAACAAAACTTATGGTTACTGGGAGTGAGGGAGAGGGGAGTGTGGAGGGGTAAATTGGGAGTTTGGGATTTGCAGAGACTAACTACTATATATAAAATAGATAGACAACAAGGTCCTACTGTATATCACACCTAGTAATAGCCTATAATGAAACTATATGCAACACCTTGTAATAGCCTATAATGAAAAAGTATATATATAGCTGGATCACTATGCTGTACACCAGAATTTAACATAACATTGTAAATCGACTATAGTTCAATTAAAAAAAATAGAACCACAGACAAGTCAGGTGGAGCAGGGACTGGGGTTGGTTGTCCAGCTTAGTTGGAGCTGAAGGTAGTAAAAATATCTGGCATGGATTAAAAACTAGGGACTTGCTATGACTGCACTAAAAGAATCTCTTACCTTTTATAATTCAGAGTTGAAAAGATCAAAAGCCAAATGCAACTTCACACAAGTGGCCAAATTAGTGTCAGCTGAATTCACAGCCAGGTCCCTTATGTTGAAGTTGGGGCATTTACAGAGAAAAGATAGGACCCTGAGAATTGGAATAGGGGATGTGGCAGGATATGGTGAACTTGGGGCACCTTGAATCCTTAGAGTCATCAAGTCACCCTTGCCAGATGAGGTACTACCTATGCCCCTCTCTGATGAGGCTGTTCCTCCCTTGATTGAATTTTCTGTCACCTGAAGGAATTGTATTACAAAGTCAGTTCTCTCTATGCACTGATGCCGTATTCCCAGATCTACAGCTTAGATCCCAGCATACCTCAAAATGCCAATGACAAAGCCAGAGATAGGAGATGGCTTATGGTGGTAAAAAATTATAAGACTTTCCAATTTAATATTGGAAAAACATCCAGGAAATATGTATGAGCATGGATTTTGAAGGTTCTAGGTCCAAGAAAGAAAAATACAATTTTAGATGGGTTGAATTTATTCCTGTGGGAGCACTTAATCAGAGCTTCTGAAATCAATGTACTAGCCTGAATAAATAGCAGTGATTCTGTTTCTTTAACTGGTTGACTGAAACTTGGACTGGAGCCCCTCTGTGATACTAGAAATTCCATTATGGACTGTAAGAGCAAGGAATCCAAACACTTAGGGAGATAAGTTGGTTGGCGGGGGGTGTATATCATGGGTATAGAATCCCTTGAGGGTGTCCTGATGAGACTCTTCAATAAGAACTTGAGAGATATAATGATGAGGGGCCCACTCACATCTTTGGGGGGAAAAAAATGAGTGGTCATTCTCTGTAGGCCACTGGTGCTGAGGGAAGATGCTCAACTTGAAATAGGGCTCCTTGATATTACTAGGGATATTTGGATCCTGGGATAATGGAGCTTAAGTAGCAACACCTACCCATTAGAAGGCGAAGTGGGCCACATGACTGCCATAATAGGCAGTGGGATGGCCATTTTAATTGGAATGACAGGGATCTTTGGAAATGGCCATTGCTGATGGGATTCCTGTGACTGAAATAGGCATTTAGCTATGCTACTTGGTTTTTACAACCAAAAAGCTCTGCATCTTGAGCAAACAGAAGCTTGATTTTACTCATTACAATAGGAAGTCATAGCCTCTCACCTCATTCCCACACAGAGCTCAGTTCTTAAGTCCAAAATCCTTTAAATGGAAGCAAAGTCAAGAATTTACTAGGTAGGGCTCTACAAAATAGACTTGAGCACATTTATTAGAGTAACCAGGGAAAAGGCAATATTAAGGCAAAGCAGAGATTAGTGGACACCTGCTCCATTTAAGATACAGTCTCTTTATTGGAGCAAATGAACACATGCCTTGATATTTGCTGTGCATTTATTCATCTGGCAGATAAGCAGAGTACTTTAAACAGTTTGCTTTTGTCTGGTATGGGAAGCAGAATAACTTCACTGCCTTGCCGTAGGGTGGGTTATATCTTCTTTCTGGCACTATGTCACCATTTTGTTCACAAGGTTGTTGACCATCACATAGGTCCCCACGCTGGTCCAATATATTGTGATGTGCTGATAGGATCTGGAGAGTAAGCCATAGCAGGTACCACTGATGTCTCGGTGTAAGATACACGTGTACTAGCAGGAAGGAGACAATCTAGGCAGTCTGCTGGCATCCACCCAACAGTGAAGCTCCTTTCATTGTCCCTTACCACAGTCACAGTATATCTATCGTGTTATAGATACTTAATTTTATTGTGAGAAATAGTCCTGAAAGGATCATATGCTAGTGTGGTGATGGAAATGAATAAAGAGGAAAGGGGTTTGAGAAAGCTATGGTTCTTGGCCCCAAAATGTAATTGCTGGATAAATTAAAGTAGAAAGTTGCATTTGGAAATGGGGCTAGTTTATGAAATCTATAGTATGCTCTATGCAGGTGTTGCTAAGTGAAATTCCTTCAGAGAGCAGGAAGGTTACAGAAATGTAAGAAACAGCAGAGGATAGGACAATAGAGAGAAGGCTTGTTCTGGTAGATGAGAGAATATGCACATTCTTCCTAAAGGCGTTTAAGTTAAAAAAAAATTTAAAAACACTAGACTGTCCAAAAGAAACATATTGGTTTATGATACCAATCTGACAGCAGAAGTAAGAAAAAATGATTTATCAAAATATTAAACAAAGATTCCAAATAGCACAAATATCACTCATCAAGTAGCAGATAAAATTTTACACAGAGAATAAAAAAAGATGCTTAAATCATGGTATGAGCACATACACATGCAGCACATACTTCTCCAAGAAGTATTTTATTCATTAGTCAAATTTTGTTAAGCTCCTACTATGTCAAAATACTTGTCTAGGCTCTGGGGATAGAGTCATGTAATGATCAGTCAAAATCTCTGTCCCTCCTGAACTTACATTCTAGTGGAAGGAGACAGGCAACAAAAATAAACTATAGAGTACATGAAAGGGGGAAGTGGCTATGTATGGAGAGAAATAAGGGAGGGAAAGGATACCAGGAGTGCAGGTATGGGGGGGAAGCTATTGTACTTTTACCTAGGGTGGTCAGAGAAGGGCTCTGTGAGAAAGTGGCATTTGAACAAATGTTTGAAAGAGATGAGGGAACAAGTTATGAAGATACCTGGGTGAAAAGTATTTTGGGAAGATAGATGGCAGGGTCAACATCCCTAAGACAGGAGCATGCCCATCATTTTCAAGGAAGAGCAAAGTAGTGAGTGTGGCTAGGAGTGAATGAGGAGGGAAGTAGGAGGTGAAACACAATGGTGGAAGGGGAACCAAACTCCTAGGGAGTTTGACTTTGACTTTGAGGAAGTTGGGGACCATTGGAGGATTCTAAGCAGAAAAGCACCCAAAGGTTGAGTTTACATTTTTAATACGAGTGCTCTGGGTTGAGAATTCTCAGTAGGGCAGCAAAGGGAAGCAGAAAGAAAAATCTGGTGGGAAATGATGATACATTAGGGTGATAGCATAGAGGAGATGAGATTAAATTAGATTCTGGATATATTTTGAGGCAGAACACCAAAGATTTCCAGATATACTGTAGATGTGAGGTGAGAGAAAGAATGGAACCAGGGATTGCTGGAGTTGCTATTAAATGAGATGAAGACTATGGAAGAAGCAGGGTTAAGGGTGAGACTTGGAATTTGGTTTTGGATATGTTAAATTTCAGGTACGTATTACATATCTGAGTGAAGATGTTAAATAGGAAGTGGGACAGATGAATTTAGAGGAGGGGTCCAAGCAAGAGACACAGATTTGGAAGTTAGTGCTGTATAGATGCGGGAGAGCACCAAGGTAGTGAGAATATGTAAAAAAGAGAATTGATTCACAGACTAAGCCCCGGGGCATTCCCCAGGGTAAAGAGTTTGGGGAAATGAGGGAAAATTGGCCAAGGAGACTGAGGCAGAGTAGCCAGTGAAGAAGGTGGAAAATCAGCAGAGAGCAGTGATCTGGAAGCCAAGTAGAGTCAGCAGCTGTCATACACTGCTGAGAGATCCAGTAAGATGGAGACTAAGAACTGACCGCTACTTTAGAAATGTGGACTACATTGGTACCATGGACAAGAGCAGTTTTGATGGAATGGTGGACTAAATCCTGTTTAGAGTGGGTTTAAGAGATAGTAGAAGGAGAAGAATTTGATTACAGTAAGACCATTTGAAGAAATTTTATTGTAAAGAAAATGAGAGAAATAGAGTGGTAGGTGGAGAGAGATATGGGTCCAAGGTGGGTGTTTTCTTAAGATGGAAGAAGAACAGACTTTTTGCGTGCTCAGAGGAATAATTCAGGGGAGAGGGGGAAACATGGTGATGCAGAAGAGAATGGGGAGAATTGCTGAAGCAATGACCTTGGGTAGGCAAGAAGGGGTGACCTCTAGTGTACAAGCAGAGGGGTTGGCCTGGAGAGGAGCATGGAGAGTTCATCCAGTGATGAGGGGCAGCAGGCATGTGGTACAGATTCTGGTAGATGGGCTGGTGGACCTTGTGGGTGAAGAGAGGAAAGGCAGGAGCTGTTATGTATGTTTCTGTATTTGCAAATTTGGGGGTCATGAGAGTCTCAGGTTAGATTTTTAAGGAATGTCAGTGGTCTACTCTGCTGTTACAGTTTTTTCACCTTTTGTGCAGTACGTGTGGCAATAAACTGTAGTGTTGCAGCTTACGTGAAGATGAGACCACCAGCATCTAATCTTTTAATGTCTGGCTTTTAAATATGAAATGTATGTTGAAATAAATTAGATTGATAATATGCAATTGTTTCAGTTTTGAAACAGAATATTAAAATACCTAATAAATCTTCAGTTTCTTTTGTTCACTGAAGTAATTAACTACATCTAAAGATTTTCATCTCCAATGGTTTCACAGTTATATATTATTAGTTTTAATATGGTAAATTAATTATGACACAGATGTAATATGGATTAATAGATTTGTAATTTGTTAGTACAAAATTAATTTTAACAAGTTAGTCATGAAAAAGTCACTGCCTTAATTAACTAGTGAATTCAGTTAAATAATGCATTTTAATAATTTAAAAAACTTAATCTATTAAGTCAGTCCATTGTTTTGGAATTTCTATAAGGATGGTCTATATGGGGGGTGATTTGGGGCATTAAAAATGATCATTATAGTAAAGGAATTTACATCCAACGAATGGGAAGCCCTTATCTGAATCTGCTTCCTGAATCCCTGTTTTTCCATTTTTATACATTTTGTGTTTCATCCTGTCATCCTTAAATTAATTGTTATTAATTGCCTTAGGGGAAATTGTGTTTATCCTGTAGACTTGCAGTTAAAATGTTAATTTGAAATTTGACTTAAAGGAGGTAAAGTCTGTTCATTATTTTGTCTGACTTCGAGACAGTATTTTCTACATCGTAGAATGAGAAAGTACAAAGAATTAGGCTTTGTGTGCTTTTTTTTTTCTATTTCATCAGCCAAGATACTTTAACATATTCAATTAGATGATGTTTCCAGCACCACCACGTCAACCATACATTGTACTTGTCAGTCTCGATACCATCCATATTCCATGTTCCATTCCAAATAAGTGACTCAGTGCCTCCACCTGGAGCAGAGACTGGAGCTTGTCCCAGCCCATTACTGGAGATCAAAAGAGAGAATGTTAGCATGGCATGATTAGAAAATATATCCTATGAAAGGTGGGAATCCTATTTTCCCTTGTTAATGTGAAGTGTTTATTGACTTAATAAAGACCCTTTTGAGAAGGTTCCTTCTCTATAAATATTTATAAAAAGGAATGGTTTTCTCCCATGCTTGCGAGGGTCTCTATGTAAGTATATGAGTAGATTTCCATAATTAGACCTTACCACTATCAAAGACTGATTATTATTCAGTTCTATTTTTATGGCTGACCAAATTAAACCTCTGTGTCAAGCTTGTAGTGACTATCACAGTGATAGGCCCAGAATATAGGCTTTTTATTGCATTTGAGAATTTTTGTGAATCTGAAGCATGTTTCCTTGGTCAGTGGGCATGAAGTTGGTGGCGGTGTGGGGACAGTACTTGTGAGCATCACCCTTGTCCACAGGTGGGGTGAGTCATAGCCTTTGGAGGGTGATATGGAGAGTACCAGAAGTACCTTCTCCCTTCAACCACTTAGTCTGTCTGTCTATCCTGGCTGGCATCTGAAATGTTAGGGGACTCTTCAGGAGTTAAAGCATTATTATCTGGTATTCCCAAAGAATAAGTGAAGATTCTTTAATTGATTAAACCATTACTTTCCAAAGCCATGTTGGGAGAGCAGGATCCAGAGGGAACAGGACACAGGGATGAGAAGAGGGGCCCAGCTATCTCCTGGGACCACTGGTTAGTAAGGGGACAGACTAAAACCACTGAGTTCATAGAGAAGGTGCCACTGTAAAGGGGGAGGAGTCCCCAAAGAAGGCTTTGTGTAGCCAACAAAACTTTGCCTTGTGTCTGTCTTGTGTCATAGACATGGGGACACAGAGATGAAGAGGACCTGGTCCCAGCCTTGAGAACCTTAACATCTGTCAGGGAAGAGCAGACACAAGGGGTGCTGTACTGATGTAATCTGGCACTCCAGGTTTGGGGGATGCAGGGGGCAGCTGTCACCCACTGGAAGAGGCTTCTTGTTCATATTTCTGCCTCCAGTTCATGAAGCAGAGGGGGCTCTCTTAGGCTGTTCTGCTGTATAACATTTTCCAATGTAAAAGAGTGTGAAGGGGCATGTCATGATACCATGCTGTTGCCAGAGTGTTCCCCCTGGAAAATGGAGCTTAACAAACTCTTCTGAGCATCTGTGTGAAGACAATTAGGAGTATGAAAAGCTCTGGCTTTACACTGGGGCTTCACTTTTTATTATCTCTGGGCCTTAGACCAAGATACTTAATTTCTCTGAGCCTTAGTTTCCTTATCTATTCAGTACGGAGAACAATTTTCCAGTTTCCCTCGTTAGGTAGTTGGGAGAATGGAATGGAATAATGTATGTTGACATCATTGGTATATGGTGAATAGTCCTTGACCATCAGCCCTATCCATACCCCAAATCCACACCCCAAGTCACCTGCCTAATGTAGGACCTGATGACCAAGGAGGGAGGTGGAAAGAGTTATCTCCCTCATATGGCCTCTTGCTCTATGTGGAAGGGAAAATTAAATTCATCATTTAAGAGAGAATATGCTTCAAGCTATTTAGATTGTTATAAATTTAGGTCCAGTTCACTAAATGGATTTTTTGTTTAATTTCTAGAGAATTTAACTCCCACAATTTGGGTTATGGCAAAGCTAGGAAGTTATTGTTCACAGTATATCATCCTTATCCTCCATGGTGGCATGATTTCACTTTCAGGTTGGCAAATGTGAAAGGACAGCTCACTGAGCAGCAATATGAACAGGGAGCTTCATGTTTATGTAATGACATCGGCTTTGTGTGTTATACAGAATGTACAGGCATAATTAGATGTTTCAAATACATGTCTAGACAGGGTAAAACTTCCTTGTCCAACCCTGGGAAAAGCTACAGGTAACCCATTTGTGACCAGAAAAAGCTCTCCTTGATTAACAAGTTAAACGTGGAGTTAACTTTCTGGCGCTAGATTTACACCCAAGCGGAAAATCAGATCTGTTGAGATTTGACAGGACTGATCATTTGTAGAGCTATGCTAGGCCTAACTGCGTGGCTTCTTGGAGGCTGCTAAAAATGATATCTCCCAAATATCTTTCTCCCATCCAGCTGTGGGGCCTGGATTCCCATTCTTCCAGTCACCTGTTTGGACTAAGTCATTCTGATTTGAAGAGGCTCCTGTAAATTTCGAGCTTGTTTCTTGGGAGGGTTATACGTGGACCTAGATTGCTTAGGCTGAAGGAGGGTCATGAGGAAACACATCTCAGGACAGGTAAGTTTTGATGTGAGGGCAATAGGACATTTAAAAAGCTTGGAACTGAATACACTTTTTGAGGAGTATGTGCGCATATGGAGAGGGCTGAGGAGGCCTCAGGGAAGGGAGCAGAGCAAGGAGGGGCACTGGTGGAAGGGAAAAGCATGCTGCCTACACAGTGCAGGGTAAGCCTGTCTCACCTGCATCCTGGTACTTCACAGAACTCATCTTGTCCTGACATTGATTATTTTGAGCAAAGATAGAAGTAGTTTTCTGGTACTTTCCAATTACTGCAGTACTTTCTGGTACTGAAGAACTAATAGTGTTGGCCCTGAAGTATAAGCTTCTTCCTGGGATGGTGGAGATTGACATTCCAGCCTTTTCCTCACATGTGCCCTCTTCTGGGGCATCTGATGTCCTCTGAAGCCTCCACATGAATCCATTAGAGGATGCATGACAGTTCACTTGTTGCAAGTTGCTGGTTGTTACATCATCTGCAAAGCTCTATTCCTGGTACCCCAGAGAGACCCTCAAGGGTAGGGGTCACTGGAACTTGGATCACACAGACTTCAGTTGGTAACTTCATAAATGGGGTCATCTAGCCACTGCTGCTGTTGGCTTCTCAAGTTGAAGGTTAGCATTCCTACTCACATTGTAGCATTAAAGTCCTCCCTCCTCTGCATCTTCACACATGGTGCGGTGCTAGCTTCACACATGTATCTTGTGCTCATTGTACATTGTTGGAGGTTAGTACTCCTCACAGCCAGTTGTCAGGAGCCAGCTAGTTGTTAGTGTTTCACTTTTACTGTTTAGACATTTGAGGCTTTGAGAGATCAAGTCATCTGCCTCATATGGTATGGAACAGCTGGGAGTGAGAAAGCTGGGGGTTGAGCTCAGAAAAATCAGCCTCCCTCTTCTACTCTGTGCTGTTGTTAAGGGCATTTCCTCTCCATCTGTGGAGTTTCTGATTTTTTTTTCAAAAAGACAGCATGCAGCCTAAGGAAAACTTAACTTGGGGGACTTGACCACATAGAATATGAATGACTGTGGGAAAACAAGATGGAGAAAGGATGCTGGAGACAGATTTGAGATGTTGAGGGAGGGGTAGATTAGGAGTTTGGGATCAACAGACACACACTACTATATATAAAATAAACAACAAGGTCCTACTGTATAACACAGGAACTATATTCAATATCTTGTAATAACCCATAATGGAAAAGAATCTGAAAAAGAATATATATGTATATGTATAATTGAATCACTTTTCTGTACACCTGAGGTTAACACAACACTGTAAATCAACTGTACTTCAATTGAAAAAAAAAAAAAGGAATGTAGAGGAATGTCATATATTTGCATGGCTCGCCCAGCCCCTCATTTTGATCCCTCAGTGACTGCTGACAAGGTAGTGTGTGCTTCTGCTTCACTCTTTAGAGCTCAGGCCTGGTCTTGAACTCTGCCCGCCCAGAATGAAGGCAGGCCTCCCCGTCTTTGCAGTAGATTTGCCTTAGTACTGAATGCCGTACCGTGGCCTCTCTTGTACCTCATGTTTGTCATTTTTTTCTGTTTGTCTTGACGCTCAAAACTAAGCTATGACCTTGTCTGTCTCCCCTTGGCTCCAATTCATCTTCTCCCTCCAGCTCTGCTACCTCTGGCTGCCCTGGGCAGATGTCCTCCCAAGACTTTAAGGGGTTTTCTCCTTTGACTTTGCCCCTTGGGCCATGCTCTGCTGCTCCCATCCAGCAGTGCCAGTTGGAATCAGCTATTAAGGCATGAGCCCCAAGGATCCTGAAGCATTACTTTGCCTCCCATGACCTGGACACTGCTGGCCCTGGCTCTGCAGTGTCTGCACCCAACTGGCTCCGCCCTGAGAGCCTTTGACCAGTTTACAGAGGCTGGGGTGGAGCTGCTGGCCCGGTGCTTCCAGGCGCACCCTGTGCAGCTCAAGCTGCCACTTCCGGAGCCCTGCCCAGACTTGGAGGCTCTTGCTTATTGTAAGTCTGGGACTGCAGAGCCTGCAAAACGTATATCCGCTTAACTGGCTAAAGCAACATCAGAGAAGCAGAAGGGGAAAAAGGGAGTGAGATAAAGAAGGTGGGAGAATAAATACAAGAGAGAAGAAAAGCTGGCCACCGCTTGCCAGCAAATATAGCTAATTGTTCCATCTGGAGGGACAGCTTCAGAGAGAACCCATATGGGTGACTGTGTTTCGGGGCAGTCCTTCTAGGGGGATGAAGGGAAAGGATTTTATTCACTGGCTCTTCTCCCCTCTGGGTCAAAGCCTGCTCAAAGGGCAGACTAGTTTGCACAAGTCTGGAAGTGGCCAGCTGACCGTCTCACACCTCATTAGCAACTCACAGTTCAGCAGCAATAGAGAAGTCCTAGATGGGAGGCAAGAGGGGCGTGCTGTGCCTGTGGGTGACTTGAGGGGCTGGGCAGTGGCATCAGTAGTAATACCTGGATCCACAGCTGTCAGGGCAGCACAAGCCTTCTTATATCTGCTCAGCCCAGCCACCGGCAGGAGCGCAGCTCTGGGTGATGGATAAATTGAATACAGTCACGTTGGAGCATTTTAATGCCAGTGCAGCTTGGCTTCTGGGCTTGTTTGTGCTGCTGGGAAGTGTCTTGTCCATTCAAGAAAATACTGTTTCCCTTTCCAGTTCCCAGAGTTGAGCATCTCTCTGAAGGGTCTGTCTTGTGTGGGTGGGGTCCAGCTGAGTATTCTCTCTGATAGTGCTGCAATAGTGAGATACTTCACAGCAAAAGGCAGAAGAGGTGGCCTCAGAGCAGCTGATGAATGTGGCATTGATCATGAGCCTGAGGCCCATGTCTCTGGAAAGCAGAAATCCTCTTGGTCAGAGCCTGGAGGCTTTTTGTCCAGTCCATCGACAGGCCAGCTACTACCTTCTAGGCCATGCCATATCTCCACTTTATTTCAGCAGCAGTGGGTGGCCTCTTCCTTCACCTCCTGGACTGGGTGTGAGTAGTGATCACTTACCTTCCTTAACACCTGTTGGATACACTCCCCTGACCTGACCTAAAATGAGCCCCTCTTGGGGGTGATCCTGTATTGGCCACAGCACCACTGCCTCCAACTAGCCCAGAAAATTCACGTTCAAGATCCCAGAGACAGCGTTCTGAGGTCACCTTCTCCTCTATGGGAAGTTTAGATGATACTAAGAGAAGTATCTGTGGGCATATAGACATTCTTTCAGCTCTGATGATACCAAATTCCTCTAACTTGACTCATTTTCCAGCTGACCTCCTACAAAAGTGGGAGGCTGGATCTGGACTGTGGTCCACATAAAGGCATTTAAATAGCTAATGGCCTTCTTGACTTCTGACCCCATCATGACCTGCCTTGACCCAACTTATCTCTACATAGTAAAAATACTTTTCAAACTGAGAGCAAGGAAGATCATGCAAATGATTTTCATAACTGTCAGTATCCAATAAAGCAGCAGTCTTGTAGCAGTGAGACTTAGTTGCTCTAAAGTGATGCACAGGGTGTATTTACCCAGGGAATGGGGGATGGGTGGGTGGTCCAGGCCCCAGGGACCAGAAAAGATGCTCTGTATACAGACTTGCTCACCTCATTTCCGACAACCTCCTGGTCGCTAGGAGTATGTGGGGCCACGGTGCCAGGCTCCTTCCAGCTGCAAAGTGGGAACCCAGGCCTCGTTTCTGGAAAGGAAGCGATAGATGTGTGTCAGAAGGTCCATTCCAGCTACTTACTTAGAACAGGGGGAATCTGATTCAAATGGACTTGCTGTATCTACTGCTAGAAAACAGCAACTGCTGGCAATCCTCAAATGATAACTTTCCACTCAAATGGAAAAGTTAGAGCCCCCTTTCACCCATCACCCTTCTGGAAGCTGAAGTCATGAAGTCCTCTGAGCTCATCTGCACCTTTCTGACTCTGTCACCAACCGAAGCTGAGTTCTGACCTTTTCAAATTAGAGGAGTGGAGAATTCCATACCCTGCTTCTCTTTTCTCCCATCTGTGTCCCCTTTTATCCATTGGGATCCTGCTGGCATCCCACCCTTCTCATCCTCTTAGAAACAGAAAGCCTGGATTCCTAATGCCATGGGGATCAGCTCTGGCATCTAGGCTGAGAAGAAGCATCACAGATCGCTCACAGGCTAGGCAGCCTTTCACAGAGGAAACACACCAGGCAGACTCTTCCAGGTCCTTCCTTACCCAGTCGTTTGGGGAAGATAGGTGGCCTGGATGAGGGAGATGTCCTGTTCTGCATGGGTACTTTGACATGCCAGGCCAGGCTTCCAACACCACCACAACATTTATGAACTTACTGCACAGCCACGCATCTTGACCACTTTCACACTCTCTTATTCTCTCCACAGATCCTCTGGCTTCTGACCTGGGGCTGACTCATTTTCCTGTTTACAACCTTGCCTCAGCCCTCATTCCTAATGTTTTACATAGTTTCTCTGGCAATGACCTCTGCTTCCCTTTAGACTAGAGTTCAGATTCTCCTCTGGCCGGATAACCTCTGACTAATCTGGATAAAAAGATACCAGATCTTGCCTGGCCCCCAGGGCTTTTGTGGCTTCCTAGGAGAATTGTACTTTCCAGACTTGCTTTTATGTGATTGAAGTAGGCTCAGTGTAACAGAGGAAGATGGATGGATAGGATACAGAGGAAGGAGCTAAGACAGGAAGGACCAACAGGCCTGTTCCTTCTGTGAATCCTTAGCACCCTTGATACTGACATTGAAAGCAACACTAATGATTTTCCCCAATGATTTTCAGACTTATTTAATCTCAAAGAGCCACAGCAAGTTACATGCCTCTCTTGAGTCTATATGAGCCAGTTGAGAGCATATTGACTTGAAAGTGCTGCTCTGTCATTCTGCTGGATTTATTATTCTGTCCACAAGTGAATATCTTTTGATAATGAATTCTACTTTTATATCCCAATTAACTATTCAGTGAGTACTCAAATTGAATGAGATTGGTGAAATTTGGCAACACCTTGATTCTTAATCCTTTAGTTGGCTATAAAACTTAATTAAGTGTCAGGTCCTTTCTGATGGTCATTTAATTAATAGCAATTTTAGTTTAACAATGTGGTATATTTATTTTGGGGTCCCTGCTCTGCTCATGCCTTCTTTGGGAAATTCCCCTTGGGAGGCCAAGTTCATTCCACGTGATCCTCGACTGGATTAGTGGCGAACACCTGAAACTGACATGGTTAGTCCATCATCTGATCACTGACCAACTAGGTTACCTTGCTTGAAAATTTGCACTAACAGACATAGAGACCATTGTCAATCATTGGTGGGTGCCAGACTCTTAAGGTCATGTTGAATGCAGACCAGAGTTAATTCATGCTACATAGGCCAGCTGAGGTTGTGAGAGAGCAGAAACCATTAATAAGCAGAGACAGCTGGTTTGCAGAGTGGAGGATGCATCGGACAAGCAGTGAGTTAAGAGACCACAGGGACTCAGTAGGAAAAGGATGAAGCACATGTTATTGGTTCCTGGTGGCTTCTCATCTCCATACCCCAGTCGGGCTGTTTGCACTCTATTTCCTGCTTATTGATATCCATGAGATGACTTCTTAGATCCTACATCAACTCTCACCTCTACTGCCTGAGACAGAGTTTTCCAGAGAAGCAGAGGCTAAAAGAATTCATCGCCTGCCTACTACCATCTTTGTTTGAGATGAAGATTTCTGTTCCTTATGGCTAAAAAACCTTGACCAAAATAAACTACCTCTTAGGAGTTACTAGCAGTGGCTGCAGTAGAGAGTTGTAAACTTACATACTAATAATTAAGCAAAGGGTGGAATGTTTTCTAGTTGCTTATTTTAAAGTACAACTTGATGTCATCGAAAGCTGTTTACATCCGTCCTCTTGTTGTTAATCATTTAGGACATTCCAGCTTTCCATCCTTCTCTCACTTGTGATAATTGTATTGGCTTTGTAGGTGGGTCTTGAGGAACTCAGCATTTGTGGGGGAAGAAAACACCCCAACATCAGACATACACTTACATCAAAGGACAAAATTGCCTCTGCTGGTTTATAATGTTGGACTTTCTTGTTACCTCCACAAGAATTATAATCTTGATTGCCTTGTCAACAAATCCAGTGCCAAATAACGAGATTTTTATGGCTGCAGAAACTCCAGATACATAGCATGGTGGGGAGGCAGGGTTGATGGTGAGGTAATACACAGTCTGTGATCCATCTCCAGCAATTACAAGTTGCACTCCCATCAGATTTAGCTCCTACACTAAACTGGTATTTATCTGGGTGGAGAAGTATAAATGGTGGGCACCCTGGGAATGGAGCTGGGGTTGTCTTTTTTTCTGAAATGAGCTGAAGGAGAGGAGACCATGTAAATCTGAGTAAGATACTAAGCTAATCTGGGTACTAAAATCCACAGTTGAGTGAAATAATCTACAGGAAGAGTTTTTATATTTGACGGAATGGACAGAAAAATGAGTATCAGTTGGGAAAAGGATACTTAGAGAATGGTAGAGGGAGGACTCATTTACAGTGAGAGGCTATGGTTAGGCTCAGAGGCTCTGGACCTCAGACTGCTTGGATTCAAATCCCACCACCTACTAGCTGGATGACCGAGGACAGGTTACTTAATTTCTTGTTGCCTCAGTTCTTCATCCATAAAATGAGAATAACAACAGTATCTGCTGCATAGGTTTGTTATGAAGATTAAAGGAATTGATACATGTAAGATGCATTCGAGCAGTGTCTGGCCCAAGTATGTGCTGAGTAAATGCTAGTTATTACTATTCCTTAAGACCCCATTGGGAGTGCCAACCCAACCAGCAAGTTGCACGAGAACTAGCACCACAAGTGTTCTCTACTTTTTTCCTGATGAGAGAATCCAATACATTTACTCTTTGACTATGGAGTGTGTGTGTTTTGGCTAAAATGAGAAAGAAGATTCATAAAAAGGCTACTAAAATGAGGATGGGAAAAGAGGGGCTTTCATAGAAGGGGAGAAAATAGATTGGGCTCTGGTCTGGACAAATGAGGACTGAGATGGACTATGATGCATTTTATGATGGACAGGAATAGCATGAATAATAACTTGTTTATGAAATACTGGAAAATTAGAACTGGCATGAAAGATGAATAGTTTGAGGTGAAGACTTGAACAGATGGTTACTTGATGATGCTGGCACAGTGAATCGTTCAGTTATGAGTTCAGCTCCTGAGTTAGTTCAGGAGTTTCAAAGCAATCTGAAGGAAAGGTGTGGGTTACGGTCCCCTGAACTGTCAAGGGTCATTAGAGATGTTTGTGATAAGCTCTAGTTTAGTCCAGTTCAGCATTTGTAAATAATGTATATCAATGTAGTACTCGGCCATTTCAGAACACTCAGCAACCTTAATTTATTTGATTCCCACCACAGTGATTTATTGAATTTGTACTGTGGGCAAGGCTCTGCAGAGTCAAAGATGGGAAAGATGGCTCATGTTGAAGGTGCTGATGTATTACTACCCAGAAACACTGTAATGAAATTAACTTGAGCAATTTAATCTACTTGGTTCACTTTTACTTATAATATTTTGAGACCAGAGAATCTTTAGTTATTTTTTGAGTTCAGGATTGGTATTGTGAAGAAATTAAAGAAATAAAAAGTTTTTTTGTTACTGTTTTGTTTTCATAAATTCTGCCTGGGTGACTCCCTAAGTTCAATAGAACAGTTTATTCTTACATTTCTTTTAAATTTTAGAGTAGTTATTCATAAAAAGCAATGTTAGAGCTCATAGTTAATGTAGAGATCATCTTCTTCAATTCTGTGTTTCACAGCTGCAGGAAGTGGGTCCCTTAGGTGACATGCACAAGGTGGCAAAGCTTGGACGGAAGCCCAAGTTCTGGTCTTTTGTGTTTCTTTCCCATAAGGCTGCTTCCCCCAGAGGATCAGGGTGATTGTAGTTGAGCTTATTTCTGTGTACACACAGACTCAAATGTGTTATGCTTTAACTTGGAGCACTTAGAAGCAGATATACTCTGAAGCCAGTGCAGCTTAAGCTTCAGGGCCCCTCGCCTGTATGAACCTCAAGTGGGGAGAGGAAGCTGCGTTGCAATCAGGAAACATTTCTATATAAGCATTTCTGGTGAATGACCTAAAGAGATAATGTAAGAGATGGACTTGACTTTCCAAGCCTCCGATAATTTGTTGTGATCCTTTTCATATTTGAAAGAAAAAGTAAGTCATTTTTGTACCGATTTTCTATTTGCAATTTTGTATTCTTTTTCTTAAAGAAGTACCCTCTCCCTGCTTTAAGATTATATAAAACCTGGATCTGCTTCTGATGTCTGAAGATATAACCAGTGGGAATTTCATTTTAATATTTCAGATTTTTAGTTTTAAATTAATTTTTATTTTAAAATTTTGAATGTATTCAGATCACTTTTATTTTTGTATTTTAAGTTAATTTTAATTTTTATTATGGTAATAATATAGTTAAAGAAAAACTTATGTGAAAAGGTTTTAAACAAAAATGGCAGCTTCTTGCCCCATTCTTCCCCACTTCTTAGTTTTGCTCTCTGGAGTCAACCACTTTTAACTTCTTTAGACGTTTTCCCCTGCTGTTTACCTCTACATTGTTTCTTAACAGCTTGCCCTCCTAACTGAACAGTTTTATATCAATTTACAATGACCTAAAGTTTCATATCAATAATACAATGGTACTGTAGTAGTATATCAATTACATATTGACTTCCTGTAATGGTAGCCAAGGATTTAACTTTGCCACTCCAAACACCCCTTCTCTCTCCTACCGTTTCTCTAAAATAGGTAATCACAATGTTTGGTTAAGTCAGTCATCACTATTTATATTAAGATGACTGTGTAAACATTATTTACAGCAAAAGAAAGTAGTATCTTATAGTCCTTTCTGGTCCTTTTGTTTGTCCTAGAGTTAATAATTATCTTATTTTCTTTTGCTTAATTTTTATATCCAACTGAAAAACTACCTTTCCTTTCTTATTGTGTAGGTTTTTGTTTTTCCCAGTGTTTACAATTACTTTATTTTTTACTTTTACTTAATTTTCTATGTATCTAGCTAAATACATCATCAGGATTTCCAAGTGTCTGTCCTATCAATATTATTTGGGGAAGTGATCAAACATATCAGATAATCTACCAATGTTCCACCTCTTTTATTCCCACCTCCCCCGCAACCCCCCCAACCTCCTTCCATAATCCCTCACCCTCCTGTTCCATATGGACTGATTTTTTTTCTAGGGTCTGGAAATTTTATATGTTAAGCCTTTGGTTTGGGTGTTTGCTGAGGATGACACTCAGTGGACTTTTTCTAAATCCTAGGGAATTGTTTACTCATTATAAGCCATTTTATATAAGCAGATTTTGAAAGTATATTTTAGTTATCTAGTGCCATACAATGACTGCCTTCATTTTCTGGATGACGAGGTTTACATAGTAGAGTGAAGAGAATGTTCCTAATTAATTGATAAAGTACTACATCTGGATGCCTGAAATGTCTAGTGATTAAAAGTAGGATTTGCTAATATAAAATTCAACCCCTACTTTTTGATAGGTATGTTAACCGTGGGGTGACTTACCTGAACTTTGAATCCCAGATAACTATTAAGGATATATTTCCAGACAATTTCTTGTTACTCTCAAACTCATAATGGTACTTGCCACTATGAAAACTAATTTTTTACTATATGGAAGTTAAATATAATATAAAAACGTATGATTTTTTTAAAATCATGATACAAAATTTGCTTCACATACTATTTTTGTTGTTGTTGTTATCTGCATTAGAAGCATTACACAATAATGGGGAATTAGCTATACTAGTCCTAATAATAGGTCCCCCTGCCAGTACTTTATATATGCAGAATATTTGGTTAATTCTTACTGTGTACTACCAAGTAGGCAAATAGCATTGTTTTACCTTACTGAAGTAGAACCTAAGGCCATTACTTCATGATTAGTTTTTCTTATGAGGGCTTCTTGTTATCTGCAAATTCATTTTCCTGTAAAGGAGGTTAGTGTTTTCCTACATAATCTACTATGTAAATCACAGACAGTACTGATTCTATAAAGGGAGACTTTTTTTCGGTGTTTTTCAATAATTTTAATCACGTTCCTTTTTGACATTGTTGCAATTCAAGTGGCATGCTGTTCAGCTGAATTCTCATAGAACATGATTCTATACTTTTGTTTGATTTATTTCCTGAGAACATCACTGAATAAGAAAAAAAGTTTTAAAATCCTTAAGATCTTGGTTGAAACAATCAGCCCAGATAACCTTTATAAGCAGAGATTAAATGTGCATGATCTAATCCTCCTCCCAGAATGCACTGCTGTTGGAATGCCCCTGGCCTCTGGCTAGACCTGTAGCATTGAAGCAACTGTGCATCTCAGGATGCACCACCCCTTCACCCTTCCTTTTCTGTCTTCAGTAGTATTGTCTGCTGAAAGTTGTAGACAGACATAGGAGTGGTGAATCCCCAGGGGTAGAATCTGCCCCATTTGCCTGTGTTAAGGAATTGGGTGGTGATAGGATTCACACTGAGTAGTGGTGGGAACAGAGAAACACCTACTGGAGATTATGGCAGGATTCCTGGCTACCTTTCCAGGAGGTGGTTACTTACTATCCTGCTTGATGTCCCAAGATTTACAAAATTGAAGATCCTCTTCTAGTATCTCCATTTCAGCTCAAGGTACTTCTATGTGTAGAGAGAGTGTTCATGGTTAATTTGGTGTACTAATTCATTAGCACCAGTGTTGTGGGACCATCCCCTGGATTTTAGTATGTGTGACTGAGTCTAAACTTACTCTCTGGGCATGCTGTACATTTCCCCTGCACTTTTGGATACTTTAAAATGAATGATTTTGCAATTTGGATGTTTTGTTTAAAGGGTTTCCTGGCACTTGCATTTATATTGTATTACTGGAAGCTTAACAAAAAATAAATGTGTTTACTCAGTCAGTTGACTGAAAACTTTTGGTTTGTTTCATCAGTTAGATTCAACATCACTTCTCTCTGAGGAACAGTTAAGGCGTCTTCTGGATGAATGCACATTCAAACAAAAATCCATAATTAGACTGTCTTCAGAAGGAGAAAAGAAAGACATTGTGGATATCACACCTGAGTTTCCCCAGCTTTCCAGATCCGTTCTCTCTGAGTCACAAAATCGGTCAAAAACAAAGGTCAAAAGCACTGAGGTGGAAGATGTAAATATGCATGAGAATGCAGAATGTGAAACATCTAGAGGCTACTATCTCACCAAAGCCTTGACAGGGCATTATATGTCACAAGCTCTTGTCATTGAAGCAGAGAATATGAGATGCCTCCAGTTTTCTGAGGACAAGGTTATTAGTGACACAACAGACTATTTTATGTCAAAGACTCTTGGCATTGGAAGACTGAAAAGACCCTCTTTCTTGGATGATCCACTGTATGGCATCGATGTGAGCCTTTCTTCCGAAGACCAACATCTGAAACTTAGCTCTCCAGAGAAACCAAAACCAGGTGAGGCTTGGAGAATGTGTGTTTTGGTAAATAATTCTTACTAAGCATCTCAATAAAAGGTCTTATAGTGTAAGGTAGAGAGGATAAGGAGGTATGTTTGAAAGTCACAGATGGAGTCAACTAAGAACATGCTAACATAACATTTATTAATGTTCATATGAGATCAAGGTTGAGTTATCCTTATGAAATACATTATTCATAATGGTGACTAATACATATTTTTGATAGTTACTCAGAAGACAATGTCAATTTCAGAGGAAAAGAAAAATTAGTTTGAGAGGATGCAAATTGAGTAGATTTGCTTAGTATTTCAGCTTCCAGATTTCAGTGATGAAAATTTGTTCCAAGAAATGAATTTTTCAAATGCCATAAATCTTCGTGGTTGTATTAAAATCTGTATGCTAACTTCCCATCCCAGCTTGTATGTTGTCAGTTTTTTTTTTTTTTTTTGATCCAATGGTGCATCTTGCAATGGTTCAATGGTGCAGGATACAAATACTATGGGCAGTTTTTGACATAACCAAATATTCAATTATTTATCTGTGTTAGAAGTCTAACACTATGTGTTGTATTTGATGTCAGTTTATTTAAGTACCTTCAACTTTTTCTGTCATGAGGATTACTCTAAAAGATATTGCCCATTAAATCTGTCTATCCATTATCTATTAAATCTATAATTTACTAATTCTGAACTAACTCCTCAGTCCTGTATTTCTAACTGCTTGCTAGATATCTCCATCTGGATATGGTCTCCATATGATTTCCTCATCCTTGCCTCTCAAATCAGATATTCCTCTTGACTTCTGTTTCCTCAATCACCCAGGCTTAAAAGCTGAGTCATCATTGAATCTTCCCTCTCCCCTGTTTCCGACTTCCAATCTTCAAATAGTGTTTGTTCTCCTCCTGCTGTGTCTCCCATGCCCATCCCTCCTTCTTCCGACCCCCTCACCTAGACCGATGTGGTAAACTGATCAGGCTTCCCTGCCTGTGGTCCCTCCTCCCCTCCTGTCATTGACAACCACCTAAACTAATTCTTCCGAAGTACAGCTTTGATCACCTTGGCTCAGAAAGCTCTACAGCTCTCCACTGCCTAGGGAATGAAATCTGAATTCTTTCACTTGCCATTCAAGGCCTCCACAGTCTGACCTGGAATTCTCTTTCTAGTCAGTCCCTATCTAGTACCCTAAATGTTATTCAAATTATAGCTAATCTGGGTTTAGGATTTTCAGTGTTTTCCTACGCCTCTGCTGTAGCTCAGGCCCTTTTCTTCTCAGGAATGTTCAGGTACTCCTTCAATCATAGTTGAATTCCAGCCCCATACTCTCTGAGTGTAACCTTCCATGGTCCTCTCTTTTAAAAGTTTTACTTCTTTTCTGAATATCCAAGAGTACTGGCCCCTCCATCGGATCATTCTACACACACTGCCTTGACATTGTTATATGTGTGCAGACGTGTGTGCGCGCACACACACAAACACATCTCCTACTTAGAATTGTACAACCTTTTTGAGGACAGAGATCCTATCTTCTTCTGATTCATTGTTACATCTTCTGTGACATGCAAAGTGCTGCCTTAAATCTGGTGCCTGTTTAATAACTAAAGGAATTTAAATTATCCAGTTTTAGAATAATACACTGAAAATATGGTTCACATTTATTCCTTACATTATGAGTGAAAGCAGGTGGTATCACTTAAGAATTATGCAAGCCTCACTTTCTATATAAAGATTTGGAATTAAAAAAAAAAAAAGAAATTCCACAAGTTATACAGTTTTAACCCAGGAGCAGAGTTCACTTACAGCATGAGATTCTATTAAATGGATGTGGGCTGCCATCTCCCACCAAGGATCTTCATTTAATAAATAAACTATGATAACATTCTACTCTAAAATTGCAATGAATTTTCTTTCTTTTAGGGCAAAAAGTTTTTATTAGAAAGTATCTGCATCTCCTCTTTGTCTACTGTAATCGAACTTACTAACTGAGTGTGATGATTTATTTTATATGGGGTCTCACTCCCATGGAGTCAGTGCATGTGGGGGTTTAGAACAGCATTTTGCTAAGGTATAACTTTACCTCCATATTAGTAGGAATCACACTGATGTATATCTGTCACTGAGTAGAATATGACAAAATGGAATGAACTAGAACTTAATGTGACTTAATGGAAAGAAGCTATGGTGGCTTACCTAAAACTTCAGAAAACCTGCCTCTGATGGCACCAAATAAGCCTAGTATAGATTATAACAACCCTGTGAGTATGGACAATTAAGATGGTATTGATGTGAATATGTGAACCATATTTTATTTTCTGTTTATTAGATAATAAACCTTAAGGAATGGGTCCTACATTATCATTTTGAGTGCATGATTAGCATATCTGAAGCTGGAGTTTTCCTTTTACTAACACTTAGCATTTATAATTATTAAAATAACTTGCTAATTAATTTATTCTAAAATACTAAATTGTACATTATGTACTTTGTGCAAAAGTGAATACGAAAACCGAATACTAAGCCAGTTTTCTTGGCAAAAGCCCTTTAAAGATGTAACTGTAATGAAGACTTGCAGTGTGGTCAGCTGGTTACATTATTTTCCCTCCCTTTCTCAGGAAACAGATACATGTGAATGTGACTCAGAGTAGATTTCTATAAGCATACAGGAAGGAGAAGAATCATTTATCATTTTCTTTTCCAATTGCAAACATTATTGATATGTAGTTTTCTTTTCCTTGATGAACTGAGGTCTGTTACAAGTATTAAAATTCTGCTTCAAAAAGGCAGAGTTGATAAAACTTCAAAAAGAGACCAAACCTAATGACACTGAGGACCAGTTTCAATTGTGGTATTGAAAATAAGTATTTTCTTCAGAGGTATTAAAACCTTCTAGTGTGAAATCACTCACTTTTTTGAAGTATAATTGATTTATAATATTATATTGGCTTCAAGTGTATAGTATAGTGATCCAGTATTTTTACAAATTATACTCCATTAGAAGTTATTACAAGATAATGGCTATAATTCCCTGTGCTGTACAATATATCCTTGTTGCTTATCTATTTTGTACATAGTAATTTGTATCTGTTATTCCCATACCCCTAATTTGTCCCTCTCCCTTTCCCTCTTCCCTCTGGTAACCACTACTTTGTTTTCTGTATCTGTGAGTCTTTCTGTTTTGCTGTATTCATTTGTTTTTATTATTTTTAAGATTCTACATATAAGTGATATCATATAGTATTTGTTTTTCTCTGTCTGACATCTCACTAAGCATAATATTCTTTAGGTCCATTCACATTGCTGCAAATGGCAGAATTTTATTCTTTTTTATGGCTGAGTAATATTCATTTGTAATATATAAACATTTCTTATTCATCTGTTGATGGTCACTTGAGTTGTTTCCATATTTTAGCTATTGTAAATAGTGTTGTTAGGAACATTGCGGTGCATGTTTCTTTTTGAATTAGTGTTTTTATTTTTTTATGGGTATATACCCAGGAGTGGAATTGCTGGGTCATTTGGTAATTCTGTTTTTAAGTTTTTTGAGAAAACTCCAAACTGTTTTCCATAGTGGCCATACCAGTTTACATTCCCACCAGCAGTGTACAAGGATTCCTCTTTCTCCACATCCTCTCCAACATATGTTATTTGTAGACTTTTTGATGATAGCCATTCTGACAGGTGTGAGGTGAAATCCCCTTTTGTTTTGATTTGCACTTCTCTGATAATTAGTGATGTTGAGCATCTTTTTCATGTGCCTGTTTGCCATCTGTATGTCTTCTTTGAAAAATATGTCCATTCAGATCTGCTCATTTTTTTTATTGTGGGTTTTTTTTTTTTGATATTGAATTGTAGGAGCTGTTTATATATTTTGGATATTGACCCCTTTTTGGTCATATCATTTGCAAAATTTTTTCCCATTCTGTAGGTTGTCTTTTTGTTTTCTTGATGGTTTCCTTTGTTTAGCAAAAGCTTTTAAGTTTAATGGGGTCCTATTTGTTTATTTTTGCTTTTATTTCTTTTGCCTTAGGAGACAGATTCAAAAAAATTATTGCTAGGATTTATGTAAGAGAATATTATGCCTATGTTCTCTTCAATGAGTTTCATGGTTTCAGGTCTTAACAATTAGGTGTTTAATCTATTTTGACGTATTTTTGTATATCATGTGAGAAAATATGGTAATCTCATTCTTTTACATGTAGCTGTCTGGTGTTCCCAGCATCACTTATTGAAGAGGCTATCTTTTCTCCATTGTATATTCTTACCTCCTTTGTCATAGATAAATTGACCACAGGTGCATGGGCTTATATCTGGGGCGCTCTATTCTGTTCCATTGATCTATGTGCCTGTTCCTGTGCCAGTACCAAGTTATTTTGATTACTGTAGCTTTGTAATATAGTTTGAAGTCTGGGAGGGTGGTACCTCAAGCCTTGTTCTTTTTTCTCAAGGTTGCTTTGTCAATTTGGGGTCTTTTGTGGTTCCATGTGAATTTTAGGATTATTTGTTCTAGTTCTATGAAAAATGTCAAAGGTATTTTGACAAGGATTACATTAAATCTATAGTTTGCTTTGGGTAGTATGGCCATTTTAACAATATTATTTCTTCCAGTCCATGAACATGTAATATGTTTCCATTTCTTTGTATCAGCTTCAATTTCCTTTATCAGTGTTTTATAGTTTTCAGAGTATAGGTCTTCCACCTCCTTGTTTAAGTTTACTTCTATGTACTTTTTTCTTTTTGATGTGATTTTAAAAGGGATTGGTTTTTTACTTTCAATTTCTGATAGTTCATTTTTAGTCCATGAAAAAGTAACAGATTTCTGTGTACTAATCTTGTATCCTTCTACCTTGCTGAACTCATTTATTTGTACTAATGGCTTTTGGGTGGAGGCTTCAGGGTTTTCATATAAAGTACCATGTCATCTGCAAATAGTGACAGTTTTACTTCTCTTCCAATTTGGATGCCTTTTATTTCTTTTTCTTGTCTAATTACTGTGGCTAGTACTTCCAATACTCTGTTAAGTAGAAGTGCCCAGGGTAAGCATCTGTGTCTAGTTCCTAAATTTAGAGGAAAGGCTTTCAGCTTTTCACTGTTGAGTATGATGTTAGCTGTGACTTTTTCATAAATTATATTGAGATTTGTTCCCTCTATACCTACTTAGATGAGTTTTTATCATGAATGAATGTTGAATTTTGTTAAATGCCTTTTCTGCTTCTGTTGAGATGATCATGTGACTTTTAACCATTCTTTTTGTTGATGTGGTATGTCACATTGATTTGCAAATGTGTAACTTTCCTTTCATCTCTGGAATAAAGCCAACTTGATCATGATGCATGATCTTCTTTATATATTGTTGGATTCAGTTTGATAATATTTTGTTGAGGATTTTTATATCTATATTTATCAAAGATATAGGCTTGTAATTTTCCTTTTTTGTAGTGTCTTTGGTTTTGGTATCAGGGTATGGTGGCCTTGGAGAAAGAATTTGGGAGTATTCTGTCCTCTTCAATTTTTCAGAATAGTTTAAGAAGGATAGGTATTAGTTCTTTAAATGTTTGATAGAATTTCTCTATGACGCTCTCCAGTCCTGGACTTTTGTTTTCTGGGATTTTTTTAAATTATAAATTCAGTTTCACTACTAGTGACTGGTTTATTCAAATTGCTTGTTTCTTCTTATTCAGTCTTGGCAGACTGTCTGTTTCTAGAACTTTGTCCATTTCTTCCAGGTTTTCCAATTTGTTGGTATATAACTGTTCATAGTATTCTTTTATGATTTTTTTTTGTATCTCCATGATACTAGTTCTCTATCTCGTCTTTCATTTCTTACTTGGTTTATTTGGATCTTCTGGGTTTTTTTTGTTTGTTTGTTTGTTTGTTTTGGCGAACCTGGCTAAAGTTTATCAATTTTGTTTATCTTTACAAAAAAAAATGCTCTTGGTTTCATTGATATTTTCTTTTTTTTTCCTTTTCTTTTTTTCTTTTTTTGGTCTCTATTTTATTTATTTCCGCTCTGACCTTTATTTCTTCCTTCATTCTTCTGTCTTTGGGCTTTGTTCTTCTCTTTCTAATTCCTTTAGGTGGTATATTATGCTATTTATTTGAGATTTTTCTTATTTCTTGCAGTAGGCCTGAATCTCTATTAACTTCCCTCTTAGAACTGCTTTTGATATATCCCATAGATTTTGGAGTGTTGTGTTTCCATTTTATTTTTTTAAGGTATTTTCTGATTTCCTGTTTGATTTTTTCATTGACTTATTGGTTTTTTAGTAGCATGTTGTTTGTCTCCATGTGTTTGTTCTTTTCCAATTTTTCTTTCTGTTACTGACTTCTAGTTTCATGATGTTGTGGTTGGAAAAAAATGCTTGCAATAATTTCTATCTTTTTTAATTTGTTGAGACTTGTTTTGTGGTCTAGTATGTGATCTGTCCTGGAGAACGTTACATATGCACTTGAAAAGGATGTGTATTCTGCTTTATTTGAATGTACTATCCTGTAGATATCTATTAAGTCCAACTGGCCTATTATATCATTTAAGATCACTGTTGCCTTTATATCTGAATGATATGTTCATTGACATAGTGAAGTATTAAAGTACCCTATTATTACTGTATTATTGTCAGTTTCTACCTTTATGTCTATTAGTATTTGATTTATATATTTAGGTTCTCCTATATTGGGTGTATATATGTTAACAAGTGTAATAGCCTCTGCTTGTATTGATCCCTGTATCATTATATAATACTTTCTTTGTCTTTTGTTATAGCCTTTTTGTTTGTTTGTTTGTTTTCTTTCTTTTTTTAGTGGGGGGAGGTAATTAAGTTTATTTATTTATTAATTTATTAGTGGAGATACTGGGGATTGAACCCAGGACCTCATGCATGCTAAGCATGCATTCTACCACTGAGCTGTACCCTCCCTCTCCATAGCCTTTGTTTTAAAGTCTGTTTTGTCTGATATGAGTATTACTGCCCTTGCTTTCTTATCATTTTAGTTTTATGGAGTATCTTTTTCCATCCTCTAACTTTCAGTCTTTGTGTGTCTTTAGCTCTGAAGGGGGTTTCTTATAAGTAGCATATTGAAGGGTCTTTTGGTTTTTTTACAAATCAGGCTCCCTATATCTTTTGATTAGAGCATTTTGTCTAGTGTCATGTAAGGTAATTATTGATAAATATGTACTTATTGCCATTTTACTTGTTTTCTTCTCTGTTCATTTCTTTTTTATTTGTTTCTTCCCTTGTGGTTTGATCATTTTCTTTAGTAGTATGCTTGTGTTTCTTTCTTTTAAGTTTTTGTGTATCTATTTTGTGTAGGTTTTTGATTTGTGGTTACCATGGGGTTCATATATGTTGACCTGTAATTATGCCTACTTGTTCTAAATTAGTAGTTATTTAAGTTCAAACACATTCTAAAAGATCTACAATTTTCATTGCCCTCCTCTACATTTGATGTTTTTGCTGTCATATTTTACATCTTCATGCATCCCTTATCTGTTTATTGTAGTCATAGTTGCTTTTACATTTTTGTCTTTTAGTCTATATATTGGACCTTTAAGTAGTTTGTGGTTGATCCTCAATCCTTACCGTATATATGCGTTTCCTAGTGGGATTTTCCCTTTCCTATAGATTCTTACTTCTTTTCCACTTATTGGAGACCCTTCAACCTTTTTTATAGGGTAAGTTTAGTATTGATGAACTCTTTAGTTTTTGCTTGTCTGAGTAATTCTTTATCTCTCCTTTCATTCTAAATGATAATACTACTGTGTAGAGTATCCTAGGTTTCAGGTTTCCCCCTTTCAGCACTTTGAATATATCATGTCACTCCCTTCTGGCCTGCAACATTTCTGCAGAGAAGTCAGCTGATAGCCTTATGATAATTCTCTTGTATATGACTCTGTTTTTCTCTTGTTGCCTTTAGAATTTTCTCTTTATATTTAACTTTTGCCATTTTAATTATGGTATCTCTTTATGTGGGTCTGTTTGGGTTCATCTTGTTTGGGATTCTCTGAGCTTCTTTTTCTGGATATCTGTTTCCTTCTTCAGATTTTAGAATTTTTCAGACTTAATTTCCTCAGATACATTTTTGATCCCCTTCTCTGTGTCTTCTCTTTCTGGACCCCTATAATGTGAATGTTGGTACACTTAATGTTACCTCAAAGATCTCTTAAATTACGTTTTTAGAAAAATTTTTTGTTTTTCTTTCTGCCAATTGGGTGATTTCCATTATTTTATCTTCCAGATCACTTATGCATTCTTCTGTATCCTTAGTCTACTATTCATTCCTTCTAGTATGGTTTTTTTTTTTTATTTTAGCTATTGAATCATTCATTTCTGACTTGGTCTTTTTTATATTTTCAAATTCCTTATTAAGATATTCATTGTCAGTCCTTTTCCCTAATTCAGTTAACGTTTTTATTACCAGTGTTTTGAATTCTTTATCTGATAAATTGTTTATTTCTGTTTTAATATTTATTCTTTCATGTTTTTTTCTCTTGTCTTTCAATTGAGAGTAGCTCCTCTATTTTTTCTGCCTCTGTAGGTAAAACAGTTATTGCTTGTGGTCTTGAAGGGGTATGATTATGTGGGAGCAGCCCTATGTAGACAGTGTGTATCCAAGGCCTTTGGTAGGAGAGCTGGATCTGTGGTGGACCCAAGTTACATGTTTCTTTAGGGTTTGCTGACAGCTGTCACCTTGGTAGAAGGTGAAGCTGGAGATGGAGGGGCTAGAACTACTGCCAGGTATAAGACAAGACTTCTTCTCTGCTCAGAGGCTGCCACTGCCTTGTTGGGGTCAGGGTTTGATCCTAAGTTGCACCCTTGGGCAGGGGTTGCTGAGCCCCTTGGAAGAAGAGGTGACCTGAGTGTGCCATTTCTTCCCCTAAACTCACTGATCAGATAACTTACTCTAGAGAGGTGGCAGGTGGAATGAGGCTAGATTGCATCCCCACTATAAATTCCTCCACATTGAAGTGTGAGGAGACTAAGTGATCTTTGATCTCATCAGCCTGAGAGATATTGCTGAGTGCACTGGCACTTCAGGTCTGTGGTTAGTCTAGTATTTAATCAAATTATCTCATACTGAACCGCTTTGTAGATAAGCAAAAAGGCATCTAGGCATGTACAGTATTCTCTTTTTCCCAACAAGCATTTGAGCTGCTTACCAACAGAAATTCATACAATAAAGAGGAAAGTATGATTAACAAATAACAAAAATAGAATAGGGCAGTACCTTTTGGTTCTCTCTTGTAAGATTCCCAATAAATCGTGGATGTCTCTGTTGCTGTCTCCAGGCTCTTTCTTTGGTCTTGCGGCTGGGCAGCTATAAAGTTTGCAGGCCTGTGGGATGCAGCCCAACACAGCCCAACAATTGGTCACTCTAAATTGAAACTGAGAATGTAAAACCAAAGAGCAAATTAATTACCCAAAGGACAAAGTTAAGAGAGTCCAGGTAAGTGGCAGGAGTCCAGGCTAGAACCTAGACAAGGAGAGAGATGCCTGGCTCATCCACCCACCAGCATGATCTGGCCTAGTGGTTAGGAGCATGGGCTTTGGGTGAGACAGACCTGGATTTGAATCCTTGCTCTTCTCTTGGCAGGTGATCTTATGCAAGTTACTTAATCTCTCTCTCCTCTCCACCTTGGTTCCCTTATCTGTAAGATAACATGGCTTTAGTACTTGCCTTGTAGTGTTGCAATGAAATAAGAATCAAATGAGAAAATCTACATAAAATGATTAGGGCAGTGACTGGACCTGGTTGGCTTATATAGTATTTAACATTTCATCAGGAGATTTCCCATAAAAGCCTGAATTTCTGACTTTTCTAACAAATTAGCAGGTCCTTCCACTGGGGAGGATTGCTGAATAGCAGATGTTCCCTTTAGAAAGAGCATATACTGTCCTGGAAAATGTGGCTCCCTTCTGGCCCTTTCTACCTCATGTGCTTGGCCCTTTGGGACCACATGATTTCCATCGCATGTTATAAGCCTTTGCTGCTTAGAGTGTTGTGCAAACACTGGGGGCTCGTTAGAAGTGCAGGGCCTAAGGCCCCACCCCAAACCTACTGAATCAGAATTTGCACTTTAATAAGATTCCCCCATGATATTTAACACTGAAGTTTAAGAAGCACTGTTACAAGCCACCAGAGCATTATTCCTAACCAGGGTGAACATAGGGATCATTTGGGGAGTTTTTTGCTTATATAACTATGTCCAAGGCCCCAGCCAGACTGAAATCAGAGTCCCAGGGATGGTGCATTCAGTCTGTCAAATTAATGCAAGCCACAAGATTTTGCTGTGCATATTTGAGAAATATGGGGTTCAGTCTGGATGTAAGGAAGCTAATTATGTTATCTTATTGGGGTCCTCAGGTGGACAAGTGCTATAATGACAATTTTCCAATCACAATATATTTCATGTTGAAATTCTGCCCATCAGAAGATCTGGTTGTAACTTGCTGATTACAGGTGGATTGACTTTTGGACAGATGTTACAGTGGTTTGAAGGAGGTGTGTGTTAGTATATGTCATTACTCATACCACCTGAACAGTTTCAAGAGAACTAGATGGTTTTGAGGTTTTCATTGTTGAGCTGTAGTCTTACTGGTTTGTAGTGGAGCAATGAGATTCTAAAAATAACACTATTAGCCGATTTTTTTCCATTAAAAAATATTTTGGCCTGCTCTTAGGGAAATGTTGAACTCATCATCGTTTTTATGGAGTTCTCTTTCTCTCAAACAGTGTGTGCCTTTAGGGCTCCTAGTTACTATTTGTTAAATTATTTTTCCAAGGGTAATTGCTTCTCAGATGTTCTTAGTAACTTAATCAACCTTCCTCCAAAGTTTCTTTGATCAAAATATCAGAGCTGCCATATTAGAAATTCCTAGTATTAATTCCAGTTTTATATAAAACCTTAGTATATAGTAAGTTTATATTTGATGAATTTATCTTTTCAAGTTAATTTCAATTAATTTTCTTTAATTCACTTCTTCTTGGGGTAGACTTTTCATGTAAAATATTTACTCATGATTATTTTCTGTACTATAAAATATTACTTTCTCTATCATTTTGTTTAGTGGTATAAAGTGAACAATAGCATGTTGGAGAGTTTTGATATTTAATTATAATGTACTTATCACTTTGTCAATTATTGGGAACTTCTGATTCTCCTTTTTCGTTGAAATTGGGTAAAATGAAAAAATGAAGAAGTCACTGAAAAGCCTGACCATAGACTAGATCTGTGAGCCAGCAGTATTGGCATTACCTGGGAGCTTGTTAGAAATGCGAGTCCCAAGCCCTGTACCAGCCCTACTGTATCAGAGCCTGCATTTTAACATCAGGCCCCCAGCAGGTGATTTGTATGCACATTCAAGTGTGAGGAGATCTGGACTAGATGGTTTACTAGTCACTCTATTTTAGGATTGTAAAAAAAAATGCTGGCATATGTGGTGGTGGTGAAAATAATATCAGAAAGTGTCTTTCCCATCAGCTCAAACCCTTCTTTATCTTCTTAAGTCTCATGTTAATGAAGATACTACCTTCTCCAGATGTCTTCTTATCTCTCCAGCCATCTCTATTGTCCTTCTTGTGGGTAGCCTTCCTCTTAGCCACTGAAAGCAAGCATGTCCTAGCTTGAGTTCTCTATTCTTTCATGGTTAATATTTTATTTGGAGAAACGCATAGCCAGTATGGGATCATCTGTGCTTTCGGATCTCTCTCCTTGGCATCTGCCTCAAATCTTCCTGGCATGTTAAGCTATACTGAGCCCATCCCTCAGGCCATAATTTTTACCTCTAGCTGCACATTAGAATCATCTGATGAGATTTTGAAACAGGTTAATGCTTTGGTTCCATTATAGATGAATTCAGTCAATTTCTAGAGATTGGATTTGTGCATCAGTATTTTTTAAAGTCAGTTTCTGAGGATGGGGTCTGGGTGATTCTGTTATGTAGCCATGATTCAAACCACTGTTCCAGGGCTCCATCGTACCTGTTCATTAAGGACATTGTTCTAGGATATAAGGTGAGTAGGAAAGAGTCACTCCTCTGAATTATTCCCTAGTCTATTGATGAAGGCAAGCACTTAAGCAGATAATCGTAGCAGAGTGGGACAAGGATAATAGAAGAGCTTCCAACAGAGTACATGGCAACATTATAGAGGGAAGGATAAACACTGGAGAGGTGGGGAGGTGGCATTTGAATTGAGCCTCCAAGAATGAGTGGTCAGTTACTGGACGGGCAAGAAGGAGAACACTCTGGGTAGAAGGACGGGCACTAGCGAAGGCTTGGGGCTGTGGTCATACCATTCTTCATCTCACGTGTGGGATTTTGAGATCTGTTTCTCATCTGTCCCTCCTTCCTCTACATCATGTTTAATATTTCTCCTCCAGGTGTTGACGGTATCACTACATTTCTCACTGTACTCTCTGAAACTCCAAATTATTTACCCATAATTATTAGGTTGATTTTTAAAATAACAGCTTTATTGATAGATATCTTATATACCTGTGTTAGTTTCCTGTGGTTGCCATAGCAGGTGATGAAAACAGAAATGCATCATCTCGTAGTGCTGGAGGCCTGAAGTCTGAAATCAAGGTGTCAGCGAGCCTGGAGGCTCTAGGGAAGGATACTTCCTTTCTTCTTCCACTTTCTCAGGCTGCTGACATTCTTTGGCTTCATTGCTCTGTGGCCACATCTCAAATCTCCCTCTGCTTTTCTCTTATAAGGACTTTTGAACATACTGAATATAGGGCCCACCTGGATAATCCAGGGTGCTCTTATCTCAAGGTCCTTGACTTAATTACATCTGCAAAGACCCTTTTCCCAAGTAAGGTAACTTTCCTGTGGACCAGGGATTAGGTGTGTACATAACTTTTTGGGCCACTGTTCAACAATACCATACAATTCAGTGGTTTTTAGTGTATTCACAGAATTGTGCACCCATCACCACTATCCATTTTACAACATTTTCTTCACCCGGGAGAAAAACACTGTACCCACTCTCAGTCACTCCCAATTTTCCCCCAACCCCCTAGCCCTAGGAAGTCCCTAATCTACTCTATGTCTCTATGAATTTATGTAGTCTGGATACTTCTTGTAGATGGAGTCATACAATATGTGGCCTTTTGTGCCTGGGTTCTTACTTAGCATAATGTTTTCAAGGCTCACCCATGTTGTAGCATGTATCAGTACTTTACTCATTTTTTTGTTGAATAATATCCTTTTGTGTGGATTTACCATATTTTCTTTATCCATTCATCAGTTGATGGACATTGGGGTTGTTTCTACTTTTTGGCTATTATATATAATTCTGCTATGAATCTTGGTATGCAGGTTTTGGGTTGGATGTATATTTTCATTTCTGTTGGGCATGTACCTAGGAGTAGAGTTGTGCAGTCTATGGTAGCCTTTTGAGGAACTGCCGACTTTTCCAAAGCATCTGCGCCATTTTACATTGCCTTCAGCAGTATATGAGGGTTCCCGTTTCTCCTGATTCTCTTTTATTGTCTTCTTTTATTTGGTGCTGTTGTCAATTCTGCCTTTTCTGACCACCTTCTCACTAAGGTTAGAAGAGTATTTCCATTCCATTTCTGTTAATGTCACAAGTTTTTTCTCACTTTGCAGAAATGAAAGGCAATCAGTTCTTATCTACTCTAAATATAACACTTTTGGTTTCACCCTGCTTCCCAGAAACTAAGTACAAAGCAAAAAAAATAATTTTGATGCCTGTCTCCATATCTGTAACCATTTTCTCAAAACCCAAAAAACTCTCAGCTGTAAGCTCAGTGAAAGCAAGAACCTTATCTTTTGCTTTTTCTTATCAGTTTTGTATGCAGCTTGTGGTGACTGTGATTAAACATTAAATGAAAATGTGATTATTGTCTCATGTGTAAAGGATTTAATGTTTTATAGGCTGACTGATTTTTCTTAATTACAGATTTCTGACAAATTCGGTTATTGTTTTTAATGTGCAGATGAACGGGAGACTGAAGATATGACAGAAGAATGTAAAGAATCTTAAGCAAAGACTTGCTGGGGTGTGCTTTTAAGAAAGTTGGTAAATTAAGTTTAATCACATTTTTTTCCAGATTCTTTGAATTCAATGAATGCATTGTAGAGGCCGTTCCTCAAATGATGGTTTTCATGTTTGGATTTCTCTCTTTCTGGATCACATTTCCTTGATATTTTTGAGAGTTGTGGTATAATTGCTCAGTGGTTTTTCTTCATTGAAATTCCTGGGGAAATTGATTTTTATTGCTAATCTTGCAACATGAGGGATGTGTTAGAGAAACCAACATTCTGTGTATGTGTGCGATGTTAAAACTAGTTGAAGTGCTCTGGTTGTTTTGTATTTCGTTTTATATGTTACCACTTTATTGTGATTTAGACAGATTTAATCACCATGAATTGTAGCTTTGTCCCTGATTTCTCTCCTTTCCTCCTCTGTAATGCCTGTTAAGTAAGTACAACTTGCCATGGACAGAAAGGAATTTTCTCAACAAAGCAATGTTAGGTTGTCCTTTACTATCTTATTAGCAGTGGTCCTTTTCCTAAGCAGAAGTTTGACTGAATTATTTGACGTATTACTTCCAGTTTGTTATCTTCTTTCAGTTTGCCTTTTAGAATGCAGCAAATAAAGATCAACTACTTTAAAAAAAATCTGCAGTACTATTTTAAGAGAGAGGGTTTGTCAGTTACAAGTCAGGAACCTGGATTCATGAGGACATTTTTTGTCAACATTCCATACCATAAATTGGCATTGGAAGGAGAAGTCCAATTTATTTCTGATTTCAAAAAAAAAAAAAAAAAAAGATCTGGCTATTGTGTTGTATTTAATGAAATTTGGAATAGTGGGTGGGTAACATTATTATTTTTTGCTGGCACATTTTCATCTACCTGTGTTGGATAATGTTATAGATTGCTTATGTCACATTTCCTTGACTTTTTAAAATGATGATGTCTGTAGCTACTATTTTCAGAGGACTTGATAGTCAATTTCTTTTTCAAACCTTCTTTTTCAGTTTATATTCATGGTTCTTGTTGATATCAATGTGCTACAGTGTAATTTATCTCAATGCCAAGAGTTTTGCTGTGAGGTGCCCGCAGTGGTTAAAAGTCATGATGATAGACTCATCAGAATGACGTGTGTGTTGTAGGATTTGGGTCAGAACAGTCAGAGGGGAGAGGTGATGTGGATGGGGATTTGTCGTGATGATAAGAGAGGAGCCATTTTTGCCCATAAGCTTTTCAGAGGAGCTCAGCTTTCTCAACCCATGTGTTTCTGGTATTTGACGTGTGTGTGTGTGTGTGTGTGTGTGTGTGTGTGTGTGTAAACCAGGGAGGGAGGGAGAGTGTGAAAGAGGGAGAGAAGGGGAGAGCGAGATAGATGGTGGAGAGAGAGCTATGGCTTTATAATGTGTTTCTGCAGATGGTATTTGGGGCATAGAGAGCCTTTTATGTTATAAGAGTTTAAGAGAAGGGAAGGAAGACAGAATGATCTTAAGTAATGACTTTTACCATTAAAAGAGATAACACCATTCCATAGCATATCAGCTGAAGGTACCTCTAACAAAGACTGGCATGCTGAATTTGTATTATATATTTAACATAAAGGTTCCAAATTAAAAAAAAAAAATTACCCTGATAGGGAAAGAAAGTGTCATTTTTAAAAAACAGTGTTTTTATTTTAAGGTTCCTTCTAGACCTGAGTGCCCTAGAACAAGATAGAGAAGAAAAAGTATGAAAGTGGAAGAGCTAATTCATTTCAGGAATGAATTTAGGGTCTTAAAATGTGAGGTTTTTCTACTTATGACTTCTTAAGAAAATTGCTGGCACCACCTTTATTGTAAATTCCCATAGTACCTAAAGTTTACTGCCCTTCTGTTCAACTCTCTGAAACGCATGGTAATAAACTCCTGTAGAAGGAGAAAGCTATCACCTTGATGGTATAATTTTAATTTTTAACAAGTCCTTTATTTCAGTACAACCTGATTCGAAGGTCAGTCATGGAATGGAACATGGAGCAAGCCTGGGAACAAAGCTCCTGCTCCAAGACACTTTTTCTGTCCCATGTCAATATTTTCAGTTACTTTTGTTCTGCTACTTAAAAGTGAATTAGGATTCTCTCCCAAGACTTCACGTGTTGAGCTGCTCTGAGAATGAATGATGTCATGTTTCAAGGAATGATTTCTTTCAAATCAGTTTTTCCAGATTCTATAACCAACACAGTCTAGTTCCTTATTCTTCACCTGGGTACCATAAAATGATTTGGCAATTTATACTTATATATGATTATGCTACCCTAGGTAGATGTTTCTAGAATGAGAGAGAAAAATCAACAAGGGAAAAAGATTCTATCTCACTCAGCCAGTCCTTTTTGTGTTTAATGGACCTCAAAGCAAGACCTTGAACCTCCACATAAAATTTCTTACTCTACCTGTTCTTAATATTTGTGGTTAGCCCACCTGAAATTCAGGGTCTGCTTATGTAAGGCTTTGGCTTTCTTTTCACAAAATAATTTGATATTTTATACATTTACATATTTTTAGGATTTCCAAATCCTACCTTTCTCTTTGGTCATCTTTTTTTTTTTTGCCTATGTTTTATTTCAGAGGTTAATATCTGATACTTTAATTTTTTAGTTGAAATATAGTAAGTTTATAACATTGCATCAATTTCTGGTGTACAGCATAATGTTTCAGTCATACATATACATACATACATTCCTTTTCATATTATTTTTTCATTATAGGTTACTACAAGGTATTGAAAATAGTTCCCTATGCTATACAGTATAAACTTGTTGTTTATCTATTTTATGTATAGTAGTTAGTATCTGCAAGTCTTGAACTCCCAATTTATCCCTTCCCACCCCCTTTCCCTCTGGTAACTGTAAGTTTTCTGTTTCTGAGTCTGTTTCTGTTTTGTAAATAAGCTCATTTGTGTCATTTTTTAAGATTCCATATGTAAATGATATCATATGATGTTTCAGTATTTTTCTTTCTCTTTCTGGCTTACTTCACTTAGAATGACCATCTCCAGGTCCATCCATGTTGCTGCAAATGGCATTATTTTATTCTTTTTAATGGCCGAGTAGTATTCCATTATATATATATACTGCAACTTTATCCAGTCATCTGTTGATGGACGTTTAGGTTGCTTCCATGTCTTGGCTATTGTAAATAGTGCTGCTACAAGCATTGGGGGGCATATATCTTTTCAAATTAGATTTTCCTCTGGATATATGCTTAGGAGTGGGATTGTTGCATCATATGGTAATTCTATTTTTAGTTTTTTGAGAAATCTCCATACTATTTTCCATAATGGCTGCACCAAACTACATTCCCATCAACAGTGTAGGAGGGTTCCCTTTTCTCCACACCCTTTCTAGCATTTATCATTTGTGGACTTTTTAGTGATTTGGTCATCTGTTTTTGACCAAAAGTATATCCATTCTCCAAAAGGTGATATCTATAGAGTTTGACCCAACTTTTCAAGGATGATTCCTCCTTCATTAACTTTTATGAAGCCTTCCCACAATATGCGGTTGTGTTTCCCACCCACTGCCTTCATTCATTGGTCAGAAAATGTAGCTGGGAGAGCTGTGTGTACCTCACTCCTGTTTTCCTTTTTCATTGTTTTTAGAAACAGAACTGGGCTTTGAAAAAGATTCAACAGATGACATTTAATGATATTAGTAAAATCTGAAATTGTACCCTTTTAGGTCCCACTTCTTGGTGGAGGGGTACTTTTTTCTTTGCTATGTTTTTAATATGACAAGCTAATTTGTTGTTTTGTTCTTTTATTCCACAAATCCAGCAAATACGTAGTCTAAGCAACTAAATCTTCCCTAAATTGTATAAGAACTATGAATATGTTCACTGTTACTTACTATAATTTTTTTGTGGGTATGCTATGGTGGTATAAGGATGGAATTTACCCATACCTCATAACATAAAGCCAGAAAACAAATAAACACGGATACAGTAAGTATAAATATAAATTTCCATATGATTTATTGTTGTTCCTTGTACATAAGAAACAGTAATATACAACTTACACTGCTTTAGAATGTAAAATGGATAAAAATGTGTACAAAAAAGCACATTCCTAGAAAAGAATTGGCAAATAGTAAAAATGGGGGGATTAACAAGCAAAAAACAAATCAACAAAACAAAAAGAAAAACGAACATTTCTTCAATTCAGTGTGCAAACATTTTATAAAAATAGAAATACTAACTCTACACAGTATTTCCTGATAAATTATTTAAATAGCATATCTACACAATCTGAGATATCTATTCCAATGGCAATGAGAAAATAATTTATAAAAATAAAGCAATGGTATACAAGATGATAGGAAAAAACAACTTTCAGAAAACGTATTTAACATTTCAATGCTATTTCCTTATTGGGAATACTTTTTCTGTGAAGAATTTTTATACTATGTACAACATTGACTTTTTTTTAGGTACTACAGTAGCTTTAAGTTTGTTAGACACTTAAACTCTTTCTGCTTGATCCCAAAATTCTTTACTCAGTCACACAACAAATGAGGTAATATTTGTATATAAGTTTCACCTTTGTCATTTTCTTCTTTTGGAAAAAGGAAAAAATAATAAGTGTAGATGCTTTTCGTCTCCCTGGAAATAGGCACAAGGGATGGGGTAAGAAAACAGTATTAAAGTCCTCCTGGCTTTCTTTGCAAACTAAAAACCCTTGCAAATGGACAACCAGCTAATTCCACTTGAAAAAAAACAAAACAGGGGGAAAATAAAGAAGCCCAAATCATTGAGTCTAAGCCTAAAGTGAGGAGCAGCTTGCTCTGATTTTCTTGTGCCGTTCCTGTGAGGGATTTGCTGATAAATCTCAACCACCTGCTCTCAAACACTTTCCATATGAAACCTAGATTCCAGGTAGAACAGAGTTAATAAATAATCTGTATTTACAATCTTACAGTCGTGAAGACTTGTAGCAAAGATGATAGGGATAGTCCTTACACTTCTTCCTGTCCCGTGAATAATCTTTCAGACAGATCCTCCAGAAAAAGTAAAAAATAAATATTTTACACTGTAAAGTGTTTGCAAAACAAAACAAAACAAAACAAGACTACAGTCCAAAAGAGAACATTGGAAAACTCCATAATATTCAGAAAAAAAAAGAGAGAAAAGGAATGTTTTAGTTAAGTTGATAATTTTGTGCCTTTCTAACCATAAAAATACAAGCACAGCTACCCCTCCGTTGGGAAGCAGCCCGGTGCTCACTGAGATGGTCGGTTTTCTTATTTTCTTGCTACATCTGCCCAAGCTACATCTGGAAGACAACCAGTTTCCACATAACCAAGCAGTGACAGGCAGCACTGCCTTATGCTGATTTAATTCTGAGTCCCTATACTGGTCACTACAGGTGATGGGTAGGGCGTGGAAATCTGGGAGGAAGTCCAGAAGCCAGTCTTTTCCTTCCTTCCCTGCTTCTATTTTAAGTGCCTATTTACGTGGGTTAATCAGCTAACACTGGTCAGCATCATGAAATCCAGCAATAGTCTTTCAATCCCCTGAAAATGACTTAGTACCGAAAAAGTAACTGTTCCTCCATATTTTCTTCATACAATCGTCTCTTGGGTATGCGCCCTCCCCTTAGGGCTTTGGCCCCACCCCCCTGTTCTGGAGGGAGTAGTCAGGGGTGGTTTTGTGTGTCAGTCGTCACGAGTCCTCCCTTCTCTCACATGTCTGAAAGCACTTTGGAGTCCACTGCTCAGAGCTGGCCTCACAATAGCACCCTGCTCTGAAAAAAGCAGAGTGGAACAGGCACCTTCCAACTGAAGCACATGGGTGCTTCTGCTTTTTCCAAAGCAAACCCAAGTAATTGTTTATATTCTTGGCAGAAGCTTCTCATTCAGAGGCTGAATGCTGAGTCTGATTTGGAAAATTGCATTTTCTTGAGGCAAGTCACATGTCCTAGGAGTCCACACTGATGCAAGCAGAGAGCAAAGGTAGGCAGGGAGGAGTGATCCTGGGGGTTTTCTTAAGCCCATGGTTCCAGAAGGTGCAATACCAGCATTGGTTATGATCAGTCTTTTGGTCAGCACTTTGATGATTAGGAATCTGTTCAACAAATGAACACGTAAATATGTAAACAAACCAGTTCATAAAGGCACTGTCATCTTAATATCCCTTAATAAATTAACAACCTAGGCAGAGCTCTACTTTTATCATGTCAAAAGTGTATTTTAAGGTTGTCAGCTTATAAAATTACACTTGAATGTGTTTGAACACTGTTGCAAGGAGATTGACATGGCAGGACCTTCCAGAACTTATGCTGTGCTTCTAAGGCTTTCAGTGTTAAAAGTTTAGGTTTAGTTTAAAAATTCAGACTCAAAGATTATATCATAATTTAAATACTGAGTAAAAATCAACCACAGTTGTTTTTTTTTTTAAACTCTATGTGATCTTGTCAGCACCAGGCCTGGGGCCAGTAAACATTTATTAAGCACTTGTTCTGCAGTAGACCCAATGCTAGTCTCAGTGAGAGCTTCAGTAACAACTGAGTGTAAAAGAACAGAGAAAAAAAGCCAAGATTAGTTGTGGAAATTAATGTAACATGCCAGTAGGAAGGCAATACTCCTTTCCCTTCCTTTCCAACGGGGAAAGGTGGTGAAAGACAACTTGTGTAATGGCATGAACAAATTTGTAAGTGGCGTGCAAGACGTGGAAACGTAAAATTTAAAAAAAATGTAAAGTATTATTGATGTGGCCTGAACTGTATAGGAGCTTGTCTGCAGTTTACCTTTGCACTGTGTAGGAAGAGCACAGAGATTGCAAAGTAAATTAACACAGTTAACAAGGGCTCAGGATTACATAAGCCACTGTTCGGAGGCAGTATTTCATTTCTATCATCATGTCATCAATAGCAAAATATAAATAGACCGTCTCTAAAATAGTCTGTAAATCAGACCCTCACATGATTGGCTTTCTTGATATTGGTCTGAATTAGGGATGTCACTGTTCTGTTGTTCCTACCTCTGCATTCATATTTCAGGTCGGAGAAGAACACCATCTCTTGAGAAAAGACGAACAACCCTAGCCTACCGCCCGCGTAGGTTTTGTCATAGATGGGTCCTGAGTCAGCCATGATTTTCTTCCCTTCATACATCACCACTCTGCAGGAAAAAGGAGCTCTTGTTAGTGACACCCTTGCTTTTTGGTCTTTTCCTCCTCTTCCGTTAGTCTGACTTTTATGTGAAATTGAATCGGAGCAGTCTTACCTAATGAAGCCCGTCTTTGGCCTGTGGCTGAGACGCCATCTGTAGGCAGTGAAATCTTTCCAGCCTATGTGGCGAGGGTCATGCCACAGAGTGCGCACCTGGAGGAAAAGGAAAAGAAAAGGTTGAAACAGCTCCATTATGAGTTTCTATTTCATTCCTTGAGAAACGGTGACTTGAAAGGTACCAACCAAGCTGACCTAAAATGGAGGGCTGCAAGGCCTCTTTTTCCAAGGCCTCTTTCATTTGATGTGTGCCCTTGAATGTACATATAAAGCAGAGAGAAGGGAAATTTTTTGTTTGTTTGAAGAGGGTTAAACAGCCTTTGGATTTGAAGGGTAACTCTTGATTACAGCAAGCTCCCTTCTCAGACACTAGGATGTTCTTACAAAGCAGAGCTTAATCCTGCAGTTGGTGATGCTGGGAACTTGATATCTAAGACTCCCTATTGGGAGGCATGGCCAAAGCACAGCATCCCTAATGCTGGTCCAGCAGCCCTCCCCGGCCTCGTCCTGCAGGGCACTGTGCTCACCTGGCCAGGGGTGTTTCCCGTGTGCCACAGGGCATTCCGCAGGTGCTCGCCAGGCCCCGTGGTAGAATTTACAACCTTCACAGAAAGGCCTGAGTATCCCTGAGCCCTCGTGGGGTTGGTGTCCCAGTAGGACTGGGTGACTTGCTTCCACATCACAACGTAGAAGCGGCTGCTGGACTGGTAGCCAAACACAAATCCGGCATAGTCGTCATCCCTTTCGGTGTTGATGAAAAAGGTGCCACTGAAGTCCACAGCGTTAAACTCATCATAACCTGGAAGAGGAGACCAGACCCAGGTTAAACCTGTAGCCTTCAGGAGGTTCTCGTTACATTGCTAGACATTTTCAGTAACCCCGGGGACACATGCAACTGCCAGCTTTTACATTTGCTTCTTTCCCCTGTATGCAGGGGCCTTTGGTTTGAATACCTCCTTACTCACCTACAGCAAGTCCAGGATCACAGTTGACAGTCTGGACGAGTTCTTTACCCTGATGACGTACAACCCAGTTAGGGTCATTTTGGGATGTCCCTTTGGGATCTAGAGGAATCATCTGGAATCGGCGGAAATCTGTCTCACTGATGTCAACGTTTTCAGGGCAGATGTCATCGATGTCTGGCACGTTGTCATGGTCAAAATCATCTTTGCAAGCATCACCTCGACCATCGCCTAAGGCCAAAAAGGCAAGAGTTGAGTGAAATTCTGAAGTACTATTTCTGGCGTCAGAAACCCACTATCTGTCAAAGCTGACATTTGGTCTTTTCATCTTCCAGTGCTTTCAGCTTTGTTTTTACTTCCTCCATCCAGACAGCCATGGTTTCAGTTACTGTCTTAACAAGCGGCTCCACTGACTCACCATCAGAATCCTTCTGGTCAGGGTTGGGCACGAGCCTGCAGTTGTCCCTGTCATCAGGAATGCCATCGTTGTCATCGTCATGGTCGCAAGCATCGCCCTTGCCATCCTTGTCGTGATCAGCCTGGTTGGCGTTGGGCACGTAGGGACAGTTGTCCAGGTTGTTCTGGTGGCCATCTTCATCAATATCCTGATTGTTGTCACAGGTGTCTCCAATGCGGTCCGAGTCCGAGTCAAGCTGAAAGAGACAGAAATGGACGGTAAGTTGGAGTATGAATCACTGATGCTATAGATATCTTGTGGAAGATTCTTCACTGATTAATATGGCCAGTTTCTGATTAATATGGTTTCACGATCTATATGCTACTGCTGAAAGCCAGTCATATTAACAAATGTTAAAGTGTTTTTCTTCTTGATCTTTGCTTTCATATGACAGTTTTAACACGGATATTTAAGAGTTTTGAAAAATAGAAAACTTTCTAGGTAAAAGTAAATAGAAAGCATTATTTCATCACTAAGGATAGAATGCCATGTTAAGGGCTTATATTGTAATGATAAATGAAATTCTTTGGGTACATTGTGATATTTTCCATTGAACTTTTCGACTATGAAACTGTTGACGTGTCGACAACTACTCTAGGTCATTCAGTCATGGGAACATGGCACTGCTTCCTGTGCATACTGGGTAATCTGTATGGTGGGATCAATGATTTTCTTCTTCTTTAGGTATTTAGTTTTATACATCTAGTCCATAATGATTGTCAACAGTTGGCTCAGGTCCAGTCAAAATTCTAAATTTTTTCAAGACCATACTTCTCAGGGTACTTTTTTACATTAATTATTGTACATGGGATGCTTAGGGATTATTTATACACAAGTTGGAATTTTTCTTGCCCATATTTCTGCTCTTTGCCATTAAGATTTTTACCTGATATGTGAATTGTTATAAATTTTATCATTATCTGAAGAACCAAAAACTCATTCAGGGAGGTTAAATGACATTGATTTACATTTGTTTACAGTTAAGACCCAAACTCAAAACAGATGACCCCCAATGCCATGTATCAGCAAAGCTATCCCAGATCATTCAGATTTTCCCATCATGACCCCAAAGCTCTTCATCCAGCTGCTTTTTGTTTCATAGGGCCCCTCATAAGAGCAAATATTAGGAAGATTTCTGGATTTCTCCAGAGAGCTGGATTTCTCATTTCTTGAATCTTTAAAAAATACTCCCATTTTTAAAAAGCTGGTTTCTAAATTTCCAGAACAATGCATTTTAGAAAAAATATGCCTTAACTTTTATCCCTGGAAAATAATGATGAGAAATTATGCAAGCAAAGAAATACCTGCAGACATGGAACCTGTTCTGGGGGATATCTATTTGCAGCACTCCCCAGCATGGGTGTAGAATGAGCTGTCTGCAATGCCAGACATGTTTGAAGAATGACAAAGAAACAGGCATTTCCCCAGTTTTTGGAAGTAATTTTAGTTTGATTTTCTTGCAGCCAGATCATCATTATTATTAACTATGAAAATGGTTGTATATTTTGCTTAGGGATATTTTCTTCTATCTCTTAGTCTCAAATATGAGACATCTCACAGATTTCTGCTTTGTATAATTTATCTTAACAATGGTCGATCACACTGAGCAGGTCACATAGACCTTCTTGTGGAAGGCAAGCTCGAAGTTACAATACTGTCATGCTAAAGACCTACAGGACTCTGCAAGGAGCTCGCATCAGGCACACTGTTTCCATGAAAGTACTGCAGTTGGCTACCAGACCACTGAGAGCCATGGCAATGAAAGTGCTTGGACTCTATCTAACTCCTCTATTTTTCGGAGGCCCAGAAAGGGATATTCTAACACTTTACTGAAAGATTCTGAAAGAAATCCATCTACCTGATCTGGATTGTGTTCCAGGGGGCAGTTGTCACACTGATCTCCAACCCCATCCATGTCAGTGTCTCTCTGGTCCACATTGTAGACATATTGGCAGTTGTCCCGTTCATTGAGGATGCCTGTGGAGAACGGGGGACAGATAAGAGCAGGAATCTCCAGCCTCAAGTTTTTCAACCAGTCGGCACACTGCAGCCAGGGCTGCTGAATGTGGAAAGCTAAGCGCAGTCACCATTGCCTGCGCACCTGCTGGAGTCAGGGAGTACCTTACCATCCCCATCAATGTCCGCGGCGCAGGCGTCTCCTTCCCCGTTATTGTCTGTGTCTGCCTGGTCTGGGTTGTGGTTGTAGGGGCAGTTGTCACAGCGGTCTCCCACGTCATCTCTGTCATAGTCATACTGGGCTGGATTGTAATGGAACGGACAGTTGTCCTGCCAAGAGAAAAAAATGAAGCATTTTACAACATTGTCCATGAAACCAGCTCAAGCCTCAAACCACAGCAAAATATATATAAAAATGCAAAAATCTGCAACAATGATTTTCTACTTAGTAGATACTGAGTCCTCTGTAAAACGATCACTTTAAAAGTTAAAAGCCAGGACATGATGTATGAAAGTGAATCCATGTTAGTTAGGAATCAGTGAGATGTAAATCTAAACTCAATATCGCCATTCTCAGTATGTGCAAGGTAAATCTTAGTGCGACTTGGAGAAGACATTTGAAACAAATTTGGGAGCCAAGAGTCATTTGTTTACATATTATAACTTCTTGCTCAAACTGGGGGAAGGGAAGGCTGTGATGAAAAACAAAACCCCCATTTAAAAATTCTCTTGGCAACATCTATGTCCTCAAACTACTGAAACACAGCGAGAAACTTCTGATTATCCCAGATATCAGTTCGGTTTATTTTCCCCTATAGCTCTGTAATTTCATTGAATCTTAAGGTGTTGTCAGCTGTTGCTGAATAGAAAAGATAAAAGGGGAATGGAAAACATTTTGTTTTTACCCTGTCATCTGGGATTTTATCATTGTCATCATCATCATCACAGGCATCGCCAATTCCATCCTTGTCATAGTCTTCCTGCCCTGAGTTGGGAAGGTTGGGGCAATTATCCTGGAAAGAGAAGACACGTTACAGCTGCAGTCTGCATGCCTGTCGCTCAGCTCATGCAAGAGAGCGTGTACCCAAACACTGCAGACAGAAGACCCAAATGCTGCACAGTGACAGCCCATGCTTTTAACAGGAAGACAAAAAAAAAAAATTTCCTGGGGGGTACACACACACACACACACACACACACAGAGCATGCTGTATAATGTTCTAGACTTCATACATGCTAGCATGATCTGCTGGTATCTGGTAAAGTAGTGAACATTATTTTGGACAAAATATTATACTATGGAAGTCAGCTGCCCAAATGGCCTGCCCCGTTCATGTTCTTGGCACCAAGGGCTTTAAAATTAATAAGAGTTAGTGCTGCTTGGCCGTTGCATGACTTCATAATTTGGTTTCACTTTCAAACTTTAAGCATTTAAAATTCCCCCGCCTGTTCCCTTGATAAGGGCTTTGGGGAAGCCGAAGAGGAAAGCGGGCCTACCTTTTTACAGTGGTAAGTTGCATTGGCCACGCACACCAGGTTCTCGTTGGGCCAGCCATCCAGGTCTGTGTCCTCCCCGCAGATGATGCCATTGCCAGCATAGCCAGGCTTGCACTCGCAGCGGTACATGGGGTCGCTGTAGTGGCCCAGGTAGTTGCACTTAGCGTTCTTGTTGCAGTCGTGCGTCCCGTCCGTGCAGGGGTTGCGGGGCTTGCACACCTGAGGGTACAACATCCTGTAGTTAAGGTGGAGCCTTCGAGCATCCGCAGACACTGCAGAAACAGGACCCTGAATCCCTATCATCTCAAGCAGACAGAGCTCCACGGGAAGAGTGTGGGTCCTTCCCATTCTCCCCGTGGGTGTCCAGGTTACAGGCTAACATCACTTTATGTGTGTTTTTCTTAAAATTGCTCAGCACCTCGGCCTTCACAAGTCCATCTGCTCACAACTCATTCCAGAGCAGTATCGCCAAATGTGATGGACCAGTTTTCCCTGCTGGATGTACAATGGATTTTCTGGTCCTGCTTCTAAAAGCTAGGCTGTACATTCACCCCCTTCCCTGTTTTCCGTGAAGGGTATGAGATGGCATCCCCCACTTTTGACTGTTTCAGTGGAGGACACTCCTCCTTCCCTCTATTCTACCGGTCCCGTCTGCTCTACCTGTTTGTTGGCAGTGGCGTGTTCGACACCCCGGCCGTAGGGTTGCGAGCCAGTGAAGCGCGGTGGGCAGGGCAGGCAGTTGTAGCCTGGGTCCGTGTTCTCACACCTGTGCTCTCCGTTGTGGTTGAAGCAGGCATCGGGGACTTCTTTGCACTACAGAAGACACAACAGTCAGCTTCAGATTTCGAGAACACTGCCACAGGAAATGACTAGGACAGGTGAGCTGCTGTCCAAGGTCTGGGAATGGTGAGACCCCAGTGCCTCACCTCATCAACATCTTTGCACTGGACACCATTTCCACTGTAGCCTGGGGGACAAGCACCACACTTCCAGCTGCCGTCAGGGTAGCTCGTACACTTGGCACCGGCAAAGCAGGGATTGGACAGGCATCCATCTGAGACAAGAGAGACAGGCAAGAGGTTGGTCTCAGCACTCTAGGCACTTAAAAACCAAGGCTGTAAAACACTGCAGGGTCTACACAACTGATAACTCATTGAGATTATGCTGTCCATCTGGCGTTTTAGAGTAATCAGACTGCTCAGGACCATTCAGAGCTGAAGCCCTGTGAATGCTGACAGTGGCGTTCAGTGGTTTGTCCCAGGCTGCATGGCTCACCAATGGGACAGTCCTGCTTGTTGCAGATCTGGTTTTCGGTCACATCGCCTACGCAGTCCTTGCCTCCAAACTGGGGTGTGGGGTTGTTGCAGAGCCGGCTACGTTTCTGCACCCCTCCACCACAAGTGACAGAACAGATGTCCCACGGTGACCAGGGTCCCCAGCCTCCATTGACTGTAAGAAAACAAACCACATGCCAAAGGTAAGGCCAATTTTCAAACACCTTACCTCACAGAAGACCCTCCTAAGTCTGTTCAAGAAACCTCTGCTGCCCTGACACGTGGAAAGGATGTTCAGGAAGAGGGTGAGTCTGAAATGGTTCTTTCTGTTTTTCATTAAAAGCTGCTGGGCATGCAGGATGGGGCCTTCTGTTTGTTCCTCTAGGAAGGAAACTTTTCCCCTCTGTGACCCACTGAGCCAAGGCTGCCGATGCCAGGCAGCCAGTGGGGCAGAGCGGCCGCCAGGTGGTGCGGCACGGCGTGCACTTACTGGGGCAGGCGTCCTTCTGGCAGGCTTTGGTCTCCCGAGCTTCGCCCTCACATGGCTTCCCGTTCATCTGGGGGCTGGGAGAGTTGCAGAGCCGGATCCTTGTGATCACACCATCACCACATGTTACCGAACAAGACGACCACGGGGACCAGTGGCTCCAGCCGCCATCCTGTTTAACTAAAGTACCAAGCTGATGGTTATATGGTGCTTCCCACAAGCCAAGCTCTGCGCTAACTGCTTCAGAAGCATTATCTAAATAAAATTCTCAAAATAACTATCAACAGAAGAGTGAATACTTTCTGGTATAGTCATTTTTTAAAAAATCCTCAAAGGACTATCAAGAACTATTCTTACCCCAACTTGCAGATGAGGAAAGAGCCTCAAGATATGTTGTGCTCAAGGGTGCAGATAAGTGGGAGAATTGGGGGTTAGATACAGAGTCTAGAGCCTGTGCTCTTAACCCCTATGCTATGGAGTCACTGTTGGTGATGACAAGGACAGGTGAGCTCTCCACATTCTCCAGGGCCAAGATGCTTACATCTCTTGTCACACTCCTGAATGTGGCAGGTCCGCGTCTGCACGGAGGAGCCCTCGCATCTGTTGTTGAGGCTGTCACAGGAGCGACCGCGCTGCTGGATTCCATTGCCACATGTTGCAGAGCAAGAAGTCCACTCAGACCACGGGGACCAACCGTCATCCGCAGAGTCGCTGGCTGCAGAGGAGACGGGTTCATTTAAAACAAGCTATTCTTTAGACTGCTCTGCTCGGGACTTTCTTCCCGTGCCAGAAGGTGAAAAGCAATAAATTTCTTAGGCCAGCGGCCAAGGGGTTTATCCCAGGTCATCCTGTGCACAGCCTTGGGGTAATTGCATGCTTTGGCTGGGTCAGTACAGCTGAGTCTTCTCCCAGGGTGTGTTTCTATTCATCTCTGTCTCCTTCCTCCTCTCTGCATTTCAAATAAGTTTCCCTTTCCTGACTTAAGGTATCTCGGGAGGCATTTCCAGTCCCAGGCTTCCAAGAGTATTTGAGTTTCAGGCAACTTATAGGAGTGAACTTCTGACTTTCAGGGGAGTCAGAGACCATGTGTTTGGCAGATGAGCATGAAGGCAGCAGAGCCGCTGTTGGCTCTGGCTCTGGCTCGGTCATGAGGTTAGTCAGTGTGTTGCTCCTCTCACCCGAGCATTTGGGGCCTTTTCTGCACATATTTTCACAAGATGAAAGTGTTTACCATCTGCCCGGGCACCACAACTACAACCACATCTAGCTATGTCAGACATGAGACAGAGAACTTGTTTTCTCTTGCCACCAGTTGGAAGTTTTCCTAGCAATCCCCGATTCAAGTTCAGAGCTCCGCTGGTCCCCAGCTAGCTTTGTGCCCTTTACCGGACACCTGAAGTGAATGCTGAACAGAAAGTGCCGTACAGATGATTACGACAGTGCCAGTATCACTAATACCTCTGGATGGGACCGGTCATTCTGAGCTGTGATCAGTGTATGTAGAGTAGGTGTGGTGGTGTGTGCAGGTGAGGAGGTGAAGGGTGAGTGCTATCTGCGTGTTTTATTTACTTGACTTGTGATGAATCATTTTTATGACTATATTGTCTCCACAAAGTGATTAATTCATACTGGCAACAAAACCCAGGGATTGGGTACCATGGAACAATACAGTGCCCTATATCTTTTAGGACCCTGAAATTCAAACTGCTGTTTTCTCTTAAGTCTCTTAGATAAAATGGGCAGAACTTTTCCAGTTAAGTCCGATGCTCACACCAAAGCCCATCAGTTTCTCTGGTGAGCAGATTTTTCTTGACTTGAGGCCATAAAGTCAAATTCTAAAAGTAGTCAGCATAGAGCTATTTGCTGCTACAAATTCATCTCTTCTTTACTCAGAGCACAGAATCATCATCAGTAAGCTAGACCAAGATGATTGCCTGTGCCATAATCCAGGGGGGTAATTAAGTTTAGTCCTAACGGAGTTTTTGGCTCTATGCAGCAGACAAACCAGCAGTTAAGCAGATGCTATAGCAGGAAACAGAATGAAAACATGATGGAGATGGGGGTGGGGTTCCAGCATTATGTTCTGCTGTCCTGTGCTTATGTAGAACTGATCCAGTCACTGAAGAATAGTTATGCAGTTTTAGGACTTACGCCAACACCGTGGGCAGCATTCTCCATCGGGAACGGTGGCATTGGAGCAGGGCATGATGGGGCAGGACACTTTTTTGCAGATGGTAACTGAGTTCTGCAGGGCCAAAGTGAGGGAGAAATGGGTTACTATGTATATTGCAAGCAGAAGTTTCCATATTGTAACATTTCAAGTACAAGCTAAAATGCAAGCAGGGCTGGAAATGCTCTAGTGGAATGATTTTAATAGAAGATCTGCCTGTGTCATATTGGCAGCCAGCAGGACCAGAGAGACAGTTCTAGTGCTGGTGACTTGCCACTTCATTCCTTGGAGAGTTCTTTCTTAATTGTCACTTAGTCAGTTCTTCATGCACAGTATAGCATGGAAAGTTTCTCCAAAGGGAACCACCAAGTATCATGCATCAGATCTATGACTCTGCATCTAAACTCAAACTCATCAAACTCAGCCAGGATTTGAAAATTTTTAAATTATATCCTGAGGGGGAAAAGAAGATCAATGAGCATTTTATTTCCTCATGGATAGATCTGGCTTTATATTACATTGGAGAAGAATGGGAATTTAGTAAAGTCAGCTCCCCAGTCCAGTAATCCATGATTTGTCTTTGCTCCATGAGCCAGGTACACCCTCCAAACTCAACTGCCCCTGGCGCTGGGGAGTTAGAAGGGCATGCACACTGCAGGCAGCACCGTCTAAGGGGACAGCTCTACCCTAACAATGTCGGGCAGAGTAATTTGAACAGCAGTCAGTACTGTATGAAAAGAATCTCCATGTCAGAGCTGAATAGAAATCAAGGCTGCGGAAAAAAGTTCCAGCTAGGTTTTACTGACCTGACATTTAACACTTACCCTTTGAACTAAAGCAGGTAAGCTATTTGGATGAGTTAGCAGATAAGTTCTTTTAGGTACTTAGCCTGGGGTATAATTAAGACTTTGAAAAACCAAGAGTTTAAAGATTTTGTAGATGTCATAAGTGCATCATAAAAAAACAAAAACAAAAACAAAAACAAAAACAAACGACACCACTTTGGGATCAGGCCATGGAACAGAAAAAGAGCCTGTGTGGGCATCTGGATCCTTCCCCAGAGACTGTGGCCTCAGACGTGCCACTGATTCGTGTTTTAGTCTGCAGAGATCCTTACCTGACAGCGACACTCAGTGCAGCTGTCCACCGTCCACTCCTCGTTATTCCTGTACTGGACTCCGTTGTGGTAGCAGAGGGGAGGCCTCCTCAGCTCGTTGGCCAGCTCCTTGTTCTCTTCAGTCTAAAAGGGGGAGAAAGGTCATTAGCATCCAACCTCATTTTCCGTCATTCGGCATCACTGGTGAGGCCTGTTCAGGGGCTTGTGCTAATGGGCTGGGAGCGGAGGCCACTGACCACTTTGCGGATGCTGTCCTGCAGTGTGGTCACAATGGTGCGCAGGCCCCTGAGCTCCAGGACCATGCTGGACAGCTCGTCACAGGAGATGCCACAGATGGCTTGCAGATCCTTTGTCTTGTGGCCAATGTAGTTGGTGCGGATGGCAGGGCTGGAACCATTCACCACATTGTTATCAAGGGTGAGAAGGACATTGGTAGCTGCCAAGAAACAAAGGAACACAGATGAGGAAAGTCTTAGAAGATCTTCAAACAGATGTTCTCGCCAGCCAGTCCCAAAGGTTCCTAATTGTAAAAGATATTTCATTTTGGGTGTGGGATGCAGATGGAGGGGATGTGTGTGTGTGAAAAGCTCTTTGAGGTCACCTTTATATACCTCTTAACTATGTGACTTGGGGTAATTTATTCACAACCACCACTGATGAAGTTTCTCAGCTTGTTTTGGGTGGAATACCCCCCAATTTTCCCACATGCCCTAAAAATAGAAGAATACTCACAGCTGGAGCAGCCTTTGTTCCTGAGGATGTCTTCCGGTGTGGTTCCAAAGACAAACCTCACATTCTGCAGCACCCCCTGTGGGCAGAGGATACATACTACTTGTAGAGTGTTGGTGAGGGGCGGGGGTCAGTGGGTGGGGGGCGACTGTTTATGCTAGGAAAAGCACACAATAGTTGTTCTAAAAGTTTAAAGGAACTCCTTTTTAAGATCACCATGCCAAAATAACATACCGACAATGAATTGCCAGACAACTTCAAAAATTTTAACTGTATCTTCTGCCAAGTCTTCGGTGTTTTACAAAGAATTCAGTTAGCAGCCTACTTGGGTACACAGGAAACGGAATCTGATACTAAGACCGGAGGATATAATGACACTCTCCAGTGACAAAGAGTTAAATGTAGGAGTTTCAAAGCCACAGTTACAAAGATCTAGAAGTTTCAGCAAGGAAGAAGCTGCAGCAGCAAAAGCCACTATTTTAATCTCTTATTTGAGACCAGTTACGTCGCCATGAGGAATCGGATGGCAAAGTGGTATTTATTCTGCTTGTAAAAAGAATCCACTTCAAGCAATATTATAATTGATAGAAGGCGTTTGTAATATGTTATTTTCTGAGAAGAGCATGAAGAATAAGGTTTGAACAGGCTGTTATAGGAAAACCGTTTCTTGTTTCCTTTAGTAGTTTTCAAAGCCTGGTCCCCATAACACTAGCACCAGTCTCCCCTTAGAACTTGTTAGAAATGCAAATTATCAGGCCCCATCCCAGAACTACTGAATCCAAAACTCTGGGGATAGGGTGAAGCAGGACACATTTTAACAAGCCCTCCAGGCGATTCTGATGCTCCCTAAAGTTTGAGAACCACTGCTTTAGCTCAGTATTTCCTATACGGGAACCCCTGCCTCTCCTGCTATAGCCCTTCTGGCAGGTCAGCTGCCTAGCAGACCACCCCGTGGGCCAGGAATAGAAGAGGCCTCACCTGGAAATTGTCATTGACACCTCCTTTAGCGATGCGGAGTCTAGCAATGCTGGCCAGGTCCCTGGTGAAGATGCTTTGGATGGGAACGTCCAGCTCAGCATTCTCCATCTTCTCACAGTCGATGTACAGCTGGGCCCTGTCCTCCTGCACAAACAGGGTGATGCTCTTCCACTGGCCGGTCGCCAAGAGGGCTTCTTCTACTGACACCACGTGCTGCTTCCCCTGCACAGTCAGGCTCAGGTCCAGGGTGCCCGCCTTGCCATTGGAGACCACGCTGAAGACCTGGCCAGAATGGTCCTTTCGCTCCACGGCCAGCAGCGTGCCCCGGGTCTTCTTCATTTGCCTCAGGGAGGCCAGGAGGAGGAAACCTTTCTCTGCCCGCACGGCATCCACTAGGTCTTGGAACTTGTTGTCTGGCACAGGGGGGATCAAGTTGGCATCCTCGATGCGGAAAGCTGGGCTGGAAGGGTCAGGACCCTTCACCAGTCGGCGCCCAGAGCCCTTGCGGGCAGCCCCCGTGAGTTCAAAGATGTCAAACACGCTGTTGTCTCCCCCAGACTCTGTTAGACAAGAGCAGGACACACAGACAAGAGTGAGCTCTCAAAGCCAGACCAGGGTCAGGGCTCAGCTCTGAGGGGTGGGACAGAGGGACAGGGTGAAAGACCACCGAAAGAACTGAAAAAACTCCAGGTTAGAGGGAACCTAGGCTCAGAGGAGAAGCGGCTGGGAGAGGAGTGCATGAGAGGGAGCACACCTGCAGTAACCAGACCCCCTCCCCCTTCCTCCCCCCTCAGAAGGTATTACACAGACTCACCTGGAATGCGGTTGGAGCCGCACACTTGCAACAGGAACAGAACGCTGAGTCCCCAGGCCAGCCCCATGGTGGAGCTGTTTGTGCCCAGCAGGGAACCTACAGCAGGAAGCACAGAGCCCAGGGTCAGAGGCAGCCAAGCAAGGAGGGTGGGCAAAACCTGGCTGGGGGCAGGGTCCCAGGGATCCCTCTTTGGCCTCACATTTGCTGGAATGAGGAGCAACAGTATATGTACACTTTGGAGAGGGCATCAGGAAGAAAATGCAGCGCTGGGAGGAGAGTGTGGCTTTATAAAGTCGTGGTGTTGGGGTCGATACCAGCAATCGGGGGGCTTTTCTTTGGGAAGTTGAGGGTAAACAGCAGGACCAGGAGATTCTGGGGGTGCAGGGAGGGCACTGGAGAGTAGAGGCTTGTCTAGAGGGCTGATCGAAAAGGTTAGGAAGGACTTGGAGAATAGAAGAAAATCTTGGGGTGTCCTGGCGAGTTGGTTTGTGAACCCCAAAGCTGTAGAGGATGGCTCTGGAGCCCCTCCACGAGAAGAGTCCCCCAGCGGCTGGGAGGGACAGAATGGGAAAGGTGAAAAGTGTGAGATGCGGGGTCCCTGAGGGACAGAGGCCTGGGAGCTCCAGGTGGATGGCCAGGTCAGCACTGGCCCTCTGCGGCCGCCCGGGGACTCCTTACCTGTGTGGACACGGGTGCAGCGGCCGGGACAGGCGGCGTCCGGAGGCCGCAGCGACGTAACTGAGCACTGGAGAGGCGCGGGAAGGTCGGTGCGCCCGGGAGGCCGCGGGATCGGAGGCTGTGAGGGAGCTTGCCGGAGTGGGCGCTATCCAGCCGGCCCGGGTGCAGTGGCTGGCTAGGCGGCGGAGCCGCGCGCTTTTAAAGGGGCGCTCACATTCCTGGGGTTTCCTCTGGCCAATGGGAGGCGGCCGGGCAGGAAGCGGGAGGGGGGCCAGTCTGGGTTCCTCTCTCCGCCCCCCGCTGCCTGGCGCACAACTTTCCAGCTAGAAGGTGAAGGGGGGCCGCGGGGGTCGGGCCGAGGAGCACTGGAACTTCTCAGAAAAATAGGTGCCCGCCCACGCGGCCTTGGCGCTCTCGAGCTCAGCACTTTGGCTCTGGCGCCGGGCGGGTCGATGCGCTCTGCGTGCGCGTCCCGAACCCACCGGGCTTTGGCCACCCACCCAAGATCCTTAGAGGGGCTTTCAGTCAGACCTCTCCCCTTGAATGCCTGTGCGACGGCGCTGAGGAGTGGACACTTAGAGACTAAGCCCATTTGTACAGAAAAAATTAGCCCGATGGGGTCAATGGGACCAAGAGGAAACCAGTCGTTGAAGGAGTTTCCTCTTGGATACTTGTTGACCCTCATCCATCCATCCCGGTGGGGTGGGGACCACGCGCCCGGCTTCGCGCCGCGCTCTTGCCCTCACCCCTTGACTGCCCCGCGAAGGAAGTGAGTGCGGTGTCGCGCCGGCCAGCAGGGCGTGTGCGGGGCTCGCGTTCCCACAGCGCGTCGGGGCAGCCTTTCTGCAGCTGCCTGCTGCGGGGTCCCCGCGAAAGTCGCTTCTCCCAGTTGCTGCAGCGCTTCCACAGATGGCCGCTTGGGGGCGGTATGCGAATTCTGATCAAGTGAACGTGAGCGGACAGTTTCTTTCTAGTCAGGAATGTTAAGGAAACTTACTCTTACCCAGTACCCTGAAGCCAACATTGAAATTGTGTCTTGAAAAACAGTTTTTGTGCCCACTCGTGCTTTTTAACGTGACTCCTGGTTGGAGGATTTGCAGCACCATCTGGCTCCGGAGTCTTGAACTATTTACAGAACAGACTCATAGAGTAATAAATTACCCTCTGCCTATCATTTTATTTCCCTTCTTTTTTTCTCTCTAAACGTTCTTTTCATTTTTCGGTTCCCGAAACCGAGATGCGGGTTACATTTCTGTGGGTGAACCAGTTGCCATGAGTGCTGCTGCTTAATGCTTCTGTCATTGGAAGTCTGGTGTCCAAGCCACTGTCCCAAGCCAGCATGACTCCAGCTGCCTGGAATTCCATTCATCTCTTCGGGCTGGGACGTCAGCAGCCACACTTCCCCTGCTGTGATCCCGCACGATCAGACTGGCCCTGAGACCCAGGGCGCAGTTAGTGGCTTTACCAAATAAGGATTTCAGCCACGGGCCAGGGAAAGCCCTGGGGTTCTCTGCCCTACTTAGCACTCACACCTGGCCGTACTCCTATGTGCTGGGAACACCCATGAGACTATATTCATCAAACAGCGAGTTCACTTTTTTTGTGTGGGAGTGTTGTGTGACAAGGGGCACGTGGGTGACAGAGTGAGTGTTTTCTAGTTACTCAATAAACAGCAAGCACCTCTGGAGGATGACAAGTATGTTCCTAAGATGCTTGTTTGTTTGTTGCTTAAGTGATCACTGAACTTGACAGTCAGATAGCTTTCACATGTTGGGGGACAGAAATAGAAGTCTCTATCAGATGATTAGTCAAATCAGATTCCGGTCGTGGAAGTCATAGGTAATGATTCATCCAAACAGATCTGAAGATTCCAGAGTCAGCAGCCATACACGTCCCTCCACTTCTTTCTCTTTCCCTAGCATCCTGTTTGTTCCTTGAAAGGTGACCTTCCCCCCGCCACCACCACTAGCTACTAATATGACCAGGTACTTAGAAACAGTTTTCAGAAGCTGGCCAGTGATGGCTCTCTGCTCCTCAGGCCCATGTGCTAATTTTATACAGATGAACGGAGGGCTTGAGGGCCACCAGAGGCCCACAAAAGCAGGATACAGCTCTCCTTTTAGAGAAAGACCATCTCCTCTAGGCTTAGCTGCATGGACAGAGCGGAAGCTCACTGGAATGCCCCTCAGGTCAGGCACTTCCATGACTGAAGGAATCCCTCTGGGGTTTTCTTGGAATTTGGCTTCCTTCAACAAAACAAGGAGAAGAAATCTAACCTTCTACATGCCTTACAAATAGGAAGGTGACCTCTATGTTGGCAGGGAAGAGCTTTCTTTTCAGAGAAAGCTGACAGGCTAGGAGTTACTTATCTCAAACATAATGGCCTTGCCCAAGCCGTGGACTCCAGTATTTCTGGTGGGAAGGAAGCATCACAGCGGAGGGGGTGTCTGGGCGGCTGAGAGAAACTCACCAACTTCCCTCCTGGCCAATGTATGCTGGAAATATTCCCCAGAAACCTAAATATTTCTGGGAAGCTATGGGAGAAGCAAGAATGGGAAAAGGGGAAAGAAAACCTATATCTTTAATGTGGGGATATTGTCCCTCATGCATGTGTGTGTGTGGGTATGTATGTGTATCCTCAGCCTGCACGTGCTGCGATTTCAGGCCAGTAATCTGACATGAATCCGAGGGTGAGGGTCTAGTTCTCTCTCTGCTAAGTTGCCATCCTTAAGGATTATATATTTATCATGAAATTGTAAAGCACGTGACATTTTACTATAGGATTTCCTTTTTCCAAGTTCCCCTAATTGGATGTGGGATTGACTTAAAAACATTTCTAGTAAATAGGAGGAAAGGACTGTCAGTAATAGCTAGGTTAAAAAATGCATGTGATTAAGGAGAGCAAGATAATTGAGGAAAAAATTTGTTTATCTAGCAAAGAGCAGTAAGGTGGGCTGTATTTGGGGTAGGAATTTTTTTTAATGCTGGAAATGTTCAGCATTTTTCTTAGTAATTTTCTAGAAGTGAAAAGTAACCAAAAATTGTTATATTCTAGAATAGACCAAAATCATAACTTCTCTAAAATGAAGACATCATAAATTCATTCCCTCTGAATATTTTCCCTGGATCATGGTTCAAAGTTGTTTCAGTTCAGCTGCCTCAATGGTCAGAGCCAGAAGGAAGTTATCAACAGATTTTTCTTATCCTTCAGTCAAACACCAACTCCAGCTCCCCCTCCTTCATGAGATGTTCTCCAGTGGCTTTATGTGGCATTGTTTCTTTTTTCTGTGATATTTGGAAGCATGCATTATAGCTACCACATAACTTATCACCTTACATTCTTCATTACTTAGTTTTTCAAAATCAATTTTATTTTCTTATGTGTAAGTATCCAAAGGTTTGGGCTTGGGAAGAGCTCTAATCTTTGAATTTCCAACTCCCTTTATGCTCAAGTCAGTTTATGGCATAGAAGGACTGGGGTCCTCACCATCTCCATGACAAGTGCCACCATTTCATGCAGTTATGCCTGACCTCCCAGGGTGGACGAGGGGATGGACCCCCAAACATTGCACCCCTACCCACAGAATTAATTACCCTGTGGGAATTGATTTCAGTGGGGAGGTGTTTTGCTTTAAGGTGTATTGCTTTAAGAGCAGCTCTGTTCACCACCACCATCTCCGCCTTCCCAGCCAGTGACTGATTTGGGAATTAGCATGAGTCCCAATTCTGGCCAATGAGTTTTGGCCAGAAGGGGGAAAGTTCTTTCATACTTTCTTACTTTCAGGAAAGAGCCAGATGAAAGCAGGTTTTCTCCAGCTCCACTTGGACGTGAACAAGAATGCTGATAAGCCCTTTTGGGTGCTGTTGGCCACTAGGGGAGCCAAACCTAACATGAGCCCAGTGCAGAAGGAAGAGCAGACAGATGGACGGAACCTGTAAGTCAGACCACGTCTTTGAGTTGCTAAATCTGCCAACCTTAAAGGCCATGGTACCTCCAGATTTCTCTGGATATGTGCTTAGTATTTAAACCAATTTGTTGTTTTCTGTTCCTTAGAGCCGCAGGCCTCATAACTCATGCAGCTGTTACCCTTCTGTATGGTCTGCCTTTTCACACACACACTTTGCTTGAAAATCTTCTGGTTTCTTTAGGATAAGAGAACTAAGAACAGATCATAGGATTAACATGTTTTAAAGACTCTTCACATATATTATTAAGGTGCTTTCCAGAAAATTTGCACTATTCTCTCTCTTCCTGTCCTTTTGCCAGCAGGCCACTCTAGTCCCAAACACTAGTCATGGCCGACTGGAGAGACGGAGCTTTACTCTTGATGTTGTGTCTTTGCCTCCCTTCTCTGGGGAGCTGTGAGCTATAGTCCAGTAGGTTCACGAAGGAAAGAGTATCCAGGATAAGTTGATCTGGAGGCAAGGAGTTGGGAAATTGATCTGCTGGGAAATTGAGGATATGGGGCAGGATGATGGACAAAGGAGATGGTGAGATTTCAGCCTGGGCCTAGAGATGGAGGGAAGGGAGATCAGCAAGAAAGGAAAGGGAGGACACAGAGAACAGCCTCTTAATGTGTAATCATGAGAAACCTCAAATGCCATCTTTGATAAAGTTAGTGCTCTGCATAACAGGTGCAGGCTACTCAGGGTTGATGATGAAAGGCCCTGTGTTTGGGAGCATCCTCTCTGACTCCCCTCTCATTGCTCCTCTCTCTATTCAACTTTTTTCCAGCTTAGCTTAGGTCTAATTGAGAAATAAAATGGTAAAATATTTAAAGTATCTAACATGATGATATGATATACATGTACATTGTGAAAGGATTCCCTCCATTGAGTTAATTAACACACCATCACCTCACATATTTACCTTTTTCTTTGGTGTGTGTGGGAACATTTAAATTCTACTCTCTTAGCAGATTTCAATTATACAGTATGGCGTTATCAGTTATAGTCACCATGTTATCCAGTAGATCCTCAGAGTTTTTTCTCTAACTTTTACGCTTTATCATCTCAATGCCCTTCTGGGCCATCAATAAGTATGGGAAGGTTGGGGTGTTTCAGTGTGGAAACTTTTTCCACAAGAAGGCCATGCATCCAAAGACAGACTTACAAATAAGAGGAGGGGGCTAGGAAATCATAATCATCTCTGTGACTTAATTTAATGAGTCCTAAGCATGCCTCCTGCCTCTCAGTTTCTTCTCTTTCCACCAGGGCTTAAAATTCCTCCCAAAATAAAAGCATGGAACTTTTTAGGCCAGAAAGAGCCATCTACTCCAACAGTTCAGTTAATAGATGAAGAGGTTGGTTCAAATACATGAAGTGACTTTGAGCATGTTGGTGGTGGAAGCCCAGAAAATAACTCAGGTGCCCATACCTCAGCGCAAAGTCTTTCCCTTTGTATGGCTTTGCTCTTCAAGATTCATTTCATATGGTTTCAAAGATGTTTCAGTATTAAAATCAATGGAAATGCTTTCCAGTTTGCCAGTTAATAGCAAGGTATATGCCCCAGATGGGGAGATAGGGAGAGGTGGGAGACTCAGGAGGGCCAGGGAAGGAGGAGGAAGGAAAGACAGAGCAGAAGAAACTGAACAGAACTTGTTAACCAAAGGCCCACCTGTACTACTGCATTCCTTCTTCTCTCCCTCAAACAGAGTCCCAACCCTGCTAGACCCCTCTTTTGACTTTACTGAAATGCATACTGCTGCTCCAGGGAAGATGTAACACTTTAGCTTGAGATTGGGATTGTCAGTTGCTCTAGAAATGTGCTATCACTTCTGATTTACCCAGCCTCGGACACAGTGGAGCATGACTTTGATCCTTAAGCAGGTTTTATGGGACTTGAGGCAATCTGGTCTCCCAGGTTTCTAGGAATCGTGAAATAATCCTTCAGTCCAGTACCAACCAAATCTTTTGTAGAATGAGATATTTAGTCGTTCTGCCCACAACTTAAGGGTCCAGGGATTATGTATTGGAGCCATATAGATGGTTAAAGATGGAAAAAAATACAGACAAGTTAGCTTGCAGAAAAGTAGAACGTGCCTTAAGTCTGCACCTTTTCTTGGTATTGAAATTGTAAAGGTGTTGATCTTGTTATTTTCACAAAGGATATGGAGCAATAGCAGTATCTTTGGAAATGATGAAGGATTTCCTAAAATTGAGCATGCAAACACGTTGGAATGTTCCTGAGATAGGTTGTGAAATGTTTTCTGGATTTCTTCACCAATAGTATGGATTTGGTAGTCAATCTGGAATCAAGTGACCTCCAGAGGTCCCTGTCACTAAAGAGGTTAATGAGTCTGCAAAGCTATGAAACAGTGGAGTTTCCAGGACTTCTATGAGGGAGTTGGCTTCTGATGTTGAGTAAACACATTCTTCTCAAAGAATTATAACTTTTCTGAGGTTCAACATGCTACTTCAAACCACCCCTTCATAAATTACAATTTTCAAATTTTCTAAACAGTCTTCACATGTGCAGACCAGATTAAGTGATATTTCCAAGTTTTATGTTATTGTTATTTTTTTTTCCTGGAAGAACATTACGAGTGTCAGTTAAAAGGGTAAGGCAGGCGAACACAAAGAGAACCCCAACTAGGGTGTGAAGAATTTTGAAGATTGAATATGACATGGAGATTGGCATCCAACTTAAGCCGGGATGAAAGACTCACATGCCACTGGGAAATGTGGCCAGCAACCAAATGGCTGGGTTACCCGGCATTTGTTCTAAGTGATATCAACCTCTTGGGACGTTGTATTTTTCCTTATCCCCTTTTTAATAGTGAGATCATAACAACTTGCATTTTGCAGAACTAAGCCAAGGGAATTGTCACTCTTTCTAATTTAAGAGGATGAATATATGGTCTGAAAAAAATCTTTCAATTTTATTATGACACCAAGGATAAACACTGCTGCTTCGCAGGGAAGAGGTATACAGGAAGAGGTATATTCTTTCTTCGCCAGCTCCTTTGTTCTTATCTGTTTCCTTCCCCTTCCCTTTCCCTCTTTCATTTTACCTTCTTCTCCTTTTCCCTCCTCCTCCTTCTCCTTCATCTTCTTCTTCCTCCTCTTCCTCCACTTTCTTCTTCCTTTCTTCCCCTTCTTCTTCTCCTTAGGGCTTTAGTGAGGATGATCTGCTGTAACAAGTATGTAAATCACTCAGCTCATCATTATTCAATGACCTGGAGTCTACTTGCCTGAGTTCAAAATGTTGACTTTCCTCAGAAACCTATCCACTCCCTACATCCCTCATTGTCCCAAGACTTGAAGTCAGAGGGCATCTGTATGATATTACCCTTCCTGTTGCCCTTGTCAGTCTGTCTGTCCTTCCCTAAGACGTGTTGCTCAGTGCCTTGAACCTCGTGGCCTTGTTGAATCTGGTAGTTTGGCAGCTGGATTTCATGGGAGGGGGTCTGGGGAGGAGGGCAGAGGTGTTTTTACAACAAGCTGATGGAACTTAAGTTTCAGGGCTCCTCGTGTCCCTGGGCTCCTTTCAGTGCCCTAGAGGGGCCCTAGTGATGTGTCCATGTGGTCTTGTTTCTCGTTGCATTTACAAAAGTAAGATATTTTAACCATAACTGGTTAAGTCCACTGACTTTTCCATTCTAACTTGCCTCATTCGCACTCCTCCTCAAGTTGGAGAGTAACTACAGGCATTTTTGGATCTAAGGGGACATTGTAGAAAGATACATTTATGTGGTTTGCAGTCACTTCTATGTGAAGTAATAGGCTGCCACTCTTGCACTGGAATGACTTCCAAGTATTTTTATTGCCCACCTGGTATCCAACAGGAAGATGTAGGGTTAGAGGTGGTATCATGACATACATGTCCTGTAGTGTCTGATGCTGAGTGCATGTGTGTCACAGAGGAGAAACAAAGTTTGGAAATCATGGAACCAGAAGGTAGTCTGTTGAAAAGTGTTACATAAATGTATAATACAAAAAAATTTTTTTTTGATTTTGTGATGTTTATGGCATTTGTTACTTTAAGTATTTTCTAGGTTGTTGTGACTTTTCTGATTTTCAAAGAACGTTCATTTTTACCTAATTAAAAAATTTTTTTATTTATAATGTTAGTTTCAGGTGTACAGCAAAGTGACTAGGTTATACATATACATACATACATACATATATATAGTTCTTCCTTTCAGACTCTTTTCTATTATATGTTTTTACAAGAAATTGAATATGGTTCCCTGTGCCATACATTTTTACCTAATTTTGAATTTGTAATTTTATAGTATTTTTTCTTAAATAAGACCCTCTAAACTGTATACTTTTCAGGGCAACCTAACTTGAGTCCTCCCTGACATAAGAGGGAGACTGAACGGGGAGAGAGCATGGGGAGCGCATCTGTGACACCACCAGGTGGGCCTGTGAAAGATACTCAGGGCCCGGTACCAGGGGCTCCGTGTTTGGTGCCTGTGCCCACATGTACGTGTAGTGGGCACTGATACGTGCATGATACCAGGGCTACTGTAGACACTGACGCTTCTCTACGTATTGAAGAATGAATTATGCCAGAGGGGATAGGAAATTGTAATTTAGCTGTGCTAATTATTATACTAGTCTACATCAATCGCTTACCACCAATACCTAATTACTGTAGAGCAGAATAATTTTGTACACCAATTAATGTTTCAGAGTCTCTTGTTTCAGGTTTATTTGATTGTAACCTCACATATCCTCTACGTGCAATCATCTTGCAAAATTTGAAGAGTGAGCTCCAACAACTCAAGCTTTAATTGCTCCAAGATTTCAGTTGCTCAAATCATGGTGCTTTCAATGTGTCTGTGTGTTAACCGTTCTGAAATCCCCACGATTAAAAATAAATTGACCTTACATCTTTAGTGGTTAGAGCTACCTTTAGGCTAATACCTCTCTTTCAGCGATTTGGAAGATGGGAAGGGTTACATATACTCTGTGGGATAGGTTTATCTTCTACTATGTGCCAGAATTTTTTGTTTATAAATGTAAACTGCCCTTAATGTAGTCTTTATTATTGAACTGTACACAGTAAGTATTTTCTTTTGATGTTTTCCCTTAAGTGCATGCTCTGAACATTTCATAATCTATGTATTATGGATTATTTATGAAGTGCCTACTTTGTGCCAAAGACCTGCCACATAGCCACCAGGCCTGTGAGGGAGAGGGATCCACAAACCCACGACACTGACGCTGGCGAGTGGGCCGTGAGCGGTAAGATGGGTGTGTGGGAGTGAGAAGGGGCCTAGCCTGGCCTGGTTGTATGTGCAACACTGTGAGTGAAGAGGTCACAGAAAGTTTTCTATGATGAGGTGGTGTTTGAGTTGAATATTGGAAGACTGTTCAGAAAGGCTTGGACCTTTGGATACAGAAGAAAGACCAATTAATGTGTCAACATACACAGCCACCATTTTTGCTTCCATGAAGCCCTTTTGGAATCTGGGCAGGAGGATCTGACCAAGGCCCTAGAGAGGGACATCTGTGTTTTTGATTCTCCCCAGTGTATTTTGGAAGAACTACTCTTTCAACTTCTTGGCGTCTCTTGCCTTCTGTGTTAAGATAATACTGCAGAGCCAGGAAAGCAATTAACCCAAGCCAGTAATTAACTTTCTCCTTGCATGGGCATAATGAATTGAGGTTTCTTAGCTGATGAAATTTACTGTGGATTTTTCTGCATGAGATCTCCTTTGTTGGCAGTTTTACCAGCAACATAGATGCCACATTTCCTGAGCTTTAATTAGTCTAGAATCTCAGAAGCTCAAATCCTGGTACCTTCAATCTGTATGTGTATCAATATCCTGCTCGTAAATGCTCCAGGCTCCTTCCTGTATATTCTTCTTAGCACAGTGCCTTGAACCTGATAGGTACACAATCAACTTTGTGAATGAAAGCGGTTGAATGAATGAATGCATATCCAGGATAAACTTTATTATCAACATGAGTAAGTCTCAAACAGGGGTTGTGTGGGAAATAGTTAAATTCTTTTCTTTTTTTTCTTGATCTGCTTAATAATGCCAAACTTTCTCCCTTCTCTCCGCCCCCCAACAGAAATAATACCCACTCACAAAAACACTTTAAATTCCAAAAAGAGGGGACTTAGGAAACAGTTTTCAGTCTATTTTTAAGCTCACAGGGGTTTAAAGACTAATTCTTTGTGAAAATGCATTTAATCCAGAAAACATGCTTTGTTGAGATACCAGAAAAACATATTTTCTTTGAACAGTTTAGGTTTAAAACACACCAAACTCAAATTAAAAAAAAAAAAAAAACCCTCCAACCACAGTTATGGCTGAATGGCAAACAGAGAGGAGTGAGTGACCCCAGATGACATCCAGAAAGAATAGCAGTGCTCCTCCTGGCTAGCCTGGAAGGAAGACACGCAGGCCAGTTTCCAGCAACAGAACCCTGGTCCCCTCTTGGTCCCCCAGCCAGGGAGGTTTCTACAGCCACCTAAAAGGATGCTGTCTAAAGCCTAGTGGATTTGCTGTCTGATGGAACAGAGTAAGACATGCCCAGCAACCCTGTAATGAAACATGGCCGAGGCTGGGGGAATCCCGGCCAAGGTGAAGGGTTGCACAGGTAATGCATTTTGGCCCTGGGGTGTCTCTAGTAAAGACCCAGCTGTGTTTCCTTTTCTCCAGGCCTCTCATCACCTTGAGTTATGGGTCTAAACTGAAATAGAAAATTGTTCTCTCCTCAGTTACAGACCCAGCAACTAGGCACACCTACTGTATTCATCTTCCAGGCTGACATTGATAGAGTTAGAGATTCGATCTAAATAAAAATAATCCTCAGGCTGAGAATTATGGGATGAGTCACAGGAGTTACTTTAAAACATCGTTTTGGTGGTCAGGACGAAAGCAGGCATGGCCTTGAGGAATCTCTTCTCTCTAGGACTCCTTTTCTTTGTTTGGGTGACTGTTACCATCCTTTCTAGTTCTGACATGGTATGATCCTTTAATTCCTCCCCTTCCTGCTTTGGGTCTAATGTGCCCAGATGTAGGCAGATCAGCTGGCCATCCTGTGGTATACTTGTTGCCTGAGAGGAGATAGCGATCCTGCCTATGCTTCCTAAAAATGCTGTAAGCTACATATACACTGTACTATGTGCAGTTTCTGGAAGTTCAAGGTCTGGTGTCAGTCCGATGACTCGACTACAGAGAAGTGGATTCTGGCTCATTTAAGCCGAAAAGGGGTTTACCACAAGAATTATATGTAATGTTACTCACAGATCCCTGGGAGGCAGGAAACCACTTGAAATAATGAAATACGGCCAAAACCTACCCAGAGTTGCCCTGGCAAGGACATTGCTCAGTTTATGGGTAGCTGGAGCATTTGTCTTAGCCTCCCAAGTATGGTTAGATATCTAACTCTTGAGTATAGATTCTCTATCAGAGAGTAAGCCAGAATAGTCAGATTTCAGCTATCAGTTTTAAAAAGCAGTTTAGGTTATGCTGATTCAGCTGCACACAGGAAAGCAAGAAAATGTGTCACCAGATTATACCAGATTAAGGATGGTAAATTATGTGACTAACGTATGCAACTCTAATTTAGCTTAACGCTCACTGCCAAAATAAACTTTGTTGGCGGCCCCTAGAGTTGAAGTTGGCCTACAGATGATATCACAGCATGCATGCTGAGATACGGAGAGGAATACTGATACTGCAGAAAGGAGCCCAATTATATGAGTCCCCACCTCCCAGTGTGAAAAAGCCAGAAACTCACTTTACCAGCCTCCCTTGCTCTGTCCATTGGGTGCCCCTGTACCCTTGCTGTGAAGCTGGTGATATAAAGAAACAGGTAAAACTTTATGAATAAGCATAATACAAATCAGAAATGGGTTTTCACTATGAAGATAATGACAAGAATTAGCAATATGAATATTAGATATGGGATACCGTTGTGATGAAATCAATATTTAGGATATTATAATGGAATGAATTGTGTTTCCCTCAAATTCATACATTGAAGCTCTAACCCCAGAACCTCAGAATGTGGCTGTATTTGGAGACAGGGCCTTAAAGAGATGATTAAGTTAAAATGAGGCCAATAGGTTGGGCCCTAATCCTACTGGACTGGTGTCCTCATAAGAAGAGGAAATTTGGACATACTGTGAGAGACTGGAGAAGTGCGTGCCCAGAGGACAGACTATGTAGGTCTCAGGAGAAAGCAACCCTGCTGACAACTTGACTGTGGGCTTCCAGCCTCCAGAACCGTGAGAAATAAATTTCTGTTGTTTAAGCCTCCCAGATGGTGGTAATTTTTCAATGGTAGTCATAGCTTGGAATACCCAAATTTTCTGAAATGAGTAAGATTTAAAAGTAAACTATGGCCTCTTAGGGATTACTTGCATTTGTAATGAAATTACTAGCTATGCTGTATATGAGTATGAACCTAAATCTGGAAATCAACCACCAATAATCATAGTAAAATTTAATTAATTCAGACTCTGTAAGGGAAGGGAAGAAGTAGGTAAAGGCCTGAATAATTTATAAATTAAAAAAAATTTTGATCTTTGCACTGATTCTAATTTTATTGGAAGGTAAGCATTATAGGATTAGAGAGTTTATTTGAAAATCATCTAGTTAGTTAGTTAGTTCAATTAACTTGGATCACTCCTGTCCCCTCCAAAACCCCGAGCTACATTAAAAAAGTTATCATCAACAGTGAAAAAAATGTATTCATGTATACTTGTGGCTGCGTGTATGGATGTGTGTGCTTCAGACTGATATGGTAGTTGTTAGTGCTGTCCACCCATATTTCCAAGTTGTTTTCCTTTTAGGCAAATGATAGGATAGAATTTCTTTGTCCTTTTGAAGGCAGGCATGATTATATGACTTGATTTGGCTAGTAAAGTGTGATTGGAAAGGATGTGTGTCCCTTCCAGACAGAAGGCTGTGAGAGCCAGTGCATAATTTTCCACCTTCCCTTCCCATAGCCTGAGCAACAATAACTGACAACATTGGATTGTGTAACTGCTAGTGGAATGAGCCCTTGAATCTGGATAACATAGAACTGAGCCTCCCATGACCCATAATAAACTTGTAGCCTAAATGAGAAATAAGCCTTCGTTGTTCCGCGCTTTTAAGAGTTTATGATTGTTTACTAAAGCAACATAATTTAGCCCATCCTATGTTATATAAATGATAATAGTAACTCCAGAGACGGCATTGGCCATCCTCTTTAAGAGCTAGAAAAGATTCCTTTTTTTTCCCATTTTTTAAATTGAAGTATAGTCAGTTTACATTGTTGTATCAATTTCCGGAGAAAAGATTCTAAAGATTATAAAGTGTAAGTAGTGCAATTATAAATCTATCACAAAGAAAAATGGTGGCTTATTTAGGTATAATAAAATAAGAACTAGAATAAGAATATACTATTTTGGAAGTAGAGGATAAAATTACCAGTATAAATTTTTGAAAGATGATATTATTGTCTATCTAAAAACCCGAAACAACTGAAAAATTATTAGAAGTCAACAAGATGAAGGTATTCAAAATTAATGTTCAGAAATCAACATTTTTTTCTTTGATATCAACCATAGGTAATTAAAAAATTTCATGGAAAAAAGATCAATCCTTTTCAAAATGCAATACCCTGTAAAAATTCCAGAAGGCTCCATAAATAATTGTTTTAAAGTTTTCAAGAAGAAGCACTAGAAGGGTAAATAAGACACTAATTAAAATGGTTACCTATGGGGAGTGGGGGTGAATGGGGTGAGGAAGGGGTGGGGAGAGGCAGGACCACTGTGTATATCCATCACTATAGATTTGGCCTTGTAGTCAGGTAAATGCATCATTTTTTTAATAATATAAACATTCAATCATATACCAGTTTGAAGAAAATGAGCATGGATATTGGATCATGTGGAGAAGTAGTTTTAATACTAAAAAATAGGGAGAAACTGAAAAGGAAAACATGGTTAGATTTGACTACATACAAATTAAAGATTCTGTGTGTTAAATGACACCATGAGTTAAGCCAAATTAAATAACAAATAGTGAAAATATTTGTTTTATATATATATATAAAACCAAGGAGATATTAATATATATTCATAATATTTTCAACTCAAAGAAAACTATGTGTACTCCAACAGAAAAGTAGACACAAGACATAAAAGATAATTTACATATAAAATAATATAAGTGACCATCTAGCCAAAGGAACACAAAGACCAATCTCACTAGTGATAAAATAAATAATAATTAAGATGAGACATGCCTTTTGGCTTATCAGCTTGGCAAGGAATAAGAAGAAAGCTAATACACAGTGTTGATGGTATTGTGATAAAATGGACAGTTCTATAGCAAAAAAGTGAAAAAGAAGATGACAAAAATGTTTGTATTTTCCAATCCAAAAATACAGGCATATATGTTTAGAATAAAAAATCTGGAAAGAAATACACAGAATGTTAACAATAGTTACATACAGTTGGGCATGCATAATCTATATTTTTTACTTTAACTTTTTAATGTATTTTCCCAAATTTCCACTACAAACATGGACTATATATTTTTTGGTTTTATTTATTTATTTTAATTTTCTTTTATTATGGTAAGAACACTTAACATGAGATCCTCTTCACAGTTTTTAAGGGAACAATACAATATTGTTGACTGTAAGTACAGTGTTGCACAGCAGAATGCTGGAACGTATTCATCATGCTTCCCTGAAAGTGTGTGCTTCTTGATTAGTAAACCTCCCCATTTATCCCTCCCCCCAGCCCCAGGTAACTACTATCCCATGCTTTGAGTCTATGAAGTTGACTATTTTAGACCAGTATTTGTCTTTCAGTGACTGACTTATCCCCCTTAGCATAATGTCCTCAAGGTTCATCTGTGTTGTTGCCCATTTTTGTCTTTTTGAGGGCAGAATAGTATTCCACTGTATGTATAAAGCATATCTTCTTTATCCATTCATCTGTCAGTGGACACTTAGGTTGTTTCCACATTAGCTGTTGTGAACAGTGCTGTAGTGAACACAGGAGTGCAGATATCTCTTAGAGATCCTGATTTCAGCTCTTTTGGGTAAATACCCAGAAGTGGGATTTGCTGGATTGTCTGGTAGTTCCATTTTTTTTTTTTAACATTTTTTATTGATTTATAATCATTTTACAATGTTGTGTCAAATTCCAGTGTAGAGCACAATTTTTCAGTTATACATGAACATATATATATTCATTGTCACATTTTTTTTTCTCTGTGAGCTACCATAAGATCTTGTATATATTTCCCTGTGCTATGCAGTATAATCTTGTGAACATGCACTAGTTTTATAGAAAGAAAATGTCATTTTTTAAAAAGAATGTGCAGTAAGAATCTAAAAGTCCCCCGAGTCCAGATTTCCTCATATTTTCGATAACCTCCTGCTTTTCATCAAATTCTAATTGAACTTTATTTCCTGAGGCTGCCATCATTGAAGAGAACTTTTTAAATATTCTTGTTTAAATTATTTGTAAGTTAATTATACAAATGGAGCAGAAGTGTTTCCCCTGTTTTCATTGCATTGTGAATTCACTTGTTCAGACTGCATACTCAGTGATGGTTACTAACCCTATTCTTTGGGACAAATATATTTGGACCTCAAAACAGTGAATTTCAAAAGAAACTTTGGGGATACACCCAATTTGTAAGTAGCTAGTGCTTCCAGATCTTGTAATTTGAATTTCTAATCATTTATTATTCTTTAAACTTCCACAGGGGACTTTAAGGGTGTCTTCTTATCTCCAGTAAGAGACTGCACGCTGCTCTGGAGGGACAGGTGTACACACGCTCGGCAGATGGGATTGTTACCTGTGCTTGCAAGAGTATCTATTAGGCTGTCAACAAATGCTGGCAGAACAGAGTAGAAAAGTCTTGGTTTGGAGGAAGGCATGAGGTTGCTGCAGAGAGGAGAGCCCGATGCAGACAGACTACATTCCAGCAGTTTCCAGCTGAGGGTCTGGCAGTATCTTTCTGGTCCCTTTGCCTAGATACAGTGAGCAGACTGTGTTTTACTTCAGTGGGGAAAGTTTGGAAGCTAAGCCCCCCAGCTTCCCCTCAGGCCTGTTTGCTCTCTCTCACTTGTGCACACCTGTTGAGATCTAGAACTCCTGATCCAGGGAGGGGCTGTTCCTGAACTCTGAGTTTTGTGTGTCTCAGACTTGAGCCTTCAAGGACATACCCCTCCCAAGGTCAGCTGGCTTTCCGATGAGACATCCCAACTGTAAAGTCCCTTCTCTCACTCTCTCTCTGTCAAAGTACTCAGAGAAGTGCCCTTTAATATTTTGTTCCTCCTAAAAATTCACCATTAGAATTAAGCCAGCAGTAACATCAAATTAAAATTTTACGATGTTTTGCAGGATACTCAGCTCTCAATTTACCCATGTTTTATACCAGGGAGATTGACCCTGTCTTCTTTCTAAAATTAAGTAGTAAAAACCTCTACGTTTTCCAGGAATTTTCTCTCCAAGGGACACAGGCTTTTACGCAGAAGGCTCTTACTTCATGTGACAAGAATTTTAGCGGAGCAAGGGCTGTGGTTCTGATAGTTACTCTTCTTTTCTTACCACTCAGCCAGCTCCTGGTTGACCTGGGGCTTGTTTGCCGGTGAGAGGTTTGACATGCCGAGCCCCCCAGAACATTTCTATCTGCATTTAGATCTTAGAGGCTGTGGTGTCCATTCATTTTTGAGAGGCTGAAGAGCCCCCCCGCCCCAGGAGGGAAAAGGTGGCTAGTACTCTGATCATCTCTGAAGCTCAAGGTAAGGGCACTAGTTAAAAGGGACCTAGAGCAGTTGTTCCTTAACGTGTGAACCACAGACCACCTGGATTGAAATCACCTGCGGAATTTGTTAAAATGGCATATTCCTGGGCCGGACCCCAGTCAGTTCCTGGGGAGTGGAGCTTTAGGATCGAGATTTATAACCAGAGTCGGGAAATCAGCTCTAGAGGTTTTACGCCAAGTCTGGTTCTATTTTCACCACACGGGATGCCTCTCATCATTATCTGCCTTGTTTGGCAAAATGCTTGGCCCCTGTCTTCTCTAGGAGTGGTAACAGTGACCCAGCCACAGCCTTGCAGGCATGCTTTCAATTTTCTTTCACTCTGCAGGTATGTTTTGAGAACCTCCTCTGTTCTAGATAATGGAAAACATCAAGAAATCCAAGGATGGCGTCCAAAGCTGCCTTTGGGCCCAGCAGCTGTAGTACAACCATTTATATCATCGCTGAAAGGTTCCTTGCCTCTTCCACTTCTGTTGGAGTCTGTGTGCTAGGAAGCCCTTCCCCCTGGACCCTACCCCACTGAGTAAGCAGGGCCCCCATCCAGCCCTCTCTCCGCTGTGACGGAAGCTGGGCTGGGGCACACCCACTTGGTATTTGGTGGTGGCAGCAGCGGCAGCAGCTGTCACGGCAGAGGGTGTTTGATGGATGGTGAGCTGTGGTGGGAAGTGGGACCTGTAGCCCATGTGCACTGGCTCATCTGTTTTTCACTTCGGTTCAGGCACTCTGGGTTTAGATTTAATTTTTCAACATCTCAACAGCTTCTCAGTTTGTCCAGGAGGTCCAAAACAACAAAAGACTTCTCTAAAGTCAGCAAGAAGCCTTGGGTTATTCCCAGAAATACTGACTGGACCTTTTGGAATCTCATTGCATGCGTATTTCTCCTTTGTCCCCACCCACAACCCCTTCCTTCTTGTTGGCCCTGAAGGGCCCATTGCTGGCGTCTATCCAGCTGCAGTGCGTACTTTGCTTGTTTGTTGTTCTCCATCTTGCTTGGGGTCAGTAGTTGCAGGAGCAACTTCGGAGGTATATTGTTCTCCACAAGACAGGAGAAACAAGGAATAGTCCCTGCAGAAGTAAACAAGGGAAGTAAGTATAAGAAAAGTCTCCCTCTAGGGGTGTTGAGAGTCCCTTTTGAGGCTTCTTAGACTCCTTACACTGCTCCATTTTTGTTTTTCTATCATCTGTCAAGCATTTTCTAAGTGCTTCACCCTGAATATTCACTACAACTCATTTTACTGATGAGGAAACTGAGGCAGAGTGAGTTGTTCAAATTCACATAGGAGGTGCTGGAGCCAGGATTCACACCCAGACACTGCAGCCCCAGCCTCTGCACTCTTAATGGCTCTTCTTATTGCCTTTCTCAAGGGATTCTGCATGTCCATCCACATCCTTTTAAATGCCTGACTACTGTATTTCACCTTTTCAATCCCTTCTGCCTGATCCTTGACCCTCTGGGCCAGATGTTGACTCATTAAAAGCCAGAAACCACAGAATTCTGCATGCAGCATTCCCAAGGAGTAGAGGGACTCCCAGGAGAAGGGGATTTTGCCCTCCCTGCCTTGGCAGTGAGCCAGAGGGGCACTGAGATTGGTGGAAACTATCTATCTAACTATATACATCAGGGAGAGGCTGGCTTATTGGCTGGTCCACAGTGAAAGGATCTGGACCTAGCACTGTCCAGCGATGCTTCCAAGGCTCTGGAGGCAGAGGCAGACAGGTAGAATTGAGGCCAGGAAGAATACGGAGGGGCGAGGACCTCTTAGAACAGTGGGGGACCATGCCCCAGAGGCATAGATTGCATAGATTGTGGAGCCCAAGGGACACAACTTCAAATCCAGATGGTTGCACTCACTGGATGTGTACTCTGACGCAAGTTGGTTAACTTCTCCAGGCCCTAAGTGTAGCGACTGCTTCACAACTCTGCCGTTGCAGTTAAATAGACTAATGTGAATCTTACCCACAGCAGAAACTTAGTACATGGGGCCATCAAGAAGCTCCTTCTTTTTTTTTTTAACTTTTTTTTTTTCACTTTATTTCATTTTTTGTGTGGGGGAGGTACTTAGGTTTATTTATTTTAATTTTTTTTAATGGAGGTACTGGGGATTGAATCCAGGACCTCGTGCATGCCAAGCACACACTCTGTCACTGAGCTACACCTTTCCCGCCTCCCTTCTGCTCTTGACTAGCTGCTATAGAAGTGTGGAGGCTTTTTAGATCTTGGCTATTTGCACACACTGATCAAAGCATGGCAGTGGCTGGGGAAAAGATCTCGAAGCAGATTATTTGGCTAATAGACATTTCTTATAACATTTTATTTTTCTAGAAAGAAACCATCAATATACTGGTCATCCATATACTGACAACGGAAAGCTTTGCCTTTGTCCATGCTCTGGCTGACACTGATGGGCAGGCTGAGCGCAGCAGAGCGGGTGGGGCAGGCTTGCTGGCTCTGGTACAGCCTGACCTCCTCACCAGGGCACTGTCCACTCTTACCCCTGTTAGATGAGACATTTTTGTGGTCTGGGTTCTTTTGTTTCACCAGCATAAGGGGCTCGGATTGTGTCCCTCCAATGAGCTAGTTTGCCTTTTTATAAATAATCTCAGCTTTCGGTTGTTTCGTCCCTAGGTTAAACCTTGTGGGCTCATCCATCTCAATTTGCTTTTCTCTGCAGGGTTTGTCAACACTCCCTTTTGCAAGTCTTCTTTCAGGGGTTTCTTGTTCTCTCTCCCACGTTGTTTATTAGAATGCAAAATGAAATCTAAGGGAGCAAGTACTGACACTGGGGCACCCTGCTAAGCACCTCCTGCTGGAGACTTGCCAGAGCCTCACCTTCCCTTCAAAATCTTTTATTAGTATTCAATCCATGTGACTTGCTCTCCCTGCCAATTTGAACCATGTTAGCAATTAAAATTTCATGAGTTGCTGTATGAAATACTGCAACTTGAGTCCAAAAATGCAACATCTGCTGTGTTTCTTTTCTCCTATCGTATGATTACCCCTTCCAAAACAAAAAACAGGATATCATGTTGTTTTGCATTCTTTGTCCTTAAGCAAGCCTTTTTGGTTATTGCTTGAGAATTCCACTGTTTTAGATACATTTACAGATCATATTTTTACCCATCACTATCCTTACTGTGTTAATTACAGACCTGCAGGTGCTGGTTAATTCCAGGACAACTGTCCAGACATTTCCACCCCTCTGCTTGCCAATAAATTCTGAAAAATAATGAAGCCTTTCACTGGTTTCTTACCCCAGTCTTTGAACATCCCAAACTACTTATTACCTGGCCCCTTTGATTTGTAAATGTTCAGGTTTTCCAACCATTGCTCTTTGTATTATTTTCCATCGGCTCTATTTGTAGAGTCTTTGAAGTAATACCATGGTATCCAATTTCTTTTATTTAGAAAAGTCCTTATCTGAGAGCAGTGGTTTTTAGCTCAGGTTAGAACCCTGGGTGGAGCCTTTTAAAAATACAGATGCCCAGCTCTCCCCTCCCTGCGGAAGTATTCCCATTTGGTAGGTTTGGGGTGGGCTCTGGGCATCTATATTTTTCCTTTTAATTAAAGTATAGTCAGTTTATAATGTTTTGTCAATTTCTGGTATACAGCATAATGTTTCAGTCATTCATGTACATACATATATTCTTTTTCACTGTAGGTTACTATGAGATATTAAATATAGTTTCCTGTACTATACAGTAGAAACTTGTTGTTTATTTTATATATAGTGGTTAGTATCTGCAAATCTCAAACTCCCAATTTATCCCTTCCTACTTTCTTTCTCCCCTGATAACCATAAGTTTGTTTTCTATGTCTGTGAGTCTGTTTCTGTTTTATAAATAAGTTCATTTGTGTCTTTTTTTTTTTTTTTAGATTCCACATATAAGTGATATCATATGGTATTTTTCTTTCTCTTTCTGGCTTACTTCACTTAGAATGATGATCTCCAGGTCCAACCATGTTGTTACAAATGGGATTATTTTATTTTTTAAATGGCTAAATAGTATTCCATTGTATACATAAATCACATCTTCTTTATCCAGTCATCTGTTGATGAACATTTAGGTTGTTTCCATGTCTCGGGTATTGTAAATGGTGCTGCTGTGAACATTGGGGTGCATGTATCTTTTTGAATTAGAGTCCCCTCTGGATATATGCCCAGGAGTGGGACTGCTGGATCATATAGTGAGTCTATTTTTAGCTTTTTGAGGACTTTACAATACCATTTTCCATAATGGCTGTACCAAACTAAAAATGTTTTTAAAAGCTCTTGAATTGATTTTAAGGGTATCTGGGTGGAGAGCCACATTATGGAGTGAGTTCCAGGTCTGCAGAGTCTAGACCAGGGCTGGTCCTTGGGCATGGGTCCTGGGCTCCAGCCTCTGTTACCTCTCCCTGACTGGAGGAGGGTCCATTTGAGCTGGAACATGGGCACGTGGGGAAGGTGAAAGACAATGATGAGAGGAGGGCTTTCTAGGTAGAGAGAAGAACACGATGAATAGCCCAGAGGCAGGAAAGCAGAAGATCCTTGGTGGTGCAGGGACTAGCCTGGCTGAGATGGAACTGAGGAGGGGCTGCTTGATAGGGAGGAAGGGGAGTCGGGACTGGATGTGGGTCAGGTCCTTTATGTTGGGAGCAGCAGTAGAGGCCAGCCCTGTGCTATTGCCAGGAAGGAGGTTTTGAATCCCAATGATGTCACCTCCATAATAAAGCCAAGTCCTATCTTTCTTCTTGTCATTATTTCCAGGACACACTATTTAGAACCCAGAGCTTTTTGAAGCCACTAAGAATGCACTGTGTTTTTCATGCTTTTTCTTAGGGATATTAAAATACTAATGGCTTCCTTCAGACATTTTGCCGGGAGGCCTGGCTCCCATTAATGGGATCCCCTGGGTCAATACACTTTGCACCAGGAACCCTCCCTACCTCCCAGCCAAGGCAGCCGACAACAGCAAACTACAGGTGGGGGTCCCTACTCAGGACGGGGTTTCTGCCAGTGCCTATTCTATTTTATTTTTTGCTGAGCTTTATAGGTTCCCCTTACAAGATGAGGAATGGTAGTCTAAGAAATGAAGAGCTTGTTTGTATTTTCATCTTTCTCCAAATGTACTTGGACAGACATTACTATCTACATTTTATGGCCAAGAACATTGAGACTTAAAAGAGGTTAAATAACTTGCCTGCGGTCACAAAATAGTAAGTGGTGGAACTAGGGTGGAGAAACCAAGTCTCCCTGGCCCCGAACCCGTGCTTTTTCCATTACACCACTGCTGCTGTCTTGGTGGAGGATTGGCTAGGGGCTGTGGCAGCATCCCTGGTGAGGTTAACCCTCATTTGCATTTTTAATCAGACAGTAGTCTAATGGCATGTCTAGGCTTATTGGAGGAATTGAGGCAAATTTCAAACAGCTTAAGTGCATGTAGTGTCTGGGAGATTAATAATGAGGCAAAAGTTGGGACGGTTGCAAAACCAACTTTGCTCACTTTGCATTTTTGCCCGGGGCTGCAGTAGCACCCAGGGCTGTTGTTCAAACTGAGATGTCAGCCCTTCTTTGGAATCCTTACTCTCTGCTCTCTCCAGTTCCATCTTGTCTTCCTGCTTGACAGAGGAGGAGAGGGAAGCAGATGTAGCTCTGCAGGTTTTCTTAAGTTGTTCCAGGTAATCCTTCTCTCAGGATGTTCCTGGCTGGTGCTTCCCTTTCTCAACACTTCTGGGAACATCTAAGCGATGGATGAGCCCTCAGCCCTGCTGTGTCTGACAGTGTTGTTCGGTCTACCAGGTGTTGTGGGATAATCTAATAAATCTCTGAGCGGCTGGACTGGAATGTGCATGTGGATAAGGCCTAGGTCCCTATATCTCCAGCATCCAGACTAGTGCCTGACACACAGCAAGTGCTTTAAAACTATTTGTTGAGTAAACACAAGTGTTCTAGCTCCACGTGGGCTTTTCTGCCACTAGTGGTTCTACAGCAAAGGGACTTCCCTGGTCCCACAGACAGAATGGAGAAGAACTGAATCTATTATACCACCCTTCTCTTTCACTGTTAGTTTTCTTATTTTACCATGCAGTCACCTTAGGGTCTCTTTGTCTCTTGGAGTTCTGCAACCAATTCCCCTTGGTATAGTCTTGCATTTTAATCACATTATAGAGAAAAATGAGGTGAAGAGGGGAGGAGAGGCAGCCAAATTTGGTGACTTCTTGAGAACACAAAGTCACTCGCCTCGTCTGCTTTGAGGAACTCCTCACCCACTGCAGGGCTAGGGCATCCTTGGCTGGAAAGGGCAGGGCGGGGACTGTCACTCCTCAGTGAAGTTTGGCCACAAAGAAGACAAAGACAGGGCTCATCTCTCCTTGGGGTTTAAGTGTCGTCTCTCTACAGACAGGCTGTAGTCACGGGAGTGTGGACTAGTGGTTGGGGATGATGTGTTAGCCTTAAATTTCACTCCATAAAACCTTCAAATTATCCATCCAGGTGTTTGAACTATTTTGCGGGTGAGGGCAAAAAACTGGGAAAATGAGAATATTTGATTTTTATTCAGACCTAGAAAATGTCAGGAGCCTGGCGGCAGAATGGGGTCAGATTCTTTGCACTGCTTTGGTGTGGTTGGGCTCTGCTGAGGGTGAGAGAATATGCCCTGGGGATTATTTAAACATGAAACATAACTTAGCATCATGATTAGTTTATCCAAAAGTAAAACATTACATTTAAAGAGCACTCCCCCTTCCTCAATATTAGGGCTGGGTTACTCCTTCCCGTTGCCTAGAAATTCTTGGTGGTGTCATCTTCAGTGAGTTCCTTTTATTTGAATTCTTTTCCTCTCCTGCTTGTGATATAGGTCTGAGGATTGTTGGGTTTGAAGTGGGAATGATTAAGCAAATTCCTTCTCACTGAATTGTCATAGTAAGCCAAAGAAATCAGAAGTCTTCAAGAGTTAAGTTGTTAACTAGGAAAAACCAACTAAGGCAAAGCAAACCAAGGGAGAGCAAATGAGAGCAGAGCAAAACCACACATCTCCGAGACACTTACCCACTGTGGAATGGAATTCCAGAGGGCCGCACGGTAGCTTAAAAACTTAAATTCATACCAAATTCTGTTCCACATGAAGCTTGCCAAATGGTCATTTACACTATGCTTGAAATATCCTAGTCTGGGAAACTCACTATCTTCATATATTCCTTTCAAATTCTTTTTCATTATAGGTTACTACATGATATTGAATATAGTTCCTTGTGCTCTACAGTAGGACCTTTTTGTTTATCTATTTTATATATAGCAGTTAGTATCTGCAAATCTCAAACTCCCAATTTATCCCTCCACCCTCCCCTTTCCCCCCTGGTAATCATAAGTTTGTTTTCCATGTCTGTGAGTCTGTTTCTGTTTTATAAGTTCATTTGTATCATTTTTCAAGATTCCAAATATGAGTGGTATCATATGGTGTTTTTCTTTCTCTTTCTGGCTTCACTTAGTATGATAATCTCTAGGTCCATCCATGTGGTTGCAGATGACTTTATTTTATTCTTTTTTTATGGCTGAGTAATACTCCATGGTATATCACTATCTTTTATTTTATCTAAAAATCAGTATGGCTGTGAGATAGAATTTTGCTCAATTAAACAAAATTTGACTGTTTTCTTGGTGTTTCCCCATATATTTATCATCTAATTTCTCTTACACTTGACAGTTCTTCAAGTAATATGTTTGTGGGGCATTTCTGGTTTTAGGGTATTCTATCCTGCTGTTTTCACTTAAATTATACTTGTGAACACTTTCCTATGTCACTATGTATTTTTCAGAAATATAAGTTGTGATTTGCAAAGAGTTCTGTATCATTATTTCATTTATTACCCTCCTATTTAACATTTATGTTCTTTATAGTTTTAAAAATTATAGTGTCACAACAATCTCAAAACTCTGATTTCATCTCTCGTTATTTCCTTAGATGGTCTTAGAGGTAAGACTACTTGGTCAAAGTGTACAATTTTTTTTTGGATTTTAATGTATATTGTGTTTCAGATTATGCTCTAAGGAAATAGAGGTTTGCATGTAGGAAGTTTATTAGGGAGCACCTTCAACATCTGTGAGAGAGCGGGGAAGGATGGGGCAGAAGAAGAGGTTAAACTACGATGTACCACAGTAATGCCTCAGCTGATCCTGGGAAGGTCTGGGATTTGGAGGTTCCTTTAGAATTGTCCCAACCTGAGGCCAAGAGGCCGAGGCTTTGTGCCTTCATGTTGACTACTCATTGGCTGCAGGTTGCCTCTGGGGAGCGGGCATGTGGTTAGGTGAGGCCTCTCCCTTTAGCTAGGAGCAATTCCTGGAGAAGGACTCAATTGCTAGCTGTCAGTAGCCAACAGTCCTGGCAGCTGGGGGACTGAGTCCTCAGAACTGAAGGGGAGAATTTGGTTGCATGTCATAGCATCTACTGAAGTTACCCCTTGAACCTCCTGGACAAGAAATACTTGTTTCTTATAAAAAAAAAATTCATCCTATCTGGGAACAGATCCTTTAGCATTCTGGTCAGCCTCTTTTCCAAGGGAAATGTACAAGAGGAAGTTTAATGGTGCAAACTCAATCTCTCATTGATATAGCTTTCTCAGGGACACCTGACACTCATCAAATCCTTCCCCTACAAGCTTTTGTACATTCTCCTTCTCCATGGCCAGCAGTTCTGCTGGCTGGGGGCTTACCTGGTAGGTGACCCAGATCCTCATCCTTGAGAGATCTGAGCACCTGGTCATCATGCTCTTCTCAAGCATGACTACTGCTCTTATCCATTTACCATTACAATAGGATAAGGGATTACCAAGAGATGCCCCAGAGGTCTTTCTCAGTGCAAAACATAGTCCTCTCTGTCCCCATTATGTGACAACAGCCAAACCTTCTTCTGATGACCAGGGTCAACTGCTCCTGCAGGGATGGTGATGCCTTCCTTTGCCTGTTGAACTGTTGGCACAAGAGGTCCAAAGTACCTGGGTAGTGGTTGTAGCTTAAAGCTAATAGATTCTTGCAGTGCCTGTGGTGGAAGTATTTCTGTTCTTGGAACCAGAATCTCTAGATCTGGAGAGCCTAGAGTTTCAGTGATGAAAGAAACAAATTCCCTGGGTAGGTCATGGTATGGGATGGTAAGTGGGATTACCCCTTCTTCTCTTCCCAACCATGTATTTTATATAGAGAGGACACAGTATCTTATAATTCTCATTGATTAAGGGTGTTCACTGCATCCTTCAGGATGACAACCCATCCTTAAGTATCATCTCTAATGTGGTGCTTTAGTAGCACCTTCAAAAGGCCGTTCCTTTACTCTGTAAAGTTAGGAGCTTCTGGGTGGTACAGTATATGACAAGACAGTGGATCCCATGATCCTGTGCTCACTACTCTTCCACCTTTGTTTTAAGTGAGTTCCTTGGTATCATATGATGCTATGTGGCATTCTGTGTTTGTGACCTAAACGTGGGGTAAGCCCTTACAGAGTGATGCTGGATGAGGCTTTATGGGCAGGAAAGGCAAACCTGTACCCTGAGGATATGTTCATTTCATTCAAGATGGACTGCTGGCTGTTCCATAGAGAAAGGGGTTCAATGTAATTGGTGCACCCCAAAGTAGCTGGTCAGTTTCTTTGAAGAATGGTCTGGACCAGAAGCTTGGCAATAATCTCTGTTCCTAGTAGTCTGGACATCTAGCAGCAGCAGTAAGATAGGCTGGCTTTTTTATAAGCTGGATTCAGGCATAGCCTCCATCTCTGCCACCATGAGTACTCTATTCATACGCCTGTTGTATCTGCAAATGGGAGAGGCTGTCTGACATCAACTGGCCAAGTCATTCTATCGACTTGACTGTAAAGTGCCTCTTCCATGGTGAGTGCTCTTGTTGGTGGGCATTAACACAGGGTACAGAGATCTTCACACTTTGTGTCCAGCTCCGTATTCCTCTTTCCCAGACCTCCTTGTCCTACATCCTTTAATCTCCTTTCAGGCCACTAACAAACCAGCCAAGTTATTGACCACTAATCATAAGTCTCTATGCATTTCACAAAGTGAGTGACTAGGAGTATCACCTAAAGTCCATTGGGAGGATGTCCCCTCACTGCTTTTGAGATTCTCAGAGTCACTCCTGAGTGGGACTGAGAACACTGAAGTCCATTTCTGGTTTACATCCAAGCTGATGTATCTGTGAACAAAGCTTGGCTTTTTCCCTCCTCCTTGAGCTGGACACCAGGGGCCTCCATGCAGCCACAGGTGATGAATAACCCTGTATCCATCAGTCTCCAAAGTGTCGGTATGTTCCCTTTTCCTCAGTTTACGGTTACTTGTCAATGACGATGGACCCTTTGGAGAAGACTGAGGCAATCATGACCTTACACACCTGCTGAGGCATTGCAGGGTCCTTCTTTCTGGGGACTTGGCCTCTCCTTCAACCAGAAGGTGGAAGATCTGAGAACTGGTTTAGTCCTGGAAACTGGGCAAGGGATCACAACTTTTTGTTGGGTGGTTGCCCTTCGCCTCCTGATCCTCCAGTCTTGGTTTGACTATTCAGATTGAGAAATACTCTTGTTGACAGCCCATCTTTCTTGTTCTCAAGGATGCTATGTTCTACTAACCATTCCATAATTCCCTGCATGTCAGCCACCCCTGGCTGCTACTCTAGTTTTGCTGCTCAGTACAATTACTGCATTCATCTTGTTTCTGACAGTTTAGTGCTGCCATTTGGCCTCTATTGCGTTTATTATTTCCTTTCATCGCCACTGCTCTTGGGGAGCACAGTTCTGTGACAGCATCTGCTGTGGCCCAGCCTACCACCGAGGCACCACCGAGGCACCACCGAGGCACCACCGAGCTCCTTGCTTCTGCTACTGCTTCCCCCCAGCATATTTCTCATCACTCTGGCAGATGCAGTGTCCTGCTGGCTTCCTACAGAACATAATCCGCCGGTAGGTTCCAGCTTCCATTGTATGCCCCACCTCATGCCCACTTCTTTGTGCCTGTGATTTCTTCTTCCATAGTGTATCATGGTGGCCTGGCTTTTTAATTTTACCTTCTGTGAGCCATTGCTTTATACTAGTTTCCAAGAGCCAACCTAGCAGAATGTTATCATCATCTGCCTAGGTGCTCATTTAAGAGGGTGCTTTCATAGCAACGAGCTCTTGCCCTTCTTCAAATTTATTTTCCACTCCCCCTGTTGCATGTTGACTGGGACTCTTTAGGGTATGGGCTCTCTCCTCTCCTTGCAGACCTAGCACTTTCCTGGCCAGGTTTGGTTACAACTTGACTTTCCGGTGGCCAGTAGAGAGAGATGGGGCTAGATCCCGAGGGGCACCAGGTTGTCTTGTGAGGCAGAGACCCCTGTAATGTCTTCAAGTAAGGGAGGAGGCTTAGTCTTTTACAGAAATGAGGCTCAGGTCAATTGTGTATCTCCGGAAAAGCAAAGTTTTCTTTCTCTTCTGTGAAATTAGCATCCTTTGTAGCTCTAACTGCACCACCCTTGGGTAATTTCCCTTCGGCAGTAGCAAGCTACAGTTTAGCTCTGCTGTCCACTCCAACCTTAAATTGCCAAGGGCACCAATAAATCATTTTTTACTTTGCTCCCTTCTTACTCCATTCCTGGTACCTCCCTCCCTTAGGGCAGGCAGAGTTATTTGGAAATTCTTGGAAAATTGCTGCCAGTGGACTAGTTCCTCCAAACAGTTATTGGTTTGTTGTCCATCCAGTAAATAGAAAACTTGGAAACATTTTAGAGAATTTCTCACCTATTCTACCTTCCAGTCTCTGTAGCAGGGCCAAACTGGGATTGCACTCCAGAATGTGAACACAGGAAATGAGCTTAGGAACCACCTAGGTCTGTTGGTTCCTGGGCATTCTTGAGATTGGAGAATGTTTCTGTCTGGCCAAAAATACTCAGCTGGCTGCAGGCCGTGGAGGGCAAGGCAAGGACAGCTCTTAAGACAGAAGCAAAACTGTACCCTGTGTTCTGAGTCTACCATGAAAACAAAACAGGAAAGGACACATATCTTTCAGGCCCTGCGTTAATTCTGTGTGAAGATGAAATGCTGTAAAGGTCACATATTCATGAAGGAACGTTCTCCATCAGCTGCCAAACTAGTTGCGGTTGCCTTTCTGTTGAGAAAGTTAAAGTTCATTCTTTGGGATCTTTGGGTGGTCATTCAGCTCAACAATGCAGAGTCTTTGTTTCTTTGACTTTATGTTGGACTCTGTGGCCTTTGACCCAAGACAAGGCAACTTTCTCCTCTCTCTGAGATCATTATCACATCTGGTTTGTCAAAATGATAGATATTTTTCTCTTTGGGAAAAGGTAATATTTGATTTCCTTACATTATGGGACACCAAAAATTAGGGAATCAGAAGACCGGCTTTACTCTACAACTCTTTTTACCCCAACGCACTTAGAATCAATATTTTTCTGGGAGAAGTAACATGTTGCCTTATTCATAAAAGTCTTATCAGAGAATATTTGACCCGAAAATGCAATACCATTTTAGAGTGAGGATGTTGGTTCTCTCCTGTTTAGAAGATTTTCTGTTTCCAGCTAAGCCTCAGCTGAAATGCAGTGGGATTGACCCAAATCCTGGGCAAGCCCTGATAGGAAACATCTCCAGGGACCTCTAAACCTCATGTAAAGGACTCAGAGCCATAGACCTATGAGGAGTGAGGAGAAGGAGTGAGGAGAAGATGTGCTAACTCAATATGAAAAATGATAGAAACAGTGGGGGAACCCCAAACCAAAAATCTCTGCAAATCTTTATCAGTGAGAGGTTCTTGGGGGAACTGAAGAATGGCCTTTTTACAGTTTTATAGAGTGGAAAATAGTCTCACCTATCCTTTTTTGCCTAACTGCTGCATCCTCTCTAACCAAAGTACAGGTTTAGGCTACGAATCCCTAAACCTCCAAGAATTGGACTATGGACAGTGACTCCTGATTGATAGATTTATAGCCCATTGGTTCTAAATGCCCAAAGGCGCCCAGGCTACAGATGAAACTCAGCAAGAACAAGACCCCCACAGTCCAGCTCTGGCCCAGTCAAGCCAGGGAACTGAAGTTCTTCTATTAATGCGCAACATTATCAGACTTCACTTATATTTCAGTAGCATTTCTGACACCACCTTTCCATGTGGTTCCATCAAGATGGCGAAGACTCTGCTTGACTAGTGCTTCCAGCTAATGATTGCCTTTATTTGACTCAGAAATAATTGATCTCTTCCTGCCAACAGAGTAGTTGAGATTAGGAAATATTCCAATTGAAAGAGAAGATGTTATCATTGATCTGAAAATGTGGACTTTCCTCCCTGCCTACTGCTTCTTATCTTCCTCCCTGCCCCTTCCTCCTCCATCCTCAGCCCACTTGCTCTCTCCTTTCATGAGTGTGTGAATTCTCCTCTGGAGAATTCTCCTCTGGAGCTAGGAAAAACTCGGTAGAGCTGCTGCCCCTGCCAAGCTACAAGAATGCAAGGATCCTGGGCTGGGTAGGATCACGGTGCACATTTTTAACCAGGGTTGCAAATAGCAGGTTGGCTAGAAGGAATTTGCAAATCATCATTGTGTTGAGAGTGAGAAGAAAGGGTAGCAGAAGTCAAAACTGGCTAGTGTCTAATGTCAGGTTCAAGGGTATGGCAAGACCTAATAGGGAAGATGGGTTGTCAGAAGCTGAGAAGAGTTGGAATTGGGCAAGAAGCCAAATGTGGGTCCTAAAAGGTGAGAGTAGGTGAGAACTGATGCTGTGAGGTCTAATTACATGTGATCTGGACTGAATAGAACAGGGTCAGGCCTGCCGGACAACAGGGCCTGGCAGGCAGGATGATGACTTAAATTGCTTAGTTCTGACCCTCTGCCTGCTCTGGGAGCTCCTTCCTGGCCTCACTGGACCCGCTGTATACTCTAGACTGTGGTCAATGACTTCATCTTATCCAAAACCAGGACTCACTTAAATAGCAGTTTTTCTCTAAAGTACTTTTTAAGCTGTTTCTCTCTAACAGTGACAATAGAGCTATGTTATCACCTTAGAATCTCTCACAGAACCTAGCATCATCCACACTCAAATGATGGACACAGAGCAATTGAACTCTGGCTTCCTCGCAGCACCTGTGCTTACCTGTGCTTACTTCTACTGAGGGAAGGTAAAACTCCCCACAGGACCCATGCTTCTAAAGAACTACCTGGTAATTCTGGATTTGGAGGGGCCACACCACTTGCTTAGGACCCACCTTATTTTCTGGTATGTGACTCGGACGCTGTGCATTTAGGATTTATGTGCTGTGTGCCATCGGCCACACCGTTGGCTTCCAGATGCTAATCTGAGGCTTGTTCACCTCAACGATTGCCTTGGGCCTCTGGAACTGGGCTTCCTGTGGGCTTCCAGGCCTAACCCTCAAGCTCAGAGTGCATTCTGTCCACTTCTCTGGGCTCTGACCCTAGATTTGCCTGCAGTACCTTTCTCTACACACATTACTTTGGCCAGTGTTCCCAGTCTGACCAAACTTCCGCTTCATTGGTGTTTCTCAGATGGGAATCCAGTGATCATCTACATTAGTATAAGCTGGGAAACTGGAAAAAAAATATGGTATTCCTGCCTGGCCCCCACCCTAGTCCTGCAGAGTCAAAATCTCTGGGGTTGAGCCCAGGAATCTGTATTTTAAAATTTTGTCCAATGTTTTAGTGTTATTCTCTCAATTTTTTTTATTATTGAAGTATAGTCAGTTTGCAATGTTGTATCAATTTCTGGTGTACAGCATAGTGTTTCAGTCATAAATGCACATGCATATATATTAGCTTTCACATTCTTTTTCATTATAGGTTACTACAAGATATTGAATATAGTTCCCTGTAATATACAGACTTGTTTGTTTATTTATTTTATGTATAGTAGTATCTGCAAATCTTGAACTCCTGATTTATCCCTTCCCACCCCCTTCTTCCCCTGGTAACCATAAGTTTGTTTTCTATATCTGTGAGTTTGTTTCTGTTTTGTAAATAAGTATGTTTGTCTTTTTTTTTCAGATTCCACATATAAGTGATATCATATAGTATTTTTCTTTCTCTTTCTGGCTTACTTCACATAGAATGATGATCTCCAGGTCCATCCAAGTTGCTGCAAATGACTTTATTTTATTCTTTTATATGGCTGAGTAGTCTTCCATTGTATAAATATACCACAACTTATTTATCCAGTCATCTGTTGATGGACATTTAGGTTGTTTCCATGTTTTGGCTGTTGTAAATAGTGCTGCTATGGACATGGGGTGCATGTACCTTTCTGAATTAGAGAGGAATCTGCAGTTTAATGAGCCTCTGGTTGGGTTTTCGTCATGCTGAAGGTTTCACTCACCACCTGCTCAGCCCTGCCACTTCGATATGGCTTCTAGGTTTTGCCCCTCAGGCTTACTCCTTTCTTCAGCTACCCGGGACCTGGCTTGGGAATGCCCTCCTCTTGGTCTATCAGGTAGCCAGTTCCCCATCTGTAGGGAGGGTCCTAACCCCACTGGGTGCCTCTTTAGTTTGCTCCCCGTCTCAGTCGCCCTCTAGGGGAAGCCACCTCAGTCTGGAATGTATGTCAGCTGCTCTCAGAGGGACTGAGAGCCAGCCTGGAGTTGGAATGCATTAGCTATTGTTTTCCTTCCACTATAAAAGGGATGTAACCATGTGACATATAACAGAGTAATTGGAGACAGACTACAGCCTCAGTCACAAGTGGGAAAAATTTCTAGGGTCCATGTCCAAACAGAGGAGTGGGGTGGAGCTGGGAAGGCAGAGGCCCAGTTATTGAACAGAGAGCAGTTAAAGTGCCTGTGGGCTTTTTCCTGCTTTGTTTTCTCACTTTAAATAGATGATGACATGTAGAGACCATAAAAAAATAAAGGCAAGCTTTGCCAGTCCCCCCATGAAAGGGCCTTTTTAATCTTTCATTCCAGTGGGATCCTAACACGGGAAGCAGGCGGTGAGGAGAGCCTGGGCCTCTCTGGGGACTTCTGCCAAGGCTGGTTCAGCCACCAGGTCAGAGGTGGGAGGACAGACCCCGGTTAGTTCCTGCTGATGATAGCGCAGACCGCGGGGGCAGACATGCTTGTCACTGATGGGGGGACATGGGCCTCAGTGCGTGGGCTGCTCCTCACCTTTGTGTGCGGTGGGGCCTGGGAGGCAAGAGGGTGTTAGGAGGCCTGTTGATGGAAATCGTGGTAGAATTCTCTGTTTCAGAAGCCTCTCTAAAAGTGATAGCTTTGGGGCTTTACTGGGACGTTATCAAATCTGCGATCAGTGTTCTCAGGAGGGTAGCCCCTCCTTCATGTTTCTCCCCCTTTCTTCCTCTGGTCCTGTGACAGCAGGGAAGGGCTAGAAACTCTTGCTTCAGTGGGGCTTCTGAGAAACAGTTCCCAAATGAAACTCTCGGCTCTGTGCTCACTCATGTACTTGCTTATCAAAGGCTGCAATTGAAGAAGGGAGAGTCGCATGTGTTCAGACAAGTAGGGACAAACAGGCCTGTGAGGTCGGGGAACCACTGGTAGTGAAGGAAGGAGCTCAGAGGACTTCTGAGTTCAGTGGCCCAGGACGAGGGCCAGCCCTGGCTTCTCAGAGTATGAGAGCCTAGCCCACTCATCCTGCAGACATAGGCCCTTTGGACCCAATGACAGGCAGCCTGGGGAAAGCTATGACCTTAGCTTTGTATACCATGCAGAACATTCCATGATTCATGCATATGGTTGGTCCTCAAAATATAATTTATTATAATTTATTATTGCCTTTTAATGGGCTTTTTGGTTCATTAGCCAGCACGGAACTATGCCTTCTTTGTTTCATTCATTCACTTATTTGGCAAACATGAGATGTTGTAGGCGTCCTCCGCCTTCCTCCTCATAATGCTGAGTCAGAGGTGCCCCAGGACAAAGTCTCCTGGCCTCCTCCCAAGAGAGCGGTTCCCTCAGGTTCATGGGCATATTCTTCCCATGCACAGAATGAATGAATGAATGAATGAGCCTAATACAGGACCGGATCTCTATAGAGTTTTGCCTTATTCCTTATGTTTTTATGACTTGCGAAAAACATGCTACCTGTTTTGTAAGCAGCAGGTGTCCATCCTCCTCTGCAAAGAGAGATTTAAAAAACCAACCAGCCTCAAGATGGTTTCTACCCGTACTGTACTAGGAAAATGAACCCCTCTATGTAGGCATTTCTTGCTGTCCGGGGTTACTTGGCATCCTGTAGCAGGGAGATGTTGGGGCTGGAGATGTCATTTTGGGGATAAAGTTACAAGACTGGTGAGAACACCAGGGGACTGGACACAGAAAGAAGAGAGAAGAGGTTGAGGGACCAGGGGCCCTGTAACTTTAAGTGGTTGGGGAGATAGGGAGAAACCAGCAAAGGAGGCCGAGGAAGAACAGTCAGAGGGCAGGAGGAGAGGCTGGCATATGTGTGTTCTGGAAACCAGAGGAAGAGAGTATTTCAAGGATGAGGGAGTGGTCATCTGCGAAGAATGCTGCCGAGAGGTATAGAAAGACGAGGGTGAGCTGTGCCCCTGGGTCTAACAATGTGAACTTCTTGGTGACTTTGGAAAGGCCACTTTTGGTGACCAGCTGGGGGTGACAGCTTGATGGGAGTAAGTTCACAGGGTTCATTCATCTTTGCAGCTTCATGAAAGGGAACAAAATAAGAACTTCAAACACCTCTGTATGGACAGAGAGAACCCTCATCCTGCCTGTGTTATCTTCTCTTACATTCTTCCCAGAATTTTCTACACGGTCCTAGCTGATGGCAAGATGGATCCAACTCCAACCACGAGGAAGCGTGTCATCACATCTTGGGACTACAGCAGTTATAGCAAGGCTTGGGCATGAAAGCCTCTGTCTCTAGGACATACCATGTTGACATCAGGAGTTCGAGACCAACCAGATTGAGTCCCTCTATTTTACAGAGAGGAAACTGAGGCCCAGATTGGGGAGGTGACTTATCTAAGGTCACACAGCTGCTTCACTTCTTGTCTTCCACCTGAGTATACTTGGTTACTGGGGACGTATCTCCTATTTCTACCATTTCCTTTGGATACTTATTTAGAGGCTGCCAAATTCTCTTCGCAAATAAGCTACTCAGACTGCAGGGTAAGCCAGTTTTCCATATAAAGGATCATGTGTACTAAGGTCCCCAAATCTGGGAAGGCCCTCGTCAGAGAGCCCATACCTTGAGTAACGAGGGGAATCCTCTGGCCTAGTAATGGGCTCACATTCAGAAAACCCTGAGCTGAGTCTTCCCATCCTCCGAGAAGGACTCCCTGTGATATAAGCAGAGTCCCGTTGGGCCAGCTTCCTGGGCTTGGTCCTCCCTGCCTCCTGCCAGTTGGTGTTGTCACTCTTGGAGGCAGTCCAGGTTGGACCATGTTCATGTGAGTAGAGCTTGCTGGTGTTAAGGGTGTTCATCTAAAGAGCATCACCTACTGGGCCTTCATCCAAAGGGAGGAAAAAAGGCTTGCTCCTCCTGTGTGGAGTTATAGATCTTTTTTCTTTTTTTTTTTAAATCGAGGTCTAATTGACATGTAACTATATTAATGTCAAGTGTACAACATACTGACTCAATATTTGTATACACTGCAAAATGATCACAATTAGTCTAGCTACTGTCTGTTACAAACCATACAGAGGCGATACATTTTTTTTTCTTGTGATGAGAACATTGAAGATTTCCCCTTCCAGCAAGTTTCAAATATGCCATACAGTAGTATTAACTGTAGTCACCAAGCAGTATGCTTCATCCGCAGGAGTTATTTATTCTATGACAGGAAATTTGCACCTCTTGACCCTTTTACTCATTTTGCCCACCCCACAACCCCCCTCCCCCTGGCAACCACCAATCGGTTCTCTGCATCTATAGCTTTGCCCTGTTTGTTTATCTGTTTGGTTTTTCAATTCCACATTTAAGTGAAATCATATGGTATTTGTCTTTTCTCTGATTTATTTCATATCTTCTTAACCAAGTACAACATTAAGGCTTCAGGCCAGTCATCTGCCTGGTTTGTCCCTGAAATGCTCGTTCTGTCCAGATAGTAAGAGGACAGACATTCTTGCTCTGCCCTTGGAGAGAATTCCTGGGCTGGACCTGTGTCTGCACCCCTTCCCTAGACACCCCCTCCATGGAAGACACACACTTGGGACCCATTTGAATTAGCAGCACTGAAAACTTACTTTAAATCTATTTATAATTTAGCTGATTATAAGACGGCTGACTATTGTTTTGTTCAGTAACTGGATATTGAATGAATGAACAGAAGATCTCATTGGAGAGAGATACGAAAACAGGGTTCTCAGGCTGTGCTTCCCATTAGAATCAGCCCAGGGTTTAAATCCCTCAGCGCCTCTGTCGCACCCCACATCAGTTAAATCAGACTTTTCAGAGGTGGGGTCTGGGCATCATTAGTTGTTAAAGCTCCCCAGGTGATTCCATTTACACCCAGATCAGTGCCTCTCAAACTTTCCTGTCTATCACAGTCAACTGGGGGTCTGGTTGAAATGAAGATTCTGGTTCAGCGGGTCTGAGGTGGCACCTGTAGGCCTAACAAACTCCCAGGTTATGCCCAGGCTCTTGGTCCAGGGACCACAGTTTGAGTAGCAAGATGCTAAAGGATCGTGACCGGTAAGCTGAGGTGCTGGCTGCTGAGAGAGAAGGGAGAAGCAGGGGTGGGAAGAGCTGTGTGGACTGTGGGGTGGGGAGCTTCAGGGAGGACTTGGTCCCTCTGCTGGGCCCTGAAGGAAGGATGGACCCCAAATAGAGGAGGAAGGAGAGAGAAAACTTCCCCTGCTCAGGTCTGGGTCTTTGAGGCCCTTGGACATAAAACACAATGGCCGGCTCACTAGAATCCCTGAAGAAAGCTGGTTGCTGATGACTTTTATTCCTTCAGCATGATAGTCTTAGGACGTCAGTGTCAGAAGGCCCTGGAATGATGACCTGGGTCAACCCAGTCCATTCTTTGCAGATGAGGACACTGGCGTGGCTCAGCTAGTGTGTGGTCTCAGTCACAGAGCAGCCAGCAGTGGGCCCAGAATTGCTGAGAGCCAGGGGCTCCCTGCAGGCTGCCCCTGCATCCCTGGGTCATGGTATCCTGCCTGCCCCACGGGTGGAGCTCAGCCCCCTGGCAGAGTGGCCCTGGGCAGTGAGGCCCTTTCTGGGACCCCCGGATTCTCTCACCAGGGGTCAGGGGTCATATTTCTGCAGGAACCTACTCCCTTCCATGGTCTGACTCTGTTTCCCCTTAACAAGTTTCATTTATTCTCTGTAATCCTGAAGTAGTCTTCCTCGTCTTTATGTTTGTAGGTCCAAGTATCCCTTTTGGGGATGGAAGGAGATGGAAGCTATGGAATGAGGTCTCCTTGGTAAGCAAAGAGCAGCTCTCATTTCCCTACTTCTCGTGGCAAAAAGGTTCTGAGGTAGTGGCTCAGAGAGAGTCCTGTGCATATGCAAACCTCTTATGGCAGGTCTGCCCTCCTGCTTCCAATCAAGATGCCGCGCCTGATAGGTGTCAGGATGGGAAGGTTGGGAAGGGTCGTGTCTGCCACATAGTAGCAGGGTCATCTGATCAGGCTGGCTGGACCCTGAGAGCACATCTGTCATATGAAGGGCCGTATGATATGTAAGTTGCCCAGGGCGGTGGGGAACACACATGGACCACACAATGCTCGACCGTGGAGATCCAGAGAAGAACAAGACCCCCTCTCACCTTTAAGTTGTTCCTCTGGGCTAGAGGGGAGACGGATGCCTGCAACAGCATTTATGCTGAGATGCAGGGGTGAAGGCCAGGCTGTCTCTGGGCATGAGTGTGAAGTCTGTAAACTGTCTTTGGGCCCCTTCTTCTTGGGTTTCTGTCCTCTGGTCCCAGGCTCCTTGTTACTCCTGGTCCTCCCCTCTCTTCTGCGTTCAGTCCTTGTGGAGGTGCTGGACGTTCACACTCAGAGACAGGTGTGCTGACTCCACAGAGGCATCCCCTGCCCCACAGATCCCAGTGCTGTTTGCCAGAGAGGCCAGGTGGGAAAGATTCCGCAGCTGCAGACCCTCACGGTCACTGCCACAGGGATCCCCAACCCCGAGCCCAGCGGCAGGACCCTGTCTGAAGGGCAAAGAGTTGTGAGCCCTAGAGGTGGCAGGAGTGAGAGGCAGGGACTGTAGACCTCCCAGGCCATGGGTAAGTAGGGAAGGCCCGAACACAAAAGGTGTAAGGCACAGCAAGACACAGAACTACTTAAGGGTTGTTTTCAGTCCTCAGTTAGAAAGGGAAGAAGAATATCAGGTATGGAAAGGGAAGAAAGTTAGTGGTTGCTATGCTGTCCTTCCTTGGAGATGTGTGTCCTTGGAGATGTGTGCCCCTGAAAGTGAGTACCCTTAGATGTCAGAGCCCTTGGAGATGTGTTTCCATGGAGATGTGTGCTCTTGTAGGTGAGGGCCCGTGGGCACTCTGCAGAGGTGGGCTCAGAGACCTGCAGCTGCCTCCTTGCTCACCTGGCTCACTCATCCAGCAGCTTCCACTTACTTTTCCTTAAATGCTGCTCTGTGGCTTGAGGACACTAGTGCCAAGGCAACTGCACAGTCACTCCAGGCCCCTGGGGCTCTTTGCTAAAATTTGGCACGAGCTCTCTCATCAAATCCAGATGTCAGCACTTCCCCCAAAGCTGTGGCCTGCCTAGCCCTCGAGCTAATAGAAAGCTCCCTTCCAGAGCAGTGGACTATCATTCGGAGAAAGCTTTTAACATGTGGTTGTTTTGAGTGCATTAGGATTGTGCTCTTAAAAGAGTGAATGCACAGATTAATGAGGAAAATCCAGAGGTGGCTGGGAGGCAGGAGGACAGGCTGAGGAGGAAAACCACAGTGGACTTGGGTTTCATAAGAGTGCTTGTGAAAGTGAGAGGGGTGGGGGAAGTTGGCCAGTATTGTCACGGCCACATAGTTGAGACATTACGAAGGGTCTTGGTAATTGTGAAGGTATCTTCTCATGCACACTGAAACACAGTCCAACATCTGTGCAGATGTTCCCCGTCCCCAAACACTCATCCACCTATCACGGGTGTTCATCACATTCTTGATTTTATCTCCTCCTCTGTCCAGGGGTTAGATTTGCAGCTGCTTCCCTAAACATTTCCTCACTTGGTCTCTGTAACTCCTTTTCCTCCTGTAGTAGGATGACAGTTGACAATTTAATCTCACTAACTGTATGTGCAAAGAAAATGTAATTTTTAATGTTCTGTGATGAATCTAATCTTGCTCCAGCACACTCACCCAGCTGGGTAGGAAAAAAGGCCACTTTCCTAGTGTTTCATCTTGCCAATTGAAGCACCTGAGACTCTTCTCAGACGAAAGGTGACTTTCAGTTTAAAGCAGTCCCCTTTGGGGAAACATTTCTTTTGGGTAAATTCTCAGTCTTTCCAATTTCTACTCCTATCTCTTTTCTCCAACAAGCTGGTGGTGGGGAGGGGGGTGGGGACTTCAGATGCATGCATGTGGGCTTGCAGTGACCCCAGGTCCTTTTTGTCCTCTGCAGCCGTGTGGGACATGGTCGGGTCCTGGTTCCCTGGGTCCCTATGAAGAGCCGACTACTGCAGGCTATAGGGCCTGCTGAAGCCCTGGTCTGGCTGTTTGGAAAGTCACGTTCTGCTGAGAACCTGGCATCTTCCCTTCCTTTGGTGGGTTACACAGGGCCTTCTCCACTGATTGGATTTTCTCCGGAGATGATCCTTCTCTCTCTGACGTTGTTCCTTCCCTCAACCCCCAGTGTACTGTATCCATGAAAAGACACTAATCCTGGTGTCCTCCCTTTGGAGCTATCTTTCGTGAAAAGGAAGGTGTAATTGGTTCAGATGTGTAGCCCTCTGAAAGACGTATCAGAGCCCTAATCCCCAGTACCTCAGGATGTGACCTTATTTGGCAACTGGGTCTCTTCAGAGGTGACCAAGTTAAAACGAAGTCATTAACATGGGCCTTAATCCAATATGACTGGTGTCCTTATGAAATGAGATTAAAGAAAAGTAGGGCATTTGGACACAGAGACACAGAGAGAGGGAAGAGGATGTGAAACTCTAGGGAGAAGGCAGCCGTCTGCAAGTCCAGGAGAGGGTCTGGAACAGATCCTTCCCTCACAGTGCTCAGAAAGCACCAACCCTGCCGACACCTTGATCTGGAACTTCCCGCTTCCAGAATTGTGAACTGATCAATTTCTGTTGTTTAAGCCTCCCAGTTTGTGGTCCTTTGTTATGGCAGCCCTGGAAAATAAATACAGGAGGAAATGACTTCTTTTTCTTTTTTCTTTCTTTTTTTTTTTTTAAACCCTGAGTGAGTAAAGCAATCCTTAAAATTCTATGAGTCAGCTCTCTGTCAGTATTGGGTATTCCTGACGCTGACTAGCAAATCTCCTTGGAACCTTTGAGAACTGAGATTAGCTGGAGATGGATGATGTTCATATGTGTTGAACAAAGTAATTTAGGAGGAATGAGTAAGGAAATTTCCCCCTCCCTTTCAAGGAGGATGATACGGTTTCAGGCCTCTTCATAAAAATGAAATTTATTTGTCATTGTTTCGGCTTAGAATGATTTCCACTTAATCCAGGTTGTGCCTTGATCAGATGGGGCCTCTCCTGTTGGCTGGACCACAGGCCCCAGGCCTCTGCTTGCCCTCCTGTCAGAAGCAATGCTTCTCCAGCTTTCAGCAGCCAGCCACAGGGATACTAAGTCACAGTGTGACACCCATTGGCCCACCTGTCATAGGGGTGCCCAGGCCTTGATCAAAGTCAGGGCATTATTGAAACATGGACTTTGGACGTCCTCTCCCCAGGAATGGCTCCCTGATGCTGGTACCTCAGAGGAGATGACCGGGCAGCCACATCTGGCTACCCAAGAGGGCACTCATTCTGCAGGGCCAGCTCCTTCCTCCAAGACTTGGGCTTATGCTATTTCTCTTCACAATACTTCCTATGGCTTTTGAGCCTTTCAAAACACTCCTGCTGAATCTTGCTGGAGGAGAAAGTAAGGCTAAAACCATGGATAGAAACTCTCAAGTTGAAAGAAGGAAAGCAAATTTGGCATCAGATGACCCATAAGCAAGGGCCCCACCCCTTGATTTTCTTGATACTGCGATGAGGTCCTGGATGTCGTGTGATTAGCCCAGGGTCACAGAGTAAGTTAGAGACAGACTGGGAACAGGACCTAGATCTGCCGCCCAAGTCGGGGCTCCTTCCCCTGCAGACGAAGTTAGATGAGACAGCTGAGCTTGTTAACTGAAAAGAGCCTCAGTAGTATCACTAGCCTCTCAGTTTAGTGATTCTTTCTCTGTATCAAAGCTTGTCTCTTTTCCTAGCCTACGTGAAAGCTTCGACGCTCTCTTGGTCCAGTCCCTTTGCCTCCTCATTCAGAATTCTCCACCACCTGGCTCTAACCTGCATTTCTCCCAACTACTTCCGTATATTTGCCCCAGACTCTTTGTGTCAAGCTGTACCATTCCCTGACTATGCCTCTGGACGGTGTTTCCCAGATTTTAGGGCTGGCAAAAAAAGAGACTAAAGATGGAGACTCCCTGGCCTGCATCTCAGCTTCAGGTATTCTGGATCAGGAGTCTGAAGTCTCCACAGGAATCCTCTGTAATTCTGATGCGGGGGAGCCATAAGTCATGCTTTGAGAATCACTGTTTCTCAGTTTCCCACCTCCACTGGGATAGGTTCCTGCTAGTGTGAGGGCTTTTTTTTTTTTTGGTTGGTTGTTGTTTGTTTGGTTGGGTTTTTTTTGTGTGTGTTTTCTTTGGTGGGGGAAGTAATTAGGTTTGTTTATTAATTTTTTTTATAATAATGCCACTGCCCTGACTGCCCTGTGAGAGTGTAGTGCTTGCTAGTCAAAGGGAACACATCGAAGCATTGTGCAAATTACAAAATTCCCTGGGAATATAAGCAAGCTACTTTCACACCAAAAATGCAGGTGCCTAATCCACTGGATGTTTCTCTCAGGATCAGAATAAAGTGACCAATTAAAAAAGCAGACTGTGCACAGGGAACTATGTTCAACATCTTGTAGTAACCTATAATGAAAAAGAATGTGAAAAGGAATATATGTGTCTGTATGACTAAAACATTATGCTGTACACCAGAAATTGACACAACATTGTAAACTGGCTACACTTCAATTTAAATAAAAAGCAGATTGTCAAGAGAAACACCAATTTAAAATAGAGCCAGAATTGGATCTGTTCCTCATGTGATCCAGACAAGTATTCGATTACTGTTTCTTTGATTTACCTGTTTCCGGGACTTACGTTTCTGCTTTATCATGTGATTAAGGCTTTGGAATTCCTATTCTGTTCTGGCAACGACATAACCTTAATCTCTTCTATTTTTCCTTGTTGCTGACCTTATCAAACTCCCATGGTATGGACTTAAAGCCTACGAGCACTAAAAATCCCACCAACTTCAAGCTATGGTGAGTTTTCCATGGAAGGCCAAGTTTCCCAGATACCTGAGGCTCAGTGACTTGGAAATAAATGTAGTGACGGCATGAACATTGTCCTTCAACAATCCAAATGCAACTTGTATTACAGAAAGAATTGTCTTTCTTCTCAAGACATTAAAGGTGTAAATTAAATCGAAGAAACACACACACACACACACACACACACACACACACGTAACTTGAGTTCAGCTGCCAGCCTTTATTTGATAGTGCTGCTAGCTATACCTTATTGTAAGCGAGTAAGTGAGTATTGTGAGATATTAGACACATGATGTTAGACAAAAAAACAACGCAGGCCCAGAAGAGGCAACTACTCATCGCTGCTGCCCACTGGTGACAGGGGGATGCCTGGGTAGGAACTCTGACTGCTGCTGATTGGCTGGTAGGAGGTGCTGCAGAGAAACACCTTTGGGCTCTCCCACCTTCTAGTCAGTCTCCTTCAGACTCAGACAGGAGGAAGGCGTGAACTCCTCACTACAGTGTAATGAAACCTAATAGAAGTATTTGACCCAGCAGCTCTTCAAGGGCCATGAGCCCCTGACCACTGCATTTACAAGTCGATTTACCAGGTGGGGACTGATGGAGACTAATTAAGCTGCTTCGAATGAGGCTGCTCTTGTAGGATAGTCTTACTCTCTACTTAGAGCCTCATTTTGATATACCCCTTTGCAGGGGGCAGGCTTAAAGTTTGTGCCTTAGCAAATGACAAGGGACTAACAATGGCTCATGGGAATAGATCATGAGTAGTTTACCTATCAAATACCAGGAAGTCCTGTGTAGAATGTTTTCCCCCTCAATTTCTTTTTTCTGGTATGGGATGTTCAAAGATTCACCTGTCTTTGTGCCTTAGAAGGCATGCAATCTTGTCTTGGCTCTAGGACTAGACACCAGAAGGGACATCTTGCGCAGTCACTGAGTTGTATTTGTGCCTCACTTTTTCCATGTACACAGTGTACTTTAGGCTTTGAAGAAGACAGTGCATTTGGTAAAATGAAGCTGACCTTGAACTCCTTATGCCAGCGACTGGAGTTCCTAGTGATGCATGGCCTCCAGTAGTTGAAATCCACTGCTGATCACCCCCATTTGGAGAACCATCCCCATAGTTTCTGCATCCAAAGCTCTATGACAAATCCAGCTGCCTGTGCCTTAAGGAAAGATTTTTTTTTTTTTTAATTTGAGAAAGGAACAATACTGCTCTGTCTCCCCGCTCCTCCCACCTGGCCCAGGCGAGTGAGTGCTTTGTGTTTTACTCCCTGCCCCTTTCAGGCAGCTGGAAAACAGCTGAAAAAATGCAGTGGCAGCTCTGCACAGAGCAGCATTGCGCACACACTGTCACGAGCTCAGGCCTGAGGAACGTTTTTAAAGCCAGTGATCTTTGGCAGGAGCTGGCGAGATTAAGTGTTGCTGGGAAATTTCTAGGTTTAGCTTTAAGTCTTCCTCTCTTATGTTCCTCCCTTCAGGAAAGGAACGCCATCGGAGAAGCAGATTTGTTTACTTTCCTGACATTCTTCCGTCTGTAGACTGTTAGCGACCTGTTCGTTATGGGTCTGGTTTACTAATGGGCAGAAGGGAGGAAATTGGAGGTGGAACGATCCCTTGATTTCAAAAGATAACCATGCAACCAAACAAAATGCACAGACCAGGGCTCAGGCCTGGTGCCTGTTGGACAAGACTCCAGAGACAAAGACCCAAATTGCCCACATCATAAAGTTCCTGAGCTTTCCTTCTTGCTGTGAGATGCGTGTGCAAGTGGACAAAGGAGATTCGCATTCTGTGCCATCCTCTCTTTTTTTTAACATACATATATCCGTTTTCATATTCTTTTTCACCATAAGTTACTGTGCTATACAGTATGAACTTGTTTATCTATTTTATATATATTAGTTAATATCTGCAAATTTTGAACTCCCAATTTATCCCTTCCCACCCTCTTCCTCTACTGGTAACCACAAGTTTGTTTTCTATGTATGTGAGCCTGTTTCTGTTCTGTAAATAAGTTCGTTTGTCTTTTTTTTAGATTCCACATGTAAGTGATATCATATGGTATTTTTCTTTCTCTTTCTAAGAGGCTTGCTTCACTTAGAATGACATTCTCCAGGTCCATCTATGTTGCTGTAAATGGCATTATTTTATTCTTTTTATGGCTGCTATGTTAAGTCCAGAAGCTTCTGTATGAAGAAGAGCAAATGAGGGTTCCAGTGCTGAGGCAACTACTGTCGCTGTTGGTTCCTAAGACCAGGGGCCCAGAAGAAAAGGTGTTTTTGTTTGTTCATTTGTGTTTTTATGCAGCTTTGGAGATGCATAGTAAATTGCATATCTTAAGTGCAGAATTTGATGAAGTTTGGCAAATGTATGTACTCGTGAAACCATCACAATAGTCATTTCCAATTTGTTGGCATGTAACTATTTGTAGTATTCTCTTATGTTTTTTTGTCTCTCTGTGATGTTGGTTGTTATTTCTCCTCTTTCACTTTTTATTTTATTTATTTGGGTCCTGTCTTCTTCTTGATGAGCCTGGCTAAAGGTGTATCAAATCTGTTTATCTTTTCAAAAAACCAGCTCTTAGTTTCATTGATCTTTCCTATTGTTTTGTTGGTCTCTATTTTACTTATTTTCTCTCTCATCTCAATTTTTTCCCTTCCTTCTGCAGCCTTTAGGCTTTGTTTGTTGTTCTTTTTCTAATTCCCTTAGATGGTAAGTTAGGCTTATTTGTCTATTTGAGGTTGTCCTTGTTTCTTGAGGGGCCGGTATCACTATAAACTTCCCTCTTGGAACTGCTTTTGCTGCATCCCATAGATTTTAGAGTTTTGTGTTTCCATTTTCATTTGTCTGAAGGCATTTTCTGATTTCCTCTTTGATTTCTTCACTGACCCACTGGTTTTTAGTAGCATGTTGTTTAGTCTCCACCTGTTTGTGCTTTTCCCATTTTTCTTCCTGTAATTGATTTCTAGTTTCATACTGTTGTGGTCAGAGAAAGTGCTTGATATAGTTTCTATCCCCTCAACTTTGTTGAGACTTGTTTTGTGGAGAATGTTCCAGGTGCCCTTGAGAAGAATGTGTATGCTGCTGTTTTTGGATGCACTGTCCTGCAGATGTCTATTAAGTCCAACTGGTCTATTGTATCATTAAAGAATGCTGTTGCCTTATTGATTTTCTGTCTGGATGATGTGACCATTGATGTGAGCAGGGTTTAAAGTCCTCTGCTATTATTGTACTATTGCCGATTTCTCCCCTTGTGTTTGTTAGTTCTGCTTTATCTATTTAGGCGCTTCTATATTGGCTGCATATATGTTGAGTGTAATATCCTCTTCTTGTATTGATCTCTTTACCATTATATAATGACCTTCTTTGTCTTTTGTTATAGCCTTTGTCTTAAAGTCTATTTTGTCTGATAGGCATATTGCTACCCCTGTTTTCTTGTTTTCATTTGCATGAAGGTGACTTTTTTCATCTCTTCACTTTCAGTCTGTGTGTGTGGCCTTAGCCCTGAAGTGAGTCTCGTGTAGGCAACATATTGAAGTTTTGTTTGTTTATCCAATCAGCCACTCCATGTCTTTTGATCAGAGCATTTAGTCCATTGACATTTAAAGTAATTACATTTTATTACTTGATTTCCACTTGTTTTTGCAATTCTTCTTTGTTCATTTCTTCTTCTTTTTGCTTCTTCCCTTGTGGTTTGATGATTTTCTTTAGTAGTGTGCTTGTGTGCCTTTCTTTTTAGTATTTGTGCATCTATTGTTAGGTTTTTGATTTGTGGTTACCAGGGGGTTCATATACGTTTACCTATATCTACTGAACATTGTATCTACTTGTTTTAAACTTATAGTCATTTAAGTTCAAACACATTCTAAAAGATCTACCTTTCCTACTCCCCTCCCCCACATTTTGTGTTTTTGATGTCATATTTTACACCCTAATGCCTATCTCTTAACTGTTTATTGCAGTTATAGTTACTTTTACAATTTTTTCTTTGAATCTATATACTGGCTTATTTAAGTGGTTGGTCCTCAGTCCACACTATATATTTGCCTTTCCTGGTGGGATTTTCCCTTTCTTATAGATTCCTACTTCTTTTCCACTTAGAGGATACCCTTAAAAATTTCTTTAGGTGTAGGTTTAGTACAGCCAGCTGGCACACATACACCCTTGACAAGTGAAGTCCAGGGTTCTCTCAGCCCTTCTATTTGTCCCAGTGGTCCTCCAACCAGCCAGAGGGGCCTGTCTTCTCCATGTAGGACCTTGGGATGGGACACCCAATCTGTGGCTCAGCCCACTCACTCCCCAGGGCAGCTGTCCACCTATGTAATCTCCCTTTTCCTCTGAGTCCCCTCCTAGAGGCACAGGTTCTGACCTGATTACTTTTCTTCCCTTCCTACCTGATTCATGTGTACCTTTCTTACAGCCTTGGTTGTATAGGAGCCTTCTGCCAATTTCCAGTTAGTTGTCAGAGAATTGTTCCACCTGTAGTTGTATTTTTGGTGTGTTCATTGGTAGGGAGGTGAGCTCCACATCCTCTTACTCCACTCTCTTGATCCCCCCATTGGATGGTCAGTCTTTTAAATTTAAGCCATTCTACTAGATGTATAGTGACATTTCATTGTGGTTTTAATCCACAGTTCCCTGATGATTAATGAATGAGGTTAAGCATCTTTTTATGTTTCCTCTTTTTAAAAATGTCTGTTCAATTTTTTTTTTTTTTTTTTTTTTTTTTTTGCCCATTAAAGAAAATAGGTTGTTTGTCCTCTTCTTACTGAGTTGTAAGTGTACTTTACACATTCTGGGTACATGGGCTCTGAATATTTTCTCCTATCTAGTGGCTTACCTGTATGTTTTCTTAATGGTGTTTTTTAAGGAATATATTTCTAAAATTGTGATGAAACAGCATTGGTATCAAAACATTTTTAAATGGTCAATTATTTTTTGTTTTCAATCTGAGAAAATTTTGCCTAACCCAACGTCACAAAGTTTTTCTCTTCTTTTAAAAGTTTTATAATTTTAGATTTTTACCTTAAGTTCCTTTTTTGTGTATGGGAGAGCTGAGGGTCAATCTTCATTTTTTCCCCTGTGAATATCCGGTTGATCCAGTACCATTCGTTGGAAAGGCTCTTCTTCCTTCATTGAATTGTCTTGGCATCTTTGTTGAAAACCATTTGAGCATATATATGTGGGTCTCTTCTTGGCCTCTTTTCTGCGCAGGGTTTGTAGTTGCAACCCGAGGGAGAAAAGGGCACAGGGTACTCATCCTTCCATAACTGAACCAGACCCTTAAATTGCCTTTTGACATAAAGTGTATATTTTTCACTAAAAAATTAATATATTGATACCTAAACAAAATCAGGAAAAGGACAAAAAAGTAGAAAAGAAAGGAAAAAATTCACTCATTATCTCACTCTTCAAACAAAGCCATTCTTCACTTGAAAAGTGCATATGCCTCCATTTTTTCCCTGTGTGAATGTGTAAGGGAGTATAATCAGAGACAGAATTGCCCAATAGTTGAAAGTGCTATCTGGAGTTACAGTACTTAAACTCTAATCCCAGCTCTTCCACTCAGCAGCTTTGTTACCTTGAGCAAGTAACTTAATATCACTTGGCTTTGTCTCCCACATCTATAAAATAAAATCTGCAATACATGCTTGTTTGAGGGGCTAAGACGGCCTAGGGGAAGCACTTAGTGTCGTCTCTAGAACAAAATAAATGCTGCATACTTCTTGGTTATTCTTGTCATTTACTTCCATTGCCACCATTCATTTCTAAACCTCACTATTTTCTAGGGCCAGATAACCATTGACTGAAGCAGGGTCTGTGAAGAGCTCAGCAAGTCTCATTGTGGGTGCACTTTCATTTTCCTATGGTTGTTGCCTAATTGTGTGCATCTCTGCATGTACTTAACAGATGAAGCTGATCCTTTGTCTAGCATGTGCTCAGTTAACAGCACTGTATTCCATGTCCAGTGAAGGCCTGGGGCCTCCTAGAAGCTGTTGGGTAGTGGGACTAGATGCCAGTTAGCAAGATGTCCACCCCCTAAATGTGTGGTTATTGGGAAAGTGGATGCTCCTGGCCTTCAAAGACTGAGTGGTCTCTGATTACTCACACAGCTTATCTCCTGCCACAGATATACCAGAACTTCAAAAGTGAACTAATTTAGTTCTTCAAGTCTAGGATATGTTTAAGTCTTTTTACAAATACAGTAGGCAGTACAAAGATTATATGCAAATGTGGGTAGATTTTAAATATTAATTTTTATCATAGCAGCATGATTTAAAATAGCAAAGATATGGAAACAACCTAAATGTCCATCAACAGACAAATGGATAAAGAAGATGTGTTATATGTATACAATGGAATACTACTCAGCCATAAACAAGAATGAAATAATGCCATTTGCAGTCACATGGATGGACCTAGAGATTATCATACTAAGTGGAGTAAGTCTGACAAAGAAAAATGCCATATGATATCACTTATATGTGGAATCTAAAAAATGATATAAATGAACTTATTTACAAAACAAACAGATTCACAGACATAGAAAACAAACTTATGGTTACCATAGGGGAAAGGGGTGGGGGAGGGATTTTGGGATTTGCAGATACTAACTGCTATATATAAAATAAATAAACAACAAGGTCCTAGTGTACAACACAGGGAACTATAGTCAATATCTTGGAGTGACCTATAATAACTGAATCACTATGCTGTACATTAGAGACTAACACAACATTGTAAATCAATTATACTTCAGTAAAAAATCAATAGTGTCAAGAAATTACTCAAGTATTACAAACAGTAGGAAAAAAATTACCTATAGGTTATTCACGTCTGGATTCACCTTTCAGTTTTTTCCCAAAGCACAGTCAGTGCATGTATTTCTTGCTCAATTTTAAATGTAGAAATTTACAGTATGAGGAAGGTCAGCAAAGGCACAATAAGTTGTGGAATCAACTCCATGGAACAGCTGGGCCCCAGATGTTTAGACTCCCGCAACCAGAAGAAATACAAGGTGAAATTTCAAAGCCTCCTGTTGGCCTGTTTTTTGTTATTTTTTTTCCCAAGAAGAGCTTGTCTTTTGTGGTATAAATCTGCTGAGGAACCTAGTAGATTAGAAAACATGGACTTGACCATGAACCCTTTGGAGATTTTGTGGCTATCCTGGATTTTTTTCATTTATACCCCCAATCCAGCCCCACCCTTCTCCTCTCACTCTGTGGAGGCTGACCTGCATGGACCACATCAGGGAGCATTGGGTTTGGCCATCGGGAGGCATCATCTGGAGGTCAGAGGGTGGCAGGAGAGAACTGGTGGGTTTTTCATTCTCCCGTCGCATCTATGTTCCACTTCTCCACTCAAGGACTTAGCTTCTCTGGAGCTGCCCTCTCACCTGTGGCTCTGTCTCAGGGTTCTGGTAGCAGAACCCTTCAGGTTTAGGGGAGGTGGCATCTTTCTGTTATTGCTAGTTCTGAAATATTTAACCATTCCCTGCCAGTTCTTTAATCCTACTCACACCTCCCCAAACAGTTCCTTCATGAAGCTCTCCTCACTTGGAATGTGCCATCTGCTTCCTGCCAGGACTTGACTGATACAGTGGCCAAAATAGGCTCCTCTGTCCGAGGAGAAGCAGGAAATAATGAGCTGAAGATAATACTGTCCACTTACTGCAGCCTCTATCTGCTAAACACTGTGCAAAGCATGTTGTATGTATTCAATAAATATTGACTCAGGGCTGACTGCGGGCCAAACATCGCTAGATAAACCAGATTCTGCCCTCAGAGAGGTGACACAATTTATTTCCTTAGCAACCCTGTTGTTGTTATTATCACTGCTTGAAACATGGGGAGACTGAGTCTCAGAGAGGTTAGGTGACTTCCCCAAGGTCACCAGCAAGTAAGTGCAGAGCTGGAATTTGAATCCAGGCAGCCTGACTCCAAAGCCCATGCCCTCTTCACTCCGCTGCGTCAAGGGCTGCTCGAGTGCCCTCTCAAGTCAGTAGCTGGATGGATTTCTGGAAATGGAGCTGTTTTGGTTGGCTTGGGGATGAAAAAAGCGTAAGGGAGCCTGGAGCCATCACAAGAGAAGGCTGTGGGCTGAAGTTGCTGAAGGATGACCGCCTCATGGAGGAGCTGGCGGAGGGCTGAGTGTGACGAGTCCTCACAGATGGACACAACGCTGGCTCCGCGTGGCTGAGGGTGAGGCATCCGACTCTCACCCAGGCTCTTCCCAGCTCTGCCGTCAGCGCAGTTGCCATCCGGGGGAGAGCTCTGCTGTTTGTCCTCTGCCTCAGCACAGGCATTTGGGTGCTGTGAAGGGACTGGGTCCCTCGCGTGCAGGAGCCTTCACTAGGAGGTCATTTTCCTCTGTGGTTTTCTGGAGCATGTGGGGAGAATGACATGGCTGGCACGTGGCTTTTGGAGTCAGGATTCAGACCTTGGGCCCCTCTCCATTCTTCTGAGGACTGCTCATTCAGTTCTGAAGAGAAGGACCTTGCAGTGAGCTCGCGTCCTGAGAGCCGCTTATGACCAAACAGCAGCGGAGCCCGTGGGGCCCCTTGGGGCAGCCACACCTGGAGTGAGCCCTCGATGTGCAGACCAGCGGGACTGCAGGCTGCGGCCCCCGTGGCTGCCCAGCCCTCCGCAGTCTAGGGGCTGGCTGGGCTGGGACACAAATCACAGCGGGAGTAGGGAAGCCTTTTTCATTCTCTTTCTTTTTCAGAAGAGCCAAGTTTCATTCTTACCATGATTTATTTATAAAATCCAGTGGGCTCTGGACCAGCCCCAGTTTTCTTCCTTCTCTTTCCTCCTCCTCTTCTTCCTTCCTTTCCCTTCTTCCTCCCCCCACCTCCCTTTCCACTTTGCCATCTTCCTCTCCCCTCCTGTCTTCCTGTCTCCTTCGTTTCCTTGACAAGCCCCCTCTGTCGGCTTCAGTCATTAGATTAGGTACAGGTATTCAAGTTTGAAGGGACTTCTTCCTTAGAAGGGGACCCTTTTCCATGGAACCCCTGTGGGTCCCTGAAACCTCATCTCATCAGGCAGATAAACACACACCTCCTGACATAGATAAGGCTTAGCCCTCAAATGGGGAAGTTATTGGGAAATGAAACATGGGGACCAAACCAGAACCTTTTTTTTTTGAAGGGTTCCAAGAAACACATTGGTTTTATTCATGCTCATTTCCTATCTGTGATGAGAAAGCAGGGTATAGTCAGGCCAACTGTAACAGCAGCTGAACTTCAACAACAGAAAAGCCTTTTCTTCATGGGACCAAAATAAAGACTGATTTCAAACTCTCTTTGCCTCTTGGCTTTGGAAAAAACAGGGTGGGGACTAGGGAAACCCAGGTTTGGTGTCAGTTTGTCCACCTCATTGCAGGGACATCTCTCCTGTTCTCTGTAGCTCTGCTCACCTTCTGTGCATCCACCAGCCTTCCTTGACCTCTTCCACTATTTCCCTACATGTGACCGACAAGGCAAGACTTTCCATGACCTGGAGAATAACAGTTGCTGATACAAGAGAGAAGCAATTGCCAGGCATTTTCACTTGTAGAGAAAACTCTACAGAAGCTCTTCTCCATCTCCACCCTACTCCAGTATTTATCCCATTCTGATTGGCCCAACACCCACAGAATCCAGTCCAAGACAATGGGTGAGTCTGTTCCCTGAAGGCCTTGTAATTTAGAGTGAGAGAAAGTCCGGAGCTGGAAGTCTGTCTCCCACGCCGCCATCTGGTACCGATAGGGTGGTGGCCCCGGAATGAAGCACCTGCAGCGTGTCAGAATTGCCGGGACAGTCATCCTGACATCACCTGGCACACACGTTGAGCTGGGCTCCCCAGAGTTGTGAGCTCACTCCCCAGGGCGGAAGGAGGTAGGCTATTTGCGTGTTTTCTGTCTAAAGATGGCTGCTCCAGGCCTGACCTTGTGGAGGCTTCTTGGCTTAGCGGGAGGTGATGTCACTCAGCACTTCCTGCAGCTGCTGTAGTGTGAGGAGTTGCTCCCGCCCCAAAGCCCCAGAGAGGAGCTGCAGAGAGCCAATGTGTGTGGGCTTCATGACTGAAACACCACTCTGATTGGGGAAGCAGGAAAAAGCGGTGTTCAACATAGCTAGTGGGTTAACTGGGGTGGCCTGATTGATGGAGAACCCATGTGACCCCAAAGCATATCCACGTCTCCTCCCTAACCCTCTAGGGTGTGGTCCACACCAAGCCAAGCCCAGAGTCTCTTCTGGGTCAAAGTGGTCTACAGGATCTGCTGAGCTGTTTTTAGAAAAGGTCAAACATTCCTGAATACTACCACTGGTTTGAAGTTGTTTTAAAAATGATTTTCTTATAAGTAGTCACTGGTCAAAGATCTGATGTCCTAGAGCATCATTTCCCCCCAGTTGATTGTCCACAGAATCTCAGTCTGCAGAACAACTGGTTTGCATTAAATACACAAACCAGAACAGAAACATACTCAAATACATTTACCAAAGACTGAAAAGTATATTCTTTTGGACCTTTGAACTGTGCATTCACATATTAGAGGATCAAAGAGTCCTGCTTAAGTTTTTTAGGTCTAATGTTGGTCCAGCGTACGTGACTGTGCCACTTTCTAGCACATCTGTTTCAGTTTATGGAATACAGCCCTCCCTCATCTATTCCTGGCATGTTCTGTTCTAGGGGAGAAGACAAAGCCACATATGGCTACTCCTTTGGAAGGTTTTTTCCCTTCTTACCTTAATTTGTCATTCATTAAACAGATATTTAATTTAATCCATTTATTCACTCACTCACTTATTCATATGTGATATTAAAAGATACATGAAATGCTTCCGGTAGGGCAAGCCTCGAGAGATACATGCTGGTGAATGAGGCACGGTTCTCATCTCTGAGGACCTCACCATCCAGTGAAACCAAGACATCCACTGGGAGATGAAGCAGCCGATGACGTGAACCCTGACACGCAGGAGAGCCATCTGGCCTGGAGCCATAGATCTGGGAGATGTGAGCAAAGAGTTGTGAGCGAAGCCTTGGAAAAGGAGGAAAACATGTAGGTGGGAAGAAGACTGGGCCAAAGATGGAATTCCAGGAACCAAACACACTTAAGGACTGGATAAAGGAAGAAGAATCTGTGAAACAGGAAACAGAGAGCTGAAGTCAGCTTCCTCACTCTTAGAGCAAGTCTGGGCTCTGAGCAATGCGATGGGGCATTGGATTACCTCCCTGGGCAGAGAGAAGAAAGAGGAGGCTGGGTGGTGTGTAGTTGTGTACCTGTGTGTGTGTGTGTAGGGGGTGGTTAATGAGGGGTAGTTTGGAGGAAATTTTTGCTCAGAAATTATAAGCAAATGTATTAACCTCTGCACCAGAACACAGTGCAGTGGCTAACTGACCACCCTGACCAGAGTGGTTGCAAAGGCAGATCTGGGCATCTGTGGGTGCGGGGAGCCCTTGGTCCTACAGCTGCAGGGGTGAGCTCTATGGGAGAATGGTCAGCTCTGTAGAGGGGCCAGGAAAGTTTGCCTTTCAGGGCAGGACTCCTGAGAGCACCAAAATGTTACAAGTGTGACATCAAACAAAAATAGTGCTGGGTAAAAAGGCAGGAGACAGAAGGGTCATCCATCTTTCCTTAACAAAAGCAACCTTTAAGGAACCACACACCAAAGCTTAGCAATGTTTGGCACATGGTAAATGCTAAATTAATATTATGTCATCAAAATAATTTTAAAGGGATTTGTATTAGCTCTTCTTGAGATGCAGACACCTTTCCCAGGGACATAGGTGGCATTTAACTTGAATGGATGGATGTCTGTATCACCCGCCAGATGGTGATATCGGTTGGAACCCTTCCCCCTAGACTTCAGAGACCCCTGTAGCTGCTGCTGAATAACCTTTGTCAGTCTTAACCTGTTCTCCGTGCTTTTCCATCACATAAGAACAGTCCTTTTCCAGCTTCATTTCAGAATTTATTGAGTGTCTACTGCATCCTTGGTGATGTCTTCGGTATGTCTGTGCCTTATTTAATTGGTCCTCAGAGTGACCCTATGTGGTTGGCATTATACCTGCACCTTACAGGTGAGGAATCTGAAACTCAGAGAGCTTTAATGACTTGTCCAAGGCATCCAGGTAATAAATTATGAATTTGAATTTGATCCCAGGTCCATCTGACCCCAGATTTGCTGTACTTTTGATTACTGTACTTCTGGTATTTCCTATCTCTGTAGTTAGGCATGAAATAACCTACTCTGAATGGAGGGAAGAGCAATCATGAAGCATGAGCTACTAATACATTAGAAACACAAAACCCAGGATGTCCAGGAGAAAAATGCTTGTTCGTGTTGGTGCACGTGTGCTGCATTTCAGTCTTCAAGCCACCGACTCAGCTGTGGACTCCAGGTTTTTCTGCACCAGATTAGTGAAGTTTATTATTTGTCAGTCTCTCAGAGCTTATTTTATTTTCCACATAGGCATTGCATGCTGATTCCAAAAAGGGGACCTACACCAGTATATTCTGGCTATTGTACCTATAGAATGGTTCTTACAATATGTATTTTCTGGTCTCTATACAGACCCCTTGAGGAGCTAATGGAAATTGTGTGCCTGCTCTCCAGTGAGAGGTACACACCGATTTTGCATATTATCTTAGAATCTTAGTACTCTGAGTTGTGTAGGACCCAAGTGAAGTACCTTAGTTTGCTTGGAAAGTCTCAGAATTCATTGGCTTGATATTGATTGACTATCAAGCATATATAGATGGGTGGGTGACTTAGCGCTGAGAATGTCTGTAAGAAAAGAATATGCTTTTTAACAAATCAGAATATTAAAGGGAAAGGATCTTCAGTTCTTGTTTCATTTAACTGTTTCAAGCATTAGGTGGATAGTTGGATTAGGTGATGTTTAGAACTTCTGTATAGTTCTACACAGTTGTTCTAGAGTTTTGTGTGAAAATGCTAAGTAGTAACTTTTTCTGCCATGTGTACGTATGCATATGCTGTCAGTCCAGCGTGAACCCTTACTCCTGTCCGTGGGGTTTAGCCGTTGTCTGGACTCAGATGAGACCTGTGTTCCTAATAAGAGCTCTCAGCCATCTGACTCAATCGGCAGCTCCTCAAATCGCTCTACAGTTGTAGGGACACAGGTTGCTAGTTTCCTCAGTTAAAATTAATAACTGCACTTCCTAGCATTTCAAAATAAATTGTTAAAAATTTAGCAGGCACTCTGGAAAATGAAAAAACTGTGTTGTTTTTAGTGTGGTTGGATTGGACCTGCTAAGGTGTGAATCTTCACGGCTCTGACACATCCCTTGACAGCACGCAAGTTCTCAGATGAACTTTATCAACACTCAGGGGTAAGGAACGTATACTACAGGCAGGCAAAACTGCTCTCCCTTATGCATGGAATTCTCTATGGGTTTTATTTTTCGCTCACCTAGTCCTCACATCCTCCCAACAATCTTAAAAGAGATTGTTAGCACCTTGTGACAAATGAGGGCCCTGGGACTTGAGAAATTAAAGAACTTACCCAAAATCACACACCACTGAATAGCAGAATCAGGATTCAAGCTCAGGGTTTCTGGCCCAAAGCTCCTGCTTTATCCTAGATTATGCTGCCAGGAAGAGCTGACACCCTCCCCCAATCCTGCCCCCAACTCCCAGAGCTTTGGGGAAAGCTAGGTTCCCAGGGTCCACTGGCTCAGTTCAATTCAAGGCTCGGCCTTCGATTAACTGTGTGACCTTGGGCATATTACTTAACCTTTCTGTGTCCGTTTCCTATATTGCAAAATGAGGCTATTAACAACCTTTTTTTTTTTTTAATTGAAGTATATTCAGGTTATAATGTTGTGTCAATTTCTGGTGTACAGCATAACGTTTTCAGTCATCCATATGCATACATAGATTCCTTTTCATATTTTTCACTATAGGTTACTACAAGGTGTTAAATATAGTTCCCTGTACTATACAGAAGAAACATTGTCTGTTTTATATACGGTAGTTAATATTTGCAGTCAGAACACATTTTGTAAGGTGGTTGTGAGGATTAAATGACTTAATGTGTATAAACTACTTAGAAGAGTACCGGGCACCTAAGCAGCCCCTCTTCCACATTAGCTATTCGCTATCTGAAGTTCTCCGCCCACTTCCTCTGAACCCTCCCTCTCCTACTGCACCAGGCCTGCTTCTCTAAGGTGAGAACACAGAGCAATATTTTGTTCTTCGGTACAATCAACTTTCTTTTCCCTTTTAAATTTTTTTAAAAATCAAATTTCAAGGGAGCTGTGGCCTAGTTAATCACAGGCTTTTTGCTTTTTGAATGCAGGATTTTTGAGAGCTGGTGTGGTAAATTTTCTTTCCCACTTGTGTTGCATTTTGTGTTTCAATTAACAAAAAAGCAAAATTAGCTTGCTTTTTCCTTCAGTCTTGCCAGATAACGATGGGGGTTGGTGATGGCAAGACAGAGCGAGGGCCCATCTTTTTATTTATTTATTTATTTTTTAAATCTCCAGTTCACAAAAACCAAGGGCTACTTTTCAGGTTCTTCATCTACTTTTCGGATGATCTACATTTATTCCAGGCCGACCAAGGGGGTCAGTCCCCTATTTGGGTCTCTGGACTATGAGTTCCCTGTCTCTGGAACCCCCGCTGCCTGGACTGTCCTGGTAGGCAGCGGGCAGTCAGGGAATGTTTGTGGGATGAATGAACGAACCCACATTCAGGGCATCCCAACCCTGTTTCTCCTGAGTCGGTATGAGCTGCTCTGGTCCAGAGCAGGAACAGGTTCTATACTTGCTTGGCATGTGGTTTCCTCACCAAAAGCAAGAATTTTGACAATGAGAGAAAAGTCAGTATCTCCCCATTTCACAGCTCCTTGAGCTCATTGCCAGTAATTTTTGAGAGAAGCCTAGTGGGTTAGTCTGGGGAACACGCCCTGTTTACCTCTAGACCCCAGTGTGGGGGAAGGGTGTAGCTCAAGTGGTAGAGTGCATGCTTAGCATGCACAAAGTCCTGGGTTCAATCCCCAGTCCTTCCTCTAAAAAGAAATAAACCTAATTACCTCCCCCTAAAAATAAATAAAATAGACCCTAGTGCGGATTTTTTGCTGGGCAGCCTCTGAGGTTCACCTTCCCACCCCTCTCCACACACCCCACTGATGTCACTACATGACCCAAATGGCTGACTGCCTAAATTCGATCCTGTTACATCAGGATGTAATGACTCACTTTTCCTTGAAAAATGTTGCTTGCCTTAAGCAAGTGCTAACTGGCTTGGGTTTAGAAGGGTCCTGTGCTGGATGAAGCTAGTGATGTTACTAACTTATTTATGTTACCTTCTTGTGGGTGGTTATTTAGCTTAGCTTGTCTCTGAGGAAAGAATGGCTCAATAGCCTGAAAGGAACATTTTGTCCCCCAAATAGGAATTCCTCAGCCCCAGCTTATCTCAGCAGGAACCATATATTTGTGACGACACAAAGCAGATTCTTCTTGCACTGTGTAATTGTGTTGGACTTCTCCACCATTCCTGCAGCAACTTAATACTGACCTTATGTTTGTTTCCATGATGATACCCCACAGCCTCCTCTTGGAGCTTGGATGCTGGCAAGAGAAGCTCAAGCTGGCTGAACAATATAGGTTGAAAGTTTGTAACTCACCCAGATTAGGCAACACCCAGATGGGTTTTGGAATGAGATAGCGAAAGGTCCCAAGTTATTATAAATCAAGTTCACTTAGACCATTTGGACTGCACTTATTTACACTGAGAATGCTAATCAGTAGGAGTTTGGAACCGCCTTTCGGGGGGCTCATAGACCCACATTGTTGGTCTGCGTGCACTAGATTAAAAACGTGATCTGTCAGATGCTTGTTTTACAGATAAAGAAGCTTGTTTAAAGTCACATGGTCAGTAAGTGTCAGAGCCAGAGTTAGAAACCAGTTCTTACAGCTCCTTGATCCTTTCTACCAACCCCTGCCCTGGAGCACTCCCTCCACCCCCATGTGGCCCTGTTATCACTAACCACTCTAAAGCACCCCGGGACGTAGAGATCAGATGGAAACTACCTACATCTGGTGCTTTTTATTCCGGAGCCCATCCCCTCAGTTCCATTTAGGATTAGGTTCTTCTTGGCTGGAGGAAGCCAAGCCTGTCAAGATCTCCACTTTTTCATTTGTCATTTTCATTTCCCCTTGACCTCTCTCCTTTTCCCAGGACCCTGGTCCACAGGGCCATCCGCATCGATTTGTGTGAGCAGATGAGTCCAGCTGACTTCAGTGCTGGTCAAGAGCCCGGGGCCACGCAGAGGCAAAAAAGAACTTGGCTGGAGGAGGAGTGGGGATTTGAACACTGTGTGAACTGGGAAGAGTGCTTCTGCCCATCCAAGCTCCAGAAGATTGCACCAAAGCACAGCAGAGCAGCTACACCCAGGTCAAGTGATGGGAGTGGCAGAACCTACCCCACCCCCCTGCATCTTCCCAGGTGAGTTGTCAGATGACATCACCAGAGATCTGCGCTTAAGTACCTATCTGTGATGCACTGGCACCTATGAGTGGTGTTGGGCACTGGCTGGAGGATGGAAGCCAGAAAGACCCATTCTTGGGATAGAATAAGTAATGCCAATTATGGGATCTGGGTCCCTGCCCAGCCCACAGGCCCAGGAGGGACAGTCTCAGGCCACGGCAAAGCCACCCTGCAGTCTGAGGAGGGAAGACCCCACTGTTCTCATGCTTGGGATGGGATTTCTCCCCCAGCCCAGCCAGGGTTTCCAGGCCCAGAAGATGACTTAGATAATAGGGCATTCATCTTTCAAAGAAGACAAACTTAAAAAAAAAAGTTTCAGTTTTGGTTTTGTTTCAAAAATAAACCCAAGTTTAAAAGCTGCTCAGGCACAGACTAAACTGCTATTTTTCTAGAAATTTTGACTGCTTATTATGAGTTTCAGATTTTTTCTTTTTTTTCGGTCACATTCTAAATGTTTGAATAATAATGAAGGAAGAGAATTGTAGTGCTGACTGTGCTAGGTATTTTGTGAGAATCCTCCCCAAAAGCAAGATAAAAAGCCCACACTCTCACAAAAATACAATTTTACTGATGAAGACACTACAAGTTGGAGAAAGCAAATGAGTCCTTGTTAGAAAGTGGCAGAGCTGGGCTTGAAATGTCAGCCTGTTAGATAAGACAGCTCTTTTCAGGACTCTTAAAATGCCCCTCTGCCAGCCACCCACTGTTTGTCTTGAATGCTGTTTAGAAGAAGAAAGGGCATAAATACTACAGCATTGATATTTGGATTCACAATGGTTAGAATGGCATCATTCCCCACAGCCTCCGGGGAATGTTTTGTTTATCAAATTTGTTCTTTCCAACTAAGTCACTGTATCCCTATATTATAGGAAAGTTCCTTATTATAGGAAACTCAGGAGGTGACTTGCCTGAAGTCCACACTAATAGCATGAGGCAAAGAGTAGACTCAGATCTCACCCCCAGCTCTTGGGTCCATTTCCATCTCCATTACACTAGGCTGCCCTTCCTTGTGATAAGCACTATGGAGCAACCTGTAAAAACTGGCCCCCAAGGGACCCCACCTCCCTAGGTCTAGACTCTTTGCAACATAACTTCACAGCTCTTCCATGAAGAGGTGGAGCCTCTCTCCCCACTACCCTCCACCTCACCCACCATCAAATCCAGCTAGCCATGGGATTTGCTTTGACCAATAGCATGTGAAGAAAGTGACGTTCTGGGGGTTCCAAGCCCAGACTTTAAAGAGGCCTTACAGCTTCCACTTTTCCTCTCAGAATCCAGAATTCATGTGAAGAAATCCCGGCCACCCAGCTGGAGAGAGAGGCCACGTGGAAGAGAAACAGTTGTCCCAGCTAAGAGCCAGCACCAAGGCCCCAGACCAGTGAGAGAGACCGTGTTGGATCCTCCAGCTCCAGCTGAGCTGCCTCAGCCCACACCACTGGGGGCCCAGTTGAGCGGAACCCTGCTGAGTTTTGCCCAAACGTCTACCCATGTGCAAGCGCTTGCCATCAGATGGTGGTTATTTTCAGCATTTTGGGGTAGTTTTTGACACAGCACTATATAACAGATGCACGCTGGCTTTGGTACCATGGGACTGCAGAGTGACTAAGATACAAGCTCTTCCTTTAGAACTTAACTTATGTTCCAATATGCTAATTTATTTTTAATTTTTAATTGAAGTATAGTCATTTTACAGTGTTGTGTTAGTTTCAGGTGTACAGCATAATGACTCAGTTATACATATGTGTATATATCCCTTTTCATATTCTGTTTCATTATAGGTTATTACAAGATATTGAATATAGTTCCCTGTGCTAGACAGTAGGACCTTGTTGTTTATCTATTTTATATATAGTCAATCTGCTAATTTCATTAATATTATTAATATACATAGAATATAGTCCAAGGATGGGCCTGGTGAAAATGGCCATGGAGACATATTAGGGAAAGATGTGACTCTGTTTTCTTGGACATCTCTCCTAACCCTCATCCTAATCCAAATCCTAGCTCTTGCCCTAACCCTGGCCATAACCCTGACACTACCCCTCCCATGGCCTATCCAACTGAAATAATTTTTCATGACTGGTTGAACTCAGAGCAGATATGCAAAAAACCAGGCACTAATCTCTGAACTCTTAGTCAGGTACCTGTCGTATGGGGTGGGGAGAAGGTGGCCCGAGGTGAGGGGAGGGGCACGCCGGGTCCACCTCTCACCATTAACTCACTGTGTGTTCTCAGATGAGTCCTAGATGCCTCCTTTGGAAGATAAACTTCCTGGCTTAGATATGTTCATTTGTGACATGAACCCAGCTCTGCCGGCTCTAAAGCCTTGTGATTCTGAAAAGCTCCAACAAAACTTTAAGACAGGCTCTCCCAGGTTGGCTGGGTACCATGGGCTTTGGCAGCTGGCTGGTAGCAGCGCCTTGAGGAAGGAGAGCGTGTCCTGAGTGGTGGGGGGTTTGCAGGCAGGGTATTTGAGAAACGTCCTTTTGGAAGAAATTGGAAGCACCTCAAAAATGTAGAATGGAAAACTGCTTCAGCCCAGCCCAGCCTGGAGCACAGCTATACATACTGCACAGAAATATGCTCTTTCTTCCTTGCCAATCTCACGGCCAAGTTGGAGGCCCCTCGTTTTCTTCCTCAAAGGGAAATTCCTGGAGCCAAAGCCGCTTTACTTCAGAATGTCATCAAAACAAAACAAAAACCAAATAAACTTAGTATACTTATGCATACCAACACCCCCCCCCACCCCCAAAAACCCAGAATGTCATTATTTCCCAGTTATTTTGGTCCTGGGACTGTTTATTCAATGCTAGTGGCTTCTTACTGACTCCCGTGTGGCCTAAAATGGCTTCCCACTCGAGGTCCCTGAGCTGCTCCTCCCAGGCCTGTCCTTGGCACATGCTTGGAATGGAAATATGAGAGAGGATGTCAGGGCCTTCCCTCCACAATCTCTTGCAGTTTTATCCCAGCCATCACCTCCCTGGAGAAGCTGGGAGCAGAAAATACCTCGAGGGGTTACAAGCTGAATGATGCTGAAGCCGTCAGGATGCGTCTTATTTTCCAAAAGAGTCTGTGCAGCAGTTCCCAGGTGTTCTCAACCCTCAGCCGATCTCACACGCTGTAAACATTTTCCTTTATGAGCCATTCAGACCTCCAAAGGTTCGAGGTGGGTGAGTGTCCTATTTGTGTTCGGGACTGATGGTGTAGGGCTGCGTTGGCTGGTCGTCTTTTGCTACCTACAAAGGCCACAAGGGGCCCTCTGGTGGGAAGGTGGGCATCAGAAAGTAGATTTCCTTTTCTGCCAGCGCTTTTCTGGGTCTGTGCATGGAAGGACAGTTGGTGACTCTCATTGTTAGGGAAGCCTTTCCTGAGTGTGGGTGAGCTTAGCAGGGAAAGAACCTCACTGCTCCTGGTGTGTAGAGCAGAAAGCTTCAGCCTTCCAGTAGCGCTTAGTACCGTCTTGCAAACCATCTGCACCTGTCTGCAAGCTTAGCCGGTGAGCCCGACCTACACAGAGAGTTGGGGTGGACCCCCAGCATTGCCTATGTCACTCCATCTCCACTTCCACTTCCTAGGGCAAATGACTCCATGGAAGAGTGATGTGATGATGGTGATGGTGGTAATGATAATAGGTCTCTGGGCCAGTTATCAATGTATTAGCACTCAGTTCCAAGTCCATTCTCCATAGTCCTGCTTGTAATATTGGAACCTTTCTTCATTTTCAGCTGCTAGAGAGCGTTAGCTTTCTTCTCTGGTTCTGGTGTGCTGTTTTTGGCTTGCTCCTAAGTTAGCACCTGGACACCCACTAGTGCTCAGCCTCTCAGCAGGAGGGAAGTTTTCTTCTTGTGGTTTGCTGCCCTGCTGTCTGTTAACCAGTCCTGGTCAACAGCTTCTCCTCCATCCATGGAATGCAATCACACCCTTTCCAATGAGGTCTGAACTCCAGCCTTGGGGAAGGGTCTTCTCCTCCAAGATTGTTCCTTCCTTGGGTTCTGCAATATTGTGATTTATAAGAAATATATATTTGGCCATTCAAGTGATCATATGTATTTTTCATATATATTTTGTCTTTGCCCATGGTACCTGGTTCACAGCTCCCCAAATCCTTGGAATTTCCTGAGCAATGAGAGCAGTGGGAACATCTTTTGTCATAACACTTGGCTTCTTGTCCTTAATTCTTGAAATTTCTTCAGAGCCATAAAGGTGAAATGGCTGTCTTGTTATTCATGACAAGCCCCTTTGGACAACTGGGTTTATGTTAATGAGATGACTTTTGGGAAGTGCCTAAGGATGGAGGCTGGTTGCCAGGGGAACCAACATTGACTAGAGGATTGGAACTTTGAGTCCCACCTGATTTCTGGGTAGGGGAGAGGGACTGGAAGTTAAATTGATTGCCAATGGCCGACGATTTAATCACTCACATCTGTGTAGTGAAGCCTCCATGAAACTCCAAAAGGACAGGGTTTGGAGAGTGGATTGGTGAACCTGTGGAAATGTGGGGAGAGTGACAAGCCTGGAGAAGGTATAGAGACTCCTCAGCCTTTCTCCACACCTTGCCCTTATGTATCTCTTCTATCTGGCTGTTCCTTAGTTATATCCTTTTATGATAAACTGGTAATCTAGTAAGTATAATGTTTCTCTGAGTTCTAGGAGCCACTCAAGCCAATTAATTGAACCTAAGGAGGGGGTTGTGGGAACCTATCATTTATAGCTGGTAGCATCAGAAGCACAGGTGACAACCTGGACTCATGGTTGGGGTCTGAAGTGGTGAGGGAGGGGGGCAGTCTTGTAGGACTGAGCCCATAATCTCTGGAACCTGATTATATACCTGGGTAGATAGTGTCAGAATTGAGTTGAATTGTAGGACACCCAGCTGGTGTCTGAGAATTACTTGCTTGTTGGTGTGGAGGAGGCCCCTCCCCTACATTGGGGTGGAGTCTCAGAAGCCCTTTAGGGTCTCTCATTCACACCTGGGGTGTTCTTTTGTTCTTTTGTAGTAGCAAATCCCCTGCAGATAGTCAAACATTCTTTACATTAAACCTTCTCTGTTCATATTACTGTGGGGTTTCTGTCTCCTGAGGGACCCTGCATGCTACACCCTCTTCCCAAATCATCTCCTTCAACCCTAACAATGAATTCATGAGGCTGGCGTTCACATGAGTCCTTCACAGGTGAGCCGACTAAAGCCTAAGTGGTCGTCTTCAGATTCCAGTCCAAATTCCTGACTCCACAGCAAATGACCTGGTTCAACCTAGGCTTTTTCTTTTCTTTTCTTTTTTAAACATTTTTTTATTGACTTATAATCATTTTACAATGTTGTGTCAAATTCCAGTGTAGAGCACAATTTTTCAGTTATACATAAACATATATATATTGATTGTCACATTTTTTATTCTGTGAGCTACCATAAGATCTTGTGTATATTTCCTTGTGCTATACAGTATAATCTTGTTTATCTATTCTACAATTTTGAAATCCCATCTATCCCTTCCCACCCTCCACCCTCTTGGCAACCACAAGTTTGTATTCTATGAGTCTGTTTCTGTTTTGTATTTATGCTTTGTTTGTTTTTTTAGATTCCACATATGAGTGATCTCATATGGTATTTTTCTTTCTCTTTCTGGCTTACTTCACTTAGAATGACATTCTCCAGGAGCATCCATGTTGCTGCAAATGACATTATGTTGTCAGTTTTTATGGCAGAGTAGTATTCCATTGTATAAATATACCACCTCTTCTTTAGCCAGTCATCCATTGATGGACATTTAGGCTGTCTCCATGTCTTGGCTATTGTAAATAGTGCTGCTATGAACATTGGGGTGCAGGTGTCATTCTGAAGTAGGGTTCCTTCCAGATATTTGCCCAGGAGCAGGATTCCAGGGTCATATGGTAAGTCTATTCCTAGTCTTTTGAGGAATCTCCATACTGTTTTCCACAGTGGCTGCACCAAACTGCATTCCCACTAGCAGTGTAGGAGGGTTCCCCTTTCCCCACAGCCTCTCCAGCATTTGTCATTTGTGGACTTTTGAATGATGGCCATTCTGACTAGTGTGAGGTGATACCTCATTGTAGTTTTGATTTGCATTTCTCTGATAATTAGTGATATTGAGCATTTTTTTCATGTGCCTATTGATTATTTGTATGTCTTCCCTGGAGAATTGCTTGTTTAGGTCTTTTGCCCATTTTTGGATTGAGTTGTTTGGTTGTTTCTTATTAAATCGTATGAGCTGCTTATATATTCTGGACAGCAAGCCTTTGTTGGTTTCATTTGCAAAAATTTTCTCCCATTCCGTAGGTTGTCTTTTTGTTTTACTTATGGTTTCCTTTGCTGTGCAGAAGCTTGTAAGTTTCATTAGGTCCCATTTGTTTATTCTTGCTTTTATTTCTATTGCTTGAGTAGATTGTTCTAGGAGAACATTTTTGAGATGTATGCCAGATAATGTTTTGCCTATATTTTCTTCTAGGACGTTTATTGTATCTTGTCTTATGTTTAAGTCTTTAATCCATTTTGAGTTTATTTTTGTGTATGGTGTAAGGGAGTGTTCTAGCTTCATTGCTTTACATGCTGCTGTCCAGTTTTCCCAACACCATTTGCTGAAGAGACTGTCTTTATTCATTGTATATCCTTGCCTTCTTTGTTGAAGATTAGTTGATCAGAAGTTTGTGGGTTCATTTCTGGGCTCTCTATTCTGTTCCATGGGTCTATATGTCTGTTTTTGTACCAATACCATGCTGTCTTGATGACTGTAGCACTATAGTATTGTCTGAAGTCTAGGAGAGTTATTCCTCCAGCCTCTTTCTTTCTCTTCAGTAATGCTTTGGCAATTCTAGGTCTTTGATGGTTCCATATAAAGTTTATTATGATTTGTTCTAGTTCTGTGAAATATGTCCTGGGTAATTTGGTAGAGATTGCATTAAATCTGTAGATTGCCTTGGGCAGTGTGACCATTTTAACACTACTGATTCTTCCAATCCAAGAGCATGGGATATCTTTCCATTTTTTAAAGTCGTCTTTAATTTCCTCCATCAATAGTTTATAGTTTTCTGTGTATAATTCTTTCACCTCCTTGGTTAGATTTATTCCTAGGTGTTTTATTACTTTGGGTGCTATTTTAAAGGGGATTGTTTCTTTACTTTTTTTTTCTGTTGATTCATCATTAGTGTAAAGAAATGCAACTGATTTTTGAACATTAATCTTGTAACCTGCTACCTTGCTGACTTCTTCGATCAGCCCTAGTAGTTTTCGTGTGGACCTTTTAGGGTTTTCTATATATAGTAACATGTCATCGGCATATAGTGACACTTTTATCTCTTCTTTTCCAATTTGGATCCCTTTTATTTCTCTCTCTTGCCTGATTACTATGGCTAGGACTTCCAAGACTATGTTGAATAGGAGTGGTGATAGTGGGCATCCTTGTCTTGTCCCAGATTTTAGTGGGAAGCTTTTGAGTTTTTCACCATTGAGTACTACGCTGGCTGTAGGTTTGTCATATATAGCTTTTATTATGTTGAGATATGTTCCCTCTATACCCACTTTGGTGAGAGTTTTATCATAAATGGGTGCTGAATTTTATCAAATGCTTTTTCTGCATCTATTGAGATGATCATGTGGTTTTTGTCCTTTCTCTTGTTGATGTGATGTATTACATTGATTGATTTGCGTATGTTGAACCACCCTTGTGTCCCTGGGATGAACCCCACTTGGTCATGATGTATAATCTTTTTTATGTGTTGTTGGATTCTATTTGCTAATATTTTGGTGAGGATTTTGGCATCTATGTTCATCAGTGATATTGGCCTATAATTCTCTTTTTTGGTAGTGTCTTTGCCTGGTTTTGGTATCAGGGTGATGGTGGCTTCATAGAATGAGTTTGGGAGTATTCCCTCCTTTTCAATCTTCTGGAAGAGTTTGAGAAGGACTGGTATGAGTTCTTTGTATGTTCGGTAGAACTCCCCAGTGAAGCTGTCCTGTCCTGGACTTTTATTTGTAGGGAGTTTTTTTTTTATTATTATTGCTATTTCGATTTCATTTCTAGTGATTGGTTTGTTCAAGTGGTCAGTTTCTTCTTAATTCAGTCTTGGTGGACTGTATGTTTCCAGAAACTTGTCCATCTCCTCTAGGTTATCCAGGTTGTTTCCATATAATTTTTCATAATATTCTCGTATGATATTCTGTATTTCTATTTTATTTGTTGTAATTTCTCCATTTTCCTTTCTTATTTTGCTAATTTGTGCTCTCTCTTTTTTCTTCTTTGTGAGTTTCGCCAGAGGTTTGTCGATTTTATTTACTTTTTCAAAAAACCAGCTTTTGGTTTGATTGATTTTGTCTATGGTTTTTTTTAATCTCTATTTTATTTATTTCCTCCTCAATCTTTATAATTTCCTTCCTTCTGCTGCCTTTTCGGTTTTTTTGTTCTGCTTTTTCTAGTTCTTTTAGTTGGTGGGTTAGATTGTTTATTTGAGATTGTTCTTTTTTGAGGAAGGCCTGTATCACTATAAACGTCCCTCTTAGCACTGCCTTTGCTGTGTCCCATAAATTTTGTGTGGTTGTGCTTTCATTTTCATTTGTCTCAAGGTATTTTTTAATTTCAGCTTTGATTTCCTCATTGACCCATTGGTTTTTTAATAGTATATTGTTTAATCTCCATTCTTTTCTTTTTTTCTCCTTTGTTTCTCTGTTGTTGATTTCTCATTTCATGGCATTGTGGTCAGTAAAGATGCTTGAGATAATTTCTATCTTCTTAAAATTGTTGAGGTTTCTCTTGTGCCCAAGTACATGATCAATCCTAGAAAATGTTCCATGTGCACTTGAAAAGAATGTGTATCCTATTTTTGGGGGATATAATACTCTGAAAATATCCACCAAATCTAATTTTTCTATTGTATTATTTAATTTCTCTGTTGCCTTATTTATTTTCTGTCTGGAAGATCTGTCTAGTGATGTTAATGCAGTGTTAAAATCTCCAGCTATGATTGTATTTCTGTCAATATCCCCCTTTATCTCTGTTAGTAATTGTTTTATGTATTTATGTTCTCCTATATTGGTTGCATATATATTAATGAGTGTAATATCCTCATCTTGTATCACTCCTTTAATCATTATAAAATGTCCTTCTTTATCTTTCTTTATGGCCTTTGTTTTAAAGTCTGTTTTGTCTGAAATCAGTACTACAACACCTACTTTTTTGGCTTTTCCATTTGCATGGAATATCCTTTTCCATCCTTTCACTCTCAATCTATATGTGTCCTTCTCCCTAAAGTGGGTCTCTTGTATGCAGCATATTGAAGGTTCTTGCTTTATTATCTAGTCTGCCACTCTATGTCTTTTGACTGTAGCATTTAGTCCATTAACATTTACAGTAATTAATGATAGATGTGTGTTTATTGCCATTTGAACTTCTCTTTGCATTTGATTTGGTATTTCCTCTTTGTTGCTTTCTTCTTCCTTTTGTGGTTTGGTAATTTTCCTTTGTATTATTATGGATTGTATTTAGTTTTTGTGACTCCCTTGTAAGATTTTGGCTTGTGGTTACCCTTTTCTGTAAGTCAATTAGCCCATTACTATATCTCAAACCCATCCTACCGAAAACAAAAAATTTAAAAAAGAAAGAAAACAAAATACTCTATATATTCTTGCTTCCCTCTCCCACTCTTAATGATTTCGATGTCTTCTTTTACAGTTTCATGTTTATTTTATTTGTAATTCATGAGTTATCACCTTTTCAGGTATGAGTTTCTCATTTCTGTAGCATCCTGCTGCTTTTCTATTTAGAGTAGACCTTTCAATATTTCTTTTAGCATGGGTTTAGTGTTGCTAAACTCTTGTAGTTTTTTCTTGTCTGTGAAATTCTTTTTATGTCTCCTTCTATCCTAAATGATAGACTTGCTGGATAAAGTACCCTAGGCTGCATCTTTTTTTCATTCAGGACTTTGAATGTATCTTGCCACTCCCTTCTGGCCTGTAGTGTTTGTGTAGAGAAATCAGCTGAGAGCCTTATAGGGGTTCCCTTGTAACTCACTCTTTGCTTTTCTCTTGCTGCCTTTAGGATCATTTCTTTATCCTTGACTCTGACCATCTTGATTATGATACATCCTGGTGTGGGTCTGTTTGGGTTCTTCCTGTTTGGGACCCTTTGAACTTCCTGTACTTGGATATCTGATTCTTTCTTTAAGTTTGGGAAGTTTTCAGTCATGATTTCTTCAAAAACCTTTTCAATCCCATTTGATCTTTCTTCCCCTTCTGGGACCCCTATTATGTGAAGATTGGCATGCTTTATATTATCCCATAGGTCCCTTATGTTGCTTTCATTTGTTTTTATTTGTTTATCTTCCAGTTGTTCTGATTGGGTGCTTTCTGTTGTCCTGTCTTCTAGGTCACTAATTCGTTCCTCTGCATTATCTAGTCTACTTTGCACAGCCTTTAGATCTGTTCTCATCTCAGCCAATGAGTTTACCAATTCTACTTGGCTCTTCTTTATAGCTTTGATTTCATTTTTGACATATTTTATATCTCTAAACACTATATCTTTTAGTTCCTTCAATACTTTGATCACACCTTTTCTGAAATCTTGATCTAGTAGTCAATGTCTATTTCATTGATCATTCTTTCAGGAGATTTCTCTTGTTCTTTTAATTGGGAATGGTTTCTCTGCTTCTTCATCTTGCTCATATCTCTCTGGCACTGTGGCTTATGGAGTATCAGTTATCTATTGTGGTCCTTAAAGGAGTTTATTTATTTTATTTATCTATCTAATGCCTATGTAGGAATAAAGCTTAAAAAAAAAAAAAAAAGGAGAGAGCGAGAAAGAGAATTTTAAAAGAAGGGAGGAAAAAAAGGTTTGAAAACAGTGTATAATCAATAATAGAAGCGCAATTTGAATCAGACTAGCATTCGAGTTGAGATGTCTTTTTTAAAAAACCCTTAAAAAAAGGAAAAAAGTTCAAAAAATGATATTTGAAACCTATTTATAATCAATAACAGGAGATCAAAACCAAAAGAAATTAAATGAAATCAGGTGGATTTAAAAAATAATATTACTTTAAAAGAAAAATTTAAAAAGGAATTAAAACTAGAAGCATATACAATTGTTTAGAAAGTAGAAATTAAAAAGGTAATAAAAATAGATAAAAAAGATATAAAGGGAGAATTTTGAAAAAGGGGAGAAAAAAGGTTTAAAAACAGTTTATAATGAATAATTGAAGAGCAAGTTGAAGCAGAATAGCAATCTGGTTGAGATGTCTCTTAAAAACCTTTAGAAAAGGAGAAAAGAGGGAAAAAATGTATTTGAAACCTGTGTATAATTAATAACAGATCAAAACCAAGAGAGATAAAAATGACATGACATGGATTTTTTAAAATAATATTATTTTAAAAGAAAAATTTGGACGGGATTAAAATTGGGAGGATATATAATTGTTTAAAAAGTAAAAATTAAAAAGGTAATAGAAAATACAAAAGGTAAAAAGAGATTAAAAAAAGGGCAGGGGTGTTCTCCTGGAGACTGTGTGCTCTTAATGAGAAGTCCCTCTGTCCTTGGCCGTTTCCCGAACTCAGCCTGCCGCTTCCAGAGGCCCTCCGCCTGGCACCCCCATCCGTGTTGCTCCCAGTGCCCCTGGGCAAGCAGATTGCGCCCGCTCCCAGCACAGCGTACCAGCCCGAAAGGCGGGGGCCACCCGCCGTCTCCTGGCGCCGGTTGCTCCGCGGCTCCGTGCCGCCTCAGGCTCCGTGCCGCCTCAGGCTCCGTGCCGCCTCGCGCTCTGCGGGGCTGCGCGCTCCGCCTCAGGGCGGGGGCCACCTGCTGTCTCCCGGTGCCTGTCGTTCCGCAGCTCCACTCCACAGCGCGCTCCGGTCGGTGCTCCGCAGGCGGCTCCGGGAAGACCGCGGAACAGCCCCAACCCCTGCTCCGTGTCCAAACTCAGCTCCCTGTCTGTCCCCGTGGCGGAACCCCGCAAGGCACCAGGGCAAAAGGATCCTATCTGACTCAGCCTGCAAACAAGTCACTGTCTGGCCTTTGAGGCTGCCGAGCCCCCAGGCACGGATTCAGGTTTCGCCCCCGCCCCCACCTGGGTGCCAAGCTCCGAGAATATGGCGGCCACGCCTGAGCCCTGCCTCTCCTCGCGGAAAACCTTCCGTTGGGTTTTCAGAAATCGGGGTATGTACCCTTCCCCCCAGGGCACATCAACCTGCTGTTTTATGGAGGGCCCAGGTTGTTCTGCCCTGTGCACTCACTCATCCACGTTGTGCACCTCCTGCAGTCCCGGGGGGTTGCCTCACTGCAGCCGTCCCCGTCCTCCGGCCGGCTCGGGCAGCCTGTCCCGGCCCCCAGCTCCCAGCTCGGGTCTCGGGCTGGGTGTCACAGGGACCCTCTGCGCCCTTTTAACTTAGTTCTGTCGGTCAAGGGCTGCTCCGTACACATCCGAGCCTCGGAGGCTCGCCCTCCGTCCCGCTGGCCTCTCCGTTGGAGGGGGGAGACCCAGCGAACGAGCGGCAGTCCTCCTTTGCCGCTCCCTCCCCGCAGGACTGGTCCCGCACTGTTTTGCCTTTTTGTCTTTCTTTTTTTCCTTTCTCCTACCAGAGTTTTGGCGTCTTTGCCTTTTGAAGAGGTCAGTGTTCTGTCAGAGTTCCACAGGTGCTCTGGTTGGCTGAGTGGGTCCGTGGATTTGAGTCTTGGTGTATCTGTGGGAGAGGGTGAGCGGCGTGCGTCCCACTCCGCCATCTTGGCCTCTGTCTCTAGGCTCTTTTCTAATTTTCTGAGAAAATTCCCAAGGAGTCCTGAGCCTGTCACTGTCTTAGCCACTATCTGTCCCCAGAAAACGCCAAGGGCCTCTGAGAAACCTTGGAGGAGAACAGTTGCAAATGGTGTTTATAACCCTTTTCAAGAGCCTGAGTGAAAACAAAACCTGGGCTGAGATACGAGGACTTGCCTGGCTCAGTGTGTGTATTTTTGCTTTTTCTGCTCCTAACAGGTCTGAGTGAGCCTTCGGGGTCTCCTCTGGTGGCCACTACCTCTAGCCAAATGGACATTTGAGCCTCTGAGAGGGACTGTTGTGTAAAAGCCTCAGACTGTGATCTCGGAGTCAGTGTCTACCGCTTCTCTTTTCATCCGGCCTCAAGTGAAATTCTCGGAGCTGCTGGTTTGTGCCTTCCATCAGGTAGGAGATCCCTGGCCCACCTGCACCAGAGCGGGGCCTGCTGATGGGGCTGCACGGACTGCGTTTGGAGGAGGGGGAGTATAGGGGTTCGACTGACGGTGCTTTGGGGGAGGCCACGTTCCCTGACCTTTGATTAGGAGGGAGTCAAACTGAAAGGAAACCTGGAAAGGTAAAGGATATTTGTTGAATCTCATCTTATTTTTGATAAAAGAGATTGATTTTTTTTTCCGAAAAGAAATTGAGTCTCTTTTGGAAGAAACAAGAGCAGGAGATTTATTTTCTCTCTAGAGATTCGTTGTGTTTTTCAGCATCTGTGTTTTTCTGGAGAAGAAGGGAGAGCCTTGAAATAGTGTAGGGCTAGAGTCCATACATACTTTTCCCATGTAATGTGAAATTTGAAAATGTGCTGGGTTTGTCTTTTGAGCACACTGGGAGGGGCAGACACTTCGGTTTCCCTGGAGGGTCCTGGCAGTGAGTCGCATGGGGCTGGTGTGATGGGGCCTCTCTGATTGTGCCCCAGCCCAGGGTTGGCTTTCCGGCCCTGAGGTGGAGCAGACGAGAGGCTTCCCCTCAAGTGCTGCCTTGTTACCTCTTAACTGCAATTATTCCAAGTCTTTGGGTGCTGGCTTCCTCAGGGATGACAAGTGATGACGATAATACCTGTCTGTGAAAGGCCTTGTGGGCAATAAGCCAGAAGGTAGAGATTGTGGGCTGGAGTGCTGTGGGGGTTCAGTCAGCGTCGGTTCCCTTCCTGGGATCTGTCTTTGAGCTTATCTGAGGTTTGTCTTGAAGAATGGGGTTCAGTCTAGGGCTTTGTGAACTATGTTTCCCAATAAAAAAGCATAATGTGTAGATGACTTTATGATCAAAAAAAGAAATATTGGATTTAGCCGTTAAGCATGAGGCAAAGAGCACGAACTTTAGTCACACAGACTTCTGTCCCTATTCTGGCCCTACTACTCATAGTTCCTCAATAAAGAGTAGGTATAATTTCTCACAAAAGACCCTGAGGAATGCTCAGTAATTGCCAGAAACAGGCAGAGTTAGCACCCAGCTTTCCACTTTCCACCCAGCTCAGTCCGCTGGTCACTGTGTTGCACGTTTGCTCATTCTTTTAACAAATGTACAAATGTCTGTTCAACATTTACTATATTAATATTTTATATGATATTAATAATTATATATATATATTTCAAGATGGTTTTGAATGCTTACTATGTGCCAAGTACTACATTAAGAATTTTACATTGATTTCTTTTATTGTGTAGTCACCACCACCACTCATTGAGGGGCTTTTGTCTGCTGGGAGCTGCATCTAATGGTTTAGAAGCTTTGACTCTGACTTTCAAAAGCATTCTTTATCTGTCATTTATTAAACACTTATATGTGTAGACACTCCATTTTCATTTGTTCTAGTAGTATTGGATCACACGTCCCAGCCACTTTCATTTTCCTATGGGTTCTGACCTCACTGGGTCAGAATCCCAATGGTTGAAATACATCATACTTTTGACCTCAGGGCCTTTGCACTTGCTGTTCCAGCAGCCCGTGTGTTTGCATAGCTGCCTCCTTTGCACCATGCAGATCTCAGCCCCATGGGCACTTTTCCAGTGAGTTCTTCTCTAACTGCATCTAGTCAAGTATTTGCCACTACCATAGAAAGTCATTTTCTACCCTTATCACCTTGTGTTAAGATGATATTGTTGGTCTTTTTTTTTTTTTAAGCAGATTTCATTTACAAAGAGAAAAGATTTTCAATGAAGACCTAACTGGAGTTTGCGATCCCTAACACATAAAGCTGAGAATACGCTTTAAAAAGTATTCTGTAAAAATATGACAAGTACCAATCAATTTCTAGGAAATATTGTAATGTAGTTTTGATTCACTTCCTGTTGCCATTACAGTGTTATCAAAAAAATACAGTTGAATGGTTTTCTTAGAACGCTGAGACTGGATTCTTTCCCAAATTGGGCCAATCTGTAAATGGCAAATTATTGTCCTAATTGCCTCAGTTTCTTCATTTTTCACAGAAAGAGGGTTGATTTGTTTGATCACCACGGGCCGTTCTGGCACAGTCTCCTAAATATGTGCATGGCTCTATTTGCTGAGGTTTGACCATTCATCAGATACTGTGTTAAGTGCTGTCCATATCTTATCTGAATTAATCTCCTCGTACTTCTAAGAGGTATGTGGTTTTATTCTCATTTAATAGATTAGAAAACACACTCAGAGAGAGCAGACCTTGCCCACCAAGGTCACACAACTAATAAGGTTTTAGTCCATCTATAAGCATTTGATTCAAGTATTAAGCTCTTAACCATGTTGTGTTATTACCTATCTTAGGACCTCTGGGGATTGAAGGCCTGTCTATCTTCTGAGTAGGAGGTTAGGTTACTTTCAGAAGAGAGGTCGCTCTCTAAAAAAGTCATGGAATTCTGTGTAGCTCTTATTAGAAGCTGAGCAAAACAACGGCTCAGATCAACCTGAAGCTTATGTCTATTCTTCCAAAGCCCCACGTGGCATTTCTTGTGAATTTGCATCACACTGTCTCTGCATTTAGTACTTTCACAGCCACTTTGTAGAACTCTATTGAATGAATTAAGTAAGATCTGCACCATCTTTTAGAATCTTGGCTTTCAAAAACTTTTCCTGGTTATATTTGCACTGTTTTCTTTTTGGTCATCTTCAAATAAATCATGCTCCTCGCTGCAGCATGTAACTATGTAATGTTCAGCTCTGTGTATTGGGGAGGTGAAACCCATGTATTTTACCAAGTTATATGGATTTAATTATATGATACAGACAGAGTGCAAATGTTTCTTGAGGGAATTTGTTCTAATCTCTAAAATTATATCAAACTGCACGCACACACAGATGCACACACACGTAGTTTGGCTTTGTTCCTCGGTCTTTAAAGCCTTTCTCTATTGATTGACCTAGTCTAGTGTGTTCTAGAAGAGGCCTTTTTTCTTAAGGACGAGGACTGTATCTTTGATTCCATATCTGTGCACTTAAACTATTAGTGTGTATGGAGGAATGGTTAGTTTATATTTGTTGACCTTGTGATGGAAAGAAGCTCAAACTTCACCTAGTTTGAATCTAGTGTGACTCAAACTTGCCTGGTCACAAGAATCATCTCATACTCTTGGGCCTGAGTCAGAATTTGCAAGGAAGGTGCCTGGTAATCTGTATTTTTAACATGCCAAGTGATTTTTACCACCATAAAGGTTTGGGAAACTGATTTCCTCCGTTATTACAAAGAGTGTAAAAGTCTGTTCTGCGACATCACCAGTGACTTTAAGTTTCAGCTCTTTGGTTTTAAGAAACAGAGAAACACTCATTTTAATCCATGGAAAAGAAGATTTATTAGAAGGACATAGTGCATTCTTTTGAGAATTGGGAAGTAGGCAGTGAGGTGCAGCCAGACCTCATAGAATGAAGGCTCTGTGGTCTTTCATTAATTTTGTCCTTAATTTTCTCTGCACATCAAGTCCACTTCCCTTTTTCTACTGGCCAGGCTTCCCATGACGTCAGCTTGCCCATGGTCCATAATGGTGCCTTAACCCCGAGTCACCACACCCTCAGATCCTTCCCCAGGGTCTACTGTTTCAGTGTTTGAACCACTATTTCTGAGAGATCACTTAGATGCTCAGCTCAGAGTTCTGAGCCAGGTTATCAGAGATATGGTTACAGGCAAGCTATGGGTGTATTTAAAAATAACACTCCAGTTATGGTCAGGGAAGGGCAAAGTATGGTAATTTTATTATTTGACTATGATGATATTGGGAATGTATTTCTCAGATGTAGATAACCTTTATTGAAAAACCTCATGGTTACAATTTGGGACTACTGGGGAGAAGTCTGAAACCAGTTTTCACTTGGTTTATTCACAGTGGTTGTGGACAAACCCTCTTTGGAGTTGTGTGACTAGAGATATGTAAATAGCCAAATGGCAGCAAGTAACGAAAAAAATATGAGAAAACTTTGAATGCAAGAAGATTTGGATAGTCAGAGTTCCCAGAGTTTTCAATCCATTTTGACTTTAGCCTTGGGGATTTAAATGGACCTTCCAGGGTCCTTGGGAGCGATGAGAAAGGATCAGAGACATGGAGGCAGTAGTTGAAGTGAGACCTGCTTTTCATAGTGTTCTCTTCCATTTAGAGTGGATCAGATGGCTTTCCAGTTCTTAGAGACTAAGTTAGAAATTAAGAATTGAGCCAGTTTCCCTCTTTTGGTACTAATTTTCCAATCGAGGTAGACTACTGTCCAAGGGAAGAACATAGCGGGACCTGCCTCCTTTTGAATCACTCCAGCTTTTTTGTGTGTGTGGGGGGGTAGGGACTTTCATGTACATAGTATGTCTGTTAGTGCACTTTCTCATTGAGCAGAAGTTTAAATCAAAATAAAATTCCCTTCTGTCTGATCTCAGATTTGCCATTGTTCTGGGAAATGTTGCAGAAGCTAAGACAATGTTATTTCACTAAAAATAGTTGTGTCTGAAACTAAGAGTCATGTGAAAATCTTCTGGAGGTTTTGGCTCCCAAAGCCCACGTGGTGTCTGGTGGCAAGTTCATATGAGGCCCAAAAGATAAAAGTGTCGTTTAGAGGTAGAAAGGAATAATTCTGAATACTCTAGTTCACATATTAATTAGCCTTTATTTTCTGCCTTTTGCTTTTTGTCTGTCCTGATGACTCCAGGCTGGCCAGACTTGAAAAGGAGGCCCATCTCAGAAGAGTCTGATTTTCTTCTAGTTGAAAATGTGGATGGCTGTTGAGGTTAAAACTCGCTGTAATAAATTTTTGGACTATTGAGGCTTTACGTTGTATAGCTCTGGTTTTAAATGTGGATGTTTGAATCTGGATGCTGTGTCAATCACTCGGGTATATTTGTGATGCTTACTTGTTGCTTATTGTCCTGAGGGCTGTGAAAGAAACACAAGGCAGAGCTGTGTGCCCCTGTTTGGAGTGTAAGTTTCCAGATGGTGGAAGTTACCACTCCCACAACAAAAGAGCATCCCTAAGCACTGGACTTCCTAATACTAAGGGCCATAGATATTTCAAGAAGGAAAATTCTGTAATGGACAAATCTTTGAAATAGGTATATAAGGTTTCGGTGGTGGGGTGATGAGACTATAAAGAGCATTTACATTCTCTTATTTCTTTAATATTAAACCTATTTTTGGAAATTTGTTTCCAATCAGATTAGGAAAATGCACATGAAATAGATAATATTTTCATTTAAAAATACTTTAAAACTATTTTCTCTACCAAGGTTTTTAAAGGTATGAAGTATGAGAGAAGGATCAAACTTTTTCCCAGGAGGTTAACACATTGTTGCAATAGTAGATAGAAGATTCATGAAGGCAAGAAATGTGCCTGTTAGGTTCTCTGCTGTTTCCTAGTGGCCACAGTAGGTATTTGGTGAATACTTAATTAAATGAGTCATGTCTATGTGGACAGCGGCTGTGATTTGGTGAGGTGGGGGACCCCAAGGAATAAAGGCATCAAGATGGAAATGAGCCTAATTAGAACAGAGGCAGGAGATTAGCAGGGTTGGAAATAACATTGCATAGTTAGGGAACGATCAGTCTATCTGATCTTAAAAAGTTTTTAGAAAAAGTGTGTATGTTTGACAAGACAGGCCAGAGAAAGCCACTGAGTTTCACAAACTTATTATTATTATTTTAATAATGAATGCTTTAAAAAAAATCTTGCAAGTTTATACAAAAGTGAAGTGGAAGGATGAGCGAGGCCACTTTGTGAGCTAGTGAGGCGCAGACAGAGATGATGAAATCTGAAATAGCCCTACAAGCCATCGGAAAGGACAGATGCTCGAACCTAGTGATAGAAATAAAGGACTGAAAAAGAAATGGCAGGTAGAGTCTGGGAGACTAAAAGAATGGTATCAAAGGGAAGGGGACAATTAGAAGGAAGAGGCAGTTCAGATGGGTGGGCAATCTGGGAAAGAAAGGTGCCTGGATCAGCTCCTGCACAAAGCAGTGGTAGGACATCCGTCTGCCCTGGTTGGGTTGATACAGGCTGAGAGAAATTAGAAGTCAGGGTCTGATTTATAGATCCAAGAAGCATTAATGTGGTGACAGGCCAAGTCAGGTAAGGACAGAGAGATGAGCAGAAGAAGGGTTCCTAGGGGTCAGAATGAGGGCAGGAGCTGGTTAACCTGGATGAATTTCACCTAATAATTCCCTTGAGAGTAGGGTGCATTTCCTATTCATCTTTGCTTCCCCCACATGAAGTACCATGACTAGCTTAGAGTAGGAGTGCTCAACAGCTATTTGCCAAGAGAATGCAATTCCTGCCTGCGCTGTATTAATCCACGACAATCTGAGAAACTCAACAGAGCAAATACCTGAAGTCCTCATGGGGGATGTGATGATACTAGAGCAGGGGACACGTTTTGCCTTTCAACAGCACTGAAGATCCATTTGACCTCTCCTTCCCTGTGTGCCACCATTTCTTGTTACATGAAAAAGAGTAAGCAAGATGTTAGCTTATCTCTGATCTGTAGTGTGTTTTGGGTATAAAAGAACAGGTTAAACACCAACATTCTTTTTTCTTAAGCAACAAAAAGAAAGTCAACAGCAAAATTGTTAAGGACTTTTACAGTGTGCTAGGTGTTGGGTGGGCCCTAGAGGAACTCAGTCCTATCCTAGATTATTATCAAAGCAGTGATAGCGTCTTGGAAAGCCTGCTCTGACTTGACCCTGTTCCCCAGGATGCACCATTCTGTGTCCTCATTGGCTGGCATCTTTCTTTCATCATGAAGTAACAAACCAGCCTTGATTCATGGTCCGTAGGAGTGGCCATCCCAAATGTGCCGTGTGAGACTAGCCTGAGACTCTTTAATATCACATGATCACCACTATGTTCTTGTTAATAACCATGAGATGGTTCTTAACAATTTGGAATTTCTGCAAACACTTGATTTATTAACTCTCTGTATACATCGTGTCACGTAGATCTTGACAATGTCTTTGCCTGTGGAATTCCTAAAGTCCAGAAGACCTGCCAGAATATTTCCTTTGTGTTTTTTACTTTTCCTCCTTCCTTGCCAGTCTTCTAGGAGATCCTGTGGGTGTGGGGTTTGTACAACAGCCATCTCGGGTGGATGTGAAGTTTTCAATGGCATCTTTCTCTGCAGATAGGTTGGCAGACACAGTTCTGGTAAAATTGACGATTTCAGACTCAGCCTAGGGCAGGAAAGCCCACTGTGATTTGTTTATTCATTCTTCCTTTAAGGGCTGCTGTCTCAGCATTCTACTCAGCACCCAGTTAGTTGGGATGATTTTGTTTGCTGCTCCTTGAAGAGAATTTTTTTTTGTGAAAAGGCAAAAATGAAGAAGTTTGTTATGTTTTAAAAATCTCCTTTGCTTTTTCTTTGACAGAGAGTAGATTCACAGCCCAAAGTCCTTGACTTTCTTGGGCTTGGCATCTCTCCTTAGGGCCCGTTTGCCCTATCTGTCTCTGTGTGTGTGTTACCGTGGACACCCTGGCTTCTTTCTCCCAAATAGCACGTGATGCTGTCAGTTCAGACTTGGCCCCGGGCCCCTGGCAGGCTCAAATACGCAGAGGCTATATAAAGTGGTGTATCAGGGAGTTGAAAGGGCAATGCTTCTTGAGGCTAGGCTTCTCCCTAAACATTACCTGCTGCTCTCTTTTCTTCTCTCCCTTCTTCCTGGCTGAGCGAGCATCACAAGCTTCATTGGAGGACTTATGTACTTACATGATACCTACCTAGTTGTGGTCTCATTAAATTGGGGCATAATTACATATCTCATGAGTTGGATGCATCTGAGAAGCTAAGTGTCCTTTGTATTCTATTTTGGAGAATGGAGTGTGGAAAGGATGGTAGGAGGGACCCACGGGTTGTCATTCATTCATTCAGTACACATTCACTGACTACCCACCTCTGGCCAGCCACTAGGGATTCAGAATTAAAGTATGATTCCATTGGTGTGTGTTTCCGCAGATAGACCTTAGGATGTAGAGTCAGAAGATCTGGTTTGAGTCTTGACTTTTTTGCCACCTCTTGGCTTAAGAAAATCTGTATGAGGGCAGCATGTAGGGGCACAGAAGACGGACTGGTAAATTTGGCCTGGGGTGGTTGGAGAAAGCATCAGAAGGGCAAGTTACACTTGAGCTACTTCTCTAAGGATCATTAAGAGTTTGTCAGGTGGACAAGGTGAGATAGGGATAGATTCTAGGTAAACTGAGTAGTGAAAGGAAAATCATGTATAATGAAAATGTGCAACATCTTCAGGGAACTGGGAGCTGTCTGGGAATGCCAGAGCATCCAGTGTGTGGGGAGAAACTATTGAGGATATTGCTGGAAAGATGGACTGGCACCAGGCTGTGAAAGCCCTTGAATGCCATGACCAGTAGTTCTGTCACCTTGGTTTTTAATGAGTTGGGTCAAATGGTAGGATCTCCATTGTGTATGCTCCTGGCAGCAGCACTGAGGTGAATTGGAAGGGTTGGGTCTGGAGGGAAGGGAGACGAGATTTTTTTTCTAGTCCAAGTGAGAGATGAGGCATTATTGTTTTTCATGTCTACTTCAATAAAGCACCACTGATGCTTCTGCTTCAAGGCAAGTCCAGTGAGTGTGTGGGTGAGTAGTGGAAGAATGTCCTGGAGAGTAAACGAGAGCTGACTGGTTGTACTAGGGTGACTGAGAAGTCCCAGGGGGCAGGCTGCAGGCGTCCTCAGGTTCTCAGCTGCCAGGTTTCAAAGGCCTCAATGGTTAAGGCCCAGCCACCTTTCCAGGGGCAGCATACTAACTCCTCGGGGTAGTCCCTTGCCCTAGATAGCACGACAGAGCACGTGAGCCTTTGAAACCCTGTGAAATCAAGAAGATTTTCTCTCTGCCGCAGGTAGAATGTTAATCCTCATTAAGTCTATTCCAATTTTCTGTTTCTTGAGTTAGTTTAGGTAATTTGGGTCTTTCTAGGAATTTGTTCCTTTCCACTAAGTTATCTAATTTGTTAGCAGTAGAGTTTTTCATATTATTGCCATATAATACTTTTTATTTCTGTAAGATTGTAAGATTGATTCTGTAAGATTTATTTCTGTAAGATCTATCATTCTATCCCTAATTTTAGTAATTTGAGTCTTTTCAAAGAACCAACTTTTGATTTTATTAATTTTCTCCATTGTTTTCTATTCTTTATTCTATTTATTTCCACTTAAATTTTTATTATTTTTCCCCATCTGCTCACTGTGTTTCATTTGTTCTTTTCTGTGTCCTAGGCTAGAAGATTAGATGATTGATTGGAGGTCTTTTTTTAAAACAAGTATTTAGAGCTATAAATTTCCTTCTAAGCATTACTTTAACTGCATCTCATAAATTTTAGTATTTAGTGTTTGTATTTTCATTCATGTCAAGTATTTTCCAATTTCACTTGTGATTTTTTTCTTTGATCTATTAGTTATTTAGGAGTGTATTTTATTTTCACTTATTTTCCAAATTTCTTTTTGTCATTGATACTTAGTTTAATCCCTGTGGTTAGAGAATATAATTTACATGATTTCAAACTTTTAAAATCTATTGAAGGTTGTTTCATGGCCTAGCACATGACCTATTTCTGTAGAATGTTTCATCTTCACTTCAAAAGAATGTGTATTTTGCTGTTTTTGGATGGAGTGTTTTACAGATGTGTGTTAGGTCTACTCGGTTTATAGTGTTAAGTCTTCCATATCTCTGTTGATTTTCTGCTCAGTTTTTCTATTCACTGTTGAAAGGTCCTCAGTTATTATTGTTGAATTTTCTATGTCTCTTTGCAATTCTGTCAGCTTTTGCTTCATGTATTTTGGGATCCTGTTAACCCCAAAGGGAGGAGGTGAGGATTGACTGGAGAGGGGCATGAGACACTTGTATGGGATTTTATATCTTGTTTTGGGGGCTGGATACACTACTGTGTATAATTGTCAACTGTCATGGAACTGAGCACTTAAAATCTCTGCATTTTGTGGGGAGAGTATATCTCAGTGGTAGAGTGCTTGCTTAGCATGCACAAGGTCCTGGGTTCAATCCCCAGTACCTCCATTAACAAATAAATAAACAAACAAACAAACAAATGTAATTACATCCCCCCACAAAATTTTTTTTTAATCTCTGCATTTTGTTGTGTGCAAATTTATCTCAATTTAAAAAATTATTTAAAAAGAAAAAAGAAAGACTAGAAAAAAATATACCATGCCAACAGCAACCATAAGAGAACTGGCTATACTAATATCATAAAATAGATTGTAAGACAAAAACTTATTTGAGATAAAAAGAGACATGTAAAAATGATTAACAGGTTGTTCCATCAGGGATATATAATAATTATAAACATATGCATCCATATGTTTCTTGTTTTGATCACAATATAGTATTTTTTTCTTGTTATTAATTTTATAATGAATGAAACCATGCAGTATTATTCTCTTGTGTCTGGCTACTTTCTTTTCACACAATATTTCTAAGAGTCACCTATGTTGCTGCGTATGTCAATAGTTCATTTCTTTCCATTGCTGAGTAATACACCATTAAATAAATATAACCTAATGCAGCTCCAGACCTACCTTCTCCAGGGGAGCTGTTCATAGATTCTGTCCACTTTGCAGATGAGGACATGAGGAAACTTCAAGAGCATTAGTTCTTTCCTTAAGTACTTTGATCTTACACATGATGGTGGCTCTCAGAGCTTGGAGGAGGATGGATGAAATGGGGAGCTTGGGGTGCTCTTGTTACTCGTACTTTCCTTACCCCCCACTGCCACACATTTCAGCCACATGCCTGGTCTTGGGTGTAGTGTAAAAACATACTGGGTAAGACACAAAGGATGTGCTGTCCTGTTGTATTTTCATCATTATTAGCTGAATAAGTTTCACCCTGTTTCTGAATCATTTTTTCGTCTATGTAATAAGGAGCTTGACCTGGTCATCCTGAGGGTGACTTTCATCTCTGTCTCCTTTTTTTTTTAATGGAACATTTTATTTTATTTTTAAATTTTATTTTTAATGGAGGTACTGGGGATTGAACCCAGGACCTCGTGCATGCTAAGCATGTGCTCTACCACTGAGCTATACCCTCCCCCACCATTGATGCCTTTCATCTCTGATTCACTATTCAGTTGTTAGTCAATGATATCTGGTTCAAAATCATTTATTAATCACTTTTCTAATAAAAGCAATTTTAACTAGGCTCCTCTGCAGTGGTAACCGTCCTCAAAAGAGAAGAACAACAAAAATGGAGAAGTGGCTCTAGAATCCTGATTTTCCCCACCCCACAGGTATGACAGGTACCCAGCCTCAGTTATGAAGGAGAACAGGTGGCTTCCCCAAAGTATCCCCACTAACGGGGCAGGAAGGAATACAGCCTGTTAGGAAACCAAGAAATCAAATGACTTGATAAAGGAATGAAGATTCCTAATGTCTGCTCCAGCTTGTAGGTTTGGAAGTTACAGTGTAACTTTGGAGAGTTTAGAGTGCAATGGAAGTGGGTCATATTTAAGTATATATTTAGGTAAGAAGTAGTGAGGAAAGGACTGGCTAGGACTGGACGTGATCCAGATTCTAATTTGGCCCTTCCATCTGCAAGACGCGTATCGTTGGTTTAACTCCTTACCTACTTTGAGCCACAGTGTCATCTATGCGAAAAGAGAGGGGCTGAACCAGGTGATCACTAATGCATTGCCCCTTTCAGCCCTAACATTTGGCATCTATAATCATAATGTGCAAACCTGCAGAACCCCTGCACAGGTGCACTGACCAGTCCAAGAGCAGCCTCCAGAAAGCAGCCTCAATGTCCCACAGCATAGAATTAGTTAAAGTCACAACAGTCAATTCATTAAATAGATTATTACACTGGACTATGTAAAAGAATGGGAAAATATCGACAGCATATTATCAAGTGAAAAAGCAGATCACAAAACATTATTACAGTGTTGCCTACTTTAAAAAGTGTGCATATATGTGTTATGTACATTCACACAGCTCCAAAATAATGGATACAAAATCTGATTATCTCTGAATGGTGGTTCATGGGATGGTTTCATTTTTTTCCAATTATATTTTAACACGAGATATGTATATATTATGTGATAAGGAAAACAGAATTATTTTTTAATATGAGAAGAAGCAATAAGAAAAAGTTATGAATTAATGTTCTTGCTTTAGTGTTCATGTGAGTTCGAGTACCATATGGGCCTGAGAGGTGAGGAAGGACTTTGTACACAGAGTACTTGAGGGTGGAGAGGATGTGGGAATGGACTGCCCACCGTGCCATCTGTTTTGAATAACAGGCCTTACCAAGAAGTGAGAAGGGTTTCTGCCCTCCAGCCAGGTGCAGGAGTGTCTCTGAGCTGAGAGCGCTAGCTTTAGGGCAGGTTCCAGGGCCCCTCGTCTCCCATCCAATGGCAGTGCTGTGCTGGTTCCACTGTGGGGTCTCAGTGGCCTCCCAGAAGGAATAGCATTGTTTAAGTGGAGTTAAATGTGTTTGGGACATGTCTCCATTTAAACATTTGTCACTGGTACCGAACCAAGCTGATCTTCTAAACCTGACTCCTCCTTTTACAAATTGGAAAATTACTGCTCAAAATGATGACATAGTCAGCCTCCAGTCTCCCAGCTAGTTAGTAGCAGAGCTGAGATTAGAATCCAGGCCCTTTCATTCTCCAGGCAGTGACTTCCCACCTCATCCTGCTTCCTTGCTTTCACATCTGGTGTCTTATGGATCCTCAGCACAGCCAGGAAATAAACCTGGAAGTGGAAAAGGAGACCAAAAACTAAGGCCTTGTTCTGGAAAGCCCCTAAGAGCAAACATTTATGTGACTACATAATTGAAATGATAAAAGAGACGCAGTGAACTTCCTCCTCATAAAACCCTGTTGTGAGTTTTTTTTTAATTTTTTTAACTGTTAATTGTTACTTTCCTTTAAAAGGCTGTTAACTGCCGTGAAATCATCAATCATCATAAGCCAGTTGTAAACAACCGTCAAAACATGTGGAGAACTTGCTTAATAGGAATTCTTGTGAAAAAAAGGCTAGAGGAAATTCATTACATTTTTCCCAGCATCAATCAGCTTTGAAACTCAGCTAGTAAACTCCTCCTCCTTTCCTGAGCTAGACATAGAGACGAAGTGGCATTGTTCTGATCATGAGATGAAGCAGCCCCACTGTTCTCTGCCCTTGAAAACCATTTCCAGAATATCGTCCATGCTCGTGGGCATCACTTAAATTACTGACAACTTAGAGGGCACCCAGAGAATGCAAACCGAGAGGCTAGCACATCTGCAAACTCCATGCTGAGCACAGGCCCTTGGTGGGAAGGCAATGCTTGCGTCCAGATAGTGGAAGTGTGAGGGGTGTAGGAAGGAGAAGAGGAAGCAGGATGATTTTCAGAGAGTGAGATTTGACTCAACCCAAGGAAGACATCCTAGCAATCAACAGTCCCCACTGTGGAGGTATTTACATAGGGGTGTATGACTGTCACTCAGAGATACTGGAGAGGGATTTCCTGCCCTGGGAGGGTGATGGGGGGATGTGAACTGCATCACCTTTATTTTCCCTCCCTATCCTTAGAGATTACAGCTCTAACTGAAGTCATGGATTGAGCAGAAATTTCTAAGACAAGCTCAGACGCACCAGGTATTAGAGTCAGAAGAAAGAAGGGAACACCACAGTTGAGTTAATGAGTTTGGCTGGAGACCACAAGGAGAAACGGATCTTGATGTCTTACTTGGCTGCTTTATGCAGATTTCTTCTCCTGGCCTTGGTTCACAGTTTAATTCCTGCAGGTCCAGTTCTTTTTTTTTTTTTTTTTTTTCACTAAAAGGAGGACCAATGCAATGAAACACATTCTGAAAACATTTTATTGTATCAGGCCTGATAAATCACTGCTTTATCTATTTATTAAATATAGTCCAGTTTTTAAACTCCAGGAGGATTTGTGATCAGTGCCTGGCCAGTCTACAAGTTCTGTGGGTTATCAACTCATAGAAGACATGTTCCAGCAAAACCCACTAATGTGAAACCAAGAGGAATAGATCTGTTTGCAAGAAGGGTGTTGCAGCTTTCTCAGTTTTTCTCTTGGAGCTTACCAGAGTTTTTAGACTCCAGAAAGATTGGGATTTCAAGGGCAGTTTCCGTTCTTGAATTAAATGAAGTGCCCGCATTTATGTATGGAAATGCTCAATGTTTCTCAGGCTTTGAACCTGATTACTTTGTTGACTGTGAGCACCAGAGAATCAGGAAGAAGAGAATGAAGTTTCCAAGGTATACCTTATATATATATAATTTTTTCTATATAAAGTTTTTATCAGATGTGAATCCCAATTTTTACATCAACAATTGTCCCACTGGTTGAATGGAAAATTTTAAGTAAATATTACTTACAAGCCATATTGAGTCAGTAATTACAAATTGTCAAAATAATCATAGTAAGCTTTTATTAAGGGTGATGCTACATGGAATTCTAAACCCACTGAGCTAATGAAGAGGATCCCTGCCCTTGGGGTTATGTCAGCTCGCAGCTTAGAAGACTGTTACAGTAAAAATGTCCATCACCCTGTGGACAACTCTGGAGACAGCCGTGTTGTGATTACAAAGCTCAGTGAAACAAACAGGTAGATCGTGTGCAAGAAATGAAGGTGGTTAAACGGTGTCTGCTCATGAAAAAAACCAAAAAACCCAACCTCCACAGTTTATTAGTGATGGAGTAAGAGGATCCTGGTTTACTCAGGGCTCAGGAAACCAATCCAGTGCATGTAGGCTTGGATCTTATCACATGGGCCTCTGGGTTAGATTGGGATTCAGATAAAGCAGGTGATGGGAAGAAGGCAAAAATCAAAGGACCCAGCAGAGCTAATGGTGTGTCTTATTGTGATATTGTGGACCTCTTGCCGGTTTATTTTTGGTGAATGGGTAGAGTTTAGAATCTATTTATAGTTTAGAATCTATTTAAGGGCTCAGTTATTACCCAGGAGGAAAAGATGTTCTTTAAAGCAGGAGCAACATAAATATCTATGGGTTTGTTGAGTCACCGTTTGCAGGGTCCCTGTGATTGTCCCTTCCCCAGCCACCAGGACTTCGGGATAGGGAAAGGAGTCCTGACGGTGTTAAGGATGATGATGGTGATGGCGACTGATGATTATAATGAGTAGCTTCCATGTTGAGGGCTTACTGTGTGTCAAGGGCTGTTTAAGGGAAAACAATTTGTAAAACTTAGAACACTGAACAGTTAATTTTGCATTCATATCTTATGACTACGGTGACAGCTGCTGGTGGCTCATCTTTTCCATTACAAGCTTTCATCAGATTGTTATTTCATACACAATGTTGACAGCTTCATACCTTTCCATGTTTAAGCTCAAGCAAAACCCCACATTTACTTGACCTGAACATTTCCTTGTCCATTTATGCCATGAACACTTCTGTGAGGAAACGGGACCTGGCCAGTTACTTTGTGGTCCTGACCCCCATGGACACTGCTCAGGCATTCAGGTCCCCAGGCAGTGCCAGCCTTCTGATGGGAAGAGGCAGAGAGACTTCACATTGCTTCAAAGGATGCCCCAGGCCTGGCTGCAGACCTAGAGGACTGTGTGTGTGTGTATGTGTGTGTGATGCGCAGAGCACACTGGACCAGGAATTGCCCAAGCACAGGCAGCTCTGCCGTCTCATAGGTGGCTTCTCTGCACCCCAGCAGTTAGATTGGAAAGGTCACAAAAGGTGGCGGGGAGAAGAGGCTAGACATAAGGCTGGCTTTCTCTTTGATTTTGGACTATGTGGGAGGATTCTGGAATCCATCTTGATGGCAGAGGCATAATGGTTAACAACACGGGATTTGGAACAGACCCAGTTGAGTATATAACTTATCTAAAGTCATTCTTCCAAAGTAAGGGGATAATGCCTTCTGCTTCACAGGCTTTGGGTGGGATTAAAGGAGATTAAGTGGACTGTTCATCGCTCACTCGATTACTCAGCTAGTTCGCCCAGTTCTCGTAGGTCTCTGCTATCATATCGCTTCCTTAGAAGGGCTTCCCTGTGACTCCTTGTAAAATATGTGCTATCCCCCACGTGTGCATAACTTTCTAGCACCCTACTCTGCTTTATTTGTCATTATAATATTTATCATTACTCAAAATATATGTCTGTTTGCTTTTTCTTTTTTCGATCTTGAACCTAAGTTTTATGAGGGCTGGGACTTTTTAGCCTTGTTCTCACCTTGAGAAGTGATGGCACATGGTAAGTGTTCAGTAAATGTGTTGAATAAATAAATGGATGGATGAGATGAATGAGTGTAAAATGCCTTGTGCCGGGGCTGGCCCATAATGAGTACTTGGAGGAGTAAAGCTTCTGCTGTCAGTTGTATGTGGCTTGGCACTGGGTAGAAAGCTCTTCTGTGGGGAGAGCTGTCACTCTGCTTCTGGTTGAGCCAGACAGGTTGTAAAGGGTCCAAAGGCTGGTGGTTGACGTTTGTTTAGAGAATTTAATCAAGCCTTGGTGGTGTAGGGTCCAGTCAGTGGGATCTGAACAAAATTCCTTAACTCTCTCCACACGTGGAAACCAGGTCACCATGGGATGCTGTGAATGCTCCTGGGAGGTCACCAGGGCCAAGGCAACCTTGGCCTGCTCCCTGGTACATGCCACCTGCTTTGGCTTGTCCTTCTGTTACGGGAGTAGGAATGGCCCTTTGCTTTGATTCTTCTCTTCTGGCCCAAACTTGCATAATGGATATTTAATTATAAAGTATTGCCTACAAATAAAGTCACAGACATGACTGGTGAACGTGAACCTCTCTATTGTGTTCCCTGGCCTCCATACTTGGGGCGGTCTCAAGAGGTCTTCGGGGGCTCATTTATTTCCAGGGGACAGTCCTCGCCTCTTCTGCTTTGTTCCTGCAGACACAATTCAAATGTTTCTCCTTGTGTTCTCAGGGTGGCTGAGAAGCAGACCGCAGATAGTGTTGAACATGGCAAGGGTTTTCTTGGGGGAAATCCTTGTGTGAGAGGATGTAGGAAGGGAGACGGAGAATCCTGTGTGAGCAGTCAGATCACACCGTGGGCCTGACTCAGTCAAGGGGATCAGGAGGGAAGGGTGGGTGGAAGCAGCCTAGGCTGCTCTGCAGCGTAGGGAGGCATCAGCACAGCCACTAGGAAGTCCTTGTGCCCGAGTCAGCCAACAAAGGAGTCCGGTGTCCCCCAGGAGGGAGTGCCCCCACCACACCCTATCGCTGGCAGGGAGTAGCCCTCGGAAAGTGGACTCATGATGCAAACACAGCAGTAGACTTAAGTGTAGCAGCTGAGGCCCTGGGTCTATTCCATCCCCTGTAGAAGGAGGTCGACAAGGCACGTTCTCCTGGCTACTGTGCTCCATGAAGCTAGATGATGCCATGACCACCCGCTACGCTGCTGGCTTTGCAGTGTGGTACCAGGCTGCTGAATGGGAGAGCTGGTGTCAGGCCTCTCAAGCAGGAAAATCCAAGTTAAATAAATTAACACAGACGTGATAATGGATGGTAGAACACCTTCTTCCAGCAGCTACTGCAGCCACGGTGGTTCTTTGATATTCCCTGACCCAAGAATGCATCACCCAAAAGTTGGTCTCTGTCCCCTTATATTCCCCTCCGTCCCTCTTCCCTAGGACACAGGCTTGTGCTCAGTAGGACTGGGTCAGTACTAGTTCTGATAGTTACAGCCTCAAAGAACCAGAACCGCCACCCTCTTTCAGAGGTCAGACTTGGTGTATGGGCCTGCCCCTTGGTCCAATCTCTTTCTACCATGATGTTTTCTCTTAAAGGTGCTGGAAGCTCCTTCTTGTCCCAGGCCTTGGTAGAGGTCACCCAAGTCCACCCTGATGGTTTTCCACTAAGGAGAATCTCAAGGAGTTGGATGCACAGTCTCTTTCCCCTTGGAAGGACATTTGGGTTGCTTTTGAAAATTTCCTCATCCTCTCCCTAGCACCTAATATTTCCATATCAACAATTTACCTCTGGGGGAAACCAACAAGTTTCTACTGTATAGCACAGGGACTTATATTCACTATCTTGTAGTATAATGAAAAAGAATATGAAAACATATATGTATGTATATGTGTGATTGAAACATTATGCTTTACACCAGAAATTGATACATTGTAACTGACTATACTTCAATAAAAAAATTTACCTTTGGGGGAAAATGACAAACACATGTTTCACCACAGCACTACTATATTTGCTGGCTGAGAATGAGAGCAGTTGAAATAACATCTCAGACAAAGATTTTCCGTACCCTGTAGGGAGTAATCAATAACTGGAAGGAAGGTTACTTGGCGACGCTGTCAAACTTCCATCTTCTGAAGCATCCTTATGTGCTCAGCTTTGCGGCCTCGTACCTTTTATCATTTCTCAGCTTTGGGTTGAGGTGACTCCTCAGAACCAGGAGGTCCTCCTTGTGCTGATTCCTGGAGCTGATTTTGTGAAGTTCCTTTTGTTTTCCTAGGGTTTTGGTATAATGGGACTAGGTCTAATGAAACGAATCAAAGGACTGGCTGATTTAATTCCCCGGAGTCCACGCCTTCTCTGGAACATTTACTGTCTAATTTGTCTGTGGGAAGACGCAGCTGTTCACAGGCAGCCCATGGGCCCCAAAGCAAATGAGGAGAAGCCTTCCTGTGAACTTCAGAGCACGCGCTGGGGGTAGGTGGGGGGTGGGGGGGCCTTTGTTTTTCATACTTTTAGAGCTTGTTGCTCCCAAGTAAGCGGCTGTAAATGGAGATGAAGGGATAAGCCTTGTGACTAATTTCTCTGGGGAGCCTAAGTATCTCCATTCCTGACCCCAGAGCGTGGCCTCCCCTGTCCTCCCATCACAAGACTCATAACAGCTTTATGACAAGGTGGGTGTTCATGATCCAGTTCTGGATGGGGATTAACTCAGTCCTCCTGGCTGTGGTGGTCTTTCCATGACGGGGCTGACGCTCCGCCCTTGGAATCCCAGTGAGCTCAGGGACCAGGCAGTGTGTGTGTCTGGTTGATTCAGCTGAGGAAGTCATGGCCTTGGTTTAGCCTTATAAGGCTGTGGTTCCGGGGGAAGTGAGACTGTCTCAGCTTGAAAATTCAAAGTTCTGAGCATTCCCAGATGACATCTGTAGTTTTTCCAACACACATTTGGCCTCCTCGGTTTCTTGCAGTGCTTTGATTGTGCAATCACAACTTGGCAAGGTTGTTCGTCCTGGGAAATCTGTACATTTTCAGTCTGACATCTCAAAAATAATCACCGCCAAGCCTTTCTATTAGAGTGGTTTATCGTAACACAGAACCACTCCCACTTCCAGTTCTTGTAACCAGTCCTAGGAGAATGACTTAGGCGGGAAGAAGGTATAGTGGAAAGAGGGCTGGCTGTGGAATTGGATAGACCAAAGTTCAAGTCCTGGTTTTATTTACTTATTTTAAATTTGTTCAAGGATCTTAGGCTCTCAGGTTCTTAGATTAATCTTCTGTAAAATGGAGAAAATAGCATTAACCTTGCAGGACTACTGTGAGAATCAGAAACAAAGTCAGCTAAGAGTTAAGTAAATGAATGGACTCAGTAAGTTTTGTATAAGTAAATAAATATGTGATGTGTGTGTGTGTGTGTGTGTGTTTACTGAAGGTCCTAGTGTAGAGATGGCAGTGGTTATAAGCTGATTGTATATGTCAGGAAACTCAGCTCCCTTTTTAGTCCTCAATAAATCACTCACACATGTTCACACATGCTCACACATGCTTACATGCACAAACACACACACTACATGCACACATACATGCACACACTCCTTGAAAACATCAACTTTACTTGTGATAAATAATTTGCTTCTGAGGCTGGTCCAAGACTACATGTCTGTGAGTTATTCCTCAAACCTGCATACCGTCTGGGAATGTCTGAACTGGGTTCTGTGCTAATATCCACAGAAGCAATCCTAGACTTTTCCTTTTCAGATATCACCTGGTAGCAGGTACATTTAAAAAGATGACCACTTGCTTCTAACTCTCTCACTAATGTCTAAGATCTGAAGACAGAAATTATTTTTAATCCTAGATGTCTTTGAGACGTCTGGGAAAGAGAGAAATATTTTTCTCCATCTCTTGGAATACTTCCCTGCCATTGCAGCATTCATATTGTTTCCAAAGAGAGTTGATGATAACCCTTCTTTGGCACAGTGAGAAAAGATACAGTCCCTTTTATTATGAGTGCTCTGTGCCAAGCATTGGTCATTAGCTTCTTAGCATATTTAGGAAAAGGCTTGATGTCTCATAAGTATAAAATGGAGCCCCAGGCAATGTACTGGGGGAAAAAGAGATAACTCCTGCCTGGAAGAAACTTTGCAAGTTTGACTTGTCATTCCTTTTAGCTATTGATATTATTAAACTTTGTTTTAATTATTTAATTACTCAGCGAATTGGTTAAGTAAAATCTTTATTAATAATCTACTACATTCTAGGCACTGTTGAAGTACTGGGAAGACAATGATGGACATGACAAGGAAAATTGTCTTTTATGGAGACTATAGTCCATGAGTCAAGGTGCAGAGGGCTGGGGGAAAGAAGTATAGGGCACTGTGGGAGCCTAGAGGCAGGGTGTTATGTCTAGACTTGTGGAGAGAGAAAGCACAGCATGACTTGGGGTCTAAGACTGATTTAGTGTGGATAGATCCTGAGTGCAAGGGAGAGAGTGGGTGCGGGTATGAGTGTAGAAGGGAGACTGGGCCAGATCACCAAATCTCCCAGGACCTGAAGCCATTGTGGAAAGTTTGGATTCTATTCTTAGGTACCAGGGAACATACAAAGGATTTGAAGTGAATGTAATACAGGAGGAACGTCAGCACTTCATTTTAGAAAGATCAGTCTGGTGACAATGTAGAGGATGGGTTGAAGGGATTTAAGTTTGGAAGCCAGGAGGATATTTGGGATTTGCTCCTGTGATCAGTGCAAGAGGTAATGGTGGCATCAACTTTGGCAGTGGAAATAAAAAGGAGTAGTGGATTGAAAAGATTACTCAGCAGGTAGAATCCATAGGATTTAATAATTTGTTAGATGGACAGACTGAAGAAAAGAAAGAAGATAAGAATGATGCCAGTTTTTCTAACTTGAGCAACTGGTTATATGGTGGTGCCATTTACTGGGACAGGGAGCTTAAGAAAAACAGGTTTAGAGGAAAGAACAAATTGCATTTTGGACATGTTGAGCTTGGGATGTCTCTGAGATCAGGGGGAGATATTGAGGACACAGTGGGATATTCCAATCTGAAAATCTGCAGATCAAGCCTATAAATATAGATTTGGAAGTTATCAACAAACAGGTGGTAATTTAAGCCATGAGGACTCACCTGTTAAGAGGTTGTATAGAGAGAAGCAGACCAAGGGCAGATCTCTGAGGAATTTAACACGTATGACATGAGCAAGGGGAGAGAAACAGCCAAAGGAGATAAGAGTGAGCACCTGGAGAAGGAGGAGGAGAGTGAGAAAGTGGGGTGTGGGAGGGTGGGGAAGAAGGGGCTTCAAGGAGGCAATGGTCAAATGTGTCTAGTACAAGTTAGAGGTCAAGGGAGGGAGATGGGGATTCAAAGTTTCCTTTGAATTTTACCAAAGGGATGGTGGTGGTGCTGGTGGTGGTTGTGATGTTGGCAGTGGTTGTGGTTCATCTTGGCAGTAGCAGTTTAAGTGGCATATTGGTGAGGGAAGCTGATGAATGAGTGGGAGGTAAGCAGGTGGCTGGATAGGTGGGTGTGGTGAGATATGGCTGTAGCTCAAAGGGCACAAGGGAGAGATCAGATTAATTTTCTCTTGTTCTTTATTCTATTTATATTTTGTCAAGTTAGGGGAGGCTTGAAAGTATCTAGATGCTACCCAGAAGGAACTGTTAGGGAGAAGTTAAGCTATGACAGAAGTAACTGACAAAGGGAGGCCCCTGAGAGGGAGAGGGGAAGTTCCAGATCACCTGTGGAGGAAATAGCCCCATAAAGGGGCATCTTCTCTACTGTCAAAAGGGAAAGGAAGGATGCATACCAGCTGGTAGTATTGGTGGCTGGAAACCTAATTTTTCCTGTTTTCACCTCCACCCACCAAATCATGGCCCCTCACCTTCACCTTTATCCTCATATTTATATATTATTTTAAAGTTCAAGGATTTATTTACCTGGACATTTCCCCTTGTGTGTTAGGTCATCAGCCGGTGTCTTTAATGACTTACCTGTAAGTTCTGGAGGGCCGGTCATCTGTGGATTCCCTTTCTCCTGCAACAGAGCATCTTGCCTTTGCTGAAGCAGTAGCCAGGGGTTAGGACACAGACTGAGACCTCAAAGTAGCACAAAAGTGAGATTAGGGCCTGTCTCTTATTCATCTAGTGCTCTCGCTGGCTGTGCAAATGAGCCACAGACACCAGTCAGCACTTTCTGTGGGTTGATGCTTCATTCTTCGTTCTTGAAAAATCCTTCAAGAGCTATTTTCAGCTCATGAAAGCAAGGGGGTCTAGGTTGGTTTTGCTTACTGTTTAATTACTCAGGCAGTTTGAAAGCATGGCAAATATTAAACTTGTCTTTTTATGAACAATTTCCATTTAAGTCATTTGGTTGGCTTGGCTCTAAGTGGCTTTATGTCTTAGGGAAGGTAGGACTGTTCCTGGACAGTGGCACTGGGGTAAACAGGTAGCTTCTATCCCCTACATACATAGTGCTTATGTGTGTGAATTTGGGCAACAATGAGTAGTAAAGGCAACTTTGAATGGGGAAAAAGATGCCACCATGTGGCCTCTGGTCGCTGTCCTCGAGCTGTTGTTAGAGGACAAATACTAAGTCCCTCAGGTGTCTTTCCATCATCCACTGGGAGTTTCATTTCCTTCTTCTTTCCATCCTGTTGTGTAGTTTGGGCTTCACCTAAAATGTGTGGCTCAGGTGAAGAGCTAGATTGTCCAGACCTTGTGGCACTCAGCCCCTGGGAATCTATAACCAATAGAGGTGACTTCTGTTGTCTTTAAGAGGGTGGCCATGCCTGAGGCTGCCCTCCATGTGACTGAGCAACCTACGAGGGCTTGATGGCCTCTGGGTCCAGTTCTCAGACTTGGCTGTACATTGGAAGCATCTAGGATGTTAAAAAAAAATTACTAATGCACGAGTCCCACTTATTCTGGTGTAATTGGTCTAGGCTGAGTTCAGGGCACTGAGTTTTTTTTAAATCTCTCTAAATGGTTCTGATATGTAGCTAAGTTTAAGAAAACTTGCTCTAAATCATTGGGGCATCTGAGAGATTGGCTGGGCTGGAGAACACAAGGTACAAGAGGACCATGGATAACTGATGAGTTCTTACAAATACATTTTATTTTTGGCAAGTGATTGCAATATAATGGACTCCTATACATTTGTTTTTCATGGCTGCTTTTGTGTTTATTTCCTGGAAACCCCTTGGGGTGAAAGGTTCCTTCACTACCATAGCTCACTGCATTTACCATCGCACACTGCAGGCACATTCACATGGCGCTTGGACAAAATAAAAGGGACTATCTTCAGAGGAGACAGTTTGTTTTCTAGGTAAGTGGCTTCTGTGGAGAAGATGGAAACTAAGGAAATGTACTACTTCGAGGAGTCTGGATCTCATTTCAGTAGGACTTGATGACATTGTTTAAAGGTGAATTTAGAAATGGTTTCTTTGCAGGATCAGGGTTCCTGAGGAAATGGGAGTGAGAGTTATTTATCTTCATTTTCTCCTTTGGCATGTTTATGATTGATTTTGTAATTTTCTTGGCCTTAATTATTCAGAGCCATGTTAGCACTTTTTAGAAGTTGCAGGGTCATTTTACAGCCCTTCTCAGCCTTGCCTTCTGGGAATTACATTCATCTTTTCCTCAAATACTCTTTGAGAGGGAAGACATGGCAGTTCATTAGACTCATACAACTTCAATTCCTTTTGGAGCCTTGCACTAACTGTGATAAGGGCCAGTTGTGAATGTGGTCAACAAAAGAAGTCTTCTGGGTGTAAAGGAGATTGAGATTTTACACTGGAAATTTGGCCATCATGTCATAATTCAACCCAAGGTGCCTCATGAGCTGCCTCCTGGCATCCGTTTAGCATTAGAGCTTTCTATAGAAGAAAACATGACCAGAACACTAGCCTCTCAATTCATTAAGCCTGGAACATTGGCTGTTAGAGTTTACAGGAGACCTTTTACATTTTTCATGGCTGGGCTCAGCGGCTGGGGTACAAGGCACGGTATGAATCAGAGAAACTGTGGGACCAGGCAGCAATCTACAGACATACCTTGTTTCATTGTGCTTTATTTTGCTTTGCAAATACTGCATTCTTTACATATTTAAGGTTTGTGGCAATCCTGTGTCAAGCAAGTCTGTTAGTGCCATTTTTTCAACAGCATTCGCTCACTTTATGTCTCTGTTTCACATTTTGGTAATTCTCACAATATTTCAAACTTTCTTCTTATTATATTTGTTATGGTGATCTGTGGTCAGTGATCTTTGATGTTACTGTTGTAATTGTTTTGTGGGTCACAAACCACACCCATATAGGACCGTCAACTTAGTCTTACTTAGTTGTATGTGCTCTGACGGCTCCGCCAACTAGACTATCTCTCTTCATGAGCCTCCCTATTTTCTGAGACACAACAGTATTGAAATTAGGCCAATTAATAACCCTACAATGGCCTCTAAGTGTTAAAATGGAAGGAAGAGTCCTACATCTTTATTTTATTAATTTTATTTTTTATTGACGTGTAGTTGATTTACAATCTTAGTTTCAGGTATACAGCAAAGCAATTCAGTTATACATGTACTTACATATTTGTATTTTTTCAGATTATTTTCCATTATAGCTTATTATAAGAAATTGAATATAGTTCACTATGCTATACAGTAGTTTCTTGTTGTTTATCTATTTTATATATAGTAATATCTGTCTGTTAATCCCAAACCCCTAATTTACCCCTTTTCCCACTTTGGTAACTATAATTTGTTTTCATTGTTCATGAGTCTATTCCTGGTTTGTAAATAAAATTTGCATCATTTTTTTAGGTTCCACATATAAGTGAATGATACTTGCCTTTCTCTGTCTGACTTACTTCACTTAATGTGATAATCTCTAGGTCCATTCATGTTGCTGCAAATGGCATTATTTCATTCTTTTTTATGGCTGAGTAATATTCCATTATATGTGTATACCACATCTTCTTTTCCAGTCATCTGTTGATGGGCATTTAGGTTATTTCCATGTCTTGGCTATTGTAAATCATGCTGCTATGGACATGGGGGTGCATGTGTCTTTTTGAATTAAAGTTCCCTCTGGATACATGCCCAGGAGTGGGATTGATGGATCAAATAGTAAGTCTATTTTTAGTCTTTTGAGGAATCTCCATACTATTTTCCATAATGGCTGCACTAAACTACATTCCCACCAACAACGTAGGAGGGTTCCCTTTTCTCCACAGCCCCTCTAGCATTTATCATTTGTGGACTTTTGAATGATGGCCATTCAGACTGGTGTGAGGTGATACCCCATTATAGTTTTGATTGCATTTCTCTGATAGTTAACGACATGGAGCATTTTTTTCATGTGCCTTTTGGCCTTTCATATGCAAAGACAAAGTTCTTGAAGGAAATTAAAAGTACTGTTCCAGTGAACATATGAACAATAAAGTGAAACAGCCTTATTGCTGATATGGAGAAAGTTTTAGTGTTCTAGATGGAAGATCAAACCATCCACAACATTCCGTTCAGCCATAGCCTAATCTAGAGCAAAGCCTTAACTCTCTTCAGTTCTCTGAAGGCTGAGAGAGGTAAGGAAGCTACAAAAGAAAAGCTTGAAGCTGTCAGAGGTTGGTTCATGAGGTTTAAGGAAAGAAGCCATCTCCATTACATAAAACTGCAAGGGGAAGCAGCAAGTGCTGATACAGAAGCTGCAGCAAATTATCTAGATCTTGCTAAGATAATTAATGAAGGTGATACACTGAAAAACAATTTTTGATGTAGACACAACAGCCTCCTATTGAAAGAAGATGCCATCTAGGACTTTTACAGCAAGAGAGGAGAAGTTGATGTCCAGCTTCCAAGCTTCAAAGGAGAGGCTCTTGTTAGGGGCTAATGAAGCTGGAGACTTGAATTTGAAACCAATACTTATTGACCATTCTGAAAATCTTAGGGTCCTTAAGAATTACGCTAAATATTTCCTGCCTGTGCTCTATGACTAGAACAACTAAGCTTAGATGACAGCACATCTGTTTACAACATGGTTTACTGACCATTTTAAGCCTACTGTTGAGACATACTGCTCAGAAAAAAGAGATTCCTTTCAAAATCTTACTGCTCATTGACAATGTACCTGGTCACCCAAGAGCTCTGATGAATACAACAAGATTAATGTTTTCATGCCTGCTAAGACGACATCCCTTCTGTAGCCCATAGATCAAGGAGTAATTTTGCCTTTCAAGTCTTATTATTTAAGAAACACATTTTAGAAGGCTGTAGCTGCTATATTTAGTGATTCCTCTGATGGATCTGGGCAGAGTCAATTGAAAGCCTTCTGTACTCATTATTCTAGATGCCATTAAGAACATTTGTGATTCATGGGAAGAGGTCAAAATATTAACATTAATGGTAGTTTAAAAGAAGCTGGATGACTTTTAGGGTTTCGAGACTGCAGGGGAGGAGGTACCTGCAGATGTGGTGAAAATGGCAAGAGAACTAGAATTAGAAGCGGAGCCTGAAGGTGTGACTGAATTGCTGCAGTCTTATGATCAAACTTTAATACATGGGGAGTTGCTTCTCATGAATGAGCAAAGGAAGTGGTTTCTTGAGATGGAATCTACTCCTGGTAAGGATGCTGTGAAGATTATTGAAATGACAACAAAGAATTAAGAATATGACATAAACTTAGTTGGTAAAGCAGTGGCAGGGTTTGAGAGGACTGACTCTCATTTTGAAAGAAGTTCTACTGTGGGTAAAATGTTCTCAAACACCATTGCATGTTACTGACAAATTGTTCATGAAAGAAACAGTTTGTTGATGTGGCAAACTTCATCATTGTCTTTTAAGAAATTGCCACAGCCATCCCAACCTTTAATAACTACCACCCTGATCAGTCAGCAGCCATCAACATTGAGGCAAGTGCTCAGCCAGCAAAAATATTATGACTTGCTGAAGGTTCAGATGATGGTTAGCATTTTTTAGCAATAAATTATTTTAAAATTAGGGTATTTATATTGCTTTTTTTTTTTAGATACAATGCTATTACACACTTAATAGACCATGGTATAGTGTAAACATAACTCTTATATGCACTGAAACATTTGTGTGACTTGCTTTATTGTAATGTTCTCTTTATTGTGTTGGTCTAGAACTGAACCCTCAGTATCCTTGAGCTATGTCTATAGTTATAGGAAATACATAATTCAAAGCAAAAGCGTAACTTACAACAAAATCAACTTGTGTTGAACTGATGAACTTTTGAACTTCCTATTTTCCCTTTAGAACATGTTTGAACTGAGAGTCTGGTGTAGGTCTGACCCTACCAGTGGAGATTAAGTGGCCCAGTAATGGGGGTTGGGGGTAAATAAATCCATATATTACAGTAATCACAGGGTTAAGCTTTTTTATGCTGTGGACCCTTTAGCTGTTGGAGAAGCCTGTAGTGCCCTTCTCAGAAAAATATTTTTAAAAAATTTAAAGTAAGTATATAGGATTGGAAAGGAGAATACTTTTTATTGAGATCTAGGTGTTAAAATTTTAAAAATGTAATAGAACAATATATTACATTAATGCATTAAATAGGAAGATCTACCAGTGGAATCAGTAACTATTATTAATTTCAAATTAGTGATGCCTACATATGGTATTCCCAGGTTTCCATAGCGACTGTAATATGATGTTTCAAAGATACATGCATTCACAAAGGGAAGCCCATATGAGGACCCTGGAGGAAGCTGGCATCTACAAGCCAAGGAACAAGGCCTTAGAAGAAATCAACCTTGCCAATACCTTGATCTTAGACTTCTAGTTTCTGGAATTATGAGAAAATAAGTTTCTATTGTTTAAGCCACATAGTGTTTTGCTGTGGCAGTCTTAGAAAGCTAATACCACTGATGAAGCCATCCAAGGGTGTTTTATCCATGGTTTCACTAGTAACCGATTCTCAGGTCCCTTTCCTCAGCCCAGAAGTGTGGGATACTGGGAGGAATGACTTCCTCCCTGTTAAAACCATGGGTATTTTGGGGGTAGTGGTTCTTAACTAAGGTCTATAGACAGATTTCAAGGATTCTTTCTATATTATTTCCTCATTTTTCTAGCAATAGGGTCCGGAACTTCCATAAGATTCTCAAAGGTTTATGACTTTCCAAAAGTATGTAACCACCATTTTAGAGTTTATTGTATATTTTGAGCCTCTCTACCTTGGCCCCAACTGGACATAGAAGGTACCTGACAACTTCTGACCAACCTGGCAGCTAAAGTTGCCCGTTACACACCCCTTATGAGTGGGGCTACCCACGTGCTCTGAGAAATATATGAAAGCTTAGAGTACAAAGTGAAGACATTTATTTAGATGAATGTTAAGTAAAAAGCATGGTGTTAGCTGTAGAATGTATAAGAATGCATGATAGAATATCCCTAACCTCGTATGTTGTGAGAGTTTCAAACCTAGACATTTTGTGTTTCTTAACCAATGGGTCCTGACTTTTTGGGCTGAAGTCAGACTGATAGCTCTGCTAGTCCTGACCCTGTGAACTGCCATGAGCCTGCCAAGCCTATGGCCACTATGTGGGTCCATGGAGCCCCAGCGTTTTCACAGAAGTATCTTTGTGTAAGAAGCTTCGTGATTGGGTCTGCTTTCAGGGGAGAGCAGAGAGAGAGGGAACACAACAGCTTGACAACATCAAGTGCTGGTGATGTTGTGGAGCAATTAGAATGCCCATACATTGCTGATATAAAGGCAAAATGATGCAGCCCTTCTGAAAAAAAAAAGTTTTGGCAGTTTCTTATAAAATTGAGTATACATTTACCGTATGGTCATCAATCCCACACCTAGGTGTTTGCGCAGGAGAAATGAAAGCAGGTTTATCTTAAGCCTGTATGCAAATATTTATAGAAGGTTTACTCACAGCCATCTGAAAATGCAAACCACCTAAACATTCTTCGGTTGTGAACTGTGGGGCATTCATCCAATGAAACAGTACTCAGCAGTAAAAAGATGAGCTATTCATATAAAAAGGGCTTGGATGAATCTCTGCTGCTTTGTGTTAAGTTGAAGGAGCCAGACTCAAAAGGCTCCACACTGTGTGGTTCTGTTTAGGTGACGTCTAGAACAGGTAAAGTTACAGGGACAGAGAGAGAACAGTTGGTAGTTGCCAGGGGTTAAATGTGAAGGGGGGATTTGACCACCAATGGGCATCACTAGGGATTTTTTAGGTGCAAAGGAACTCTTCCGTATTCTGATTTTGGTAGTTTACACGATTCTGTCAAAATTCACTGAACTGTATGCCAAAAAGAATTAATTTTACTGTATTTAAACTTAAAAATAAATATATAAAAGCAAAGAAAAAGAAAAAAAAAGAAAAGAAAGTATTTCCTGGCCGGAGCACAGCTTATTTCAGAGCCAAGAAGGGAGCTTGAGGTCACAAGGGGACATTCCACTCGCTACTGCATGTTCCACTGGCTGTAGCCAAACCCTTGGTGTGGACAGGCAGTGGGAAGAACATGGCCATTTGTAGGGTGCAGAAGCCCTAAGGTTTGACTCAGGAAACTAGAAATAGAGAGAAACCTCAGGAAAGGGCAATTGTGTTGAAGAGGACAAATTGGTCTCAGAATGAAGTTAGGAACAAATATTTTGGCGTTACTTCATCGGGAAAGAACAGTGCAGGTCAGGACTCATTGTGTCTGGCCAAGAGATCTGAGAAGCTGCCGGGAGGCTTCCAAAGCTTGGACCCTTCTCCAGGTCTTTCTTCTCTGCTTGCAGTCCAGTGAGTAAAGGCTATGTCAGTCAAGGGAAACCAACTTTTTGGGGCAGTCAGACTTTTTAGCAGCACATTTTCAGCAGGTTTATAAAAGTTGATGGGTTTTGCTTTAACTCTCAAATGCCGGGCAGGGGAAGAAAAATGTTATTGTGGAGAGAACAATGGATTTAGCCTTGTCTACCTGGGTTACAACTGGCTTTGTGACCTTGTGCTATATACTTACCTTCTCTGAGCCTCCATTTCCTCCTCTGGGATATAAAGTTGTGGAGATCAGAGATGAGGCAGAATGAACGATTCCCATCACACACACACACACACACACACACACACACACGCACACACACACCTAACAGGGCTGGGAGAGCCATCCTTAGCCAGTGTTCATCGGGAGCAAATCAGGGTCAAAGTCATGTTCACAGGAGGGATATCCTTTTCTGACATAGGATGGGAGATAGATGGTGGTGAGTGGTATTTCCAGAAAAATACAACTCTGCCTTAGCAGGGCAGTGTTCTTCTTAGGTAACTAGTGAGAAGTTCATTGTAGCTCTTTTCAGTGGGAGGCTGGTCAGCAATGTGATTTCCTGCTGTCCTCCAAATCCGTGGACCAGGGTCTACTCTTTTGCCTTTGGGTTTGACAAAACATTGGCAGAAGGGACCCTGATCAGTCTTGAGGGCTTGAGTCTGGAAACTCCCATTTTGTAGGGAAAGTTGGAGGTTCCTTGGGTGGAGGTACAGGAATGCGGGTGGGCGTTGAATGCGTGGATTTTGGGAGGAAGAGAGAGAGAGAGTGTGAGTGTGAGCACACTGTTGTGGGGTATGCTTTCTCACCCCACATCTGTCTGTGAGCCTTCTTTCGTTTGTGTGGTGAAAGGCAGCAAAGTCAGAAAAAATGACAACCTTCATTCCTTTCATACTGAGCTGCTCTGTGTAGTGGCCTGAGTGATCCTGTGTCTTCATTGGCTCACTTCCGTCATGGTCCTGTGTGTTGGGTCTGGAGAAGACTAATTAGGTAGAGGTGCTTGGTGACAGGGACTTTAACTGTCGTGTGGTCATTACTGTTCTCACCTTAGTTAATGTTTACCAGGCACTTGCAAGCACTGTTTCAAGCCCTTTAATGATTTCAACATATATTTAATCCTCACATGAACCGTAGGTGTGTACTTTTATTTTAGAGATGAGGAATGAAGATGTTGCATAGGCAGGTTAAGTACTTTGGACTTGATCACACAGTGAGAGAATTTAAACCTAGGCCATTTGGATCAAGAGCCCAAGCTCTTCCTATCCATCCTCTCCACGGAGCCCCCAGCCACCTCTACCCTACGTGAGAAGGTGCAAGAATTAATTCTCAGAGGGGAGCTCCAGATTCTCAAGGAACCCGGTTTGGTTTTGGGGCCATGAGGATGGGTGTAGTAAAAACTAGTGGCTTGGAAGGGCACCTGCACACAGTCGGTGTGTTTACCATCAGCACCATCGCTGTAGTTACCACTGTCTCTGTCTCCCAGGTAAGATGGCATGGACTTCACTTCTGTTATTTTTGTGTTCTCTCCAAGCCTGTAGCATAACAAATTGCACTTTGATTAGTTCTGATGATCTAAATGGACTTTTCATTAAAAGGAGTTGGTTTAAAAACAAAGAGAAAAAAATCAGATCTTGCTTGGTATTTATTGATGATCAGATGGTAAAACAAATTCCTCGCTCAACAGAGATGCTCACCAAGAAGACAGGCAGCCTGAGAAAGATTCAGAGGAGCCTCAAGTCCTTGCTTCTTTGGAAAGAAAGGCATCGATTTGTTTCTTGAGGCAGTTTGAGTATCGCATGTCTCCTAAAGAAATGATTGTTAGTGATTAGTGATTGTTTTCTAACCATGCATTTACTTTGTGGCTGGTGAGTCCAGATCAGCGGGCTTGTGGAGCACAGCCCATCTCAGGAAGATCCTAGAGGAAAACCACAAAGAGGTCAGTATGGATATAAAGCAAAAACAGGGCAGGATTTAAAGTGAGTACACTGGGCATCCCTTCTCAGGCCTGAAGTCCCAGTGTTGAGAGTTCATTACCACTGCCCTCAAACTTTCAGAGCCGTGAGGACAGAAGTCCTACCATGTGGTCTTTGGAGGCTGAAGTCAGAGCCCTTTGTGTTGGCAGGTTAAAGTCGTGTTCAAGGTTGGACCAGTCCTCCTGGCAGGTTAGCACAGAGATGCAAGTCTTCTGAACTTGCCAGCAAGTATTGTACACCAAGAACTCACCTGTGTTTCAGGTCTACTTTACTAGTAAAAGATTAATCGGTCTATGTAGGACTACTGGTATTTCCTATTCAAAACATTTTTATATAAGAATTCTTGCTTCCATGGAATATTTGACATTTCCCACTGGATCTATTCACAAAGAGCTGAAATTTCCACAGTTTTTGGAAAAGATGCCTTGTTATCAGTGGTGGTTTGAGGTGGTTTTCCATTGTTATCAATTGCTGCTTTTCTTGCATTAATTACATTATAATTACTTCATAATTATAAATATAAAATATAAATTGTATTATTAATTAAATTATATTGTATTTTAAAGTGTAAGGATGTATGTTTATTGTTTCACTTTGGTGTAGTTATTATTGTATTACCATTTTAATTTTTTTTTGATGCTTTTCCTTATCTTCTGCCCCTGAGATTTTTCCACTAGTAAGTGGAAATTGATAGGGTAGATGGATCACTTGGTCTTTTTGGCTCCATCAGTAAGAACCATTGGGTAGAACGTGGTGTTAAGGATCTAGTACCAAGTTTTTTCCATTGATACATTCTTGCTTTTCTCCCAGGTTGTCCTCTGGGCTTGCATCTGTGAGCTGAGTGCCTAAGTCTATGAGTGCAGGGCCAGCAGGGCAGGTCAGAATCACAGCCTCTGAAAAAACAAAAAACCAAGCCAAACCACCATCATTTATCACCACCACCACCACCACCACCAGCAAGAAACTCCAAAGTACATTTTCTATTGCTGCAGAAAGGTGTTCTTGCAAATAAAACCAAAGCCTTAATAGAACTTCTTCAAAATCTGGAGACATGAGTCCTACTGTCTATATAGTCAAATCTAGACTCTATTCTTGAGATGAGACATTTGTGGCTTTTCAGAATACTAGGTGGCTTTGCCCAGCTGTAAATCCTGCCACTCCGCCATCACCTCCCACTTTGTCTTGAGTGACTGCATGGGCCACTCACACACAGGCACTGCCATCCCTGTCTGGGCTGAGGCTGTAACCTCAGGGTGCAGTGTCTCCCTCCTCTCCCGTGTGTCCAGATCTCCATGCATCCACCTGCGTGTACACCCACATACATGTACACACTTCCTTTGACTACCTGATGGGCTCCCACACAACCTTAAAGATCTACCTTTTGTGATTCTCTCCTACAGCATTTACATCAGAGTTCCGTTTCAGGTTTAGAAGAGCTGATTTCATTCTTTGTTCCATTGCGTAACTGGATCGAGACCCTCACCTCTCTGGGTTTTTTTTTTTTTTTTTTCCTCTGTAAAGTGACAGCATTAGTCCCTTTTGTCAGATGAAGTTTATTACATATTTGTGGCAATCTTCAAATAAAAGAATCAGTTTAATGGAATGGATTTTGTGTGTGTTGACCGATGAGCCAAATCCTTTCTGCCTTTGGTTCTGATTTATGTCAGTCTGTTATGTGCGTTTCTGATGGAAAAGGCCTAATGTGGAATGCATAGAGGTTGTTTCCTGCTTTCTGAGCTCAGTCAGATGTACGTGGTATTTCATTTTATTCCACGTGGTATACAAAGCACTGACTGTTCAGTCAGTGACAAGTTTCCAACAAGCAACAGCTCTGGGAGGGACACATTAGTAGGAAAGGGACAAGGTTGGACAGTAGGGCTATGAAGTTTGATTAGTCCACACAGAATGTTCTGTACTTTGCGAGAGGAGTGGGACAGATGTTTGTCTCAATTTCACTTAAAAGGCATTTTCCTCAGATTTATACACTGAACCATATGAGCCATATGTTTTTGTCATAACTCTCTCACCCCATGTGTTACCCATTAGAGATTCAGTAGGCTCCAGACGCCAAAGCCAGTGTGAGTCAGCAGAAGTCGTGTGCCGATAATGATAATAGGCTGTTTCAGGTTATCTCCTCTTGGGGGCGTCCCTTAGCCCATCCTGACCATCACACACAAGATGCCATCCAGCATCTGGAAGTGGATTCTGGCACTCCTGGAAGCAAATGCTAGAACTTCAAGCTGGAGCTCCTGGCTCTTCCTTCAGGATCGTTCTTTTAGAATCCCATACTGGGAGGTGTTCTTTCATCTAACTTATGGGAGGGTATAGCTCAGTGGTAGAGTGCCTGCTTAGCATGCATGAGGTTCTGGGGTCAATCTCCAGTATCTCCATTAAAATCAATCAATCAATCAATCAAATTACCACCCCCCCCAAATTAAATAAAACAAACAAAATCTAACTTATATTTGGCAGAGAGTCAAAAATAAGATTTATTAGATAATTCCAATTCAGTTGTCAAATATAAGCCTTATGACTATGAGCAAATATTGATAGGACATGATATCTGGTTTCCCATCAAAGAATCCGCCTGAAATAGGGTAACAAAGATACAAGATTTCAGGACTTGCCTAACAGCTTCTAGCAGAATATTTTGCAATACAGGCAGTCCTCACTTTGCATGGTTCTGGTATGTATGGATTTCAGGCACCATGGCTTATTGAGATTAAACCAGTCCCCCATCAACAGAGTTCAGATTTCAGTTACCATGATATACTAACTGTGAATAACAGCATAAAGTACAAACTTTGCTACTAACTCTTTAGTCCACAAATTACTGTGTAACTAACAGATGCACTTTATGATGTGACCAAACATGGTTGGCTCCTTGTCACTTAGTCATAAGATGACATTTTACAAAAACGGATCATTGAAAGGGAGTTGGTCAACAAAGATAAAAATACAGCAAAACACGAAATTTGATACTGCTGGAAGTGAAATTCGAAGCAAAGATAAATGGACTTAATAGAAGAGTTGTTGACCCTGCCACTAAGACGCTCTAGAAATGCAGCCCAAGGGACATAGTGAAGATGAACTTACAAAGGAGGAAAGTATTTGAGACGAAAAGGATTAAGATGTTCTAGAGGAAGTGACACCAGCAAAAAGAAATGTTCACGTTAAAGAAATTCTTGGAGACATTTCATAACATTGAAAGCATGAAGGAGAAAATGTTGGACGCTGACTCAAATTTAGCAAAGAGCAGGACGATTTGCCAAGGCAGAGAAAAGATGCTCACTCTGAAGTGAGGCAACGAGAAAAGGAAAGCAAGCCCAGTTCGAACTCCTGATGTTGGCATTTTTTTATACAAAGAAATAAAATATTTTAATTCTCAATGTTCCTAATTTTTAAATTATACTGTGCTAAATAAACATTAGTTTTTCTATATTTTAATTTCCCTATACATTCATAATCAGTAGTAAGAGAGTTTTTGAAATTTTGACAAACATTTTTAAAGGCCATGGAATAATTTTAATTTTCCCATCGATTATTCAGATGACTTTGCATGGTCTCAGCCTGCATAGTCATTTTTATGGTTCTGTGCACCATGTGAAGCACTGAATTCCTGTATTTTGAAAAGACCAAAGACACAAAGTGCCAGGAAAAGCCCACAGCAGGGAAATAGATGAATCTGCTTCTGTTGTCTATTCCATTCTTAAAATGAAGGTTGTAGCTGTTGAAATAGGGTACTTTTCTGTTACATTTCAGAATTCTTCCATTGCACAGGGGAGGTGGTGTTTCTGGATGCAACACTACTCTCGAGATGTTATATATAAATTTTGGACGTTGCACTGTTCTCATCTCTTTGGCCTCCTAAAGATTTTCTCAGTCACTATTTGGACCTTTTCTCAGAGTTCAGCTTCACAGAGGGCAGTTGTGATCTATCCTTTGAGTAGAAAAAAGTCCGTGATGAGATTTGCTTTTTAATTGTAGGTCATATACCAGGGGAGTCACTGGGTCAGTGAAGGCTGCTGTAAGGTATGTCAGTGTTTGCCCGTTAACAGCATGCTGGTAATACTCCCCTGCTTTGGGATGTGCATTTCCCCTTCGACACAGTGTTGGTGGGAATCTCCTAAGGGGCCTCACATTTCCTTAGCCTTTCTGCCTTCAGTTCAAGTATCGAGTAGCATAACCTTTATAGCTGATGTACCAAGCAGATGTACCCAGCAGTGCCATCCATTAATTCTGCTCCATATATCCCCAGAGCTGCCTGAATTCCCATTCTTTCTGAGTCTCATTATTTAATTTTTTCTTTAATTTTGTAGGCTACCTTGTATTCTTTCAATAGATCTTTTTTTTTCTGCTCAAGTTAGCCAGAATTAGTTTCTTTGCTGGTTTCAGAATTGTAAACAGTTTTGCTCTTAAAGTTGGCCTAGTTCAAATATAAAGACAAACTTTAAAACCTTCATGTAGGGAGTTGGGGTATAGCTCAGTGGTAGAGTGTATGCTTAGCATCCTCAAGGTCCTGGGTTCAGTCCTCAGTACCTCAGTTAAAAAAACAAACAAACAAAAAAACAAAAAACAAAAACTTCATATAAAAGAGTAATCATGAGCTGTGTTTCCAGATCTTAACAAACCAAAGACTAGGAAATAAAAGAAACCCCTGAGCCTTTCAATGGATTTCCCCTTCTTTCTCTTAATGGAGAATGTTGCTGGAGCACTGGCCTCAAACTCACAAAAAACTAACTAGATCTAAAAAAATGGCCCCATACAAGACCTTCATTCTTTTGTCCCCTCGAGGTCCAAGTGAGATGAGAAAGGAACATCCTGCCACAGATTCCATTTATTTGGTTTTGTTGAGCACTTACTGTGTAGCAGTTACTGTTCTAGGTACTTGGGATAAATTAGTTAACAGAACAGACACAAATCTTTGCCGCTTTGAGCTTCTGTTCTAGTGGGTGGAGACGGAAAGGGGGCTTTTCTTGGCCATTTTTATTTTGATCCAGGGTCCACTGGGTACAATGCAGCAATCAAATACAACTTTACTTGAGGTTTTGACTTTGGGCCTCAACTAGAAATCAAACCCCAACTAATAGCTTTCAGAAGTGTTAAATTATTTTCATATTTCTGGCTTCTGCAGTGCTTTTCCCTTTTGTCAGTCATGACCAAAATTGGAAGACAAGCATGTCTAGCCTGGGTGAATTTAGATTATCACCAAGACATTCAACAGTGTCTGGTGCCTGGAGCTTGGCAAGAGACCCTCCACACTCTTCTTGCTTAATAAGCATCGGGTGACAGATATTTCTGATCTAAAGCCGAATTTCTCAATAGAATATGGGAGTGATCCTGCCCTGGGGGAAGGAAAGCTTCTTTCCCCTCTCTTCTTTCCCCAACTTCTGGGATGAAGGGAAAATTGCTATGGAAATGAATACCCAGAAGGCATTTACTGGCTCAATTTCATGATTAAAGGCGAAGGGATGGGTCCTTTGGCATTTGATGTGAATTCTAACATCTCTGACTGCATTTGGCTAGTCAGCTATAGCTATTTAAGGGGGACTGAATACAAACAACTTTATTTTTCTGAAGCTGCCAATCAAACTCCATTATGAATCCCTAGAGAAATATGTTTTGAGAACCACTCATTGCTCTGCTTATAGAATCATGTTATTTGGAAACTGTTCAGTAGAAACTGTGATATCTGATGTACAAGGCATAAGATGGGGAGTCCGTGGGCACTGTGGCCGGTGGGAAATAAGAGACAGGAGGAAATCAACAGATAGACATTCTATTTGTTCTCCCAATGAACCATTCAGAGACACTATTTCCTTATTGCAATGGGGTCTGTGGACATCCTTCCTGGATGTGTGATGGACTATGTCTCTTCATGAAGCAGTTGCCAGCTCAGTACCCCATCACCTTATATTGGCTTCCCACCCTTCCTTACCTCATTTCTCTTTCCCTCTACTCTTTCCCTCCCAGAATTGCATCTTCCAAAAAGTGTTAGCACCCAAGCCTTGCTTCAGGTAGTGTTCTTAGAATACTCAAGTCACAAGAGGAGCTGATCTATTTTTTCCTGAATGGATGGCCCTTTACCTTCAAACCCACTGAATAATCCATCCTCCCTCTGTGTATATCTGGCACTGTTTCTCAGCTCTGTTCTACTGATTTGTCTTTTTCTACATTATGAACAGTTTTTAATTCCTATGGATTTAAGGTTTGATATCTAAATCTTAGATTCACTCTCAGCTTCTTTCCTTTCCTCATGTTCTGCTGTCATCTCTGCTTGGATTTTGTTCTTCTGTTTTGGTTCCACTTTCTTCCTCAGCATGGAATCTCTCACTGACTCCTCTGATCTAGTGCCAGCATTTCGGCCAGCCTCATCTCTTAATCTAAAATTCCTTGGGATTTGAATATTATAATAATAATTATAATACAAAAGAGCTTGCTGGTATCTCCTTTTTCCATGGTGATGGAAACTTCTGACTTTTGCCTGTGCATACAGTCTTCAGAATGGCAATCCGACTCCCTCGCATCTAGGTTTGGCCGTGTTACTAAGCTCTATTCACTAGGATCTAAGCTGAAATGTTCTGCAGAAGCTTCTGAAAAACTTCATCAGAGATAGTGTGGTGCCCCTTCCTTTATCCTTTCATCCATCCTGCCGCCTGGAGTGTCCCAGCTGCCATCTTGGATCATGGGGCTGAGGCCATGGGCAGAGGAGCAATTAGGTAGAAGGGACTTGGGTCTCTGGCTCTGTAGAGAACCAGACCAGCTCTGGACCTCTTACACTGAGACATACATCAACCTTCTTATTGCTTAATACACTGTGATTTAGGGATTTCTGCTTCATAGACACACTGAATCTGAGCTCATATATTGGAAAAATGAGATGAGGACTGCAGGGTAGATAGAACATATTGGCCAGAACTGCGGATTCAAGATTTCTCTCAGAATCTTACTGAGAACTTTAGGCACCTTAAAGAAACTTTTAACTCTGTTCTCATAGGACCCTTGTGGAATTTGGGTAAGTCATTTGATAAATCAAATGATCATAAGGCTAAGAAAGAGTCATCCAGAACTTACTACAGCCTAAAAGCTTTGAACTCATGACTGCCCCCATACTGAACTGCCTTAATGTTTCACAGAAATCAAACACTGATTTTTACATGGTTTCTTAACCAAGGGGAGTAGAAAAGGGGAATGTTCCTGGTTATATGACTAAAGTATTCCCAAAAGCCCTGCTGGGTGAGACTGGTTGAGAAGTGCTTTCTATAGCTCTGTTGTTGAAGGACATGGACTTTGGGTTATTGAAAAATGGAAAGGAAACATATTAGTGAGGATTATCTCATTATTATAAAATCAGGACTCTTTTTTTGGTCTCTGCATGTTGTCATCTCAAAAATGAGCACTCTCTTTCAGCTATGGTGCTTGGCTCACTAGTGAGTCAGTGTCTGCTGGTGTAAGCCTTCCTCTGGAAGGTTCAGGAAACCTCTGACAGACCTGATGCATTTTGTCAAGTGAAGGGAAGATAATCCTGGCTCTTGGGTTTAAGGATAAGCAAGTTTACATCTCTTCTTTGGAGCATATGTTTATGTGAACTCAACCAAGGGCCTTGACCTCCCACATACCTGCCGATCTGGTTACACGAAAGATTCCAGGAAACCAGAGCTAAATATTTTCCTATTTTCATAATGACTATCAGAGTGAAAGGACTGGAGACATGGGAGAAAAAAAGGTTGAAGCTACACTGCTCAGGGCTCTGGAGAATTTGTTCAAAGATCAGAATCATACAAGTTACAGCTCTTGTAGGAAAATGATGAGGGTCAGGAACCCAATGGATAAAATGAGGACCAATGGAAAATAAAACCACCCAAAGTGAAACCAAATGATGTAATGTTTGTTTTGGTGGTGATTTTGCTCAACTTATAGTAAAAGACTGCTGGGGCAAGGTGGAAGAAGTCACAATAAAAATAGGACAGACTCTGCAATCACAGTGTGGAGGGTAGGGGGCAGGAGGGAAGGTCCACCATTCATGATGTAGCTTCCCCACCTCCCTGCTCCTGCTCCGGCCCCACTCCCAGGACCGGGGCTGGGGGTGGGGGCTTTAGTTTAAGCTATTGCTTGTGAAATGTTCTGTTTGAAGGTAATTGTGAAACCTGAGAGGGTTAATTCATCAGTCTGTCCTCAGAGGGAGAGATTAACTGGCTAGTTTAGGAGTTCAGGGCCTTTGGGAGTTGAACCCAAGATAGGTACATTTTGAAAGGTGTTTAGGGGCATGACGTTTGGAGATCAAGCCATTTCTGGGTTAGAACAGAGGGAGGCCAGGGCAGTGCCCATCCAACTGTCAGAGAGCCAAGGACAGGGCAAAGAGTAACACACAAAAAGGTAAGATGGGCAAGATCAAAGGCAACATAGTTTAGTATTAAGGCTGCCTTACAGTCAACACCTCATTGAGAAAGCATATTTCCAAATCCTCTGCCTTTCAGTTGTTAATTTGCACCTTTAAAATGATGGGCTTGGGGTATAATGAACATCAAGGATCTTGATTTATTTCCTCACTTATGGAATTGACATTTAAAGCTTTAGAAATCCTATGAGAAAAGAAAGAAGTCATATGAGAGAAAGTTGACTTTTATCTTAGTATATGGAGAGGTTCCAGCTTGATTGTGGCCCAAGCTCACTTCTTGGAGATGGGCCAGGACTCCTGGTCAGGCAGAACCTACAAGAATGTATGTGCATAAATGCTGATGAGCCTCCAAGGAGGAAACGCATCCTAAAAAAGAGAGTCAGTTAGATGCGTTTGATCTGGTGAAAGAGGTTTAGTCTTTTGGCCCTCAGAGGGGAGAAGGAGACTTATGAGTGATTTGCACTGTCCATCATACGGCTTTTTTTCTGGCCCAGGCTTTTGTAGAGTACTGTCTGTGTCCTAGGAGAATAGGAGAGAGGGTGAAGATTGAGTCCTTCGTGAAGCTCTCTGTAAGACATCCTTGGGATCCAGCCAGGGAAGGACAATCCAAAGAAGAGGTATGGGTCCCCCTTGGGTGCAGTGTCAGTGGACAGAAAACTCTAGACGATATGCTTTGGAAACTTCAGGATGTCAACAGATGGGTCCCAACAGCGCTCAGAGGGAGGAGGTGGTCCTCCAGGGAGGTGGCTGCAGTGCTCAGCAGAAACCACAAAGGAGCCCAATGGACACAGTAGAACCACAGATAGGGACTGGATAGAAGACAAGTGGAAGAACAGCAGGAGATGTCACATGGTCAAGTCCTGACTTGACCATGAGCAGAGAAAGATATCCTGGGGTCTCTGGTTCTTCTTGAGAGGGAGGGCCTCAAAGATACTGGAGTGATGCAAAGGTCAGTGAAACACAGAACATTGTGTGTGTGTCTTGCACACATGAGTTAGGAAAGAATGAATGGTTTTATTTTATTTTCAGTTTTCTTTAGAGTCTGATAATTTATATTTTTCCACTCCAACACACGCTCATTAGTTACAGGTGTTCACAATGGCAGTGATTGTCAAGTGTTATCCAATGGGGAGATGGAAGAATTCCTCCTTAGGCAAGAAGAGTGTAGTGTGGCCGACTCTCCAGTGGGATGTGTAGTTTGGAAGAGCCTCTCCAATATTTCTGTTAAACTTCCTACTTCCTGGTGTGTGTGTGTGTGTGATCTCTCATCGATAAGGTCACTAATCACTAACAGTGCTTGGGATCCTTCTTATCTCCAGAAGGTTTTCAGGGCTGTAGAGTTACAGGACTCATCTCCATAGCCACAGATCCCAGGTAACTCCTGCTCACAGCATCTGCTCATCTACTTGATGAGGCCAAGGTCATGTACTGTGCCAATTACTGTACTGTCCTCTTTAACCCTCTTACACGTGGGTATCATCATGGCAGCGAGACTCAGTGAAGAAAGTGTCTGTGTGAGTGAGTGGGGTATAGGTATCCCAGTTTAAGCATCCTACTTTGGGGACTGCAAGTTTGTGAGTGTCCACTTGCCAGGTGTCTCTTCATATATAAAGGAGCCATGCTAGCACAAATAACACCAGGACAGTTAATTAAGCATTTATTTGTAAGTGCTTTATAGAGGTTGTGTGATTTGCTCCTTCCAATAGCCCTATTAGATAAGTACTAATATTGTCTTTATTCTACAGATGAGAAAATGGTGGCTTAAAAAGGTTAAATAATTCACTCCAAAATGCTCAGCTAGTAAGTAGCATAATCTAGAATCTGTAATTCTAAAGCCCATGTTCATAAGTTGTGTTGCCTCATCCTTAAACAGTGATTTTTTGATTAAAAATATTCTTTCTTATTAAGAAAAGCACTCAAAAGTTTATATAAATATAAAATATGGACAAGCAAAAGGTGGGCAACAGTTTAAAAAATCCTCAGTTCTCCCCTCCTCCCTCTCTCACACCTGTTCTCCATGTCTGTGAAAGGGTGTGTGTGTTCTAATGTGCTTTGGTGAATTTTTTCATGATCCACTTTGGCTTACAGCTGGACTGGACAAGCACAGTGAGGACATGAAGGGATAAGTCACCCTTGGAGGTGAGGCAGGGACAGGGTCAGCTTGCAGGGTCTCTCGGTTGGTAGTCTAACTACTGAGGAAATTGAACAGGACAGATCCAATTCTGCCAGGAAGCTGAATTTGAGGCCATTTCTAGCAGAGCAAAGAGCAGAAACAGCGGGAATTCGAATCGCTTACACCCCTCCGAGGTCTCTGGGAGGCGGCATTTTTTCAGTTTACTGAGGAGTGTGTAAGGGACCACAACATGGGGACTTTTCAGTCCTCGTGGGAGTGGGAGCTGTTTACAAGGCGCGCCCTTCCAGGGCATGCCACACCCCCAGCACCCCCCACCCTGCCCCGTTCCTGCTTGTTGGAACCCATTCTTTGCACCACCATTATGAATTGTTCCTGGGTTCTCTCTCCCAGATCTTTCTTGCCCCCTTTATGCTAGGGCTCTGAAATGGGGGCCATTCCAAGCAGAAAGCTCTCAGTGCAGCTGTCTAATTCCTGAAAGTGTGACAGAAACTGCAAACCTAAATAAGGAAGCACACTTGCTCCCAGTTCCTGTGGAGTCTCAGCAGCAGGGTCTATCTTCATGGAGCTGGATGCTCATGCTGGAACGCTCACCCAAAGTTGAGAAGGAGCCCTCTGCTCTTGGCACGTGGTCCGTTAGGAAAACAGTAAACGTCCTCTCTACTGAGACCTGAAATGTCAACAAAATGGGATTAAGTTGGGCTCCTGGCAACTGGTAGCAACAGAACAAAACAACTTGAGTAAATAAAAAGAGATAAGAGGATGAAATTGGCACCCTTTCCCTGGCTGCCACTGATGGCTTTGGAGAAAAGATCTCAAAAATTCCTGGGCTGTTACCTCTTCATCTCTTTTCTTGATGTTGAAATCTGTCTTCCTTGATAAAGATACTTAAGGATGCTTTTAGGGGTCTCACAGGGCATCTGAGAGCTGACCTGCCCACCTGTTGCCCCTTTGGGCGAGCAGAGAAGTATTGTGCAGAAATCAACACTTGTAGGAGGGTTTTTCAGATTGTGGCCTGTAGACCATCTGTACCATCTGATCTAGTTTCTGTAAAGGAAGATTCCTGGGCTTCTTCTTGTATCTAATGAATCAGAGTGTTTAGTTTGACACCTGGGAATCTGCATTTCAACAAGCTCTAGGTGATTCTCACATCCATTAGAATTTGAACATCATTGAGATACATTCGTAAAACTCACAGGTGAGCATGTACCAGATGCCAGCATAAAGGTGCTTCACATGATCTCTTTTGATCCTTGAAAAAAAAAAATCCTACGCAGTAGGTGTTGTCATTTTATAAAGGAGGAAACTGAAGCATTGAGCAGTCAAGCAACGTATTCTGGATTACACCCTCATAAGTGCTGGAGGCTGAATTTGAACCCAGGTGTTTCTTTCTGCCCACCTACATAACACCACATCAGGAAGAAGTGAGGAAGAGCATCCGGCCATGTGGGGGAGTCAAGGTGAGTTCAAACATGGAGGCTGTTTGGGGGAGAGTGAAAGGTGTGACTAGCAATGACCTTATGAACTGATTCTTAAAAAATGGAGGGACACAAATACTAACTACTATATATAAAATAGATTAAAAAACAAATTTCTTCTGTATTGCACAGGGAACTATATTCAATACCTTGTAGTAACCTATAATGAAAAAGAATATGAAAATGAATATATGTATATATATATGACTGAACCATTATGCTGTACACCAGAAATTGACAAACTGTAAACTGACTACACTTCAAGTAAATGAAAAAGTGGAGGGACATTACTCACTGAGTTTTCCCTTAATATATTAATTGCACTAAAATCACCTTGGTTGCATCATGTGTACGCTGGTCAAGTAAAGAAGCATAATGGATGATTTCTGGCCTTGGAGAGCACCGAGGAAGAGAGTGAGGGAAACCGAGGTTCCACTGGTAGAATGAGCCTTAGTTGAGTTTGATCTTATCCTGCATTTCCCCATGTGGCTGAATACTGTTGACTTTGAACTCCACAAACTCAGATCGTCTTGGACACTATGTTTTTGAGTTTTAAACTTCTTGGGGACACTTTGCTGTCATGATATTATAGATCCAGACTCCCAGCCATAGGGATTCAAGGAGTACATGATATTTCATGATAGTTTTTCTAGACCCAGGTTGGCACCGACCACATATCCTCATAGTAGAACTAACTATTCATCAGCTCGCTGAAATGAAAGCCTGAGCCTGGAGGATTGAATCTGAGTCTAGGTCTAGGATCATTTTGAGATCGCTGTCCTTATATCTTCTCTGACTTTATTTATTGGTTGCCATTAACACTGTTTTGGGAAATTCTTCTTTTTTATGCCCCTTCAAAATGATACTAACTGTTATTTCTCTATAGTTTTCATGCCATAATCTTGAGTTTCCACAAGGAAACTGGATGTCAAGTTTATCAGCAATGAAGTAATTTCTTTTCAGGGAAATGTTCCTGACTTATCTGATAGAAATTTAAAAACAAATAAAAAGATACTGTCTTCTCAATATTGTGAACTCTCCCTTAGGTCTTGCATATCTAGTGTATGAAACAGAATACTGAATACAATAGATTTTGGAGATCCCAGCTCCTCCAACTTTTATGGGTATAGGTTGGAGAGCCAGCTTGTTGGATTTCTGAAACACTTTTCTAATGATATTAGCATGCATGGAATGTGCATACACACACACGCACACGCATGCGTGTGTGTGCTTTTACTTGAATAACCCAGGTTTCTTGGAAGAGGGAAGAGAAAAGTAGATTTAGAGATTCATATCCGTCTTGGCCACGTAGCCTATGAACACAGACAAACAAATTCCTCATATCACTTTGAGGAACTCTGTTTTGTGCATCCCACTGTGTAAGGTTTCTATTGACTAGGACCTCTGGGTTTCTTCATGCAAAACTTCTCTGTGCTCTCTTACTTGTCCTCTTTATAGAAAGCGTTCACTCAACTCAAGTGTTTACTAGAATTATTGTACAGTGAGAGGTGGTCAGTCTGTCTTATCAGGTCAAGGTAGTTGTTGCCTTCTGGATATGCCATACCTTAGACACTGTCTGCCTTCATTTAGAGATTCCATCTGAGCCTGTGGTGTGGGGCAGAGGGCACTGGGTTGGGAATTGGAGACCCGTGGCTCTGCCATTAGCTTGTGGTGCCAGCTTATGCAAGTGTGTTCTCCTCTCTGAGACTTAATTTCTTCCACTGTTTCCAGTGTCTTTTCCTCCAATCCACCCCCATTCAACTGCCAGAGTAATTTTTCTGAAACATAGGCAGAATTACCTAACATCTTGGCTTTTGTAGTTACCTAAAGCCTGAAACAGTGGCTTTAAACCCTGGTTGTGACCCTGAAGCAACTGCAAAGCAAATCACAACTTCTGAGCATGAAATCTGGGCATCTAAATTCACTTTAAAAAATCTTTCAACCCCCAGGACCCTGCCTCCCAAAGATACTCAAATCCCTTCGCAATCTGGCTACGGATTCTTATTCCAGCCGCGCAGCGTCCTAGTCCTACTGCTCTTCCTTCCAAGCAGCCTGTTCTTGGACCCCTCCACGTGCTTGGCTGAGCCCTGACACCCTCACCCCCGGTGAGCCCCCACCATAGGCCAGCTTATGCATCCCCTCTTCTGCAGGGCTTCTCAGCCTCCCAGAGGAGAGTGGGACTTTCCCTGTCTGCATCACTAGAGCACTTTGCACTCACACTTTCTTTTTATAAATGGTATTGTACTTTAACAAACATATTAATTTCTATGTCTATTTCCCCTAAAAGAATGGTATCTCTTTGAGAATGAAAACAATATCTTAAACAATTTTGTGCACCTTGCACCCTACACCAGCATCACTACTAATTGCATACTAATTGTTTTAATATTACAACTGCAGGTTATAGCATGTGTAAGTCCTCCCTCATTACTCTTTTTTTCCATAATTTTTTATTTACCACATACATTTTTTTCAAATGAACTTCATATTCATTTAAAAATTCTACAAAAATAACAGCAGCAGCAGCAAAGAACAATTCAAAAACGATAACAACAGGAAGAACGAGAAAAAACTTGGTGGGATTTGGATGGAATTGTGCAATATTTATAGATCAGCTTATAAATAATTGGCATTATTTTGACATTAAGTTTTTCCACCTAGAATATTGTATGTTTATGCATGTATTCAACACTGTTTTTATTTCCTTCAATAATTTACGGTTTTTAAAAAAGTGTAGGTACTTTAAATTTCTTGATGCACTTATTCTTAGTTTATTACTATTTTTTTTGATTTTTCTGTTTTATGCTGGGGTGCTATTGCATTTGTTCTGTCTTGTAACTGGCCATCTTCAGGAAATCTTATTGGTTCTCATGGTCTCTCAGTTGACTCTCATGAATTTTACAAATGAATAATCACATTTTTGTTAAAAATGTTGTATCTTCTTCTTTCCAGTATTCGCATTTCATTTTACAATAATTTGTCTAGTTATATAGAACGGAGCTTCTGCAATAATGTAAAATGATGGTGGTGGTGGCAGGCACCCTTGTGTCACTCCTGACCTTGAGGGAAGTGCCTCAACTATCTGAACCTTACATCTGAAGCTGATTAATGGTTGTCAGTAGATACAATAGTTATCATTTTAATTAACTGCTTTTTCCAACTTTACTATGATTGTTTTAAGTGAAGAAATGAAACTTACATTTCCCAAATGTCCTTTAGGCATCTGTTGAGATGATCATCTGTTTTCCTTTGGTCTCTTAGTGAATTATACTAACACAATGCCTAATACTGAATGATTTTTGGATTAATGGAATAAAACTTACTTGGCCATTTTGAATTTTTTCTTTACTACTCAGCTGGATCATATTGACACACATTGTATTTACAACTTCTGTGTATCATACAAGATATTAATATGTCTGCAGTGTGTGTGTGTGTGTGTGTGTGTGTGTGTGTGTGTTTTGACTTTGTCAGATTTGGGATGTCAGGCTTCTACCAACTTCTTAAAATTAATTAGAAAGCTTACCAGCTTTTAAAATTCTCTGAGACAATCCAGAAAACTCAGGGATTATGCACCATCTAGGGCTGGTGATTTTTAAAATGTTAAGTCTTTTTATCTTTTTTCTTTCCTATGTCAATTAGCTTATTAATTGAATATGTCTTTATGAGTCATTTTTTTCCATTCAACTGTCCTAGAAAATTTTCTAATACACTGACGCTTTTTAATGTATTTGTATTGAGTTATATGAGTAGTCCCTTATAATGTTAGTATCTTTCTTAGGGATACTTGTATTCTTTATTTTTTCCTAAAGTTGTTTGTTACTATTTTCTTCTATTTTCTGCTCAGCTTATATATTTTTATTCTTCCTTGTTTAATATGTAAGACATTTATAAAGCCACAGGTTTTCTCTGAATAAGCTTTGGCTGCACGCTGTGCATTTCGATATGTAGTTTTGTCACTGTCACTATTTTTGTCCTAAGTACTCTACAACTGCAAATTTGATTTCCTCTTTAAGAGTTATTCACAGAAGTGTTTTATCAGCTCCTTTCTAACACTGACCCCTCTTTCCTGCGATAAAACGAAAGGCATAGAGAGTGCATTTTAGTAGCGGGGGATGTGGAGGGAAGTCTGGACACAGACAGTGCTGGTGCAGGCAGCGTGGGTGAAGGGCTTGATAAGCAGTCTGGGACTCCTCAGTGAAAGATGCAAAAAATAAGGCAATGGATGCCAAAACGAAATTTGGGTGAAAATTAAAAGCAAACTTCAGGATTTAATCAAGGGCTGGCTGTGGTTCTGGCTTCCCTGCCATAGTGGTTGATGACTGTGGTCTGTCTCTTGTCTGACCATCTTCCCTGGCTTAGCAGCTGATGAGTGCTGCGGGGGACATCAGGAGCGGCACGGCCATCTCTCTGTCTCTGGGTGCACAGCAGCTACTTGGGAAGGAGCGCTATGAGTTGAGGCGCAGATGCCACCCGGGAAGCGGGCACTTTACACCTTCCTCCTTTCCCCACCCCTAGGGATCTCCTCTCAGGAACTAGGAAAGGGGGCTCTTCCGTGTACGTGGCAAAAGGAGGAAAAGCTGGATGATACATTTCTCTCTCTCTCTTTTTTTGAATCATATTGTCTCTATTTATATTTTTCTATTCTTTTTTCCTAGTTTTAGTGAGATGTAATTGATGTACAACATTATATTCATCTAGGGTGTATAACATACTGACTTGCTATATGCACGTATTGTGAAATGATCAACACGAGAAATTTAGTAAACATCTAACACCACATATATTACAAATATTTTTTCCTTGTGATAACAACTTTTAAGATTTACTCTCTTAAGCATCTATCAAATATACAATATATTATTGTTAACTCCAGTCACTAGGCTGTACATTACATCCCCAGGACTTATTTATCTTATAACTAGAAGTTGGTACCGTTTGACCACTTTCACACATTTCTTCCATCACCCACGGCCTCACCATCATTCTCTTTTTCTGTGTTTTGTTTTCTCAGATTCCACATATAGGTGAGATCATACTGTATTTGTCTTTCTCTGTCTGCATTTTCCACATAGCATAATGCTCTCAGAGTCCATCTCTCTTGTCACAAATGGTAGGATTTCCTTTGTTTAATGGCTGAATAAAATTCCATTCCATATATAATGTAAATAACGTTGCAGTGAACATGGGGATGCAGATATGTTTTTGAGTTAGTGTTTTTGTTTCCTTCAGATAAATACCCAGGAGTGGAATTGCTGGGTCAAATGGTAGTTCTATTTTTAATTTTCTGAGGAACCTCCATACTGTTTTCTATCGTGGCTGCACCAATTTACATGCCCACCAATAGTGGGGTTCCCTTTTCTCCACATCCTCATCGACATTTGATATCGCTTGTCTTTTTGATCGTAGCCATTCTAACAGGGGTAGGTGATAGCTTCTTGTGGTTTTGATTTGCATTTCCCTGACGGTTAGTGATGCTGAGCACCTTTTCGTGTACTTATTGGCCATCTGTATGTCTTCTTTGGAGAAATGTCTATCCAGTTCCTCTGCCCATTTTTCAATCAGATCATTTGTTTTCTCTTTTCTACTTGGATAGTACCAGCAGCACCGGTGCCTTTTGCCACAAATGACAGAGCAACTCCTTTTGGCAAAGATGGACTTCATTTTTTGGTTATTTTTTTCTGTTTTCTTTTTTCTTTCTGGTATGGCTTAAGCATTGCCTGTGCACGTCTTGACAAGTAAACCTTCAATATGACAGGCAGTGGCTTGGAGGAGGCCTGAAATAAATGGAATGTGGGGTCAGCCTGGACCTCTTTCTTCATCACAGGTGTCGGCATTCCTTCTTTCCTCTCTCTCTTTTGTCTGGGGTAGGCTTGCTGAGTCCTGGGTGTGGGGCGAGCGTGTCTATCCCCCTCTTTCCTGTTGTTTTCCATCTACAGGGTGGATGGGCCCTCAAAGAGTTCTGGCTGAGGCAGCAGCCGTACTCTTACCCTGCACCATGGCTTTGGAAGAGTTTCCTTGTTGTTGTGTCTGGTGTTGGCACTTCTGTGTTACAGCCTCACAGCAGGACATCACATGACAGCTGGCAGCCCTCACCAGACGTGGTCTGGATTTGAGTGGTAAGGTCACGTCCTTTGGTCTGAAACCAGCCTAGAAACTCTATGAATTTTGAGACAAACTCTATGGGGTTAAAAGTTTGTGGAAGTTTACTATTGAGCACCATTCTCTTCTTGTCCATTTAGAGAATTTATTTGTGCTTCTAGTTCACAACTGTCATCAAGAAATGATCTGTCAGACTCACCCATCCTGGGGTAGTGTTCCTTCATTGTAGAAGAAAATGCTAATTGTCTCCTGATTCTAGTCCTTCAATTACTAGCATGCTTGAATTTTACCTGGGCCCCTGACTGCCCAGAATAAGAAAATACACTTGTCTGGCCTCTGCTGTCTGTGTCCCTCCCACATCCTCCTGCCCCACAGAACTGAATGCAGCTATGTGGGGTGCCATCTTGGGTCTTATAATGAGGATAACCGAGTAGGGATGACAGAGCCACAGGATGGAAGGAGCCTGCATCCCCGACTCTGAGGGGCTTCCGTATCAGCCCAGCTTATGCTTGGTCTCTGTGGTTTGGGTTCTGCTCCAGCAGTTGAGCCTGATCATATCCAAAGTGCCCATGGGACGTGGGTTGGTGGAGTCTGTTCTGTCAGAGGGAGTCAGTAAAGGCAGGTGACTGTCTTCACACCACTGCTCCAAGGGGCTCCCACTTACCTGATCACACCTGTGTCCGGTGGGGGGTATCTTACGTTCTACAGTACCAGTCTTTCTATGTAAGTTTTCTGCTTTTGAGCCCCCTCCAAGGCTCACCCAACACAGCATCTGTTGGCAGGAGAGAGTTCACCTCCTCTTCTAAGCAAAAATTTTGAGCTGTCTTTAACACTGTGTTTTGTATATTGACTTTAGAATTGGTAATAAATCTCTCTCCTTGAGTATAAAAATCAAATGTTCTGTTTCTATAAAAAGCAATTGTAATTTGAAGTACTGGCCCAACATGAGATATATCAGGTTTAGATACCAGAGACCACTATTTGAAAATAAGTTGTATGAAACAGTTTAGGGTGGAGGTTGGCAAACTATTGCTGGAAAGGGCCAAATAGTAAATATTTGAGGCTTTGAGGAGCCAGTAGGGTCTCAGTTGCAACCACTCAATGCTGTTGTTGCAGAGTGAAAACAGCCACAGACAAGACATGAGTGACTGGCCAGGGCTGTGGGCCGGGAAGCTTTATTTACAAAAACATATGAGAGACTGGGTAAGGCCTGTGGACTGTAGTACGCTGACCACTGACTTGGGGACTTTTAAGACTATTCCCTTTTAATGACTTTACTGTTATGTTAGGAGGGGTGTCTACTGACAGGCAAGCCCCCGACACGGGCCCTGGGCTGAAGTGCTCACTGATACCAGCAAGGGAAGGGCAGAAGCTCGTGCTGGGAGCCTTGGCTCCCAGGTGTTGTGGAACCATTTGGAAAGTAAGTTTACTCAAAACAACACACCCTGAATTATAAATTTATTTCTTTCGTACAGAGCTCTATTTAAAAATTTTAAATATGACTTCCCACAGCTGTGTGGAAGCACCAGCCTGGGAGAGGGCTCCAAGATTTGGGGTATTCTTTGTATTCATTGTTGCAGTTTTAGCATATGCTTTCCAAAGTGGGAACGCAAGGATGACTTTTTTAGCCTTTTTCCCCACAATAAGGGAAGAACCAGAGATGGTTGAGCATTTTTCTGCTTTCATTTTCACTTAGGAAATCCTGACAGGAAAGAGGCACACCCATCGAGAGTTCAGCAGAACCGGCGAACCGTGCCATAATATGGGGGATTTAGGGACTTGCCTTCTGAGGTACTTTTATAGTAAGAGTCCCTGTGGTTTTGGAATGAGGAATGAGATGTTTATTTTCCTGTTGGAAATGTGTTCCTGTGCTTTGATTTCAGTTCCTTTAAATTCAACAAGTCTTCATTGACTACTTTCTATGGGTTCGTTCCCTACAGGTAAAGGGAAAAAAAGGAATGGGTGCTCAACACAGACGCTACCTCAGGGAAAGGAAGCTCCTGGTTTTTGGTGTGGTGTCTTATTCCCACTGTTTGCATAGACCCCGAATCCTGATGTAGAGTGACTGTTGTGTTTTCCCCGTTTTACATTCTTCTGAGAAGAGAAAATGCGCAAACCTTCATTCCCTCAGTCCGTCCATGTGGTTGGGACTCTCCTGGGCATCCCTCTTCTTTTGGGTGTGTCTTGGGAGCACTTGGTTTTTTTAAAACTTAATTTTGTCCCAGGTCCCTCAGAGAAAGGAGACTCTGTGCTACAAAAAGGACCCCCTCAACAAACTCCTGGTCCAGACCCAGAGGAAGCAGAGCGGGTGGACACAAGACAACCCCCTCTGCCAACGAGGTGCCTTTGAAAGCGAACCTAAGCCATGTATGGTAGGGTAGCACTGCTCCTTTCAGTGAAAGGAATTCTTTGATGCAGGAGACGGGCACTGGGCTGTTTTCAGCCTGTGGTAGGAGGGAGTCAGGGAAAGGGGAATGAAAGTTCATGGAGGAAGCTGGAGTCTTTAGGTCAAGCTGAGATGTGACCCTCAGAGCTTGCCAAGTCCATGAGGGAACAGAAGTTGCCTTTGGACGGCTTCTCAACGGCCCCTCTGTGGCCTTGAGTCCCAGACCTCTGTGAGAGTCTCTCTGATGTGAACTGGGAGGGTCAGCCCTCACAGCAGGGACCCTCCCTGTCCACACAGAGGGCTGACCAGTGGCATCTTCCAAGTAGAGACTTGGGGAAGGGAAACATACACATAAAACTCTCATCCCAACACTCTAGCTACCCAGCTCTGATAATTGGCTTTTTTCTTCCTCCACCAATAAGGAGGAATGCTGACTTCTTTTTAAAGTTTCCACTACTAAGGAATCCACAGAGGCAAGGTAAACTGTCTTTTCCTACGCAATTTGCAAGTTTCCAGCCCTCTCTGAGTCCTGCGAAATATCTCAAAATGGGTCTGAAACTCTGATGTCTGATCCTGAAACTCTGAAAACGATCATGGCTTTCTCTGACCCAAACTATTGTTTATTTAATCCTGTTAAAAGTCAGAATGGTTGCCAAACCCTAGTTTTTGTTTGATTTTATGTTTTGTATTCTCCCAGGGACACTGGCAACATCGACGTTAAAAAGGGGCCATGTTTATGGTTATTGTCTAGTCGGCATGCTCTTCTGCTTCTCAGGCGGTGACCTAAGACTGTTGTGTTTGGGTTCCCAACACTACCGAGAATGTTGACATTTAAAGTCCTTCTCAATATTCTCTTTCTCTCCCATTTTCTGTCTCAATCTCTCTCTCTCTCTCTCACACACACACACACACACTCTCTCTCTCTCTATCTCTCTCATGCTTCATACTAAAGAAAAAGACTTTCCTTTTGAAAGAGATTTATTTTGCATTTGTATCACTAGCATATATTTAAGGTGTTTTTCTCTTTCGGACTTTAAAATTAGTTTCTGGAGCCTCGAAGTTTGTGATGACATGTTGGTGGCCAGTCAGTATACCAGTGAGAAGTTCTGGGTCAACAAGCCACATTCTCTTCCAATTTGATTCTTTCCCAGGCCTCTTGTGTTTGGAACACAGGTTAAAAATGTCTTTTGAGTCCTGGTCTCATTGTCTCAGGAAAGTTTCTGGGGGAGGAACAAAGGCTTCGCCATCGGAAAGACTCAGGCTCACACTTCACTCACATTCTATCTTAGGAAACTTGAAAAAGTCACTTGATTGCCCTAAATCTCAATTTCCTCATGTGCAAATAGCAGATAAAACCCACTTGAGATTCTTCTGAAGATGAAATGAGGTCATGTCTGTAAAGCATCAGCCCAGTGTCTGATGTTCAAGTGCATGAGCAGTGTTTCCCTGCTTTTCCCGGTCTCCTTCCATGCCTGTCTCTGGTTCCCCTACTTGTTGCTACATGGGCCATGACCAAGCCAGCCCACCACTCTGTAGTAGCTCCTGGGAATGAAGGGAAGAGGTTGAGATTTGGCATATGAGGTTGCATGCTCAACCAAGGGAGGGAGAGAGAATTCTTCCTGGACACGCTGAAGGCAGAAAAGGCAAACTCACAGTTACTGAGCTCTCCTGTACACCAGGCATCCGTAGACCTTTCACTGGTGTATTCACTCATTCCAAGAATCAACAGGGAAACTGGACTGAAGGAGACACTACCACATGGTCTGCTTTACCTGGATGGTGTGTGGCTGCTGCCCATAGAACAAGGATGAAGTGCTATTCCTGTTCCTGCGGACGTGGTGAACACCACGGGATGTACCTAGCAGGTCACCTACCTGAGGGGCCACCTGTTCTCTTTTGAATTTCCTGACTTGAAGGGTGAGAGAAATGACAACACACACAGTGTTCCCTGGAGGCAGAAGGCCAGATCATAGTAACTGTACCAATGCCTTCTGAACACTCAGTGTGGTGTGATCATCCTTGAGGACAGACTCAGTGGGTGAGTCTAGTCCTGGCTGATTTTTTTTATAACAGTGCTGAACATTAAAAAGAGTTGGCATTAAAAAGAGTTATGTTGAATGAAGAAAAGAAGAACCCTATCCCAATGCTGGTAGCCTCTTCTACCAAAGACTGTTAACACAGTGCATACGTCCTTTGCATATTTGTTCTCACTCTTCCGAGGTATGAAGGTATCAGCTAGTAAGCCACTGGCCACTGTGCTGAGTGGTGTTCAGAGAAGAGTTAATTCATGGGATCTGACCCTTCTTTGCTTAACTAGATGGTTTTTCTCCAATATTTCTTGACCTTTGAACTATAACTCCAATGGTTGTGGATATTGGTCTAAATCATTTCAGCTTGCTTATTTATATGGAAGTGTAATTAAAAGTGCAAAACACCACAGACTTAGCCTTAAAATAAGTGAGGCCACTCAAGAGAAACTAAAGTGGAATCAAGTGAAGACATCTTGAGGAGTGAAGGATGTCATCACAGAGCCAACAGCATGTTAGTTAAGGTCACCAGTGCTCAAGGCTCTTGGCTCCCTCACTGTTTTGATACTGATGTATAGGCTAAGAATGTTGAGTAGACCAGCAGACTTAAAAAAGCACCCTACACTGTAAGATTCTATTAAAATCTTCAACTGAGCTTGTGAAAGATCCCCAGAGGGCTGACTCTGACATCTGTTAATGGAAATGTAGACATGAAATGCCTTGCTTTCTTCATAGAAATTATTACCCAAGAAGATGTTGGATATGGGGGACATTTTGTGACCAAGAAAACACAGTCATCTGGGAGGACTCTGGCAGAGGGCACTGTGTAGAGGGGCAGGTAGTCTTTGGGAGACCCCTTTAAAGAGCAAGGAGAGAGAGGGAGGCTTGAGGAGGGCTGAGCAGGAGCAGGGCAGAGGAGAGACTTCCTGAGCTGGTCCACATCATAGGAGGAAGGCCAGGATAAACGAGGCTGCAGTAAGCTGAACCCTGAAAGCTGTTTTTTCAGGCTTTTCCCCAAGGCAGGAAACATGCCCTGTGAGGTGGATGAATATGGGATACTTTAGGTTTAATGGAGGACATTTCAAGGACCTCTTGACTTGCTCCTTCTATCTATTTCATCAGCGATTATTCTGTACCCAAGACACCATGACAGATACTGGGGTTATGAAAGGTATGCATGAGACTATCTCCACCTCCACAGAGCTAGCAACATCTCCAAGGGGACCAGACCACCCCAGAGACGTGCACAAGCTTATCTGCTGAGTGATGGAACTTCGTGGAAAGATGGTTAATGCAGCATACACTATGTAGAAGATGAATCAGACTGCCAAGACTGTAGTCTGATTCACTGCTTGACAATCCTTTCCTCTAATAATGAGCTGTTTTTTCACATGTAAATAAATTTCAAGCTTCTCTGAAATGACCAGAGACCACTTTTTGTTTTCAAAAGGGGAATGTACAGTACAGCTGGGGAGCTGGCTTCCAAGTTTCTTTTTTCCCTGCTCAGAAAGGCAAGAATAGAATAAGACTGAAGGGGGTCTGTGCTCATGGAGGCCACGTGACAGGGCAGCAGAGTCCACAGCAAACTCTTGGGCCCCCGAAACGGGGACACTGGACATTTCTCACCCAGGCTGAACTGGCGTCAACTGTTCTCTGGATGCTTTTCCGTTTGAACTTACCCTCTTGTTACCAGAGCCTCTTGTGGACAATCTCACGCATTTACACATTTATTTATTCAGCCCCCAACTGGGTGTCAGTCACAGTGTGAGCACTGGGTATCCATGTTATACAGGCCCCAACAGTCTCTGTCCTCAAGGAGCTTAAAATCGAGTGAGGGAGACATTATTAGTTTAATAATAATTACACCTGTTATTTTTGTTGTGTAATATTGCTGCCTAAAAATTAAAGTTAGGTCAATCAAAAGGTAATTTACAAAGCTCGCAACTAACAAACATGGGTGGTCATTTTCCAAAAGCTGCATGCATATCATAATTTATTTATGGCCCCAATGAGAGCTATACTGACAAAGTGCAGGCTGTGATGGAAGTGTATAATGGTGACTTCTCCTAGCCCATGGGGACTGGGGAAAGCCTTCCCAAGGAAGTGACTTTCAGTATAAGAATTGAAGAATGAATTAAAAGCTGGCCAGGGAAGAGGAAGTAGAGATGAAGAATAGAAAGTGGTCCAGACAGAGGGAACAGGATGAGCAAAGGCCCTGGGGCCTTTGAAACTAGTCCCAGTCTGGATCTCTAAACCCTTGCAGGGGTGCTCTCGACTGGTCCCCTTATCCTTTTCAGACAAAGGGAGTTCAAGATGCCTTCAGTTGCCCACTTTCTATGCTGTCAGCTGATTCCCAGCTCCTCCACTTTCCCTGTCTCCCCTACTCTCAGCCCTCTGCCCATAATGTTCAGTCATCCAAGAGAGCTGGCGTGCTGCACCACCTCTTCCTTGACCCTGGTCAGCGAGCTTCGGTAGGAGACATACGTGTCTAGACAAAAGATTGGTTAGTCTTTGTGATAGTAAGTGTTCCAGGTCTGACTCAACCTGACCAAGAGCCAAGAAAGAGACGATAAGGCTGATGGAAAAGATCTCCTTAATGAACAGTAATAAAAAACAGCCCAGAGGCGAAGGCATACAGCAGCTTTGGGGTTTCCTGGGCTGCTGGCCCGTGACAGGCTCTCAGAAGCACTCAAGGATAAGACGTTGGGAGGCTACGTCATTTCCTCTCTGCTACTTGTAGTTTAGCATTATCTGGCCTCTCACACTAATCTCTGCTCCCCATGCTCACACTCCAAACAGTCACCCTTTAGCTTTGGGGGGTAAATAGTATTCTTCTTAGGTGGGATAAATGTCTAGGTGATATTTATAGGGATGGAGGTTATTCAGTCAGCTTTCTTGGATACTTCTCTTAATCCTTTCCACTTCAGCTGTTTGTTTATAAAATGGTTGGAAAGATGAGCCTGTGATGTTACTGTGAGCCTGAGAGTTTCAATAATGGACTTTTTTTTTTTATTGAGGTATAGTCAGTTACAATGTCAATTTCTCAAATTTCTTCTGTATAGCTCAGGGAACTATATTCAATATCTTGTAACAACTGATTATTAATGAATTAATGCAGAATGTTGGATATTAAAGAGTAGAATTCCCTTATATCTAAGTATCCCTGGGTGGCCCTTACCCACAGTGGAGGAGTTGTCACCTTATGTACACTTAAGGGACCTTACTTCACAAGACCGCCAATGTAATAAGTAATGTTGCAGGTTTTTAAAAAAATTCCCAGAAATAGGAGATACAAGGTTTAAATTAGTAGCCAAAAGGTATACTTTGCTCTCAATTTTAATGAGAAAAAAATTTAAAATAAAGCTACATCTAACCTTTTAAAAACACATGATAGTACAAAGCCTTTTCAGTATATAGGCAAACCCTGGAGATATGGTGAATTTGGTTTCAGACTCCTGCAATAAAGCAAATATTGCAATAAAGTGAATCACACAAATTTTGGGGGTTCCCAATGCATGTAAAAGTTACAGTTGTGCTATACTGTAGTCTTTTAAGTGTGTAATAGCATTATGTCTTAAAAAAACAATGTACATACCTAAATTTAAAAATAATGCTGTTGGAAAAATGTTACCGATAGACTTGCTCGATTCAGAGTTGCCCCAAACCTTCCATTTGTGAAAAACGCAGTATCTGTGAAGCACAAAGAAACAAAGTATGCGTGTAGGGAAATAAAAATCTCATTTACGTCCCTTCTTTCTCTTTCCAATGATCCTTGTGAAGTAAGTAGTCAGGACTTTATTTGAAGGACAGGAACTTGAGACTCAAAGAAATTAAGCTTTTGGTTCAAGACAGAAGATGGTAGCATGTGGCAGAGACAGGTTTTGATTTCAGATCCAATGATGCCTCTGCTATATTTATTGCCCAAGAACCTACGTTCCTAGAGTAAGAAACAGCTCAGTTAATGGAGGACATTTGCTGTGATTCACTGTGGCATCCTGGTATGTTTTGGAAGACAAAAGTATAGGAAAAGCAGTGATTTTTTTTTCCATTTAGTATCCGAGAGGGCAACCGAGGTCCCTAAAAGGAGCTCCTGATCTTCACCCACTGGCTGGGAATTTGATGCCTGCCCTGAAGATCCTAAAAGTGGTTAGACCAGAGCTCAGCCTCCAGTCCTATGTCTGGGGTGTTTTGAGAGGAAAGAGGGGAGCACAATGTAGAGGAGGCCCCTGGTGGTCTGGGCTCCTCATGCTGAGATCTAGTACCATCACCGTGTGACGCCTCCATGCTGGGAGTGCGTCTGAATGTTTAAAAATGCTTTAAAGCTGAGCCACTGGGACTCAGAGAAAACCCTTGTGTGAGGTTTAAGGCTTGCAGTCCCGGGACTCCCTTGCTGCAGGGGAAGAGACTGCAAAGAGGAATGATAGTGAATTTTGGAGTCAAACAGATACAGATTCAAATTTGGGCTCTACCATTTTAGGGCTGTGCAGTCTGAACTTCAGTTTGCTTATTTGTCAAGTGAAGCCAATAATACCTTTTTCAGAGGATTTCCCTGAGGATTGAAATGAGTGGGTAAGGGTCCTACACAGTCCATATCAGAGGTGGTACTCAAGTGTCATTGGTACCCACATCCCACACATAGGACAGACTCTTGTTATAGGATTATTTGCTTACTTTACTGCATGATTGTTTATTATTTATCATCTGCTCCCATCAATTAGAATGTGAGCTCCAGATGGGCAGTTATATCATCTCTGTTGCCTACCCCAGCGCCTGGAACATGGTAAATATACATAAACATTTGTTTAAGAAATCACATTCATCAAATTCATGTGTTTCTGCAAAAGATGGGAGCATTCAGGAAGCTAAGAGAAAATTTAGCCTCTTAAAATATGGGACATGTCAAAAAATAATAATAAAAAATAAAATAAAATAAAATACAGGACATGTCAAAACTATGAGTGGCCTAGAGACAGACACAGTGGTCAGGCTTGGGCTCTGTGCGCTGGCATCCCCTCTGGAATTCCTGCCTCTCCAGGGCTTCAGGGATGCTCGTGGAGCAGGGAGCAAGGGAGTGAGGCCGACCACAGAGCATTGGAAAAGCAGCTCCTGGTCCAACATACAGAGGATCCATCTTTTCTCCTCCTGCATCTCTAAGATTGCATTATTCTGAGCTGGAGAAACTTGTGTTTGACAATGAAGCTATGCTAAAGCTCCTGTCAGCATACAGTTTGGGGATGCTCTGTAGTCAAAAGCAGAAATGGTTAGAATCCTGGCATTCTTGGTTTAGAATAGATCCTGAACAGGTAGATTTGTCTGCATCTGTTTGCTTATGGGAAAGCCCATCTCTGGGTGAGCTTCCAAAATGCCTATTACTTTGACACAATTCCATTTGGAGGATACATGTCAATGGAGGAGGATGCATGTATAGCATTTCCCAGAAAAGACTTTGCAGATTCACTGTCTTTGTGAAAGGTGGTGGCACATGTAAAAACAGTGATGACATATGCAGCAGGCTTTGGTAGTTGCTTAAAAATAGCTCAGGGTTTGGTTAACTGCAGGAAAGCGGGGGCTGGGGGCGATCCCTCCCCTCTCATGTTCCCTCCCCTGATGTTTCAGGGTGGTCCCTAACTCGGTGTCGGTGTCAGAAAGCCCGATCTCTGCTGGCCACCAGTTGCTAAGCAACAGGAATCATTAGGCACAAGTCATGGACAGTGACCAGAGTGGGCAGGGTATCAAGGAAGGACTCAAGGAAGCTGCTGCAGTCTTACACACACAGCCTGATGCTAGAGCTGTGTCACTGGTGATCCAAAGAGACATATGGTTGACAGATGCTGTTTACAGCTAGGATCGAACAAACTCCAAGAAATTCCATGGAGGGCAGTCAGAAAGAAAAAATTTTAAAAAGCCAGCAATTACCATGCTCACACCATTTACGCGTTGGTGTTTGGGGTTCACTTCTGAAATTCACTTTTTCTTGAGGGCTGGCTAGTATGAGAAATGGAATTGAGCTCAGGGTCACTTTGACCTTATCTGCCTCAATTTCAGCAACACCGACACCATGGCTTGAAGTACAGTCACTAGAGAGAGTGTCTCTGCCTCCAGTGAAACTCGGAGCTCCTTGGGGGCACCACCCTGACGAGTCCCTTTTAGTACCCACCTCAACCCCAGTCCACACATCCTGTGTCCAGCAGAACACTGGGCACTTTAGGTGTTTGGTAAATGTTTGCTGAACGGAAAAGCTTTTTTGTGTTTGTTTGCTACTATTTTAATTTTTTTCTACTGTTGCTGCTCTGTATAGCGTGTTTTTGTAAACAACTTTATTAAAATATACTTCACACACTATACAATTCACCCATTTAACGTGTAAATGCAGTGTTGTTTAAAATATTCATCACCTCCCATTTTAGAACATTTTAGTCCTTCCCAAAATAAACCTGGTATCCATTAGCAGTCACCCTCCACCCAATTTCCCAGCCCCCTTTCCTACTATGAACACTTAATATAAATTGAACCATACAGTATGTGATCTCTTGTGGTCACATACTTCTTTCATTTAGCATCATGACACCCAGGGCCTAGCCAGGACTCTGCCCTGTGACCATGCAAGTCTCGTCACATCTTTGGGTTTCAGTTTTTTCACCTATGAAGGGACTCATGGGATCCATCCCCCATCCAGTACTTTGCCTCCTCCTTGTATGAGTGTCTGCCTCCCCGAAGCTCTGTAGGCATGGTGACCTCCTGTAACAAATGAGGTGACTTTTAGAATTATCTAGCAAATGCCCTGATTCTCTTCCTCTGGTGTCTCTCAGGAAAGGGCTAAGTTTACACATGTAGGGGCCAAGAGCTGGGAGGGGATCTATGGAGTGGGAAGAGCTTCTTTTATAGCAAGAGGTGCCCTTTCTATGGGAAGAGCCATTACCCAGCAGGACAGTTTCCAAAATTCTCAGGGCTGCCCTCTTTCAGCTTTAGAATCTGGATGGACAGAATCTGACTGGGGCCTGTGGTGCTGGACTGAATCAGACTGATGTGCCAGGTGCCAATTCACAGAAATAACAAGATAGAGACTTTGCATCCATGTGCCTGTTTCCTATTGTTAGGCTCAGAAAAAGAAGTCCAGTGGGATTTAAAATGATACAGCCTTACAAATGCAGACTGTAATAATTTTGTATGAGACCATGCTTTGCAAATTTCTTTCAATATGTCCATCAGAGTCCTCTGTACTTGGTATTTTCCCAGGGGCTGGTCCATCCACCCTGTGCTCTCCTCCTTTGTATCTGCCCCATCTTCCTGCATCCAACAGATGGAAATGCATGTGAGAGTGAAGACCCAGAGACTGGCAGCTTTACTTTTCCCTGGACCTCACCCTACTCACCTGTGGAGATAGGGGTAAATAGAATTCCTTCCCTCTAAGACTTTTGAGTAGTTTATGCAAAGCCTACAAGGCAATGGGCTGCCACCCAGGGCTTTAATCTGCCCATTTTGACTCTTAAAGACCATTGCCAAGAAGTACCCATGATTTGAAATATTTCACTGGTACTGCAGAATGGCTCATCAGAGAACCCAGAGTCACATGTGGATGGCTGGATCAGGTCCACGTGCGCCAAACGGCTTAGTGCTCATTCTACTTCTTCAGCAGCATTCCTGGCTCTCAGAGAGATGGAAGGGGCATTGTCATTGAATTGTGAGAGGATGACTGTGCAGTGGCAGGGGTTGGGGGTTCTGTCTAAAGTGAGGGGCATTTCAGGTACTGCTTTCTGAATTAAATACCACAAAGCCTGGCATTTGATTCAATAATTCTCTCTGTTTCATTAGAACACCTGGCAGTGATGTAGTGAGTGATCATCTTATTTGGAGTTGATTAAGTCCATAAGCCTCAATTTATAAATATATGCAATAAAAGGCCAGCAGATAAAAGTGAGAATTGACAGATGGAACATCAATCCTTTGATGTCACCCTTGGACCAAACAGCCAAGTCCTTGTGAGCAACTTTCCAGATTAGCCCCACCAGGCCTGATGGAGCAGGGCACTGTTTAGGCCCAACTTGTACCCAGTCTCTGGGGACTTGTTTAATGTTCAGACTTGGCAACCTCTTGGATATAAGGTTGGGGTCTGTTTTAGACTCTTCTGGAAGTCAAGGTGAGTTTCTTGGTGGTTTATAAGATACTAACTTTTTACAGAGATGAGAAGTTATGCAACTCACACACACACACACAATCTGGAAACTATATCTAAGTTGGCAAAGGAAACTTGCTGTCTCATCTTTGAGGTGTGGTCTGTCTCCGCATCAGGAGGTTCTTAATTTCTTGTAAAGATTTCTTGTTAGGTGCTTGAAAAAGCCATCTGTTCATTTTTTATGTGCCTTGTCTTCACATCTAGACAAGAGCCGTCTTGAAGAACAGTGATTTTATCAGATATTAATTTGCATTCTCATTGTCCTGAGTATCGTTCTGGCCAACAATGGCGCTCCATGAGGTTTGAAATGATGCATAATAAATCTGGTCTCTGAGTATCCCAACGGGTCCAGGCAGATGCACAAAACAGATGACTAGGAGATGTCATTGACATTGTGTGAGTTGAATTCCCTGGGAAACAGATGCTGAGATGGAGTTAGAAGTGCAGGAGGTTTATGGAGTGGAGGGATAATGCCTGTAAAAGATAAAAGAGGGGAGGGACAGATGGAGCCAGGAAAGTGTTCTGAGATCAGTGCAGGTCTCGCACCTGTAAAAGGAAAAGTGGGGGAGGCAGGACTGAGCAAGGGAAGCCTCTAACTACAGGGATCTGACAGTCTTGGAAAATCCAAAAGGGAGCTCCCGGGACAGACACTGCCGTTGCATTAGTCCTGTATTGCACAAAAAGGAGCAGGCCCTAGTATCCCTGCCCTGTGCAGTCATGGCTGAGGGTGGCTTACAAACAGTGTGGCTTCAGCACAAAGGCTGAGGCACAGAACTTGAAGGTGCGAAGATCTGGAGGCTGCCGGCTTCCTGCACTTCTTGCAAGTGAATAGAAATTCTTTCTTGAAGGGAGGTCCCGGCACATGGACTGCGTGTACTTCCTCCCCCTTATTTCTCCACCTTGCACCATTCTACCCATCCAGACCAAATTCATAACCAACTGCTACTCAGTTTATCTTGAAGATATTTTTCAGTTTAGTTTACTTCTCCCATCTCCTACACTAGCCCAGGTAGCAGCCTCTCTCTCTTAATTTCATGGCCAATTTCATGAGCGTGTGACCAGTCCCCCAGGGCCCCACATTCTAAAGGACCCTTCACTTGGGGTTTAATGCTCTGCATTAGCTGTCTTGAAATTCTTAACAATAATTTCGTCGTTGAATTTGTAATTTGTAAGTGAAGTCCAGGGGGACAGTGGAGCAGGTGCCAGGGGCTTGGGGTCTTGGCTGACACGTGATCCCACCTCCTGTGCCTCCATGCCTCCTCAGATAATTATTGGCTACTCACTCCCCTTGTCCCTGGCACCCCAGACTCTGCCTAGTCTCCTCATCACCTTCTGCCTCTCTTGAGAAACTGGGCATGTGTAGGGAGTGTTAGGGAGTGTTGGGGTTGAGTGTGGGATGTTGGGACAAGGCATGGAGATGCCCATTCCTGTCCTGGACTGGCAATCCCAAGGCATACTTGGCAGATGACTCAGCAAGGGTTAGCCTACCCACCCCCAGTCTGGGTACCTAGTGTCTCCTGGCACGAAGGTCTTGAAACTTTGAGGGTCACCCTCTGCTATGGGTTGGGAGGCAGGCCCAGAGGGAGGGAAGATACACGGCTTATCCATAACTCTTAGCTAGGGCATAGCACTTCAGTCTGGAAGATGGCAGGATAAGATACCCAGGTGCCTGAGAGTGTCCGTACTTGTCCCATGAGTATCTCCATGACCAAGGGAGCTGACACTAAATAGCAAATAAAAACCACCAGCACAGATTGAGAGAGAGAGACTGTAGAGGAAAGGAAACAGCTTTATAACTTTAAGAGCATTTTTTTAGGTTATTACAGTATATTTAATATAATTCCCTGTGCTATACAGTAGGTATGTTTTATTTATCTATTCTATATATAGTAGTGTGTACATGTTAATCCTGTACTCTGGATTTATCCCTTCCCCATTACCTCTTTTCCCTTTAGTAACTATAGTTTGTTTTCTATGTCTGTGAGTCTGTTTATGTTTTGTAAATAAGCTCATTTGTATCATTTTTTTAGATTCCATATGTAAGTGATGTGATATTTGACTTTCTCTGTCTGACTTAATTCACTTAATATGACAATCTCCAGGTCCATCTGTGTTGCTGCAAATGGCATTCATTCTTTTTTTTATAGCTGAGTAACATTCCATTGTATAAATATACCACATCTTCTTTATACATTCATCTGTTCGTGGACATTAGGTTGCTTCTGTGTCTTGTCTGTTGTAAATGGTGCTGCTATGAAAATTGGGGTGCATGTGTCTTTTTGAGTTATAATTTTATCTGGATATATGCCCAGGAGTGGGATTGCTGGATCAGACAGTTAACTCTATTTTTAATTTTTTAAAGAACCTCAATGCTGTTCTCCATGTAGCTGCACCAAGCACTTTCCATCCTGCTTTGTGAACAAGGGGCCTCACAGTTTCATTCTGCACTGGTCCCTACAAACCAAGTAGTTGGTCCTGCCTGGAACAGTGTGGAAACTTCTCCCTCCACCCTGTTCTGCACATTGCAGACAGAGTCAGTGCTGCAAACCCAAGTCTGGTTGGGTTACCGCCTCGCCCTCGCCCTAGTTAGGGCCTCTGAATAGCTCCCCAGGCTCTCAGGGTGGAGTCCTGGCCATGCCCCACCCACTCACTGCACCTGGGGCGGCTCCTCTCCATGCGGAATCTCCCTGCTTCTCTTTCCCAGAAGGCACTGCCAGGTCCCCAGGAGCACCATGATCCAGTGGGAGTTGGAGGGTGGTGGTCAGTGATTCATCTTTCTTTTCCCTCAGTGGGAAAAATCTGAGGTATGATCCACGTGGTTGAACTGGGCTCACACAGAAATCCACTCACTACTGTGCCATTTTTGCTTCCCTCCCTCCCCTTTCTCTTTCCTCCTCCCTCCCTGAGCACTCTGGAATCACCTCCTAATATAAACCACCAGAACCCACTCTTTGTCTCCAAGTCTGCATCTTGGGAACCCAAACCAGCGCCAGCCCTATCTAGCCTCTAGCCTCATCCAGCACTCTACTCCCCCCGCCCCTTGGAGTTTGCTGACTGCCACGCTCCTTCCCTCCAGGGTCTCTGTACACTGTTTTCTGTTAAAGCTTCCTGCCCATGCTGCATCCCAGTTCCCCATCCCTCATGAACTCCTACCCATCCTTAGGACCTCAGCTGGCAAAGTTTCCACAGGGATGCCTTTCCTAACTCAGCTATAGGTAGGTTCTTTAAACATTCTTAGAGCCTCTGCTTCTTCTGCACCTGACAGCTTAGCTTGGTTTGTAAATTTGTGTTCACTACAATGGTAATTTCATTAGTATCTATCTTTTCTTGTAGACTATATGCTTCCTGAGAGGAATGACCACATGCCTTACTGCTTTTCGTTTTTTCTTCTTGTGCCTTGCTCATTGTTGGTATGCAATACATATTTACTAAAATCCGAATGAGTTCAAAGATAATCTTAAAGTTGTTACAGAGTCTACTCACAATGGATAAGAACATTGAGTTGGTTAAGCTATGTGACCTTGGGCAAGTTCCTTAAACTCTCTGAGTCTCAATTGCCTAATGTGAAAATGGGGTAATGATAGCCCATGTTTTAGGGTTATTATAAGAAGTAGCTGAGCTAATGCAGGAAAAATGCTTAGGAGGGTGTCTGACACACATAAGTGCTAATTAAAATGTTAGATTTGTTTCTGTCTATTCAATTTGTGAGGATTAGGGATTATATGGAAGAATGATAAGGAGGTGGAAAATAGAAAATTTTAATAGAAAATTAAAATTTCCATTAGAGAATCAAGTTTAATGCTATCTACCTATTTTTAATGCTTCATTCCTATTTTTAACCATTGTCGTGATCATTTGGTCACATTTGGTCACAGTTTACATATTAGTATCTCTGTGTTGCAAGAGTTTATAACGTGTCACTGAAAACTGAAGTCAGGGTTTCGGGGCAATGCATTGGTTGCTATTCAGGCATAGTCAGCCAATGGCTCATGCCATCTTCGCGTGTTTTCTTCCTCATGTGTTCTCCAGATGAGCAATTACCATTTCAATGTGCATTTCAGGACTTTTTAAAGCTGAGGAAATTTAAGACATTGGCCACGCTTGTGATGTGAATTCTCTGATATAATTAAAAGTTGAGATGGGTGAGCTGTTGCCTAGGACAAATTTCTACAACCTGAAACTTATTTCATTTCTGCCTGTTTATTTCAGTTGTGTATTTATTTAATATATATTGCATTTATTTTTTTTACATTTAAGTATTAATATTTCTGTCCTATTATATATGTGTACTTCTTAGCTATTTAGACATTTAACAAATACTTATTAAGCATCTTCTAGGTGGAAGGAGTAATGCAGGTATTCTGCAAAGAACTGGAGATGTTTCCAGCTCCAGAGAGCCTTATTCTAATAGGAGAGTGAAGAATCTAGAACACAGGTAGTTAATCCTTTGATTAAGTGTTACTCTGTTCCAGGCAGTGTTCAGACACTGATGATAGAGTCTTGAAAAAATAAGGTTATTTCTTGGAGCCTACAGTATATGATTCCAGAGTATATGTGATAAATTTCATCAAAGAGGGATACCAAAGCACTCTGAAAATTTAGAAAGAACACATCCATCCAGGAAACTTTCAAGGAGGAGGTGGGCCTTTGAGAAAAGATAGGAGTCTGCCAGCAGCCTGAAAGGCCTGAGGCTTCTCAGGTGGGGAGAGGGCACCAGGTGGGTAAGATTCTGATTCCCAGTTCTGGTGTGTTTATAGCGGGGGATTTTCCTACACCAGCAAGCAATTCTCTGATGATTGCTGAGTATCATACAATTCAGCTCAACTCTGACACTGTCTCTCTGGAGATAGCATCAGATCCCACAGGTTAAGGGCTCAGTCCCGCAAGCCTGCCCTCCACTTCAGATGCCAATAGCAAACCGAGTGATTAACTGTGCTTCTGACTGACTGGCTATACATCAGAGCTTCCTCTGACCCCCTCCTTGGTTTCAATTAACTTGCTAGAATGGCTTACAGAACTTGGGAAACCCATTTACTTACTAGGTTATCAATTTATTACAAAGGTTATTAAAGGATATGAATCAACAGCCAGGTGAAAGGATACATAGGGTGACATCTCAATCAAAGGAACTTCTGTCCCCGTGGAGTTTGGGTCTAGCATGGTAGCACATGAAGGAGTTCTATTTCGCTAACTTGGAAGCTCTCTGAACTCTGTCCTTTTTGATTTTTTTTTTTTGGAGGCTTCATTATGTAGTCATGATTGATTGAATTATTTGGCCAATGGCTATTGATTCAACCTTGCTGCACTCCCCCCCTCCCCCAACCCCCAGCCTCCCCAGAGATCAGTGGGGTGGGACTGAAATTTCCAACCCTCTAATCACAAGGTTGTGTCCTCCTGCAACCTGACCCCATCCTTAGGTGTTTTCCAAATATTGCCTCATTAACATAACAAAAGACAGCTTCATCACTTTCTTCACTTGGAAAATTCCAAGAGTTTTTGGAGCCTTGTGCCAGAATCAAGACCAAATATATATTTCTTGTTATAAATCCCAATATCCCAGGGAGCTGAAGGGTTTGAACACATGAGCCATATTCTAGGGAATTGCTAGTCATCTATTAAAGAGTTGACTGCCAAAAAAAAAAAAAAAAAAAAAAAAGAGTGGAGAGAAAGCTATAGAGTAAGATTTTTCAACCCCAGCACTGTTGACATGGGCTGGATAATTTCTTGTTGTAGGGCGCTGTCTTGGGCATTGGAGAATGTTTAGCACCAGATGACAATAAATAGTCTGCTCCTAGTTGTGACCTGGCCAAATGGCCCCCTTGAGGACCATCACAACAGAATGAGAGCAGATAGTGAGGGTCCTTAACTACCACAGTAAGAACTACTGATTTTAATTGGATGTAAAGGGCCTAACAATATCAGCTAAAGAATTAAGCTGTTGGATTTGTGTATCAGATTGAAATCAGAAGACAGTGAGAGGGTGATGGGGAGGTTATTGAAGAAGAGCAGTAGTAAGGGATTAGCAAAATCATAAAAGGCAGAGAAAAAAAAGAAAGAAGATGGTAGAAATTGTATTTCTCGTCTACCTTTCTTCCGTTGTTTCCGAGTCTTTTTCATCTATCGTTTGTTTTATTCTTCTGATTGTTGAATGCTGAATGCTAAAATTTGCTCTTTGAGGAAAGAGATTACACAATGTTATAAAGGTAACCTCGAGTCATTTCTTTATTATAAGTGGAACAGGTTTTTTAAGGGAAGTGAAGGACAGAAAATTGTATTCTCATCTGGGTTGTCTTGGGACTATGGGAAATTGAGGAGCAAGTGATTTAGTCCCTTTCCAGCTCGCTGGTGGTAGTTCCAGGCTGGCAAGAGCTGGAAAGATGTGCTTATCTTCCCAACTGTAAATTCAGCCATCTTAATAGAAAACTTGGGAAGGGCAACTCTACATCCATTCCATAGAATGTGGGGTCAGTGTGTGGGCTTGTGTGTGTGTGTGTGTGAGATTCCTCATGCACTAGGGCTTGAAGTTACTCTGCGTGTCCCTGCATGGTTCTCTATATCAGATTGGTCGTAAACAGGAAATATGGGACCCTGGTGGTTTCCAAGCCCAGTACATCTGCTAATACACTGTAGGATGTTGGGCAAACCATTTAACCTCTCTATGCCCCTGCTTGTAGGTCATTGAGAATGAGGAAGCAAGATTCCATGAAACATTTAACTTTCAAAGTTGGTTGCGGTCAGAGAGATTGAGTGTCCTGGCTAATTGGTTTTCCCTTAGTTCATCTCCCATTTCTCAGTTATGATCAAACTTTGGATTGTGGTGGAATCAACAGTCACTTAGTGTCTCTCTGTGAATTTACCACAAATCTGATCTTGAACCTGGATATGAGGGTCCAAATCTTAGCCTTTAATAAGCTTTCTTCAAATTCTTCCTGAGGCTCTGCTAGTGGGGAACAAGGTGCAAGATGCCAGGAAAAGAAACTCCTGAATAATCTGGAGGGCAGAGCCAACTTCTAGAAATAAGTGTGCTGCCCTGTTCAAATAACTGATCTCTGGACTTAGCTACTTAATTTGTCTTATACTGTTTTGGGGGTTTAACTCAACATATACTGATCAAGTGCCTCCTAAGTGCCAAGAGCTGGGCGATCAGCAAAACACAAAAAGCACATGAAGTTCCTATTGTCATGGAGGTTACTTCTGGAGGGAGGAGACAGACAATAAACAAATGTATGTGGGCTTTTCTGGTGGCAATAAGTGATGAAAAATAAATTATTATAATGGAGAAAGGATGATGGAGAGGTTTAATCATTTAGTTAGGGTGGTCAGAGGAGGTATTTCTGAAAGATGATATTTGAGCAGCAGCCTGAAGGTAGTAGGAGAAGGAGTGTCACAGCCATCAGAGAAAGGCATCCCAGGCAGAGAGGACCAGTGATGCAAAGGTCCTAAGAGGAGGACAACTCGTTTGTTTGCAGAGCACAGGAGAACCTTTGCTTGAGGCTCAGACTATGGCCATGAATGACCTGAGGAAGAGCCTGTTGTTCTAGGATACAAGCAAAAGTGCCGAGCTAGATAGCTGTCCCTTTCTGCTTTTTCCATTCTTTTCTCGGAAATGTGCAAAAACATCAGTTGCCCTAGTGCCCACTGGGAAAAACTGGGCTGTGGTCCTAGGTTGGTCAACCAATTTGAAGTGAGAAATTCACGGAGAAAATTCTGAATGACGTAGCTTTGTGCTTACTGGAATGGGAGCCAATACAAATGTACTGGGGTCGGAGAACTGGTGACTGAAAGACCATCTGTGAGGGTCAGTGCCAAGACCCTGTGAGGCTGTGAAGGGTCCACTCGGCCCAGGGACTCCAGAAAAGGTTGGTGATAAGTAACATGTGTCTCCGAATCCATGATATTTCATTTCCTCCTAGACTAGGGGGACCATGTCTTCACTTACCGGCACCTCTCCCCGCAGAGAGCACAGCACTAGACAAATCATCAGCACGTATTCAGTGCTTATTAAACGAATGTGTTGTAATTGAATCATCGACCCAGGAATCTGCGGAGGCCGGGAGAATCTTTGGGGAGCTTCAGGTTCTGGCCTTTGTTTATTAAAATGCAACTTTAAGGCCAATATGAAAAATATCTTCTAAACTCATGTCAGGATGAACTCACTAGTCAAAACCAATCATTTGCTATAAACCGAGATTTTTTTCCTGGAGGAGATTTGTTACTAGAGCTGTTGTAGTCACAGGATTCTGGTCACATGTTAACAATGACTTTTCGATGACCACATCCATGAAACATCTGTATATTTGCCAAAATTGAGAAACACATTAGAGAACTTGGTTTACTCTATGCTTGGATAGCACGTAAGATCTCACTGTCTGGTGGAATATTCCAGCTGCCTTTCTTGAGAAATGAATATATTTTATATTTATCTATGTCTTTTGAAGGCGATTCCACAAAATTACTTGGAAAAGGTCTAAGGAAATACTAGCTCTTCTTGATTTTCCTTAATTCCTCTTGCTTTCATTACACTGTTACACCATCATTACCACCACCACCATCATCCTCACTACTGCTGTTTTGATCTTTTAATTTTTTATAGTGACCTTTAGTTATTTTTCTTCCAGATATGTTACTGAATATTCTTTGCCATAGGGTAAGTTAATGGATTGTTAATTTTGGTTCAAGGGAGACTACTGATTTGAATTTTGCTTCTAGGAACAATAGTCCATACAGTCATATAGAACTGATTCTACTACTTTCCACTGTTCTGCAAAAATAACACTGCATTTGTTTGCTACTATCTGAAATCTCTTACTTGCCTTGTGGCCTTGGGCATATTGCTTAGCCTCTCTGAGCCTCACTTTCATCAAATGTTAAGTGGGGAAAATAATAGTAACCATGTCGGAAGTTGTTTGTAACATTGCCTGAGATGATTTGATGATTTGAGTGCAATTTGAGGCTCAATAATCCAGATCTGGAATCATTAGCTATGACAATAAATAGAACTGGAAAAAAAGAAAAGGTAGTACCTGTGAGATACGGTATACCAACATTAAGTACACTGCTTAAGCGTGCATGAATTTAAAGACCTCCTAGGTAGATAAGATTTTCAGAAAGGGAATTGGTCTCCACGTGTTTGGACCAATGCAGCCTAAGCAGCTTAAACTATTTTTATTTTTTATTTTTTAGCCTTCTAAACACTCCTCATATTTGATATCCTGGTTACACATTTAGCCTTCCCTTAGTGCTGTCACCGAGCTTTTGTTTTCTAGAAGTCAACAAAAGGAGGGTTGATCTCTGGCAACTATGATTGGAAGGTTACACCAGATAATTTAAAGACCTCAGTGAACTCCGAGAGTCTGTGCGCCTCAGCCCCCTATGTGGTACCACTGGTTGGTATACTGAATCATACTTATTACTGTGCTTATTTTATAGAAGTACACACGGCCATATAGAGGTAAAATAGTCTCTCACTTTAAGTTCACACATGTCATTGGTAGTCTGCACACTCAGATTTACTTGACAACAGTGTTGGCTTCCTTAAGTACTAAGTTATCCTGCCCATAACAGAAGAAATCGTTACCCCTCAAAAATTCATAAATTTTATTTTAAAATATCAATATAGTATTAAGTTGTAAAATAATGTAGATCAAAAAAATAAAGTAACAAATGTTTCATATGACATCTGGGGATACAGATGTAGGGTTGGATATAGATAAATAATATCAAATTTTCTTAACTTCTGTTGTCTTTTACTACTTTAGGTATGATTTGATAACAATGAAACACAAACTCAGAAGACTGAGGATTTCAGCTTAGCATTGCTACTCAATTAAAGCTACAATAAATTTGACCACATTAAGATATACATAGTTTCTATTATATTTGCTGTGTAATTGGCCACATATTCATGGATATATGGTTACATTTAGTATTTCAATGATTATATTTACTATTGCTTTTACAGGAAAAATGTAACTTTTCTTCTCACATTGCTTAGTTCACCACTACTAAGAATTGGTCCCATGAATAGTTTCCCATGGTGCCATGTTCTTTTTCATTGTTACCATCATTGCCATATGTGTATAATCACACTCAGATTCTAGGTCTTACTCTCCAGTAATGTCCTGTTGTCTTGGGCAGTGCTGGGCTTTTCTGTACCCCAACCTAATGCTTCGAGTTGTCTGATCTTCTGTCCTGTTCAAACATCTCCAATATTATGACGCAGGTCTAATTTCAAATACTTGTTTACTTTTTTTCAGATTATAGGTCAGTCCATGGATCTTGTTTAGAAAAGTAGAGTTACTATATCAGATTGGGGTTAGTGTCAAAGAACTGGGTAATTAGGAACCTAGAAACTGAGGTTGCCTGGGGGGCAATGTTGGGAGGAAAGTAGCCCCTGATTCCTTTTGAGGGGATTGAGGGGCTAGAGGGGACCCTGTATTGTACTGGCCTCAGGAAGAGGAGAGGGCTCAGTCACAGTGATCCCTGGACCGTGCTCCTGGGAATATGGGGTGGGAAGATGGGAATAGGCTAGACAATTCCGTGCTCCTTTTGGGTAAATATTCTGACACTTTCTGTTCCACCTCACAAATGAAAAGTTCCTACAGGAAGTTTAGGTTTAAGATCAGTTGTAGGTGTAGTGCAGTATGAGAGGTATGAAGACCTCCCCACCTTCCACTGAACCCTCTGGCTAGAGATCTCTCCATCTGTTTTCTATTGCCTGGAACTCCTTTAACATATGTCTTTAATTGCACAATAAGAGATTAAAGGCTCAAACTTGCAGTTACAGTAAATGATGAGTCCTTTGTTGAATTCAGGGAAGGGGTTAGAAAAGGGACTTTGGAAAACACAGAAAAAAATGCCTGACCTTCACAATTTGCTTGGGCCAGCCCGTTCTATTTTTATCTTGCTAAGAACCTCTGGGTAACAGTTTGTTTTTTTTTTTTTTTGCAGAAGGATTCTTCACGTTCTGAACCTCATCACAAGTCGTCACTGTAATCTTAATGGTCTTTTCCACGTAGTGACTTATTTTGTCATCAGTGGATAAGTCTGACACATTGGATTATTCACAGACTCTTTCTAAAAGTTCTTGTTGGAGGATTTATGCTACCTCTGGTCGATGACAATAGTATTCAATGTACCACCTAAGTGAATTTAGTAAAGGGGCAATTTGAGGTCTCAGGTAGAAAACAGATAAAAATGAAAGAGCTTTTAGTCATGGAGGGAAAAGAGGAGCATTTGCCTTGAATTATATGAACAAGCTGCTTATTTTGAATTGAACTCAACATTTTATTTCCACGTTCATACAATCAAAAAAATGGTCTCTTGGCCCTTGTTACGTAATAGAAAGGTACTCAGTACTGGAGTTATGTGGTGAACAAGAAAGATACAGTTCCTCTTTGCACAGGGGCCTGAAGCAGAGCCAAAGAAGTCCCTGAGATCACCTGGTACAAACCTCCTCCTTTTACAGATTAGAAAATGGAAGCACCAAGAGTTGAAGGAAATTGCCCTTTGTCTCAGCTGGTTAGTGGCAGAGCCAAGACTGTAACTGACTCTTGCCACTCCCAGCCTGATTTCCTGGTTAAACTAACCAAGTGAGTTAGGACAGGCCCACTGGCTTGTGGCAACAATCTGCTCACAGTTCCCTGTGGCTGGAAAGGGTCCCTGCCCTTCCTTAAGCCTCGTGGGTGCCCAGAGAGTGATTAACTATAGGGGCAAACTTTGTTCATGACATTAGAACACGTTGGGGTGTGATGAGGAAGCAGCCATGGAGCATTGTTCACTCTGGGGGAAAATCATCTCTCCCCGCCCCACCCCACCTTGCATTTCTGGACCTGTCTGAGCAGAGGTGTTTGGCCAATTCCTGGATTATTATTCAAATGATAATGAAAGAATAGAAAGGGAGCACGTTCCAATACCATACTGGAGAGTCAGCACTTTCACTGGATAATGAATTCTTTATACTTCAGGTTATTACTCAACAGAGGGGAACCTGTGATGCGGTTGTGTCTGGAATCAATAGACGCACATTCTCAACCAGTGAATTTAACAACTGACTTGTCGCTTATGAAACTGCCTCTTAAGGCAACAGGCAGGTCGGTGATGGTCTTGAATCATCATGCGATACAATCTTGTGTCTGCTGCTGCTCCTTGCAGGGCTTTTGCAGGTTACTTTTAATCTTTTCTTTTTTTTTAAATTACCTTTGAGAGACATCCACATTCCTGGGATTTTCCAGGAAAACAGGAGTTTTAAGAATATATTGGGAGTTTTCAGACTTGTTTCATACGGTACTGGAAATGCATTTTAATATGGAAGGTTGGGGATTGTTCCTGCAGGCCTCTCAAACAAAGTCACCAAGAAGGAGGGTCCTTCCCTCAGTGGCCCCAACACATTTCATGGGTGGCCTTTGCCTGTGCGTGCTACTCACTCCTGGGGGAGAGCCCAGGGTCCCTGCATCACTGGACGGCAGCTGTCATCCTCTCCCTCCTCTGCCACTCAAGGAAGCGTGCTTGGGTGACTCTCTCAAACTCCACTGGCTTCTGAATCCTGGCTTTCAGGGATTCCTTATTAATCATTGATGGAACCATGATTCTGTAGAACAAAACTTGGGAACCAGTGACAAATAGACCCAAGACTGGGTGAACATGATGATATCACAAGAGTAACCTTGCAAAAGTTCAATTTTTAAATGAAATATGTAATTCATCAAATTCTGCACTCCCATGTTTATTGTCAGTCCAACACTGGAGGCAGCACAGACCTCACAAGTGAATGAAGGTGGTAGGTCTGTCCCCTTTAGTTCTGAGGACGCAGAAAGCGTGGTGAGCCCACTAGGCTGAGGGCAGTGTCCTCTTCTGCTCCACAGGACTTGCCCCAGGGAGGATGTGCTTCAGAGCATCAGGGCTTCCTCAAGTCTGTGCATTCCCTGATGCCTCATTTCCCGTCAGCGTGAGGGGCAAGGCAGGCAAAAAGGTAGTCACTCCATAAGTTAGTCATGTTGGGAAACTTATCTGTTTCAGGCACTGGTTCCTCTCAAGCGACGGGTGGTAGATGTGCGGTCCAGCTTGCCGACTAAAGCCATTTCCCAGTACTATCGCTAACACTCAAAGTGTGCTATTTCCAGCTTGTCATTTGTCTGTTGGCTTGCGAAACTACCATCCAAGAGAGCAAACGCATTTCTGCTCCCTTGGGCCATTTCCTCCTGACATTCTTTGCTGATTACCTCGGAAGCATCTGTAATCACTTCTTTGCATGGTCAAAGCATCAGCTGTTATCTCGTTGTCTCACCAGAAGCAGGCCAGCCTTGGCTGGCCCCAGCAACAGGACTGTGGGTGAAGTTCAGGGCTACAGGGTCATGGTCTGGCTCCCAGCTAGGCTGCACTTAACAAAGCAAGTTTTGGAGACATGATGATCTGGAGGTGTTATGATGGGTGAACTGATGAAATTATAAATATTTAATCCACCCCCCAGCCTCTAGCAGGAATGAAACTAAGCCAACCTAGACTAGTGAGAAGCAGAGGGATTATTAATGGACCATTGAGAAGGAGATTCTATATTCACCCTCCTCCTATTTTGGTAGCTATAAACTTCAATGTTTCCTCGCAATGAAAGAACTACAGTTTGCCATCTTCCATAGAGTTTTCCTTAGGGTCCACTAAATTAATCCACATACTTTGTGTGTGTGTGTGTGTGTGTGTGTGTGTGTGTGTATAGATAGATACGGATACAGGTATATGTCTGTATATACATACTTTATATCTACTTATAGATATAAATATAGGTAAAGATATAGTAGGTAGTAGTAATATAGGTAACAGAAGTAAATATAATAAGGTATGGCGAGTGATATGTATATAATTTATACCCACATTATATATATATAAAATATGAAATTTATACATATAATGTGGGTATATTCTATATACATATCAGATATTATGTACATCATATATTAATATATATTTATTAATTATATGTCATAATTATTAATCACATTTCATATATTATTTGACCAATACTGAATGCCTCTGCATAAACCCTGGCTCTTTTCCAAGAAGTGAATTTTCATTCAAAGTTTTTTATCTTTCCAATAAGACAGTAGAAGATAGCAAACTTCAAGGTTTTTGAGATTTTTAAAGGTCATCTGAAGAAACAGAATTCATCAGTTTTCTACTTAATTTTATATTTTATGTAATTTTAATATTAAGTTACAATAAAATTATGGTAAATTTTAAAACATATGATATGTGATTAATAATTACATAAATTATTATGTAAACATGTATATTATATATCATTAGGTAATAATTGTATATTATTACCATTAGACACTGTGGTGCATGTGCTTGTGTGTGTTAGGGGAATATAAAAATGTGTGACAGTCTGCTTCTAAGGGGACTTTAATCTGTTTAAAGATATGACATGTGCACAACTACTATGAGTTGCGGTTCTCGTGGAAAGAATTATGAAGCAGGTACAAGTACAGTTGAACACTAAAATACTGCTACTACTTTTTAACATTTATTGACTACTTACCAAATTCCTGGCAGATTCTAAGTACCTTTACATACTCTCCGGAGTGCTTTTTACATGTGTTTCATCTTCACAATATAACACTATTAGGAAGAAAGAGGAGAAACTGAGGCAAAAAGAGTTTAAGCAACTTGCCGAAGGTCACACAGCTAGTCAGCGGCGGGGCTGGATTTAAATTGAAAGCGGTCAGGTTGCAAAGGCCCAGCTCCTTTCCACCGAGTGTGCTGCATCTGCTGGAGGGGTTTCAGTGCATGCAAAGGGGGGCAGGGCATTCCTGATGGAGCAGCCTGGCAGCAAAGTGGTGGTGGCTGCGGTGTTTCAGTGGGAAAGGCCGGCTGCAGGGTGCTCAGTGTAGTGATTGGCATAATGCCTAGAAGAGAGTACGTGCTTGATAAATGTTTGTTGAGTTATTGACTGCATGGAGAGAGAGAGAGAATGCTGGAGAAGGAGGCTGTTATCAGATGGTATAGGGTTTTGAATTACAGACTAAGTGGTTTAAACTTAGTAGTAGGGATAATATCTTCTCTAGAATGCATGCATTTCTGGAAAGGCCAACATACTGGTTCCTAAGTGTGTCATTCTAACCTGTATTTTCTCTTTTCAGTGCTTTCTGTAGAATGATGAGGAAATAATAAATTGAAACCATGTTAATGAAGTCTATTACAAAATCATGCTTTCTATGTTTTGTTGAGCCTTCACTGCAAAAGTCACAAGACTTCTAACTTCTACGGGTAGACTTGCCAGGTCATTCTTTGCTTGTTGTGCCCTTGGTCCCTTCTAAGTGCGTGTCAATGGGCAAATCCTTAGGAAGCCAAATTTCATATATGCTGTGACCTCCCTCTCTCCCTGGCTGTAGATGCCTGGACTTCTGGTGGACATTGTGACATGACAATGCACTGTCATGAGAAATATCAAGAGTACAAAGCAGTTAGCAGAGGGTGTAGGAACTGAGAGATCATGCCGGAGAGCAGAGCCATAGAGGACGTGATAAACTACGTACGCACTAAACTTAGGAGGGAGCAGGAATAATACCTGAGCAGGAAGTGTGAGGTAGAGAGAAGTTGTTTTACATTTGCCTTGAGCCCAAATCTTTTGATTTCAAGTTTGGTTCTGGGTATTTCCAGAAATTCTCCATATAATGAGAAATCCCAGCCCCCTTTCCCAGCACACATTCCCCTTGCTTTCCTGCTGCATTTTACGTAATTGCTCAGTCACTGCTTTCTGAGACTTTTGCCACTAAAGTGCAGCACTCTCCTCATCTCCTCCTCCTCCCCCTCCCCCTCCTTTTCTCCTCTCAAGCTCCTCTTCCTCTATGCCAAGGCTTTTCTAAAATATATTTCTCTTCTGTTTTTGCTGTCTGTGTGATTTTATCCATCTTCAGGCTTTAAACATATCACTTTGCCTATGGTGCCCCGAAGTATGTACACAATCTGGACATCTTTTCTGAGCTTTCAGGGGGCTCATGTTTCCAGTTGTTTGCCCCATACCTCTAACCAGACAGCACTCAACCAGTTAGAAAAGGTTCCATGCAGTCCCATGGCCATGCCTTGGTTCCAGACTTTATTACCTCTTCCCTGACATCCCTGTGCCCAATATATCTTACCTGCTGCTGCGAAAATAATCCCAAAAGCACAGCTCTGCTTTTATCACTTCCCTGCCCCGAATTCTTCAGTGACTCCTTCTCAACTACCAGGAAAAATTCACATTCCTTAGCTCGGCACTTTTGCCCATCTTTAATATGATCCCCGTAGATGATTCCAGAATATTTACATGCCTTTTAGGCTTTTACAAAGTCGAATTCTTTCTGTATGTCCTGTAGCTTTCAAAATTCTATCCATTTCACCCAAATTTCTCAAAGTGCTACCTCTTTCATAAAGCATTGGCAATTCTAAACTAAATTGATCTCTCTTTTCTCTAAATTTTCATGATTTTTTTTTGTTTGTAACTCTGTTAAGGCCATTATTAAACATTTATTTTACTTTCCTGTCATGTTACTAATTTGTATTCGCTATTACACAGGTGTCAGAGCTTGCTATGTATGGTCTGCTTGCTCTCAGATCCACTCCTTGCCTTGTCCTGCTCTGCCCTTTATCACAGAGGCTGAACCCCTGGGCTGTGAGCCCACACTCTCCTGTCGACTGTCTTCACACTGGGTGGTTTCACAGTGGGTGAGTTTCATACTGGATGGTACTGATATGAGAAACTAGGGTCTTCTCCCCACCCCTCTGCCCTGGGCGGTGTCTCCAGGAGAGCTAAATCTCCTTTGAGGCTCCAGCTCCCATCTGATAGTTCCAGCATTTGATGAGTGGTCCTTACCTTTGAGATCTGGGAACACAACCTCCTTGTTCTTCCTGCCTAGGGATGGTGGTGGCGCCTGCTCTTGTTTATTTCTGGATTGCTTCAACATCCCCTGATGAACTTCTGGTTCTTCCAAAACCTGTGTTACCTATTCTCATATATTAAATTCCTTTTATTTGAAATACAAGTGGTTTTTGTTTTCCCAGGATGGATGATGATAGTTGTACTTTGTAGTAATTTTCACAGCAGACTGTCATGTCTGATTCTTACATGGCCCATGGTGTCTGGTTCAGTGTCTTGCACACTGCAGGTGCCAAATAAATGTTTACTGAATAAGTGCATAAATTAAGGAAGACTTTTGCAATATGTAAAGGTAGCATCATTAGTTTTTAGAGAAATTACTCAGAAAAATTTAGGAGAAAACTAATTATATTAGTCATTAAGACATACCAAAAACCAAAAGTTAGGGACAATATCCTTGTAATTAAGAATTTAAAAGGAGACTTAATTTGGGCACTAAATTTTGCTTTAGAAAATTTAGTGGAATGGAAAATACCTACTTAAAATATATCTTATGCTTTCTTCTCCTGAGCTTTGAGGAATGCTTATAAAGTTAACGGGCTCAAATTGTTCTTAAAATTAGCCATCCAGTCTCTTTTCCAATCCGAAAGTTGATAATCCCCAACTCATCCCCAGGAGGTGTTAAGAGGAAGATATTAGAATGGTTGGCATGTTAATTGCTGTATCGATTTTGAATTTCTTCTTCTTTGAGGTCCTTACACCCAGAAGATCTCATAGGTTTTCTGAGTCATTGTCACCTTCTCTGTTAGGATTCCCACTCCAGAGGGCTGTCATAATCTAGATGAATGTGTGGGAACATGGCGGACACAGCTGGAGTAATGAGCCAGTGCTTTTGGCATTATGCCTACTGCAGAGGAAAGTGGATTTATGATTTAAATTCTTATGGAACTCCCTACTCTGCCTCTGTATTGACCCAGAGTCTTGAACCTTCTCTCCCAGCCTTAATTTCCTCACTCATCAGAAAGGAGCACAAGTGACAGAAAGAATCCTGTGGGAAATGACTTGATAAACTAAAGGGTGAGCTGGAAGGGTGAGATAATTTAACTATTGCCGTAGATGGGCCCTGCCACAGGAAGTTGTGAAAAGTAGTGAATTTCTTTAAATTTGTTCAATCAGCAGTCTTTTATTGGAGGCCTGTTTACTGCCACTGTGATCAGCACAAGAAATTGAAAAGAATTTTCTGGCAATCTTCTGCATTTTTTTATAGGAAAATAGTTGTCCTAATGTTAATTCCCACAGACTAAAGATCAGAATAACCATTTTGCTTGTCCATGTTCTTGGAGTTTAAAGAAATGGGAGAAAGTACACATTCTGCCTCCTGAAGTTAGAATGCAGAAATGGCCAACTTTTTATCTCTGTAACAATGCACATTGTTTCAAATCTCTTGAAAATGTTTCTCTGAGTCAACAGGGAACGCATGTTTTAAATAATCTCATTTCAGCTTAGAAAGAAGGTGCCGTGGGAGGAAATCAAGACCCCTCACTTGGAGGGCTGGCCCAGCGATAATTTGTTCATTACTGAGTACATCTGGAAATTTGCTGGGCTTTCGTTTTAATAGAACTTTTTCTCTTCTCTCTAAAGGAGGCTGTGTCCACAGTTGTTTACCTTAAAGGCACATGGTTTTGATACTACGTAGTTTGGAAGGCTGGCTATTTCCCACAGCTGAGGAACCTTCATCATCATGAGAGCAGTAGGCTCAGCTCAGCAGCCCGGGACCTCACACCTTGCTTGGAGTCTCTGGGTTTTCCCCCAGCGACTTTGGGATGGTCTGACTCCATATCTAGAATGCGATACAACTTGCATGTGCTTATGCAGAATTGTTTATGTTGAGGTCACTGGATCTGCATGGCACTCCTAGCTCAAGGAAGGAGACCAAAGGTCTCCAACACACCCAGACAGGGCTTGGCTTTTCCTCTGCCAGAGCATTCATGTAAAGAACAACTCCTGAGTCCCTGTTATATTCCAGGGCAGCGCTGCCATTAGAGACAAATAATTCAGAGGAGTTAGACTCAAGGAATTGGGACAATAATGTTGAGCTGCCTTTAAATTATAATTAATTAAATTACATAACCCAATCAGGGTAACATTTTATAATTTTCAGCATGAGCTACAGGACAACGGGTTTAGAAATTTACCCAGTTGATACTCTTCACGTAATTAGGTCAACTTTATGAAGAGTTTAAAGAGGTAACTCTCATGGTGGGGAGAGGGTGTGTGTCGTTGATGAAAGTCCCTTTTTCCAAAAGTGTCTCCTTTCACCCCTCAGGTTTCCATAAACTTTTTTTCAGTTTCTATTTCAGGCAATAAAAATATTTAACTTCACAGATTTTTTTTTGGAGTGGCCAGTTCTTTAAGCCTTTTAAAATGGCAGTTCTCACCACTTCACTTTAATTCCTCTTAAAGCTCTAGAACTTCCCTCTGTGAACCTGGAGTTTTCTTCTTCTTCCTTCGTATCATGGGCTTCTGCTTCCCTCAGGCTCCTATTTTCTGCTTTGTAAGAGAATGAAAAAACAGAGGTGGTGGGTGGGAGCTTCCTGAATTCTAAGTGGAAGAGGAGAGAGCTGAGACAGTTCATTGGGTGGATTTGGCAGCAGTGAGGTAAGAACGGTGGCAGTCTGCTTGCAGTGAGATGGGTGCAGAGAACAGGTCAGCAGGAAGGATTGACAACAACGTTGAGGGCCCAATGATGGTCGGAGAAAATGGAATTTGTGGTTGAGTCAGTGCAGTTTGGTCACTTTTGGTGCAAACTGGTAGCTGGCTGATACTTGTGTGTGTGTGTGTGTGTGTGTGTGTGTGTGTGAGACAGACATGGAGATAGAGATAGGTAGGTAGATGGATGGATTGATGGATAGGTAGATAATAGAAAAGGTGTAAGATGTCTGGTCACTGCTCATGCATTTGTGTTAGCCGCAAAGAATGACTCTAATGATGGAAATTTCAAGCTCAGTGGGAGGTGATTTTGAAGCAGATGCAACTTTGTAGGCCCCTCAAAATACTCCCTGAAGCCCTCTGAGGGTTGGGGCAACCTGAACGTTCCTTGGATTGAAAATGATGAGGATTGTATTGGACCATCTCAAACCTCATGGGTGTAGCCCAGACTAGGCCTCTGAGAGCTTAGCCGAGGCCACTGCATTGGAGTAACACCAGCAGAACAAAGGCTGCCACATTTCCCTTCTAGACTGTCTTTTGCCTACATGATTTCATTTAATCCTCATGAAGTGTTACTAACTCTCGTTTGTGATTGAAGACACTGAGGCTCAGGCAAGTAAATAACTTGCCCAAGATCTAAAACCAGAGGGTTTTGATACAACACTATTTCTGTGACCCAAAGTTTTGATTCTCCCTTGACCTGTGATTTCGTTTGTGAGAATGAATTTCTGGTAAGGTTCTCTATTCTGTCCTAGTGAGAAAAAAATTGCAGAGCCTCCAGGTCTTGGAGATGCATCTCTCATATGAAGCAGAACAGAGGCCTAACATCCACACTTCTGGGCTCTCCTTGCGTGCTAGCTGGTTCTCTGATGCAATGTCCAACTTCCTGCTCTACTCATCACTTGGTGATATCAGTGGCAAGGCAGTGCAACATCTGCCCCTCAAAGACCATGGAGGAAGCTCTGCTTTTATCTATGACAGCATAAGTGACCGTAGAGAGAGTTAGAAGCTGTCCCAGCCTGTAGAATCAGGATGTTAAGGATCAAGGGGTTAAGAAAGAATTTCATTAATTTTGGTGTAGAATTTGTTGGTTTTGTTCATCTTTGGTTCCCAGATAACTTTTTGTTCCAAATAAATGATTTGTCTTTTTGTACAGAGCTTGCATGTATTTCAACTCGCTGAATTTGCATACTTAGTGGATACACTGAAAATGATCAACTTATAGAAAACAGCAAAAATCAGATTATTCAAATTTACAGCTGAAAAGATGCTTGTTCTCCCACAGTTCCCATTGAATTCCATGCTGCTCCTTATTCACCATGGATTTTACTTGTCTTTGGGCTGTACATCTGGGAGATTGTTCTTTATTTTTTTTAATTGAAGTATAGTCAGTTTACAATGTTGTGTTCATTTCTGGTGTACAGCACAGTGATTCAGTTATATATATACATATATATAAAATATTCCTTTTCATATTCTTTTTATTATAGGCCATTACAAGCTACTGAGTCGAGTTCCCTGTGCTACCCAGCAGGAACTTATTGTTTATCTGTTTTATATATAGTAGTTTGTATCTGCAAATCCTGACTTCCCAATTTATCCCTCCCCCTCACCTTCCCCCCTGGTAACCATAAGCTTGTTCTCTATGTTTGTGAGTCTATTTCTATTTGCAAATAAGTTTATTTATAGCATTTTTTTAGATTCCACATATAAGTGATATCATATGGTACTTTTCTTTCTCTTTATGGCTTACTTCACTTAGCATGACAGTCTTCAGGTCCATCCATGTTGCTGCAAATGGCGTTATTTTATTCTTTTTTATGGCTGAGTAATCTTCCACTGTATAAATATACCACAACTTCTTTATCCAGTCATTTGTTGATGGACATTTAGGTTGTTTCCATGTCTTGGCTATTGTAAATAGTGCTACTATGAACATGGGGGTGCATGTATCCCTTAGAATTAGAGTGGAAAAATTGTTCTTAATATAATAATAACAGCACCATGAATAACTACAATATAGCCCCTGTGGTCCCATTCTTCCATGTCTCTGTCCATGCATCATTAGATCTTGCATTCCAGTCTTGGGTCTCACTCCACAGACACTCCCCCAGAGCCACTCTTCTTTAGCCTTCAGCACTGCCCCCTCCTTGGTTTTCCCGTGATATTTTATATTGGGATGAAAGGACATATTGATAATTCTGCCTCCTCAGTTGTACTCTAAGCTTTGTACCAGTTAGGGGCCCACCAGAAATAGCAGTTCACTCACATGGTTTAACTGAAGACACTTTAATGAAGAGATGGTGCAGGATGATGAGGGCAGGTTGGAAGGAATTTTAGGTACCCAGACACTAGCAAAAGCAAGAAGCCATTGGCATATCTGGACCTTGAGGAGCAAGGGGAGAAAGAGCATTACTGAATCTCTGGGCTGGAGCCATGGAGGACGGGCTGCTAGACCGGAGCTGTAATTGTGAAGGGAAGTGATCAGAGCCAGCCCTCAGCAATGAAGCAAGGAGGAGGGCAGGAGGAGATATACCCCAGCCTCTCTCTTCTGCCCTTTCCAACCTCCCACAGGTGCTCCATTGTGTGAAAGCAATGGACAACCAGGATCAAGGACACTTGGGTGATGTAGTAGGAGTTGGGCTCCTGGAGTGCAGGGTAGGGCAGAAAAGGGACCCGAGCATGGGAGTAGCAAGTGGAGAATAACCAGCATAAGATTTTCATCATATCTGGATCCCCAGTAGATATATAGTGCCCAGTACTGTATAGAAAGTTAACAAATGTTTTTTAAATGGAATGTAACTGGAAGAGATTCAGAGCTCAGTGGGTTCAGTTCCCTGATTTCAGAGCTGAGGAAACTGGAATTGAGAAATACCGATGTGACCTACTGAAGGCCATGCAAGCAGCTAGCAGCTAGATGAGGACCAGGGAGAAGGCATCTGGTTTCCGTGACCAGCGCCGTCCATCAGTGATCACCAGTCTACCTTATTCTTCTCATCTCGTATGTCTCTTCCCCGTCATATATATCTCAGTTGTTTTAGTTCTTCTTGGACCCTTCGCCTCACCCTCACACCTGGAACAGTCTTCTTTCCTTTCTCTTCTCAATCACATATATTACTGAGCACTCGTTATGCTGCCGATAATGCACTCAGTCCAAACCTTGCAAAGATGAGGAAGGCCATGCCAGGCTCCATGCTCTTTCCACAGCTGTTCCATTGGACTGACCATTCCTGTCCTTAGTCCTTGGAATATAATTCATCTCCGTGACCTCCCAGCCAACTCCTGTTGGCATTCACAGTTCAACTCTTGCCACCTCTCTGGAGAAGTATTAGCATCAATGCCCTCTTTTTTGGCACTTAATTTAGGGCACTGGTATTATCTGTGTACATGTCTTGCTCCCTGACTTAAGGATGAATGTTCAAACTCTAGCACGATTCCTAAAACGTGGTCAGTTTTAATAAATGCTTGATTAGTGACTGAATACAGAATGGATGAAGGAATGAGTCCATCATGTGGCTGCATCTGAAGCTGATTGCTTCCCCTCTCTCCTACCACTATGACCTTCCAGCCGCTGTCAGAAGATCACCACATTTACCACTTGTGTAGCACCTATGAACTTGCTACTTTAGTCCCTATTTAACAGGTGAAGAAATTGAGCTGCAGAGGAAACTGACTTGCCCAAGGTGATATGGCCAGCAGGTCTGGGCTGAAATTTGACCTCAAGACTGCCTAGTTCTAAGTGTCTGAACTCTGCTGCAGTAGCTCACATGCCTTATGCTTATATGAAAATATTCATTTCTTACCTGTAAACTTGAGATATTTATTTAAAATGCTATATGAATGACATTTTCTTCTCTAAGCCACACTCATCCCTTCTGCTACCCATGTAATTGCTGCCTTTCACTTTATTTTTTTATGATACTTGGATGGTCACCATGTTCCTTGTACTATATGACTTTTGAAGATTAAGGTAAATATGTTTTATATTTTCTGAAATTATATGTGTACAGTGGACAGCTTTTATGATAGCATAACATTGGGAAAATATTGAAATCTCCGTTTTTGAAAGAGGGCCAAGTTGAGATCTGTGTAGTTGAGCAATCCACCCAAGTCCTCACCAAGAACGGTGGCATAATTTTGACCACAACTAGGAAAAAAACGAGAAGTAAACACAATTGTTTCTTGACTTACCTCAGTATCAGACCTTTCCTGGTCTTAAATATCAAATTATATAATCTAATGGAGCTGTAAAGTGTGGTCTCTCCCAGAACAAACTTCATTTTTAAAAATATATCTTTAAGATCAAAGAAACTTTAAAACTCAACTGTTAAACCACAGTGGTAGAATGACAGGTAGTCCCAACAGTAATTAAGGCAGCAATCAGCTGCTTGTACTGAGAAGTCATAAAGCCAGGCTCAGCCAAGAGTAAGATGTAAGTTTCTCCCATTATCTGATTCCTTAGTAACATCCAATGGGATGTTGATGCCAGTTTCCATACTTGATTTTGAATTTTTATTTCCTTATCTATGCAAGAGCTCTGAGGTAACCACCAAAGTCAACCCAGGCCTTTCCAAGTCTAGCAAGAGGGCTAGACTGACACGGGAGATGTGAAGCATGGTCCTGTAGAAGGAAACGGCAGAGCCGACAAAGTTTAACTTAAATTGTTGGATTCTGAGAGTGACTCCTATTTTATGTGGAAGACAAACCAGAGATAAGGCATTTGATAAGAACTTGTTTAGGTAGATCCTCAAACTATAGTTGGTCACATAATTCCAGGAAAAGCACAGAAACTCTTCAGGTCAAGTGTGTGTGTCCAACAGGGAGGGAGAGACAGACAGACAGATGGATGGACAGAGTGCTGTTTTAATCGTACCTTTCTGGACTCTAACACTGAGGTACTGTCATTGTTATCATTTTGGTGGGTCTGTTGATGGACCCCATCAGACACGAGGTCAGCAGTCCTAAACAAGGATGATGCACCTGTGAATACTAGCATATGGGCTCCTGCCCACACTCAGGAATGGTTGGTGTCGTGTGGGGAGGAGTCTGTCGGGGCTGGAGCAGCAGTGGGTTAGATGCAGGAGTTGGGCATTATTAACTTTCTGGCCAGCTTGTGCTGTGTGTGTGTAAGTGCATGTAGGCACGTGTGGGTTTTGTCTTTCTCTTCCTTTAATATTCTAAAGGTCTTTTGCATGAATTCTGTCCCTGGAATTGTCACAGCCACTGCTCTTATTTTCTCATCGGTCACCTGCAGTTTAGATCATTGGATGCTAGACTGTGATGAAGATTGGGCCTTTGGTGTTTCTCATCTGTCCAGCTAGGTTACTGCCTTAACTCCTTTAGGGGCTTGTCCTTTATTTATTTGCATTATTTTCTATTTGAGCAACTGGCAATCAACTGCAGGACTGGGAAATACTTTTCATGATATCTACTGAGAAAGTAGTAACCTTGCTCTTAATTGCTGTTTTCATATTTCAGTGCTGTCCCTCCATGGTTGCACTGCAATGGGTTATCTGTAGACTCTGCCATGGTTACCTCTATATACAGGGACAGATCAGAGGTCTATGGGCTAGAAAACTATTTGCAACACTGCCTACATCTTATATCCTTCTCTGGGTCTACAGATTCCTAGGATAGAAATAGAATTTTTTGCTCCATAAAAAGAGGTTAAACCTCTCAGATGCTGTTTTTGTTTTTGTTTTTGAACTTGGGAGGGTTGAGGTAGATTCTAGTTAAGATCATGGTATTTTTTAAATCAACAAATGAAATATGCTTTACAAATATGCATACTTCTACATGAACAATGGTTTCAGTATTTGAAATCATGAACTAAATTTTTAGATCTAAAATGTGGCTCTTTTTCATAGATCTTGTTCAACACTCAGATTCCAATGCAACAGACATTTATTAAATGGCTAATTTTGTGGAAGGCAAGGAGTCTGCTTCTTATGATCTGATGTCATGGGCTGAGGATATGAGTTTTATGCTTATAACCCAGACTTGTGGCTAGTTCCATGAGACCTGTCTTGCAGGTGAGATGCTGTGACATCAGCCTGGCAGTGGGAAGGAGTGTTGCTCAGGTGCAATGGGTTATCCTGTGATTCAGGAGTGATAATTTGACATGCAGGGACAGGTTCTCAGGTTAGAAGAAAACCTATTCTATATTTTCCCTAGATTGCTTGAGAACAAAGTCTTTCAGAGAATAGGTAACCATGTGCATCCCTTCATTCGTATGTTTAACAAATATTGAATGAACAACTCAATGTAGGAGAACTAGAGAAATGAATAACATAATCATTTTCCCTGCTCTCATGGAGTTTACATTCTAGTAGGAAAAACAGACTTTAACAAAGATTTAAATACTTAATTGCTACATTCCAATTGTGATCATCTTGAAGGCAGAACAATAGGGTACTATGAGAAAATGTAACAGGAGACATCTAATTTTGTTATTTTGAAAAAGTGACATTTAGGCAGAAATACAAAGAGTGAAAGGAAGTTAACATGGTTAAGTTAGTGCGCTAGGGGTAGGGAGAAAGCTTGTGATTCAGGCCAGGACATGGCATGTGATAAGTTCCTGAGGTAGGCAGGTGTGGCTAGGGAACTAAAAGATGACAAAGTAGAGCTTAGCATGTGTGAGGGAGAGTGGGTGTGATCAGGCTGAGGAGAGTGGCCGGCTATGTCATGACTTTTAATTTTTTACTAAGAAGGGTGGGAAGGTTTAGAGCAGAGGCACAACACAATCAGATCAATGTGTTTCAGGAAGTCTGGCTGTGGAAGGAAGTGGGCTGAGATGTGTTGAAGTTTTACCAGGAAGAGGAAAATGAGAATTACCTCAGTTCTTAGTTACTTGAAAAAAAAGAATTTTTGATGAGAGACAAGAAGCGTGATATAAGCAAGATTTTTATTAGTGAAGTAAAAAAGATTGTGAAAGATAGTACACTCCTGAGAACTGGGAGCGGGCCAATCCAAGAGAGAAAAAATGGTGCTGTTCTTTTGTTTTTTCTGTTTTTATATCCTGGTTTGGTGATTGACTGATTGACAACTCAGGTTCCCTGCACTCTGGTTGATTGACATCTTAGGTTCCTTGTACTCTGGTTAATTGACAGGTCAGGTTCCTTGTGTTCTGGATTGTTCCTTTCCCCTTCTCTCCCCCCTGCCCAGTGCTCATTTCTATCTAAACTACCTAACAGAAGAATACAGGGATAGCAGGAACAAGGCCATTTCAGCCAGTCTAGGTATTTTCGTTGTAAATTTCTTTATCATACACATCTCTGCTGCACGCATTTTTGTCTAAACGTTTTTGCTGCATAGTAAGTTGGCCGTAAGGCAATTTTGCCCTAAAATACTAATTAACAAAAGATAAAAGAGGGACATTAAAAAGGACATAATGCAATATGAAAAATGAGTAACAAAATAAAAAAGACATTATTGCAAAATACAAAATATTAGAATACATTTTAATTGTGTGTAGATTCATGGCAATACTTTGCAAATAACTGATTTTATATTATAGGCTGTATCTGAGTACTTCAGTGTTTTTCGTTTATAGTATGTTACACATTTTTTTTCTTTTTGACTTGTGTCCTCATTCAGCATCTCACTTCTTCTTTTTCACTAAAATTTCTGACCTCATTAAGACAGGCAACTGTTTCCATGCTAGGATGCATATTTGTAACCGAGCTTTGTATTGCATTGTGAAAGCCTTCCCACTGTTATTTGTTCTTGGCATAATGTCACATGCCTGTGGACAGACATTCCAAAATTCTCTGGGAAATGTGGGTTCAACTGTGCCTTCGAGGCCCTCAGTGCCTTTCAGTTCTATGGAATATACAAATGGGAGTTCTGCATCAATGAAGAAATGAAACCAATTGGCCGATCAGGTATTCGATCTTTTACGGCAGTATTGCCTTACGGCCACGGGGAAAGGAGTTTGCGGCAAAAACGCTTGCGGCCGCGGTGTTTGCAGCAAGGAACGTTAGCGCGGAAACACCGGTCAGGCCTTTCAGCAGTGTAAGCTGGGGATGGTGGTGGTTTCTGTGTGATTTAATGCTTTATGCGCCTAGTGTTTTGGGGGTGCTCCATCAGTATTAACTGGTACTAGCCAAGCTGTATTTATTATGGATGGTTTTTCAGTGTTAGGGTGAGAACGTTGATGGTTCGGCCCCCAGTCCTCTGAACCAACTACGTAGCTCTCATTTTGGGTTGTATTTAGAGATGGTACCTGTAACTTCGTGTTTCCTTAGAGCTTAGCACTCTGCAAAATTTAAGGCAGTGGCGGCTGTGAGCTCTGGCTTTTGTAATAGGCAGTGAAGTTTTAATTATTTAACAGCCATCTGGCTGCCAACATTCTTGCACTTATTATTTTTTTGGATAGTTCGCGTGCCATGCTTTGGAAATGCGATATCTGTTATGCAACATAAGGGTGACAAAGCGAGGCAGGACTCCCTACTCAGAGGAAATGCTCCCAGCTCCAGCTGAACAGCCAAGACATGAGTGTCAGGATCAGCTGCCCCCTGTGCAGGTCAGGTACCTTGTCTTCCTGCCTGTGCTCCGAGTGCGGCTGCCGGTGATGGGAGCCACACATCTCTGCAGCCCCTGAGATGCCGCTCCCTACAGACAGAGCCATCTAATAGTGGGCATGTCTTTTCACTTAGTTGCTTGTGATGTTGCATTAGGTTTTCTTGTATTTTGGTAGGCTGTGGGAAACATCACACAATGTAAAGACCACAAGCTTTGGAGATAGATATGTCTCAGTTATGCTGTGTGGAGCTCTGTAACTTTATGCGTATTATTTAACCTCTCTGAGCCTGACTACCCTCACCTGTGAAAAGGGGCTAATGATGCCCTTTTGGGGCTCCCGTGAGGACCAAATGGTGGGTAGAGTGTCTTACACAGGGCTTCCCCTCTGCAGGCATCCGATAGCTGTATTTCCTTCCCTATATTAACCGCGTAATAACTAGCTGGCCTGATGTCACCCAGGGGCCCCAAGCCTTTTGCGGTAATGGAATCATCACCACATCCTCATGTTCTGTAGCTGATTTGTGGGAATTTCACTTATCTGTGCTGTTCCTTTCCTCTGAGGGCACAAATAATCAAGTTTTCAGTAGAAGGATGAGTCAGATAAGGCTATAAGCTCTGAGAATATCTGACTGTAATTTGTAGACTGTCAGTAACAATACATCCAGTCTGGCCTTTGTCATCTGACAAACCCATGAGAAAGGAGTGTTGCTCTCGAATGCTTAAGGGGGTGGTGGATCCTTCATTGATGGATTTATTAAAATCTCCTTTGAACCTCTGATGATCATCTTCTACATTTTTGGGTTAATGGCTCCATGAATGTGTTAACTGTATTCAAAGAACTGCTTTTTTTTGTTTCCCATTGGGCCTAAATATACCCTTTTGCTAACCTCAAGTCATGCTTCTTGGTTCTAGTGTTTTCTTGGATTGGGGAATAAATTCTTACTCACCTTAGCCCTGTTTTCATTTTAGGCACCTGAGCTACAGTGAAAAAAACATTGGACCTGGGAAATTGACGTAGAGTCTCAACTCTGCTACTTTGTCATTTGGATAGATGGGATTCCTTTGAGACTCAGTTTTTGCACACGTGAAATGGTAGTAATTCTCCTTACTCTGTCCCTTTTCTACGTTGGCTGTGAGCAGCGAAGGACAACATTGAAAGGTAGGTGAACTGTAAAGCATCACATGGATGATTTTTGTCACACACCTGAACCACCATGGGGATAAAAAATAGTTCTGATGTCAGGACTTCCCCCCAGTTCTACTGGGTCACAGTTTCTAGGGTAGTACCCAGGCACTTCTGTTTAAAAAGTATGTCTATAAGTATGTGCAGCAAGGATTGAAATCCACTGCCCTTTAAACATATATGATGACATCACTATTCACAATATTAGAAACTTCATTTGACCTTGATTTGAGCTTGAATCCTTTGGGCTCATCTTCAGCTGCAGCTCTTTAGCCCTCCCACTTTAAGTGATTGTTCTCAGACCCAGCTCCATCCGTCTCCTCCCTCCTCATCACCTGTATCTTCTTTCTACAGTCCAGTTCTCCAGCCACGGCTGACTAACCGCCGTTCACCAAACACCCGACTCATTTCCCTACCTTTGTAATTCTCCTCAGTGATTCTTTGAGAGGATGTTCTTACTGGGGTGTGGGGACCTGGTCTCCATGTAGGGCTAACAGAGGCATAGATGTTTCAATTAGCAAGTGATCTTATGACCCTTCAATTTATCTTCTGCTTTATAGAGGAAAACCCTGAGACCAAAGAAGCTAAGTGACTTTCCTGAGGTGACACAGCTAGTTAAGGATAGGGTCAGGATTAGAATCCAGGTCTCCAGACTCCAGACCAGTGCTGTTTACACGACTTACCCTTTTAAAAAAAATTAATTGAACACTTAATATGTTCCAGGCACTGGCATATGGTTGTATTATGAATACACAGTCTTCTGTATCCATGTCAAAGACGGAGCACCTGTCTCTGGCACTTACAGATTAAAAAATTACTCCTTTTAGTATATGTAAATATACACTCAATCTTTAAATCTCTTTGGGACTTTATACTTCCTCCTGTAGTATATTCTTCTACCTCCCACAGCCCATGCCCACCTGCCTTGCACTATGCATTGGACCTGAGTTACTGGAGGGCAGGGCCTTCTCTTGAGGGATTTCAACTAGCCTTCTCTGCCCAGCTAAGGTGATTAGCAGAGATGGGGCTGCTCCTGGCCCATTTTCCTCAATCCAAGTGCTCACGTGTGGCTGTCACACTGTCACCCCCTTAAGTTGCTGGGAATGGTAAGTCTCTAGCTGGATCTTGTAACTTCAGGTTTCTTGTCCTGCCACCAGCTCTGTAGGACACAATTACTTGAAGTTTGTTCTCAGTATTTCACTTTAGGAGAAGTTTGTAAATTATTAAAAACAAAAACAATTTGATATAAGAATTTTGTTAGGATTTACAGAGCCTGGCTTGGGCCTGCACACACTCACCTAATCTCCAAAGTTATCCTGTTTCCAGCTGTGGAGTCATGCAGTTAGTCTGATTCTCAGCTCAGATGGCAGCAGAGAACTACTAAGTATATAGATTAAATGCATAGAGGCTAAGTGCAGGGAACTGTGGTTTCTCTTCACATCCCTCCTTACTCAGTGTGACTTAGAAACAGAGATGCAGGGGTTGGAATTGCTGATCACTAGAGAGTTCTTGAAAATTGAAAGACTGGCCCGCACTTCTCTATTTGACAACTCAGTATCTGAAGGACTGCATTAAGCAACGTGTGCAAAGTTCATTGTCCTTTCAACATTTCCTCTGTATCTCTGCATTTATGAGGCCCCTTTATTTCCAGCACATCAGCAACATCAGTTTAGAAAATGAGCAATAATGACTGATCAGTACTGCGTGTTGCAGGATTCCATATTGACTAACGTCTACAGTGGTGAAGAAAAATAAGGAAACTCATGGTCTCACGTTTCTAATACCACTGCCTATCAAGTGTTGTTTAAAGTAAACCTGCCTTCATTAAAACCACTAGTACTTGTAAGAAGATAATCATGAGTTTTAAATCTTTAAAGGTCTATACTTCCTTCTAGGGGATCAGAATTAAGCAAATACTGAAACTTGATATAAACAATTAGAGGACATATTAAGTTTTAATCTTTTGTTTACTTCTTGAAAGATAGAGCCATGCCCTTGTAGTTATTATTTTCTTGTATGGAAGTTCTTAAAACTTGTTTTTTAGCCATATTCTCTTACGTTTTTTTCCATGCATTTAAAAAAATTTTAACCAATACTTACTGAATACTTAGAATGTTCTAGGCATGATTTTAGGTGCTGGGGAAAACCACAACGGACAAATATGTTCCAGCTAGTGCAGGAGGCAAGGGTTGTATCTTTGAAAAGACTTAGTAACATTGACAAACTTCCGACAGAAGTGATGATTGGAAAACAGAGAGAAAGAATAAATGAAATGAAAAGGGAAGTAAACCACCAATTTTGCACTTATTAAAAAGATAAAAGAGAATATTTTTTAGACCTACATGCCGTCAGATTAGGAAAAACTAGATAAGCTATATAAATTTTTAGAGAAAACTATTATATCAAAACTGGCAGTTACACTTGTGAACATAGATAAACGAATGGAAATGTTAAATGAAAACAGTAGCAAACTAATTCCAGTGATATTACCAAAATACAATAAATTATGACCAAGCAAGATGTATTTTAAACTAAGATGAGTTAAACATCAGAAGCTGTGTTATTGTAATTCATCATTTTGGAGTTTTAAGTGAGTAAAAATATGGTTACCTTGATAAATGTAGGAAAAACATTTGATAAAATCCAACAGCTATTCATTTTAAAAATGTACAGCTAACCAGGAAAGCAAACTTTTGGAACTTAAGAGTAGCTACAAAAAGACCTACATAATAGCAAAATGTTAAAAATACCAGTCTGTTTAAAATTAGGAACAAGACAAAATGGTAAAGCAAGAAAAGATAATAAAATGTATAAGGATAAGAAAAAAGGAGCCAGAATATCATTATTTGCAGACAAAACAAGGTTTCGAATAAAAATAAGAAGGATCTACAGGCATACCTCAGAAATCTGTGGTTTAGTTCCAGACCAACACAGTAAAGCAGGTATCATGACAGAGCGAGTTGCACGACTTTTTTGGTTTCCCAGTGCGTAATACAAGTTTTTCTGTGTCATTGGTGTCTTAATCTCCTCTGCTTAGAAGGACACCAGTCATATTGGATTAGGGCATACCCTAATGACCAATTTTAACTTAATTACCTCTTGAAAGGCCCTGTCTCCAAATACAGTCACATTCTGAGGTGCTGGGGTTTAGGACTTCAGTGTAAGAATCTGTGTGTGGAGGGGTACAGTTTGGCCATAGCACCATCTCAGGGTGGATTTGTGGTCTCAGAGAGATTGAATGCTTTTCAGGGTATGTGTTGTAAGGAGTCCTTCAGGGCATTCCTCCCTGCACAAAGAACAGCAGGCAGGCCTCCAGGCTCCTAGGCAGTTGAGAGAGCACGGCCACTCACACATCAAGCCCAGAAAACCACTCTCACTAGAGTCACTGACGAGAAGGCCGACACAAGGTCAGCTCTCTGTTGAGAACAGAAGCCACCAATAGGCTATCCCTCCCTCCTTGTTTTCCCTTCATCTTTTTAGGAAACTGCCAAGGCCTGGTGGGTGGGAGCTTCAAAGCACCCATCCAGCCAGCCATGCATTCATCAATTCATCAATGCTGACAGGACAACAGGAACTTAGGAGCAGGCTCAGACTCCCAGATGGATTTAAAAAATAATAAAACTTTGACATTTCATAAAGTATTCTTGAAGGTCATGTTTTGGCATCAGAAGCCATACAGGGGCCATTTAGAGGAGGGCATGGGAAGAAACCTGCATAATAAAGCCGCGCTTGACAACATGCCTTGAACTCCTTCTCCCCTATTCTTAGCCTCTCCCTATATTCTTTTCAAAAGAGAAACAGAGCTTTCTCTTTGGAAGATAAATCTGAGGCAGCCTTGAACCCAATCCAAGGGCAATGTTCTTAACTCAGGCCACCATTTAATCCCTGCCCAGTCCTTCAGTTTGGTCAAGAGATATTGAAACTGTCTTTACCTGCTGAGTGGAGACCATGGGCCCCTAGGGAACTTCTGTAGTCATCATTTGAATTGACATTGACCCTCAGTCTGAAACTGATAAATGTGTGCAGGGCTGGATACTTAAATTGCCGTAGCATTGTGCTCACAGAAAGGCTCACAAAAGATTGGGGAATTGGGAGTTAGATCTCTAGGGTATCAATGGGGAGGATGTTTAATGGTTTGATGGTTGAGTGAGATTAGACCATGAACATTTAAAGACGAATGTTGTTTTCTAACCTTATATTTCTGGAATATACCGCCTTTGTCATGATTCACTGTGTTCTTTTGACTCAGGGCTTGGTGTTAGAGTATTAAATGTTCCTGAACCTCACACTTAAAGCATCACAGTGATATTTAAAGGAAAATCGTTCAACCTGCATTTTATGGAGAGGGCATGGAGGGCAGTTAGCCTTTATCAAATATTTGCTGTGTGCTATGCTAATGACTTTATATTATTTCTTCATTTAATAAAAAATAAAATGGTGGTGGCAACATTTAGCGCTAGAATGTACTAGCAGCATGAATTCAAAGCTTGGAGGGAGCCACATGAAATGCAGGGTGTCTGATCTGCTTATATCCTCACACCTGTCCTTTCCTCCCACGTCATTTCCCACAAGCATGGTGGCTGTGCTTCAGTCACTCCTGTTAAATGGTAACTTAGTCTCGAGGAGATGCTCTGAATTGAAAATAATCTCCAACAAAAGGCTTGCTTGACCATGCTATCTACAGAAGCCACCCAGTAGCACTCTGTCACATCCTCCTATTTCATTATCTCATAGCATTTCTTACAACCCTGTATTTTTCTTGTTTGTTATTATCTGAGTCCCCTTCTAGAGTGCATTCTGTCTTGTTCTCTGCTGTGCCCACAGGGCCTCAAACAGTGATGGGCACAGAGTAAGTTTTAATGGTTAGTTGCTGCATGATGTATTAATGTAAGATTCAGACAAATGATAGTAACCCCAATAACCGGATGACTGGGATGCGATTGTGATACTGGAAAGAAATCAAAGCACTTGCTGATGGTGGCAGAAATATCAAGCTTTTCCCATGAATTCATAGTAATCTAAGACTGGACTTCCAACTTGCCATTCTAATGTCTGATGTATTACTTAGCTCACTAAAATATGCTTCCATTTTTTAATAATTAATATTTCCTAAGTGAGACACTACTGCCAGACACAGTGCCAGCCACTGCAGAATCTAGAGTGAAATAGTGAATGGGACTAACATTTACCGAGCACTTACTATATGCCGTGAACCACTTGTGTAACTTTGCCTGCTATGTAATATTTTATTATTTGGATAGTACATAATTTAGAAGTCTGTTCGTCTTTTGATAGACATTTGGGTTGTTTTCATTTTTTTGCTATTCATACTTAAGAATATTTTAATGCATGTCTCCTGGTAAACTTAGGCAAGTATATCTCTAGGGCATTGGTTCTCAGATTGTGGTCCGTGGACAAGGTGCTTAACCTCCAACCTAGACCTACTGAGGATCTCTGTGGAGAGATCCAGCAATCTGGGTAAGCTCTCCAGGTGACTGTGATGTGCATTAGAACCACCTGGGGAGCTTAAAAAAAAAAAACCACTGTGTGAGCCCTACAGGGAAATGATTAAGTCATACTTGTTTAGGATCAGGCCTGGTGACTGACTCTACTGTGTTGTCAGAGTTGAGAGTTGCAGCTCTCAGGTGTGTAAGTAGGAGTGGGATTTTTGGGGTATAGGGGACAGGTTTGTTAAATTTTATTGTGACGTCAAACTGCTTTTCTAGAGGTTGTTCTGATTTATGCTCACAGCAGCTCTTTGTGAGCGTTCCTGTTGCTCTACATCTTCAGCAAAATCTGTATTCTTTGACTTTTTAATCTTGTCATTTTGATAGGTACGAAATTATACCTTGTTATAATTTTAATTTATTTATTTGATTAATAAGGATACTAGGCATCTTTCTATATGTTTAAGGGCCATCAGTGTTTTTACTTCTGTGAAACGCTTATTCATGTCTTCTGCCATTTTTTTCCCTACTGGGTTGTCTTTTTATTGATCTGTAGTAATTCTTTACATATTCTGAATGCTGATTCTTTGTCTGTTATACGAAGCAGCTATCTTCCTATTCCTAATTTTTGGGTTATCTTTCTTTTTATTCTTTTTAGGGAATATTTTGATTAACAGAAATTCTTTTATGTCATTGAATTTCTCTATCTTTTCTGTTAGAGTTTGTGCTTTTTTTTTTTTCCCGTTTGAGAAATCTTTCCTTACCCAAAGTCAAAAAGATATTCTCATATACTTTCTTCTAAATGTTTCAGACCTTTGCCTTTCACATTAGTACTTAATCTACCAAGCTTTTATTTTTTAATCAGTGGTCTAAAGTAGGTATCTGTTTTCACTTATTTTCCTCATGGATAAACAATTGTCAAGTACCATTTACTAAGTAACCTATCCTTTCTTTACTAAACTGCCATGCCAGCGTAGTTCATGTATCTGTTTTAGATTAATGCATGGGTCTGTTTGTGAGCTATCTGTTTTATCTATTGGTCACCTGGTTTTTCTCCAAGAACATCTTGGCTGTTTTTAGTGCTTTGCACTTCAGTTACTTAACAGTTAGCTTGTCAGGTACCATGAAAAGTCTTGCTAGAATTTCTATTAGAAATTCATTGAACCTTTAGATCAATTTGGGGAATATATCATCTTTAAAAATTTTGACCCTTTTAATTAATGAAGATAGTATGTCTCTTTAGGGTTATTTAACATCTTTCAACAAAGTTTTATATTTTTCTACATAGTTTTACAAAAGTTTTGTTGAATTTATTGTCTAGATTCCTTATATTTTTGTTGCTATTAAAAGTCTCTTTACTTTTTATTTGCATTTTTTAACTTTTGGTGTCTGTATATGAATCTTATCTGGCAACCTATCTATATTCTTTATTAATTCTAGTAATATTTCATAGATTATTTTGAGCTTTCTATTTAAACAATTGTATATCATCTGTAAATAACTGTTCTCTTTTTTAACCCTTATACTGTATGTGTGCGGGTGTGGGTGTGTGGGTGTGAATTTTGCCTTATTACTAGAACACCAAGTTGTATACAAGTGGTAATAGTGGGCATCCTTGCCTTGTTCCTGATTTTGAAGGTACTGATGTTTTCAACATTTCCTCATTGAGTAATATATTTGTGGTAGGACTTCTGTTTTTTTGCTTCTCTTGACTGGGCTAAGAAAGTTCTCTTCTGTTTCTAATTAGCTAGAAATTTATCTTGAGTAGTTGTTGAATTTTAAGAATTGTTATTTTGGTCTGTATCAAAATAATCTGCTTTCTCCCCCTTCAAATCTTTAATATGGTGGATTATATTAATAGATTTTCTACTTTGAATCAGCTTTGCTTCCTAGAGTACCCTACTGTTTGTGATCCATATTCATTTCTTATATCATTATCTGATTTTCTCATGTTCAGGATATATTTACATCTATTTTGGTGGGTAAGAGCACATAATTTTCCTTTTTTATACTGTCTTATACTGTCCTGTCTTGTGTTGGTATCAAGGTTTTGCTCACCTCACAGAATATGTTGGATGAGTATCCCTTCTTTTCCTATCCTTTGACAGTGTTTGTGTAAGATGGAAATTTTATGCTGCTTAACATTTGCTAGAATTCTCCTCTAAACGGTGTGGGCCTGATAATTTCTTTTGCTAAGATTTTGTTTTTGTGCATTTTCCTAAAGTATAATATACATTCAGAAAAGAGGAGTGCTGATGAATTATCACAAACTGAACACACCCCTTTAACCAACACCCAGATCAAGAAACATAACATTGCCAGCACCACTGAAGCCCCTGCCATCCCCACTTTCTATCACCCTCCCAACAAGATTTTAAAGGTTCGAGGTACTCTGTCTTGTAATACCATGTATGATTAGTTGTGCCTGTTTTTGAACTTTATATAAATGAAATTCTGGAGTATATAAGTCAGATGTTTTCAGAAGTCACAGATTTCTTTAATGGTTATATAATTATTTTTATTTCTTTATATTCTTTAGATAATGTATATTTTTCTAAAAATTTGTCTTAGTTCATCTAAATTTTCAAATTCGTGGGTATACACTTATTCAAGGTGATTTTTAAATTATCCTTTTAGTCAGTGAAGTATTAATGGTTAGGTTTCCATTTTATTTCTGCCATTTATTTTACTAGATCAATCATGTTAAAAGCTTGTTAATTTTTATTAGTCTTTTCAAATATTTGGCTCTGTTTTCTTGGTTTAGTTTCCATTGCATTATTTTCTGTTTTATTTCTGTTATATTTTTTACTTTCTTTGGGTTTATTCTACTGTTATTTTCATAACTTAATTTTTATTCCTATATCTGTAATTTTTAGTATATCTTTTCTTATACATGTACTTAAAGATGATTTTAAAACAATGATATCCTCCAGGTATCATTTTAGCTGCTTCCAGTGGTTTATTAAGCAGTATTTTCATTATAAGTTAGTTCTGTGTTTTTCCTTGTGAATTTCCTGATATGTTCTTATTTAAACATTTTTTTTCCCCAAAATAGAGTTAATCTTTTTGATTTGGATTTCTAACTTTATCATGTGGTAGTAAGAATACTGGGTCTGTATAACACTGGTTTTCGGACTTTTTTGAGACTTGCTTTGTGATGTAGAATGTATTCAATTTTTATAAATGTTTTATACCTACTTGAAAGCATAACTATTTTCTAGTTGTTAGGCGCCATGTTCTAAATATATACACTAGATTTTTCTTTTTTAATTGTGTTGCTTACTTCTTCTCTATCTTTACTGTAATAGCAAGGATAGGTTAGCTTCTAACAAACAGCCACACAATTAAAGTTAACTTCTGGTTCATACTCACATCAAATTAACTGAGGAAGCAGGCTGACAGTCCAGCCGTGCGCTTCCGTGACTGCCGCAGCAGGAAAGGCGGCTTCCGCAGTGTCTCGCATTGGCCGCTAAATGCTCTTGCCTTGAAAAGATACACATACTTCTGCACACATTTTGTTGGCCAAAGACAAGTCATATGGCTAAAAAAGGCACACCTAACTTCAAGGGGCAGGAAAGTGTATACCTCTCCCATAGTATAAAGGAGGAAAATCGAAATTTTGGTGAATAGCACTAATGACTACCACACTTTCTGATTTCTTTTGCCTGCTTTATTGATTACTGAAAAAGGGGGCTTACATCTCCTATCATGATAATGAACTAATCAATATATTGTTATAGATCTTGATAATATTTTTTTTCACACAGTTTAACACTGTGTTCTGAGGTGGCTGAAAAAATTCTAATACTGTCAAAGGAATTGTGTAGTGGTCATCTTTTCCTTTCAAAATGTCCCTTAAATCTCATTTTTTGTTGTTGTTGTTAATTAGAGATTTACAGCTTAGTGTATTTGGAGAGCCTGGTATATAGTCTCCTTTTTATTGTCAACATTTTAATTTGCTTTTGTCTTAGTATGTCTGTTATTAATAAGTAAATTAAAAAATATAGCTGGATTTTTTAATTATCCTAAAAATCTGTGCCTGAATTTAAGGAGATTTTCCTGTCTTTCTTCCTTCCCTCTCCTCCCCCTTTCTCCTTCCTTCCCTTTCTGCCTTCTTTTCTTCTTCTTTGCCACCTTTTAGATTGACTGAATCCCCCCCCCCCACAAAAATTCATTATTGTTATTATTTTACTAGTTTGGAAGTTATATAGCATTTTAATTTTTTTAGTGTTTTCTCTATTCATTTTAGCATGCATTTATGTTAACAAAGTATGAATTTAATCACTCTGTTTGTTTTACTCTTGAGTAATGTGAAGAGCTCAGAACTTTGGTAATCAAAGTTTGATTTATTGACCAGCAGCTTGGACATATCTGAGAACTTGTTAGAAATGGAAAATTTCCACCTCTGACCTAGTGAGTCAGAATCCACATTTTATCAAGATCTCCCAGTGACTTGGGTGCATACTGAAATTTGAAAAGCTCTGCCTTAGAACATATTTAATCTATTTATAGCCTTCCTAATTTATGTGCTTTTGGTGTCCAGAATTTAACTCTGGATCATTTTTGACTCTATATAGTAGACTTCATTGTTACTGTTTTATACAGTTACTGTTTGTTTAGAGTTACCCCCAAGTTTACTATTTGTTCAGCGTTCCCTCTAGCACATATCTTCCTTCTCAAATCTTTCCTCCTTTCTTAGGTACACCTTTTAGAAGTTTCCTTTATACTTTAGTGCTGTTGGTAGTGAACTCAGTTTTGTTCATTGGAAAATGTCTTTATTTTTCTTGTGTTTTAAAAATACCTGTTTATAAAAGATAACATTTCAAGGTCAACAGTTTTTTTCTTAGTATTTTGAATGTATTTCTATTATCTTATGACTTCCTTCATTGTTGTTGAGAAGTCAGGTGACAGCTAATTGTCTTCCTTGGTAGTTAATCTCTCTGTCCCTTTCTCCCTCTCCTCCCTCTCTTTTCTCTCTGCCTTCTTTGAAAACCCTCATTTATACATAAATATATATATTATACATATATATGTGTGTATGTGTATAAATACATATGAATGTGTATGAAAGATAGCTATATATATGAATATATGTATGAAAGATATCAATCCCAAGGTTCAAGAAGCCTAATAAATTATGTGCTGATTATATATCTATTAGGATTCCTGAACATGGGCATTGGTATCTTTCATCAGTTCTGAGAAGTTATTAGTCATTATATCTTTGAACATTGTCTTTGCTCCATTTTTTCCTCTTCTTTCTTTCTGAAACTCTCATTATGTATATGTTGAATCTTCTTCTCTAATCACCATACCTCTTAAACTTTCATATTTATCATCTCTTGGTATACTGCTGCCTTCTAGGTTCTTTCTCACGTCTGTCTTCCAGGTCAGTAGTACTCTCTTCACCTGTATCTCCTGAAGGAAGTCTGTGGTCCAGTCAACTTTGCAAATGCTCTCAGAGAAAATATTAGCAACAACACTGGCTTGTTCTGTAATCACACTTTTATGTTATTTCTAGTCTTTATCTTCCCTTTATTTGATGTCCCAGTTAGCCATGATTTTGAGGAATGTTTATAATTTTTTATCCAATATTTTAATATATTCCATCCCAGGGCATAGTCTGTCCTTAGGACAGAATATATAAAAATACTGAATAAAAAAGCTACAAATCCATTTCATCATATTGCCAGAAAGGGAATATGTTCCATTTTTTGTTGTTTTTGTTATTGTTCCCCCTCCCCAAGAAATTGAAATCTGAATATCTCTTAACAATTACCCTATTTTGCCTGGTATTTTGATTATTTTTATACAGTGATCTGTTGTTTTTAAGTTTCATTCCTTATGGACAAAACTCCTATCTGATTCATTTTGAAGTCCTCAAGTTAATTAGTGTACTTAAATAATATTTGTTGAATAAATGATTTTAATAGTCAGTGGTGCCTTCTCACATCACCCAAGACCTGATTGCAGGGAAATTCCAGAAAAGGTAATGCCATAAATTTAACCATTAAGAATTCAAGCACACAGTTCAACAGGAGAAAAATACCTGTTCAAGCCCGAATATTTGTTTTATCTGCTGTTGGACAACTTCCTAGATTGAAGGAAAACAAAATATTTTCTCTGCATGCTGATGAAATTGTACAAAAATTTGTTTTCCATGAATTGTTTCATATTTGAAGTAATTTAAAAAGGAGTAATAAAATTGTTTTCAACTTCCAGACCACAAAAAGTATAATACAAACAAATAATGTAATTAGGGAAGATACTGGCAAACAGTCTTAGAAAATTATCCTCTCTCTGCTCTTGCAGTCTTATCACATAGCAGCTGTTGGTCATATAAATTCCACTTGAACAGGGGCTTTCCAATTTTCCCATATTTAATCAATTATAGAGTGAAATTCTAACATCTATGTAATATTTGTTCCAAATATGAAACTTCATCATAGTCCAGAAAGATAACATATTAGCAACATCTTCTCAAGATGACCAAACCACTCAGAGATTAGATTAGATGCACCTTTCTCCTTCTTACATGATTTAGAGACCTAGGTTAAGGCTTATCCCCAAGTGAGTGTCTACTCAGTCTCCAAAGCCTGGCACCCTTGGGGTTCTTTTCTGTGTGTGACTGAGCAATAAAATATCCAAGATTACAGTTATGGAAAAAAAAAAAGAATCCCTAAGACTGGAAAGGGTTGTTATCCAATTTAAGTATTGGCTTTTGACCTAAATGAAGCACAGGGTGAGATATTCATTAGGAGTCTGATGATGATCATAATGTTTATGTTTATACTTATTTACTTCTGGCTGATTAGAACAACAACAACAGAAAGCCCCTTCAGTATGTTAGGACCCCTTAGAAAGTGTAGTTCAGCATTCCATTGATAATACTGAATCTTCTGTATCTCCTGTTCAATTTCTGCAACATTTGACAACATTGGGCAGGACCATCTCATCAGAGGTAACCACTACTCCCCTGATTTCTGTGACAGTAAACTCTGCTGGCTCTCCTATCTTTCTATCTGTATCTTTTCCTTCTCCCCTCTCCCTACACCTTCCCCCAGCCATTAAATGCTGAAACTTCCGTAGTTTTCAAAATATCCCTCTTACTAGTCAAAATATAATTGATACATTTTAGGTGTGCAGGCATTAGTGAATCCTTTCCAGTAAAAATAAATAAAGTTAAGGTTATGACCTGTCTCTTATTTGTTTGTGTATATCCCACTGAGCTTAATATAGTGCCATGAAGTGTGTGTTAGGCTTTCAATAAATATTTACTAGAATGAAAAAGCGTTGTGCGTGGATGGATGTTCTACCTGTTCAGCAATCAACTAGCAAAACCGATCTCTGCTGAAAAAATGGAAGACAACCCCCAAAGAGAATTATCATGTTTATTACACTAAAGCTATCACAATGAAAGTTGCTTAAAAATCCTTTTATTTACTGTGGGCTCTAAAGTCAGTAGAAAAGGAAACTTTGAAATATATCATTTCTTAAAAGATGATAAAGCAAAGCAAGCAAAGACCACACCAAATTCTCTCTCTCTCTCTCTCTCTCTCTCTCACACACACACACACACACTCTCTCTCTCTCTCTCTCTCTCTCACTCACCCACTCACTCACTCACTCACTGACTCACTCACTCAGTTTGGTCACTGTAAGAAAGACCCGATAGCAACTTCAGTTCAATGTAATATATGTTTAGAATTTACTATATACAAGGCATTAAGGGGAAAAAGGGACAACTGAGACAGTCTTCAAAGGAGTTCTAACACTACTTTAGCTTTATCAAAAAATGTTCTCTTTAACTCGGAATGCCTCTTGTCTCTAACCAAGAAAATCTTAACATTATATTATTGGCTACTCACCAGATCATTCCATTTTGGTTAATATTGGCTACTTGAAATATAGTTGCATTTTCATAGAGACAGGTTTGAAGATGCTGTGGTCAGAATGGCTAAGGATTGAAATCATGTTGATAATCCCCAAAACTTTAGAAATGTTTCAAGATAAAACAGTGATATTCACTTGTTTTTTATACATGTCTCAAATATCAAGCTTAATTGAACTTAAGCCCTTCTTAAATGAGTTGTCTGAAAGTGGTAATCCATGAACTTTCTTCAGTGAATCCTAAAGTATGAGCACAGTAATCACTCATACAACTCTAAATCACATGCAGAATCAGAAATCAAAATAATCATGAATTGACCAGTTTTCAATTTGCAACCCACTCGCAGGATCTAATAACATAGTCCACTTTCGTTGTCCCATCAGCCACCGTGTACATGCTGTCATGTTTACCTCCAGCAGGAAAGAAATACTTCTTGATGCATTCAGTTTAACAATAATAGCTGGGACCATTCATGTCTGAGTCCTAGAACTGGAATTTCCTACATTAAGGATGTTCCATGTTGAAAATACTGCTGGTTTGAGAGAGTGAAAAATAGCTTTGGCGCTGGTGGGAAATAACACTCTGAGCTGGATCACTGTGACATCCTGGAGACTCAGCATTTAAGTCTGGGGAGTTGGACTGAATCCTGGAGGATGAGCATCTTTGGTAGACACCAGTAGATGGGCTCAAAAAGGCAATTGTGAATTGGCTGTATTTTTCTTAACACCTTTTTGGAAGAAGTGGGGAAGAAAGAAAGAGCATCTAAGCCATGAATTTATGTAATTATTTCTCTTACATTGTGGTCAAATTAATAGTTATCCAAGAAGGAGAGCTATGTCTCATGTCAGCTAATACATTCAGTAAATGCTTGGGGCTGTTCTGGAGGTGAGGCACAGAGTCCGATCAGCCATGGCCCTGTGCTTCACGAAGTGTCCTGGAGATGATTCTCTAGTGACTTTAATTTCACCAAATCCTCTGATGGTCATCAAATTAGATATTGCTTGTGAAGGTGAGTTACATTACAAATGAAAAGATAATTGAGCTTCTGAATTTGCATCATAGTGTGTCGACCTATCTCTTGCTCATCAGATATTTAAAACTAGAGTGACCATAACTGATTGCCTAAATTGGGGTAGTTTTGAGAGTGAAAGGAAGAGTTACTTAAAATTATGCTGGGGTAGCAGGCATAAACCAGGAGAGAACCTAGTTTATGTATGGCCACCTATCTAAAAGTGAGATCTTCCTTTAATCAGTAATGCCTATTACTCAACTTGGAGATGTCATCAGGGAAAGAAACCCCAGTTTACCCACTTTCCTTAATGAATGGCTAACAGAATTGGTCCTAGAAGGAAAGAGTCTGAAAGACATGTTACTCATTCATTCCTCCAGGTACTCATGACCAGGAAAGATCAGAAACCCACATATGTGAGTCATGTTAGCTTAGCCCCCCACATAGCTGTCTTCTTTCAAGGATGCTTTACTGTTCTGGGCCTGTATTAAATGTCAGTACAAGAAAGAACTGAGCAGCCATATAACTTCACATCCGTGTATGTGCTAAAAATGTCCTTGAAGATTTTTTTTCCCATTGTCATTTAATGGCTTGTAAAAGAGTCCACGTGATTTCTTCCAGAATGTTTGCTCTCTTTTCAAGAACTAAATGAGCTACCTTCTATCAGATAAAGGTTTATATAGACTTCAGCTTGTCCTTGTACGCCTGGCTTCCCGTGCCAGTCACAGGAATACATCCTTGAGGTGAGGCATTCCTATTCTACAAATCCTCATCCTTGGCTCTCTTTCTTTTTTGATGTGACATTGTCTGTCTTCTAAGTTGGTAAGATTTCCAAAGTTTTATTTTTTAATATTTAATTTAGTATATGGTAATTTCCCATTACCAAATAAAGTTTGAACTTTGTGGCCTGGTGTTCTCGGTCTCCAAATCTGACCCAAGCTCCTGGTCATTCTCACTTCCTAATACTATGTACTCTTTTTCCAGTTTGACTCTTTGCTCTTCCTGGGGTGTGCCCCTGGGATGTGCTTGTCTTTGTGCCTGTGTTTATGATGTTACCACTATTGGGGGGATTTGAAGGTTTATTAATACTTATAGAGGGGAGAGTGGAATAGGGAGATCATGGGGGAGAATAGAAGACTGTCCACCAGAACATCTGGAACCCATTGCAAGAGAAGCTGTGAAACACCCCAAGCCTGTCTTCATTGCACACGCTGTGGTGCCATTGTCCTTCCCACGTGGGAAGACTAGTCCTGTAGAATTCACCTCTTGAGTGAGTAGAGACTCGTTTTTAATTGTTTCTTTTTCCCCCTGGTTGTGGGAGAGAGTGAGTGGCATGGAGCTCATACAAGTCACGTGTTGGGCACAGGCCTGCTAGAGCCATCTGCTTCTCTGTGGATAGCCAATCATTTCTCTTAGGCACTGGCCACCGCAACCCCCACAACCAAAGCCAGAAGCTGGGGCACAGGCCCTAAGGGGCAGGATAACAGGAATTTATCTTCTGTGTATAATCCTATAATCTTGGGTGGGGAGGAGAGAATGGGAAGCCCTTTGGAGTCATATGCCTGCATATGACAGTGCGTTCAGGGACTAGAGGTTTTTGTAGGAAGCTGTGAAAAGAAAATGTGATGTATGGGGCAATATTAAAAAACCCTAATTTTTTCCATGGCTGCTGTTTTATTTATTTCCTACTTTTTTTTTCCTGATTCATTTAGTAGGATGGGTTCTTGGCTCTAGTTCAAGCACATTGCAGAGGAATGGTGGAAAGGGATTGTGGTTAGCTAGGTTTTACTGAAAGACAACAGAGAAATCAAATACCCGGCTTGGCAGTGGCCCAGACCCCTTCCAGCGGATACTGGTTTGCTATGAGCACAAAAGACCTATGCACAGGGGTTTGAAAATGTGGTCAGACCTATTTACTTTTCAGCAGAGAAGGAAATTGGAAACAGAAGTCTGGATGGCCATTGAGAGGCAATTTTGAGTTAATTAATCAAGTGAGGGAATCCAATGGCCAGGAAATGGCAGCCGCAGAGTCAGTTTTGTACTTGGGGCCCGCAAGCAGGCCTCTGGTGATCCTAGTAACTTGACTGGTGTGTGGTCCTGGAGGGAGTGCTTTGCCATCTCGGCATCCCTCATTGCCAGGCTGTTGGGTGTAGACCTTTTCCACTGTTTTTGTGTTGTGCTATCACTGGTGGTTAGAAAATATTGTGCAAAGGTAGCTGTATAGTGACAGTGGTAATAGAAGGGAAATACAGGTGTGTTAATTATGGTGACAACAATTAGGATCATGACAACATTAGGAAAAAGTTGTGAAGATTGAGAATGTGTAATAAAGTGACAGTGTTTAGGTAATGAGAAATTAACCCAGAAGCTTTCTCCTAGTTGGCAAGAGGTCTTACTCAGCTTTGAGAGCACACTGAGGGCACCGATACATGGATGAAAAACTCTTCTAATCCATCCCCTTCCCCTTTGCTCTGGTCTGAATGTGTTCCCCCCGCCCCAAATCTGTATGGTGAAATCCTGATTCCTAAAATGATAGTGTTGGGAGGTGGGACACTTAGAGGGTGATACGGTCAGCAGAGCAGAGCCATGGTGCCATGATAAAAGACCCTGGAGAGCCAGCTTGTCCCTTCCACTACATGGGGACACAGCAAAAGGCACCATCTGCAAACCAGGGTGTGGGCTCTCACTAGACATTGAACAGGTTGGCACCTTGACCTTGACCTTCCCAGGCTCCAGAACTGTGAGGAATAGATTTCTGTTCAGAATTCTACCACATTGGAAGACAGGAGAAAGGGGCCACTGAATCTATAATTAGTCAGTCAGGCTCTGTCATTGGTAGGTTGGTGACATTCAGCTTTTGAGCCTCAGTTTACTCATTTGTAAAATGCAGCTAATAGTGTCCTGACTGTTTAATTGGGTTGTTGAGTGATATCCAATAAAATATTGCATAAGAAATGTTAGACAAGCTGTAAAACTTCAATCCTATGTGAGATATTATTATTATTATGCTTTTCTGATGATAATGCTATAAGCCTTTTGTTAGCAATAGAATACTTTGAATAATGCAGTCAGCAGTGGGCCAGAGGCAGGCATACTTTTGATAAATACAGAGGATCTGGAGATTATAATGCAGTCTTTTAGATCAATTCCATATTCCAGAGGATTTCATAGGCACTATTTTCATTCCTTTGATGAAATCCCAAATCTCGAGGCATAGAACTGTCTCTGTAGAATATTATTCCCTTAGTGGATCCCTGCCTTTCATTTAAACATTGGCCCCGCCTGATGCGCAGATCACGGGAGAAGCGCTCGCACACGCTGCATCAGTCTCGTTTATCCTGTGACGTCTGGAAGCCTAAGAGATGGCAGTGCAGATGGGGCTGCTGGAAGTGTTCCTTCCCCTGAGAGGAGAATCTTTTTCATTGCTTCTTTTTGTTTGTTTGTTTGTTCTCAGTGTGGTCCTCACTTTGTAGTTTCAGAAAATCCTTGGAATTTTTGCAGCTCTGGGGAAGAGGCATTTGTGTCTTAGAAGTTAAGCTGCTTCTTGAAGAATCTTGGGCCAACTTATTATCCAGTAACTAAAACTGTCTTTTACTTGGCTGCAAACATTTATACCATTCCCAAGGAAAAGGGAATTAGTATGACATGTGGTGCCTCACAACCAGAAATCTTCCTCCATCTGCAGGGGTTGGGGGGTGGTGTCTAGTAGGACTGAGAGTTTGTTTTGTATCACCTGAGTTTTGCTTTGAGTTCTGGTAAAACATAAAATCCCAAGGGTAAATGCCCCTTGGTACAGCTGTCAGGTCAGAATCTTGCTAGATCTCTAGGTTCTGGGCTCAAGTTGGAGAGGCTTGAGCAAAATTTAGCTGGAGTCCTTCATTTTCACAATTTGCCTAAGCCTTGTAATTATTCCCGCAACTACTTTGAAACTACATGTTAGAGAAGTTGAAGGTAGGAAAGAACCCAAATAATATTCTCAGCCTGGAAAAGATTGCTAATCTCTAGCCTACCTACTCGTCACCAATGCCATGTGCTAGTTTACTTGGTAGAGGGGCAGTGACAAACTGGCCAAGACTGTGGTGGTGGTTCTCAGTTTTAATAACCATCTGAATGAGCATTAGCTGTCTACATAGGGTAAGGGATACAATGAAACTTCATAGTCCTATCCCTCAAGTAGTGTTTAGTTTACTCTCTTACTCTTCTGCATCCTCACTTTGGTTAGGCCTCACCTAGATAGTTTTAGTCTTTGGACCTTTTGAGTCTATGGAATAAGTCCCTGAGGATGGAAGATTTTCAGCTACCATCTAGTGCATGCTTTAAGAAAACATTTCTATTCCCTTCTTTTCTCCATGTACTTATGACTATTCGGGATTGAGAATCTATGAGAAATGGTCACTGGCAAATTGGAGTAACGAAGCCTTGAACTTCCAAGTCAGTTTCCCTCTCCACCACTCAGAAGTACACTGTTGCTGTGGTAGACTGAAAACAATAGCCATATTTTGCAGCTCCTCCCCATGTAGCTGGAATCTGTTTCCCCACTCTTGGAATTTAGGTTGGATTTGTTTTGCACAATGGGACTGTAGCAACTTGATATAAACAGACACTTAGGATGAGCTTGTGCATTTGGACCTTACTCTCTTGCTGCTTTTGGAACCTTGTAAATGCCACCGTGTAAACAAGCCAGGGCTGGCCTGCTGAACAGGAGCAATGTGGCCTCGTGGGCCTTATCACTCCAGCCAGCCAAGCCCCAGAAGCAAAGACACTTAACTGACTCCAACTGACTGCAAAGGCATGGAGTTGTCAGAGCTGAGACTGGCTGCAGAACTGGTTGGTTGATCCCAGCCTGAATTGTCAACTCATAAGAATGGTGTGCTAGATCAGCAATGATTGTTGCTTTCAGCCACAATTGTTTTAAACTTTTTAGTTTGACTTGAAAAGCTGCAAGTATACTAAAGTCTGGTGTACTCTTTACTCAGCTTTCCCTAATGGTAGCATCTTTAAAAAATTTTTTATTTTTTTATATATTTTTATTGAAGTATAGTCAGTTTACAATGTTGTATCAATTTCTGGTGTACAGCACAATACTTCAGTCATATAGGAACATACATATATTCGTTTTCGTATTCTTTTTAACCGTAAGTTACTATAAGATAGTGAATATAGTTCCCTGGGCTATACAGTATAAATTTGTTGTTTATCTATTTTCTATATAGTAGTTAGTATCTGCGAATCTCGACCTCCCGGTTTATCCCTTCCCACTCCCTTTTCTATGTCTGTGAGTCTGTTTCTGTTTTGTAAATAAGTTTGTCCTTTTTTTTTTTTTTTGGATTCCACATATAAGAGATATCATATGGTATTTTTCTTTCTCTTTCTGGCGTACTTCACTTAGAATGACGTTCTCCAAAATCGTAGCATCTTATATAGCTGTAGTCCAATATCAAAAGCAGGAAATTGACATAGGTACATTACTGTTAACTAGACTAAACTGACTCCATTTTCACCATGTTTTAAAAAAATTCTGCATTCATTTATGTGTGTGTGTGTGTGTGTGTGTGTGTGTGTGTAGTTCTATAAAGTTTTATTCCACATATAGATACGTGCAACCACCACCATCTGCACAAAAGAACTTCTTCCTGCTCCCTCTTTGTGTTGGCATCTGCCCACAACGTACTCCTGTCTTTGTCCCCTTGCAACCACTAATCTGTTTACCATTTCTGTAATTCTGTCATTTCAAGAATGTGATGTAAATTGAATCCTACAGTATGTGTACACTTTTGAAGTCTGTCCAAGTTGTTGCATGAGTCAGAAGTTCATTTTTTTTAACTGATGAGTAGTATTTCATTGTACAGGTGTACCAGGTTTATTCTAGGAACTTGTTCTTTGACAGATATATGGTTTGCAAATACTTTCTCCCAGTCTTTAGCTTATCTTTCCATCCTCCTAACAGAATCTTTTGCAGTGCAAATGATTGTAATGCTGACGATGTCCAATTTATTGATTTTTCTTTTATATATTATGTTCTTGGTATCGTATCTAAGAACCCCTCACCTAGCCCTAGGTCCTAAAGATTTTACTGTTTTCTCAAAAAAGTTGTATAGTTTTATGTTTTACATGTAAATCTATGATCCATTTTGAATTAATTTTTACATATGCTGTGAGGTTTAGGTTGGGGTTCATTTTTAGGTTACATTTTCCCCAGCACAGTTTATTGGAAAAACTGGCCTCCATGGAACTGCTTTTGCACCATTGTAAAAAAAAAAAAAAAATCAAATCATTATAAATGAAATCAATCAAATTTCTTGGTTCTCTGTATTGTTCTGTTGATCTTTGTGTCTGTTAACTCTCCAGTTGCACATGGCTATTGGTAAGCTATGTGACTGTTATCAAGATGACTGTAGCTGTATGATATATGGTAAGTCTTAACATCAGGTACAATGATTTTTCCTACTTAATCCTCTCCCCCCTCCCCAAATTGGTTTAGCCATTCTTCTTCCCTTTCTTCCCATATACATTTTAGAATAAGTTTTTCTATGCCTACAAAAAATCTTGCCGGGATTTTGATAGGAACTGCTTTTAATCTATGGAAAAATTTGGGGAGAATTGGCCTCTTTACTACATTGAGTCTTCCAGTTCATGATCATGGTACAGTAGTCCCTCTGTATTCACGGGGGATTGATTCCAGGACTCTTGCAGATACCAAAATCTATAGAAGTTCAAGTTTTATATATGAAATAGTATAGTATTTGCATATAACCTATGCACATCCACCTGTTTAAATTATCTCTAGATGACTTGTAAATGCTATTTAAGTAGTTGTAAATACAATGCAGATGCTATGTAAATAGTAGATAGTGTGTAATAAATTCAATTTTTGCTTTTTGAATTTTCTGGATTTTTTTTCCTGGATATTTGCAATCTGCAGTTGGTTGAATCCATGGATGTCTAACCATAGATATCTTTGCTTTCTTTCATCAGAATTTTATAAATTTTAGTTTGTAGAGCATATACATGTTTTGTTAGATAAATTACTAATTTTTACAATGGTTTTCATGTGAAAATCCATGACTGATAGCAAAGGCAAGAAACTGACATAGGCACATACCAGGTGGGTCCTGCTTCCACTAAAAGTCCAGACTTAGAAAGAATCTCAAGGCTTACACTCAGCTTCTAGGAAAAAGGCAGGACTTTCTTTTAAGACCAAAATTGTCTAGAACTTTCAAACTAGGATTTAGATTTTCCCTGTGACAAAATTTGTGCATTAAAATTTGCACTTGTATTTCTCCTCAAGATGGTAAAATGAGCATGTCCATAATCTCCTTGGCTCTCAACAAAGAAGAGTGATAAAATACTGTGTTTAAGTCGGCTGAGTGTGGGTGGCGCTGACCTCATGTCTATGACTATAACTGCACAAGGAACACTTGATTGGGACTCAGCTACTCCTACAATGGCAAGTTAGCACTAGTGATAAATTCTATTTTTCCTTGTCATGTTGATTCAGCTGCTGTATTATGCATTTTTATCCTATTTCTCATTTTTAAAAAAGAGGGAAAAAACCCTAAAAAACTTATGTTTATTTTCTATTTTTTGGTAAACACATTCACATTAAAAAACAAAAGGATAAGATCTAATGATCTGGAAGAAACAGAAATTGATGGTGGGGGACAGAGGCTAAAGGCAATTGGCCCATAGGAAACAGATACTATATATAAACAGTGGAGGCTGAACTTCAAACACTTTTTGGCGATGAAGGCATTGCTCATCCCATAAAAGGCAGAAACTTGAGCTGGGCTTTCCAGATAAAGCTGAGATCAGTGTTTACAGTATCTGACAGTCAGTAGATGTGAAAAAATTCCACTGACGACCCATCATCAAATCCTGCTTTCCTGTGGTTCTGGGATGAGAAGAGACATGTGGGTTTGCTTGAGAACCAGGCCCTGCTGCACATAGCCATAGTGTCAGTGTGGCACTACCCATTGTGGCTGGGAATAAGATACTACATCTTGGCTTGGTGATGCATACCTGGAGTGCCAGGGTAAGGTAACCAACCATAAAACCACTTGACAGGGAAGAGAGTCAACCAGAAAAAAATCTCCCAAGAAAGATAAGCTTTTAGACCAAAATTACAAAATACACAGAAAGTTTTATGTCCTGAGGATAGTTAGCAGACCCAGTAATCTATAGACTCAATTTATAAGGAACCAGAAATCTATTAACTTATCTATAGATTCCATAATGAGGAGCTAGAAATACTGGTGCAACCTGAAAAGATGTTAAGTACTTTGGAATCATCAAGTAAGTCAAAGAGAAAATGAGAACAAAGGATTATTAATCAGGAACAGTAAGGTATTCAAAAAATTCATCCAGAAACCTTGGAAAAGGAAAGTATATTCATCGAAATAAACATTATAGCTGATAAGGTAAACTGGAGAGTAAACATCTGGGCCAAGAATAGGATGAGATGGGAGATGCACCCAGGGTGCACAATTTAAGGAAGCACCCACTATCAGGTGCAGACCTTGAACTCACCGAATCCTCAGAGTGAGTGCCTCCTTAACTTGTGCATGATGGGCACCATGCTTGCCTCCCAGCTCTGGTAGGCATGCTTGAGAGAAAGTTAAGAGTTATAAGATAAAACTGAAGGAATGATCTAGAAGGCAGATAAAGAGGTTTAAAATATGAAAAGAGAAGTTGAAAGACATGCAGGAAAGCTCCCCAAAATGTCTTGAGTTCTAGAACTAGAGAATAAAAAGAACAGTAAAAAAAAAAAGATACAATATGGGAGAGAACCTGAAAAACATCCAGAATTAAAGATATTAATCCTTCAATTGAAATAGTTTTGTCTTTATAAATGAGACTTTAATAAACTATTCATCATTCATTGATGAAACTGTGAAGGACCCAAATTCCTGAATCCCCCTGACCCAGTTTAATTGGATTGGGAAAATTCTATTTATCTCGGGGCACTGGTATATTAAAGAGAACTGTGGATGGCTCAGAGGGATTATGTCTTTAGTTTTACTTGTCTGACCAATAAACATTCCAGTTTCCAGTGTTCAGTTGCTTCAGAGCAGCAACTCTGTGATTCGACTGTCTGATCCCTCATTGGGGGAGGTGAAAGTCTTGTTTGCAACCAGTAGTTTGGACTTAGGCTAGATACGTTTGGGAACCATTCCATTCATCAGTCTTTCTTACTTACCACTGCATATGAGATGTTTTCAGCCCTTTGTGCCTCCTTGTTGTTGTCATCTGCCTCCTCTGGCAAGGGAAATGTGTTTTTCTTGTCAGTCTGCACCACTAATAGCACAAATTGCTCAGGAGAGAGAGTAACACTCCAGTCCTCAAAGTTATGTGTTTTTCTTTGCTCCTATCATAACTAAATCTATAGCCAGAGGCAGGAAGCCTGACCATTTTGGCCCAGCCAAGGCACAATTAAAGAAAGAGATGGGTCATTTATTATTTCTGTGCTCACTTTAGCCCTCCTGCAAATTTAGGACTAGTGGTGGGTGCAAAGTTTACTTCTTTTTTTTAATGGGTTCTTTACCACAGGGGTGATAGAGTAAACAGAGGCTCAAGTCATGAAGGACTTAGGGACAGGTAGAAATCCTTAGCATACAGGAGAGGGAGAATTTTGAATAAATCATTTGGTTAGCCTTGTAAGGGTCTTTGTTTATTTCAAGGTAATTAAAATGTTCTGGGTTTGGAGGAGAAATAATGCTTTAGGACTTACTCATTTGGTGTTTTTAAATTAGAGGTTTGGCATCTCTTTCCAGGAGTGACTAATTTCTTTTGTGGTGTCCATATTGCAGATAGCAAAACAATCAAAATAATCCAGAGCTTGCCATAGAAACATGTCCGGGAAGAACTGAAGAATGTCACGTTGTAAGTTGGGGCTCAGCAGATGCTCAGTTGAAAATCTTACGTGGAAAACGTAGAATCTAAATTAGGACACTGTAGGATTAGATGTGTGTGTGTATGTGTGTGTGTGTGTTGAAGACAGAGAGACAGTAATAGAGACAAAGATATAGGAGACCAAAAGACCAAGAGAAAGAGACAAAAGCAGGTTACTCTTGAGAGTTCAGTTAAAAATCAGGAAACTGAACTAGGTGAGAGAAAATTGCCTGGTTATCGTTAAAGCACAAATATAAGACAGATCATTCACCATGTACCTGACGTAGTATAGAATGTAAGAAATACAAAGATGCGGCCCCTTTCTTAGCAGGAAGAATGGGGTATGAGAAGGAGTAAGGTTTCATGTGGTTGTGTAATATGGTGGCACAGGATTAAAGAGGGGCACATTGCAGGGTCAGCTAAGATCAGCTAGCTTTTCCAGTTAGATCTCAAGACCTTGCTTCTGCTACCTGCAGTGCTTACTGTGCCGGGCCTCAGTGAGTCTCATCTCAATGCAGTGGTGAGGTCTGAGGAGCCTCACAGTAACTCTGAGATAAATATCTCTCTAGACTTTCATCTTCATAAATTATGCCATCTGATAGAAAATAGATTTGTGACTGACTGGAGCTCTTGGACTCATTGATCAACAGAAATTGGTAAGAGGCCAGATGAGAATTTCAGGCAAGGCTTTAGTGGGGTTCATGCTGCAGCAGAAGGGAGCAAAAATAAGAGGGGTAACAGTGGAGGTAGATCTATGGGTTGGGCAGGAGGTGTAGTTTAGGTGGTCTGCCCATCCTCTTTGCGGTGCTATGTGTGTGGATCATGTGCAGGACCCTGCTTTTGCTCCAAGCACCTTAGAAATGGCAGTTGGGTTTTTGGTCTTTTTGTATCTTGTTGTTCATGACTGGCCCCAGCTGTGCAGATATGCAGTTATTTTTAGTCCCTTACAGTTTCTTTGTATTCTGTTGCTCAAGGAGATGTTTGTCTAGGTGCAAGCACTCCAGTAGAGGGTCTCAGATTTTATCCTGTATCAGATCTTGTGCCAACTAAGGAATACACTCTTTTTGGACTTGGTTAATATTATAATAACATTTATATTAGAATCTGGCTTTTACATTTCACAAATTGCCTTCACGTAAAAAGAGCATCTATTTACATCTTTGACAAGTCTGTGTAGGGGAGATAGCATTGTTTCTTAGATAAAAAGACTGAAGCACAGAGATGTTGAAGTACTTGCCCAAGGTTACAGAGCTAGGAAATGGCCAAACAGGGCTTGTATTCAAGTTCAGTATTCTGCTGCACCATGTCTCTGAATGCCTGCCATATGAAATGCTATTTATGATTCTGCATTTTGTTCAATTTCCTGCAACAACTATGTTAGCAGAAGAATTCTAGAGGCCAGGTTTGTAGAAAATTACCACATCTAAATCCTCTGCTGGTTGTTGATAGAGACCTATAGTAAGTGGTGCTTTTTAAAATTTCTTTTTTCCAGTCACAACTTTTACAGAGGGCCAAGATGTTTGGTGACCTTATATGTTTAAATCATTGCTGCATTAATCATTTCAACATAATAGATGTTAGGGAGGCTTTTCCGAGTTCCATTTAAGATAGTTTTTTTTTTTAGTGTTGAGTGAATTGGTTTGACCTCTGTCACAGTCCATCCAACCAGAAGCGGAATGACCAGTTTCCTGGCTGAACACGAAGTGGTGAGGGTGGGCTTGGCTTGGCTTTTCTCTGGCTTGTTTCTGTGGTTGGAGGAAAATGGCTCAGCACATAATGTAGGAAGAGTTCACTGCACGTTTTCACCTCAACCAGGTTGGTTTGGGAATTAGAGCCTCATCCCATTCAAAATTTTCAGCTCCATAACCTCAAAGTTTCCATTTGAGACTCAGTAAGAGACTCAGAAACAGAGGTTTTAAGATTCAGAGGAAATTGAAGGGTGACATAGTCACTTTGAACTTGGGTCTACATTACACATTCTTAAGGATGGAAATTGTGGATGAAAGGCTGAGTAGGTGATTAAAGATAATGTTGGCCTCTTGTTGGACATTGCAAATTAAATTCCCCATACAATTATCCCACGGGTGGTGGTTTCACGTGGATGGAAATTTATGATAGATGAAATAGGACAGTTGTTTTTCTCATTGATTCAGGTGTATATTCTTTGGATAAGTGGCTCTCTAAGAGACAGTCATTAACTATTTGAATTTCCTATGGGCAAGGCTTTGGCAGAGCCGTCACTAACCCAGGCACTCAAGTCCCCTAAAACCACGGGGCTTGCCCCTGAATAGTTCTTAGAAGACAAGATTTCAGAAGGGTGGCAAATTCCATATATCTGAAGAATATGAATTTGTTTTCTCAAGACGGCTGCATGAATGCTAAGGCATCTCAGGCCTGTCTTGCCAGAAAGCTGAATCAGGAGCGATAAGTTGATCCTTTTCAATTCAGCATCAGTTGTGTATCTGGATCTCCGCTAGGAGAGTTGACATTATCTTACAAGTATTTAGAATGGTGTCATTGCCTTCATTGCACAGGCTGATGATGAGGACACTCAGAGATGTGCCCTTTGTGACAGCTTACAGGTGCCAGAGGCCTTCAGACATGAAGCCTTCACACTTTGCTACCCCTGTGGAATCAGGGAGAACCACATTGTCTGAGGCCAAATGAGCTTTAAGTCACTCGAGAACCTTTGCCTCTTGGAACATTATTTTTCTAGAAGGCTAGAGAAGAAGTATCCTTTGAACTTGAACATCACAACACTGGTTTTCTAAAAAGCAGGCTTCTCATGCAAGATCTGGGGAGAGGTTGACAAGTCCTTACCTTTCTTACCTGGGAGGAGTTTGTCATTACAAAGTATGGTCTAAAATGCTCCCTGAGGTCTGCTTCCAGGGGAAAAAATGGGGTTGGTAGGTTATATAATTTATCAAGTGGAAAGCTGAATTGAGAGGCATTTTATAGACCTGTTTCAAGGGGATGGATGGACTTGCTTAGCAGGTGATTTAAATAACCAAAGAGGGGGAAAAAGAGTCAGCTCTAGGGGTAAGGGTGGGGAAAGTCCAAGAAACAAGAAAGCAATCATAAAATGCTACTTGGCTTGGCAATGAACTATGTTCACATAGTTGTAATAATAATCATGATAAAACTCTACTGGGAAGCTGGGAGAAAGGAGATTGGTGTAGTGATGGAGAGGAGGAGGCGATATGTGTGTCTCACCACTTTCATCCAAATTCTCTGGATTATGAGTATAGTTTCTGGGTAAAACTTCACTCCCAAAGAGCAAACAGCTCAGTCTCTAGATGGCTCGGGAAGACTCTTCTATTTGTTTTTTTTAATACGTGAGGTCATTCAATCCTTATAAAAAGACCTATAGTCTTCAGCCTATATTCTGAAACTAGAAAAATGCTTCTGATAGAATTTCTCTACATCTTGAATTTTTGGAAACTAACTAAAAAGATACTACTGTAAGATTGTTTTTTTCTCTGTAAAAGAATATTGGATCTTTAATTATTGACATGGATAAAAAAAATCCTTTTTTACAAATGCATTCATTGAGTTTAACGTCTCTAGATGGGAATTTGTGTCATAAAGAGATCAGCTATGGAACAAGCTGCCTCTAGGTAGGCAGGTCACTTTCTCTCTTTGGATCCCAGTCTCCATCTGTGGAATGAAGGAATTGAACACCAAATTATTGACCATTCTTTCTAGCACCACAGTTAATGGTGGCAGAAATGGAGACCTCTATGTTCATGCAGGTGGGCCCCTGACCTTAGCACTGATAGGGTCTCTGGTCTCCCGGGATGCCCCCATTGAGTTCAGGGTGAGGCCTGCTTCTGTGGGAGTGCCCTCCAGACCTGGTTCTTCCCAACCAGAGAGTTCAGGGGCTCCCTAGCCGGCCTCTGAGGACGAGGGGCTCCAAGAAGCTGGAGCTGGGTTTCTCCCACAGACAGGAGTGCTATGTGAAGGCTGTCTGCATCCCAGCGGGTGGAATCCTAGCAGAATTTTTCTGGGGAAACAGTCTTTGTTGTTATCAGAAAAAACAGGCCAACGATAGTCTTGCATGTTCACACTTGGCCCTCCATCTGGACAAGTGAGGAATTTGAACTTGGACAGAGTGTTTACAGAAAACAGCCAGTGAAGAGTCTCTTGGAGCCAGAGATAAACATAAATGGCAAAAGGCAAGGCTTTTCAGAATTCCACTGTCAAGCCAAGGGCCAGCTGATGCTGCTGGGAATGCTTCTGCCTACCAGCCTGAGCTCCTGCTAGTTTCCCAGGCAGACTCTTGAACTGCCTGCATCCTACCTGGGGCCTGAAGAAGCAGTGTGCTCAGGGTAGAACCCCCAGACTAGTTCGTGTCCACCTGTGTGTGCTCTCATGGGACCCTGTATTTCCCTTCATAGCACTTATCACTGTTTTAATGAATTATTTAATTCTATGCCTATTTGCTTGATGACTATTTCCCAGCCTAGAATAAAACCTTTCTAAAGGCAGTAAATAGTATATCTTTCACTATCTTCTCTGAATTCTTAGTTCTCAGTGCAAGGGTTAGTAGAATAAATGTCGGCTGAATTAATAGATGTGTGAATTGTGTTTCGTCTGCTTGAGTCTGAGTCTCTTCATGACAGATGACTGAATCTCTGCTGCCAGGGCCGGGGGTGGGGGCCCTGGTTGGACCTGGGATTTTTTTTTTTATTGTGGTTAAATGTATGTAAAATGGACCACTGTAACTATTTTTAAGTGTACAGTTTAGTGGCATTAAATACATTTGAATTGTTGTGCAGCCATCACCCGTCTTGGGATTTTTGTAGCCAGATTTGAGTGTGAGAGAAGCAAAGGGGAATCAGAGTGTAAGGTCAAAGAGAGCTTTGGGAATTAAGGAAGGAATGAAACATGCTAAAGGTCAAATCTACAGAGGTAGGTGTTGTGTAAGAATCTAGATATCTATGAAAGGGACTTGCAGTGAGGTCAGAGAGCAAGTGGGTACCAGAGAGACCCAGGGTGGGGAATGTGGTAGTGGGGTGCCTTCTGTGGGCTCAGTGTAACTGAGTTGATGGACAGAGGTGTTGAGATGATGAAGTGGTTGGAACACAAGCAACCGTATCTTGATTACTTACTCTATACCTAGAATCTCCCACAGTGTTTGACGTATGAGAAGGCATATAATGAACATTTTAAATTAAACTGAATTTGCAGTTTATGGTGATGGGTTGGAAAATTCAAGATAGAACAGATATTTAGGATGTCTTTACTGCTCCTTGCGCCAGAGGTAAAGGATGTTTACAGCGATCAGTTGCCTCTACTTTCTCTTCACTCACCTCAAAAATTTTAGTTCTATTATTCTTGAAGGGTCGTTTCAGCCTCTTTGTTTTTCAGTTACTCACAATGCAGAGGAAATTAAAAGGTATTGAGATTGAGAAACCAGGTTTGCCAAATGCCTAGTTTTTACCCAGGGAGTGGGTCACCTCGGGAAACAAGAGACAAATGAGTGCTTGTGTCTTTTTGCAGACTTCTGGCAAATCTGACAAGTCTGTGATCTACCCCGTACCCCTAGCTGAACTTGGGTGTTGCAGGAATGGTGCTAAATGAGGGGCCTGTTTGTAGCCTCTGGTAAGTTTAACTTTCTGTCCTTTGACTCTAGTCACATCATTGATGGGCTTGGACTCACTTGACAGAAGCTTAGGATGGAAAGAGCATGTCCTTTCACTGATAATGAGGGGCACAGAGGGACTGGTGACTGTTTCTTGGAGGAAGCAGGGTGGGGGATGGCTGTCATTCCTCACCCAACCCCTCTCTCTTAGAAATGCTGCCACAGCTGGGTTCATAGTTAAGACCCTCTGAATGATAGAGAGAAAGGCGACATTCCAGACAGTAGACACTGGAGATAAGCATGGGAGGACGGAAATTAACATAAGCATTAGAGGGACATGCAGAAGAAGCAAGTGGCAAAACAGTGAAAAATAAGCTTAAAAAGACAAATTTTGGTCAGACAATGAAGGACTGTGAAAGCTAAACAGAGTCATAGAGGTTTGATGCAGTCAGTTATAGGGAGGCCAAACAAAGCTTTTGAAAATTCATTAAACACATTTTCTTGGATGCTTTTATACTTCAGACAGTGACATAGCCTCTAGGGGTACAGGTAAGTGAGCCTGCCTTTAAGGAATGTACAGTCTAGAGAGGGAGACTATTAAACATTGGACAATTATAATGAGGTGCTTGCATGAAAATGACAGGTTAAAATTAATCTAAAGATATGAGTGGATTAGGAGTAAAATCAGAATCATGGAGGCCTGATAGGAAGCTTTTGCAGTAACTGAATACATCAGTTAGGAATATCTTGAGTGTGTCGTATTGGAAACAGGAAGGCATATGTCTAAGAGGGATGATAGTGCCTGCAACATAGTTTGGCACTAGTTTGCATTCAGCATAATATTTGAATGAACAAATGCAGAACTTTGTGATTTGGGATTTCTAAGAAGATAGCAGAAAAAATAGCAATGTTTTGAACTTGGGTGATAGGAATACTAGAGATATGACTGAACAAAGAAGTTGAGGGGCAGGGAAAGAAGGAGGATGATGGGAAAGAAAAGGAAAGGAAGACATTGCATTTGGCTTAAGAGGACATATTGAGTTTTAAGTGATGGTAAATAAACAAGGTCCTACTGTCTACCACAGGGAACTGTATTCAATATCTTGTAGTAACCTATAATGAAAAGAATGTGAAAAGAAATGTATGTATGTATATATGTATAACTGAAACATGCTGTACACCAGAAGTTGACACAACATTGTAAACTAACTGTACTTAAATTTAAAAAAATCCTGACTTTAAAATGCTGGTGAAATATCCTATAGGAAATGTCTAGTTTGTAGTTAGACAATAAAGCAAGCAAGCAAAGAGACAAACAAGCCTTGGAAGGAAGTCCTGGGGAATGCATGTTAGAACAGGCATGGAGGGCCTCATTTGGAGTAATTAGTCAGGTAATAATGATGAAATACATTGAATTGAGTTCTCTGATAAAGAAAAATAAAACTGTGAAAAAGGAGTGAGAGTTAAGGATCATGACTTAGAAATTACTCCCACTTTTCTCCTGATGACTGACGTCTGGGCTCAGTCTTGCTGCTTGACTTCTTGGTCCAGGGTATCTGGGGTGAGTTCTTCCTCTGGTTACTCACTGAGTTCAGCCGCTCCCCTACATCTTCTAAGGCTGCCTACTCGATGCTGCAGCTGCAGGTTTACCCACAAGTGGCTGAACCTCAACTAGTGATTTCCAGCCTCTTCTTTCTAGCGGCTGGACCCTGTTCCGGGGTCACTTAGCTGCTGATAGGACCTTAATTTAAATTAGGTTGAAACCCTCTTCCCACAAATGGCATCAGACCATGCCCATTCCAGACACCTGTATTTCACCACGGCCTAGAGATTTCTGCTGATACTCTTTGTGCATCAGATCAGATGGCCTGGACCCAAAGGCTGGGACTCAGAGACATGGTCTGCCTGCCCTAGGGGACCCTGTCCCTCGCCCCACTGATGTTCACATCCCCATTTCTGACCTGTCCTGCTATTACCTTCTGCCTCTTTCCCCACTGGCCCCCAACTAAAATGCTGGCAACCTCCAAGGCTGGGGCAAAATGAGGAATGTGTAATTCTTGCCATGACCTTCCTTTTGTCCTAGAGACAATTGAGTCCTAACCAGGATGACATGAGCCTGTCTGAATTATTTTACCTCCGTTTGTTTTCTGTAATCACCTAAGCAAGCTTTGAGGAGAACAACCTTTTTTATGGTGTCCCCACCCAACCTGGAACTAGTGCAATCCTTGGTGAGATTTTGTCCATTTCTTTTTGACTCTATTACCATTGGAAAATTCATGGAGGCTTGTCACAAATGAGGTGACAATCTACTTTGGAACCCTACCTATTCTAAAGAAGTCAGCATTCCAGAATGGAAACAAAAGATATCATCTTGGAAAATAAGAACTGTTACGTTTTAGATTTTCTGAAAGAGAAGATGGAATAGAATTTTTTATTAGTTGTGAAATTTCCAAATGTTCTGATCATTAACAGCCTGTAAAGCAATCTGAAACTGATAGGAAGACAATTTTATTTACAGAAAATTATTTTTTGGATAATATGTATTTTCGAACCATAATGTGAAAGTAATAAAAGACTATACAGTAAAATATAATCTCACATCCCATCTCTCAGTTTCCCAGTTCCCTGCCTCACGCCAACCATCTCATATAATTATATAACTATATAGCCATATAGTTACCACTTACTTATGTAATTTTTCCAGAAGTGGTCTGAGTATATAAGCATACACACATATAAACATACACATATCATATATTTTTACTTCAAATAGTAGTATATTATGCAACATTCTGCATTGTTATATATTTATGTAATTTTTATTGAAGTGAAGTTGACTTACAATATATTAGTTTCAGGTGTAGAACATAGTGATTCAGTATTTCCATAGATTATGCTCTATTTAAAGTTATTATAAATAATGGCTATATTTCCCTGTGTTGTATAAGATATCCTTATTACTTATTTATAATATACACAGTACTTTATATCTCTCAATCCCCTACCCCTATCTTGTCCCTCCTCACTTCTCTCTGCCCACTGGTAACCACTAGTTTGTTCTCTGTACCTGTGAGTCTATTTCTGTTTTGTTATATTGATTTGTTTTAATTTTTAGAATCCACATTTAAGTGATAACATACAGTATTTGTCTTTCTCTGACTTACTTCACTAAGCATAATATCCTCTAGGTCCATCCATGTTGCTGCAAATGGCATTATTTTATTATTTTTTATGGCTGAGTAGTATTCTATTGTATAAATATACTACAACTTCTTTATCCAGTCATCTGCTGAGGGTATTTAGGTTGTTTTCATGTCTTGGCTATTGTAAATAGTGCTACTATGAATATTGGGGTTGATGTATCTTTCTGAGTTAAGGTTCCCTCTGGATATATGTTCAGGAGTGCAATATCTGGGTAATATGGTAAGTCTCTTTTTAGTCTTTTGAGGTATCTCCATACTGCTTTCCATAACGGTTGCACCAAACTACATCCCACCAGCAGTGTAGGAGGGTTCCCTTTTCTCCACACCCTCTCCAGCATTTATTGTTTGTGGACTTTTGAATGATGGCCATTCTGACTGGTATGGGGTGAACCTCACTGTAGATTTGATTTGCATTTCTCTGATGATTAGCAATATTGAGCATTTTTTTCATGTGCCTATTGGCTGGCCATTTGTATGTCTTCATTGGAGAAATGTTTGTTTGGGTCTTCTGCCCATTTTTGAATTGGGTTGTTTGTTTTTTTCTTATTAAGTTGCATGAGCTGCTTATATATTCTGGAAATTAAGCCCTTGTCAGTCTCATCTTTTGCAGATATTTTCTCCTATTCTGTAGGTTGTCATTTTGTTTTGCTTATGGTTTCCTTTGCTGTGCAAAAGCCTGTAAGTTTAGCTAAGTCCCATTTATTTATTTTTGCTTTTATTTCTATTGCTTGTGTAGCTTGCCCTAGGAGAGCATTGCTGAGATATATGTCAGATAATGTTTTGCCTATGTTTTCTTCTAAGAGGTTTATAGTGTTTTGTCTTATGTTTAAGTCTTTAAGCCATTTTGAGTTTATTTTTGTGTATGATGTGAGGGAGTTTTCTAACTTCATTGATTTACATGCAGCTATCTTCAGATATACTTTTCTGAATGCGCAAAATATCCTAAAAAGTTGAAAATAAAAATTTTATGAGTCGAATCAGTAAGTTATATAGCAATGTTGCTCTTTTAAAAAATGAAGAATATAGTAAATCCTGTCAGCAAGAAATATTTTTTGAAGAAAAATAAAGCTTGCTATTTTATGTGTAGTAAAATCTGGCTTATAATACATGTTTGCTTAAAATGAAATATGCTGGCTAGTCTTTGTACTTTTTTTCTAATGTCACCAATGTAGTCCTTAGAAAACAATAGACACTTAGTAAATAATGTTATCTGACTCTATGAATTATTTTATGGTTGATTATTCTCTATTCATGTGCCTAATTATTCTCTATTCTTGTGCTCCTACTATATTGGCTTTTGGGACTATATAGTGCATTACTAAAAATCTGTTATTCAGTCTAACCTTATGATTAGGAGAAAATCATATGTCTGACCCCTAAAAAACCATGCCATTTGCCACAAAAAAAGAGATTCATTAATTGGTGAGTTTTATTGACTACCAGAATACTGATACGGTATCATTTGTGATGCTGTTTCTTGCTAACAGAATAGATTCCGATGTAACCATTTGCTTTTCATGATATCTTGATGTTCTGTGTGTACCATGTCATGTGAGAATGAATAGCATTACTCCCACGTTTATGTTTAAATAGTAAGTTTAGGTTTCTGCAGTTACTTTATACTTTACTGTTGTAGAAACATAGACACTAGAATTTTTACTAACGAGAGTTTCCTTCTTAATGGAGGGGAAGGATAATGGAAATTGAAAGCAAGTGTTCCGTAGGCATTTTACAACATTGTAGAAGTTCCACTTGGCTGCACATTGAATTGCTTACCCGTTTGGTCAAGAGTAAGGGATTCTTCATTTTAATAAGATACTAGAATGGCTGCATGCGAGAAGCTCTTTCTTACAGCCCAGGCATCTGCTGAGATGCCACAATCATCTTAGCATCCCACCTTGCCTAAATCACTATTTTATTTGTGTTCAGTGAAATTCTGTTATTGCAGAAAGAGGCAATGAAAGTCCTGAAATTTAGGAAAAAACTTAACCAAAGCCCCTGAGGAGAAGGGGGAAAGCTGGACAATACAGAGTGATTCAGAAAAGAGTATTGGCTCAAGAGATGAGGTCCTCACAGTGTGATCTTTGACAACAGACTTGACCATGCTTCCTCGAGGAAAAAAATCAGCATTTTTTTTTTTTTTTTTTTGTCACCAGTGTCTTCAGCTCTGGTACCATGTTTTATTCATTCAACAGTGAACTGGAAGAGATATTATTTGCATAGACCGCCCTGTGGTGGTTCCATTCTGGCTGTTCTCCATTCATTTAGTGAATGCTGTGTTTTAGAGCAGAAGTTGGAACATTTTTCCTATAAAGGACCAGATGGTAAATATTTGGAGCCATAGTAAATATAGCATTATTTACTATTATAGATAGTAAATATTTAGACCATATTTAGGGGCCATGTGGTCTCTGCTGCAGCTATTCAACTCTAAAAGCAGAAGACATTCAATTCTGAAAGAGAACAAATGTAAACAAATTAGTGTGGCTGGGTCCAATACACATTTCCTTCAGCAATCAGAGAGAGCAGAATTTGGTTCATGAACTGAAGCTTGCCAACTCTTGATTTAAGGATGAGTAACTTTCCAGTCATTCATTATTAGTTTATTAATAAGTTCAACAAGAGTTTATTGGTCCCTTTGTCATTGCCAGGTACTGTGAAAAACTGTATTCTAAATTTTACTTTGCTTTAATAGAAGAGAACCAGCAGAGCATACTTTCCAAGCAAATTAACAATAGCGACAATATCTGAAAGAATTAATGTCCCTTAAAATCTGAGTAGCAGCCTGCATTTATACTGAAATTGGTTGACTCTAAGCATAAAGTTATTCTACATATAGTCAGAATACCATTAGTCTGTATTGAAGGTCTGCTTGAATGTAGTAGAGCAGGATTAAATACTCTGTGTGCGCATCTCATGTAACTCAAGGGTATGCATACTGGTCAAAAGAGGTAATAGGTATAATGATACTAAATAAGAATATTTGTAATAAAATACAGTGATAGATTTAAAGTCTATTCACACACTAATATTAAGGATAAAGTATACTCACACATAAGTAATATCCATGTGGGGCTTACAATGCAGAGCTGGGACACATTACTGAGTCAAGTCTTTGAGAGTGTTCCAGGTCCTTGAAGTTGGTATTATCTAAGCCAACTTACCCTCTCACTGTTCAGTATGTTCTCCTCTCAAAAGTAAACTGTTTATAAGAGAAGAGGGGAGGAACATCTATTTCTGGCTAAAATGGAGAGGGTTGGATCACAGACTTTCCAGAGAAGAAAAGACAGAACTCTTGTCAACCTTTTCCATGAGTCCAGCAAAACTTAATATCAAAGCTTGACAAAGATACTACAAGAAAATAATTTCACAAGCTAACTTCTCTCATGGTCATGGATATAAAAATGATAAAACTAGCAGAATGAATCCAGTGACCTGTGAAAATGATTTTATACCATGACCAACTTAAGCTTATTTTAAGAATGCAAGGTTGGTTTAATACTTGAAAATTAACATAATTTACCACATAAGCATTAGAATGGAGAAAAACCATATAATCACATCAATGGATATAGAAAAAATTTAATAAAATTTAACACCCATTCACAGATAAAATAATTTTAAAAAGACCCTTAGCATTTACAAATCAGTGGGAAACATTATTATTAATTATGAAATTTTAAGAGATATTCTGTGTGGCATGAAGAATTAAACAGTGACATCAATATCACCATGTCAATTCAACACTGTACTAGAAGTCACCAGTGCAATAAGTCAAGAAAAATAAAAGTGTATGAATTGGGAAAGGAACAAGCTGTTATTATTTGTGTATATAGAGGATTTAAAGAATCTACAGATAAACTATTAAAATTAATACTAAAATTCAGTAACTTTAGCAAGGTCATTGAATATAAGGGCAATATACAAAAATTCATTGCATTTCTGTATGTCTTGAAATATGAAAAAACAATTACAGCAGTATCAGACACATTAAATACCTAAGAGTGAATGTAAGAAAAGAAATGCAAAGCCACTAATCAGAATTTTAAAAAACCTAGTGGGAGAAATTAAAGAAGACCTAAGTAGATGGAGTTAAATTCTTTCTTTATGAGTTGAAAGACTCAGTCACATATGACTTCCTGAGAGGTAGAAGAAGAAATAAATGTTTTTTTAAAAACAGACGTGTACGGAAAGGTGTTATATATTTCATCTGTACAATTTGAATAACCCCAGTTTAATGTGATATTTGTAGAGCACTAACTAAATGTTGGGTCCTTGGAATTTAGAGATGAGTAAGATACAGTCCATACCCCGCAAAACCGTAAGAAGTAAGCGCATGTGGGTGTATATGTGTGCAAGGAGAGCAGCCACTTAACACAAATTCAGTACTATAGTACAATATATTACAGAAAATAGAATGTACACAGTGCTCTGGAAACATAGAGAACTATGCATTTTACCAGGAGTTGAAGGGATCCAGGAGAAGATAACAAGATAATGATAATTTGTTTTGATAGTTAATAGGTGAATCAGAATTTTCCAAGTGGATTGTGTGTGTGTGGGCACGTGTGCACATGTGGTGGTTTGACTGGGAGAGGAGGGTATGGAAATTCCAGGCAGAAGGATTTACATGAATAAATGGCACAGGCGAGTGAAAATTTCTAGCTTGTACAGGGAATTTATCTGCGTTACTACGACATAAGGCCTGGATTATTATAATAGCTTCATGAGGTTAGAAAGCTAGAAAGGTAGGATCCATTAGGAGGGACATCCAGCCCTGTCAATCAGTCTTTCTCTCCATGGGCTACCTTTCAAACTGGGAGTGTGAATGAGAACTGCTGTCATCTGTGTTTAACATGCAGATTCCAAGGCCCTCCTTCCAGAAATTCGGACTTGGTCAATTGGGAGGCTCAATTTGACCTTACTGGCTCTTGAATGGTAGTTTGAGAACTACCCTTACAGGCAGTTTTCCAAGGGAACTTTTTCAAGTAACCCTAGCACGGGTGTGGAGAATGAGTCAGAGTGGGGGCAGAGGGCATCAGGGGGATCTGAGGCAAGAAGGAGAATGAGGAAGTCATTGCAGCATCTCAAGTGAGAGATGACTTTAATGAATCACTTCTCCTATAATTCGTATATTTGTGCATCCAGTGGCTCCCTTTGCGGTGAGCACCCTGAGTGTGGGAAGCTAACCTTTTAAGTGTTTTATGGTCTCTGGTGCCCAGCCTGAGGCCTTATCATTCTCCACTGTACTTTTGAGTGAATGAGGAATGTGGCCTTGCCACCTTGGCAAAGCTTGAGGGGCATATGTATTTTATTTTCTGGCATTCTCTTTTCCTGTCTTGGACTTGCTGACACTACATTCCAGGTGACAGTGCCCCCAGGTGTCCCTGACCCTTGCCAGGCTGGCTTTTCTACAAGCATTCTCCCCCAGTGAAACTGGACAACCAGTGAGTACTTCCAGAGCACTGATACAGCAGTTGGGGCTGATGTGATCACGTATTTTAATCAGCCTTCTGCTGGGTGTTAAGATGCAGTAATGATGAAAGGTTGAATAAATCTGAGGGCTGAAATTCTGGTGACTGCTTGTTCGCTGATGTTCTAGCTTCATGCCTGGTATCTGTGTATTCAAAGAATAGTCAAAGAATTAATGATGACATATGTAAATGAATACATTCGTTTGAGGGCAGGCAAGCCTTTGAGCATGTTCCCCCAGGAAAGTAGCAGAAAGTCTGCTCTGAAGGCCATGAGCGAGAGGCTGCACTTCAGTAGTGAGGCTACCAGCGCCCCTAGTGCAAGGGAGCGGAAAGAGCTCTCGCTAGGCTAGCAAGGTAGATCTGAAAGCCAGAGCAGAGGGTGTTCATTCCAAACTGTTCCCTGGACATACACACCCTCCCAGCTTTTGGAAATGACAACTTATATTTGAGGCTGGACATTACTTAATTTATGGAGATCTGCTGGGTTGGGTTTCAGGTATTTCCTCAGATTTTGGGAGTCCAACATTCGTTCTTTGTTTTTAAAGATGAAATAATGAAGATATAATCCAGGGCAAAGCTCTGCCTCTGGGAAAAGATATATGCATAAGATCCCTAAGTAAGTGCTGGAGACGGCCGGGGCTGGCATGTTGACTTTTGGCAAAGCTGACTTGGCCCCAGTTGGGTGGATGGACAAGCCAGGGAGACCTGTGTAGGGGTCTCTGTATCCACAGACCCCAGCTTTCACAGGAGGGGCTTGAAACCCCCAGGGGCCTCTACTGAGCAATCTCTGTGGCAAATTCAGGAAAGGGATTAAGTTAAGAGTTTCTTCCTCTTCTCCCGGCTCCCCAGTTTAGACATCGATATGGTAAAAAGATCATTTGAAATGAAACCCCTTAATGAATGTTTAGCTTTCTCTGTTTTGCCACAAATTATTTTAACATTCCTTGGAGCCTCTACCATTCTCCTTATTTTCAGAACTTTCACATTTGAATGTCAAAACAACTCCAAGAAGTAGGAACAGTTTGCCCATAGAGCCTGGCTCTGGGAAGCTAACCTGTTTTGCAGTCAGACTCCTGTGGTTGGGGTGTTTAGGGTCAGTTTTAATGCTTTGTGCCTTGCATCAGCATCGAGTTTGGTTTTCTGTTTCAGAGCTTATCTCCAGTTTCACACAGATTTGACGTCACTCATCTTTGGTATTAGTTTCCTCTCCCTCCGCAAGGTATTTGTCTTCTCTTGGCTCCTATTTGTGATCCTGGGGATTTTTTTTTTTTTGACTGATGCGAGCCCCATTTCTCTCTCTTTAAAGTGTAGGCTGTATTGCTACCTTCCTGGTGAACTTGCTTTGAGGATTACATAAAATTAATAGGTTTAAAGCACTTGGCAGGATACCTGGCACACACCTGTCACTCAGTAAAGTTAGCTATCAGCGTGGTTTACGCCTTCCTCATAGAGGTGCTGAGCCAAATGCAATATTAAATATAGAAATTTTTCCATGAGGAAAAATTCTATAAGGCTTTAATTGTGTTATATTTAGTTGCAGAAACGTGTGTATATGTATGTGACTCCCTCCTCCATTAGACTGTATTCCTTCTGGGCAAAATGGTGCCTTGTGCAGCCTAGCACCCATCATGGAGCCGACCATGTGTTCACGTTTCATAGCCAGAATTGGGTTAGAAGTGAAAGTGCAGGGATCAGAAAGGCCTGGGCTGTCGATTCCTTGGCAAGTTAACTCTCTGAGTGTCAATGCCCAGTTGGTAAAATGCAGCTGATAGTGCCCACCTTGCTGGGTCAGCCTGAATATTAAGGAGGCAATGGATGGCAGTGATTAGTTGGGCACTTGGCCCTTGGGGTGTGTGCGCTACATAAATTAGAGTTTATAATGATTAAGGGGGAGGTTGAGAGCATATAATTTTTTTTTAGCCACTGTGTGCTTTTCTCTTCGCTGCATAACCACTTCATTTTTATTTGATACAAGGAACCTGCAAGAGCCTTGTCTTGTGGAAGGGAACTCTTTCTTTCCAGGATGAGAGCTCAGAGCCCTGGAACACACTGCATATGTAGGCTCTCAGGGGTCCCTGGTGTCAACCAGTGACATGTGCACCACCACCTTCCTACTCCAGATCCAGCCCTTTCCCAGGCAGCGACCAGTATAGTCTTTTCAAAGCGTTAATCTGATTATGCCACCCCACTGCTTTAAATCATTTAGTGACAAGCCATTGTTCTTGGGGTAGGTAGAACTCTTCAAAGCCCAGTGTTGGTCCCTGTACACCTTCCTCCTTCCTCATAAATTACTCTCTCTTCTCCTCTCTCTCCTGTTTCAGCTCTCTCTGCCCAAGGAGTTTTGCACATGTTGCTCCTTCTATTTAGAATGCTATTCTATTCCCTTATGGACTTGGTAACTCCTGCTCATTCTTCAGCTCTTATCCAAGACCTTGCTTCCTCAGGGGAGCCTTTCCCGATCAATCTGAAATGGTCAGATTACAATATTGTATGTGCTCTTCGCATCAGATACCTATCTTTGTAATGTTCTTTACAGATACAGTTTTCATCTGGTAAATTGTAACCCAAATGGGATCTTACATGTGTTTGTATGATTATTCTGCTGCTGTCTGTCTTAGTCCGTTTAGCTGCTATAACAAAATCTCACAGACTGGGTGGCTTATAAACAACAAACATGTATTGCTCACAGTTGTGGAGGCTGGAAGTCCAAGATCAGGGTGCCAGCATGGCCAGGTTCTAGCTGGGGCCTTCTTTCTCACCATGTCCTCGCATGTTGGAAAGGACTAGGGAGCTCGATGAGGTCTTTTTATAAAAGTATTAATTCCATCCATGAAGGCTGTAACCTCATGACCTAAGCACCTCCCAAAGGCCCCACCTACTAATACTCTCACCTTTTAGGGGGTTGGTACTTCAATATATAAGTGTTGGGAGGATCCACTGAGAGCCCAGCACTGTGTATCTCCTACGTTGTACTGTGGGCTCTGTGGGTGAAAGACCTCTTTCTGTATTGCATGTTATTGTATAAAAGACTCATAGCTAGCAGGCATACACTGGTATGGCCCTGTTAGTTATAAGTGCTGTTTGTGTCCTGGCATGGAAACAATTCCATACCTTTAGGCAAGTTCCTGACTCCAGAAGGCCCTGACTATCCTTTCTGCTGCCCAGCTGCTCTGGTCATACACCTGAAAGCCTGGGACCTCCCCACAGTCTCATAACAAAAGAAGGAAGTCCTGGCACAGTGAGCCCTTCAAAACCCTGCTCCAGGACTCTGGCTGGCACCCCGTCCCACCCACGTTCTGCTCACTCCTGTTTTTGAATGATACTATACGTTGTTCCCAGTAACCGAAGAGCAGCTACATGCTAAGTGCTTGATAAACATGGATTGAATGAAATGAAGGGTCACTGAGAAGTGACACAGATGTGGCTACAGAGAGGGGCTCAGCTTGCCCAGCAGCTGTGGGACGGGCTGCACAGCCTTGCTCCTTTATTCCGGAGGGTCCTGGGAGCTTCCTCACCAGACACCTCTCTTCTAACTGTGGCCACCCTCCCCACAATAGCTGGGTTTTGAGGCTTAGGATTTAAACCGGGAAATGGTGCAACTGAGGGGAGGGAGAGGAGATTAGTATATACAATAGAATACTACTTAGCCAGAAAAAAGAATGAAATAATGCCATTTGCAGCAACATACATGGGTCTAAAGATTTTTATACTAAGTGAAGTAAATCAGAGAAAGGCAAATATCATATGATATCACTTGGATATGGAGTATTAAAAAAAATACAAATGAACTTATTTGAAAACCAGAAATAGATTTCACTGACAGAAAACAAACTGTGGTTACTAAAAGGGAAGGGGGTGTATAAATTAGGAGTTTGGAATTAGCAGATACAAACTACTATATATAAAATAGATCCTACTATATAGCATAGGGAACTATATCCAGTATTTTGTAATAACCTATAATGAAAAAAGAATGTGATAAAGTATATATATAACTGAATCACTATGCTGTGCACCAGAAACTAACACAACATTGTGAATCAGCTATACTTCAATTAAAAAAAAAGAGGGGTGCTGGGAGTATAGCTCAGTGGTAAAGTGCCTGCTTAACATGTGCGAGGTCCTGGGTTCAATCCCCAGTATCTCCTCTAAAAAGTAAATAAATAAATAAACCTAATTACCTCCCTCCCTGAAAAAATAATTTAAAAAAAGAACGACTCAGAGACAAGTTCAGATTCTCTCCTCCTGTAAACCATTGAAGGCTTGCTCTATTATGGATGAGTTGTCAAGAATAAGGAGAAGGGCTTTCTCCAGACAGCTCTGCCTTAGGCCAACCCCTTTATTTCCCTATGTAAAATAATGAAATGTTCAGACAGTTTAACACATTTCTTGGTGTCTTGGGTCAGGAAACAGTGCAAACTCAGAGCCATAGTTAGTTGCCCAGGAAACGTGGAACCGAATGAAGTGCAGTGACAGAGGGCCGAGAAGGAATTCAGGCTGCATCTCAAAGGAATCTCTGTTTCACAACTCCAGGGGACACGGTCCCTTTCTCTGAGTGCTGCTGGCCTGCTGTGGCATTTGGGAATCCTACAGCGACCAGGCTCACATCAAGGCCAGGGAATGGCCGCCCCCAGATCTCAGGGCTTTGCCTGTGGTTGATGAGCATGGGAAGAAGGGGTTTGGAAGACATACAAGAAGCTTTTGAAAGTCAAACAGCAGCATCCATGCAAAGGAGCATGCCTCAAGTTAAACCTCACTTGAATTTTATTCATCATTTTATTTATTATTTTAAATGAGAATAAAAAGGTGAATGACATACCATTCTTGCTTTCAAGGACTTTGGTTTAAAAGGGAAGATAAAAACACACACAAATAAAAATATCAAGTAGAGTAGGGAAGAGTGGAGTGCCCACAGCATTCAAAATGAAGAGATTACTTTCTCTAGGGGCAGATAATTCTTCGTGGGGAAGGTACCATTGGGGGTGTGAAGGGTATGAAGCACTTGGACATATTTTGATGGAGAAGAGATGGTTATACCTGTTTGACAGAGGAGTGATCTGACCAAAGCTGTGACAGTCATATGCTAGAGGGGTTCAGAGTGGGAGGTGAGAGAAACATAGAGCAAGAGGAAACAGTTGCATCTGTTGGGGTCACAGCCACTGGAGGACTGGAAAGGTAGTGGTTGGCAGGAGAACTGCTTCCTGGAAGGCTTTGGAATGTCATTTGTCTTGGGAGCAGCTCTGGAGAAGGAGGCAGTTAAAAGGGGAGTCTAAGTCTAGGATAACAGCCATTATCATAAATCTGACATGCCAAAGGAAAAAATGATGGGTGAAGAGATGACATGAAGTTTGGTTTAGTTTTTGTTGAGCTTAAGAAGCCGATAAGATGAAGGATAAAGACATCAAACGGACAGTCAGAGTGAAGGACTGAAGCTGAGCGTGAAGGTCAGGACTGAGCTACATATTTAGGGGTGAAATACAAGATGATGAAAGGAAGCCACAGTTTTCTTGAATAAGGCTAATCAGATTTGCCCTCTGAGGGCCAATGTTCATACCTGAAGGTAGTAATAAGGGCTCCAGCTTTGATGGAAAATGGACAAACCATGGATGTTTGGAGGTTGTAGCTATTAGCTTGACGAGAATGGGCTCTGTCCCTACTGGGGGTTTTTCCTTGGCTGTGCATGTCACCTGCTCAGAATATGGGCCTTGGTAATGGGTGACTGATGGAACAGACAAAAGAATCACCGAGAAATGCCAGGTTTCATATGTTATTCAAGGCTTCAACTTAAAAGGAAACTGAAGACAGGTGGCTCTCAGGCCAAGCAGATGTGCTTGACCAACTCCCCACCTAATGTGATGTAAGCTGTCAGCTGTCCTCCTCCTTCCATGGGTGGTGGCTCTTAAGAAAACTCTTGTCAGAATCATCTACAGAGATCCACACAAGATATTCAGCTCCAAACTAGGCTGTGTGGGAGAACCAAAATTAAAAAAGACTCTGGAGGTCTTGTTCTAAGGGAGTCTCATTTCAGTCACGAGATGGAGGTGAACACACCTGAAACAACCAGAGAACCATCTCAAGGACAATCTGAAAAACCTCCTGTTGTGAGGAGTCAAAGTAGGTGCTCGAGGAATTTGGAAGTCGGGATGTGGGTGTGGGCAGGTGAAGTCCATGAGGGCTTCATGGAGAAGGGGGCATTTGGCTTGGCCTTAGAGAAGAGAGAAGAAGCCTGGTAGAGTTACGGCATCAGTGAAGGCTCGAGCCCCATTCTCTGGTGGAGCCCAGCCTCACTGCTGTCATTGTACTTTTGCTTTTTTTTTTTTTTTAATTGAAGTATAGCTAGTTATGATGTGTCAGTTTCTGGTGTACAGCATAATGTCCCAGTCATGCATATACATACATACACTCATTTTCATATTCTTTTTCATTAAAGGTTATTACAAGATACTGAATATAGTTTCCTCTGCTATACAGAAGATACTTGTTTTTTTAATCTATTTTTATAAATAGTGGTTATCATTTGCAAATCTCGAACTCCCAAATTTATCCCTTCCCACCCCTTTTCCCCTGGTAACCATGCAATTGTTTACTATGTCTATGAGTCTGTTTCTGTTTTGTAGGTGAGTTCATTAGTGGCCTCTTTTTTCTTCTTTTTAGATTCCACATATGAGTGATATCATATGGTATTTTTGTTTTCCGTTCTAGCTTACTTCACTTAGAATGATGATCTCCAGTTCTGTCCATGTTCCTGCAAATGACATTATTTTATTGTTTTTATTGCTGAGTAATATTCCATTGTATAACTATACCACAACTTCTTTATCCAGTCATCTGTTGATGGACATTTAGGATGCTTCCATGTCTTGGCTGTTGTAAATAGTGCTGCTATGAACATTGGAGTGCATGTATCTTTTCGAATTAGAGTTCCGTCCAGATATATGCCCAGGAATGGGATTTCTGCATCATATGGTAAGTTTAGCTTTTTGAGGAATTGCCATAGTGTTTGCCATAATGGCTGCACCAAACTACATCCCACCAGCAGTGTAGAAGGGTTCCCTTTTCTCCACACCCTCTGTGCTTTTATCGCTAGCAGCAGTGTTTAAAATGTGATGGATCCTATGCTGGATGGGAGAACAGAAATTTCAACTCACTTCTCTCCCCTGCAGTCACTCCCATACTGATAGCAACTCGAGTTTGTTTCTCACTCTGTTTCCAAACGGTCACTCCAGCCGTCTGCTATTGGGTGGATATTAGTGTCATGAGTTTTGGTGTTACATTACAGATGATGAGAGCTCTTAATGTTTATCTTTGTTTCTTTTTTCTCCCTCTCCTACATTTGCTGAGGCAGAGGAGTCAGGAAAATTTTTCTAAGTATTGTTTTCTTTCCTGCTACACTCAGATGAGATACAGTAGACTTGACCCTTCCTCCTGTCAGGATTCAGTCATTTTCTCAGATTATACCAGCAAAAACATGGGATTCAGGTCAGCCCTGTTTGGTTAGTGTTCTTTGTAATCTACTGTTGAGGGACTGACCTCTCAGGCCCTCAGCTGGGCTAGGTGGGCTTGCCTTGGACACCATAGGGCTTGTGTTTAACAGTGTGAAAGGCCAAAGCTAAGAGTCCTGAGTGACTCACTCTGATTTCCTTGTCGGGGTCCAGTTTGCCCACCATCTTGGTAAAGGAAACCTCTCTAGAACATGTCACAATCACTGTGTAATTAATTTTTTGCAGAAAAGGGGAAGTGTGGTTGGACATGTAGTTAACTGGATGGAGGGGCTTGGAAAGAGTAAATGGATATGCCAAGATGAATAGGAGGAGCCTGCTTGGGGAGGTGGGTGGGGAGGGTAATGGGGCTGTGAGGGGACCTGGCAGGACCAGGCATGCACCCCTCTTTCAAGGCAGTGGACAGAGGCAAGCTGAAGTCCCTGGGGCACTTTGCAAAATACCATCTACTCTTTGTGCGTGTCTTTCACTGAATTTGCAGTTGGGCAGATGGTACAGTTCCTCCCTGCAGGCTGATGTCCCAGCTTTTGTGTTGGTTTAGTTTGGCTGACTTGGAGAAATGTTAGAAGGAAAGAACTCTGGGAGGTCTGGACTCAGGCTTGAAAACCACCACGATTGATTTCCCTGTTGTTGACTTTGCATATCCTGTCCTGTTCATGCTCAGTGCCTGGCGTGGAGTGAGTGTTTGCTGATTGAATGAATGACTGCACAGAACTCACGAAAGAACTGTTTCTTGAGGGAAAGGGAATGAATAACAGGCTTGCCCTTGTCTTGACAGCCCTTATCATGAGAACTCTGACATAAAAGTCAATCAAATCTTTCAGCCATTTTAGTTGCCTGTTGCCACCTTCCCCATCACTCCTCCTCTGTCTCCAGAGTTAAGCATGGTTAGGGAAGTGAGGATAACTTGCAATATCTCAAAACATGACAGAGTGGGTCTTTGATGTAAATGTTTTTACTGACACCTTTTTTTTTTTTAAAGTGAATCCAGTTAATGTAGCCATGGGCACAAAGGATGGATTCAAGGTTCTCTTTCTGCATCTGGTTTCTCCACTGCTGCCTGCCATAGGGGAAAGGCATCAGGAGTTCTCCCCATTTCTGTTTCCTGCGGGAGCCCTCCTGCTGTTAGGTTATAATCCTGTCTAGAATTGCAGAGAAGAAACATTTGGACTTGAAAGTTTGCATATGCTGATACGTTCAGGGTTATGTTACTGCTTTGTGGAAAGCCTTGTGCTGTGCTTACAGTTTGTGAAAAATCATGTTTTCACTGCCTCAGGGGGACCAAGCCAAACATTTGGTAAATTTTTGCCTAAGTCTGTTTGGAGCCTTCTTATAGATGAAAGATACATGCTTCACAAATTCATCACTGCTGGACCTGGATAGTGAGATTTTCTTTAGACTAAACACAGACACACCCATACACACACGTGGAAGAAGTTGGGGGCGGTGGGGGGGAGTCCTTGACTGAGATATGAAAATAATGTCAAAAACTTCATCTTATGCATATATAACTCCTAAAAATAAATAAATGAACAAATATGTAGCTTTAGGGCAGTTGGAGATACAACCTTGACCAAGTCACTTCTGACCTACCCACTGAGGACTTCCATTTAATTCTGGCTGGATGTAACTCATAATTGTGATGACATGGAGTGGATGTGAGTGTGTAGACAGGCTCAATTTAGGAGCCTTATCTCCTGCAACAAAGTCTGAAGCAGGAAGAACGGAAAGCTCAGGGTTGAAGTTCAGTGAGCGGGCTCAGGCTGGATGCGTGAATAGCACTGAATTCATGTCCACATTTTATCAGAGAGAGTGAGTGCTTTTTCAGTAATTGCCAAACAAAACAAGCTTATGCTTTAGGGTTTGTCCAGGTGCCCCTGCCTCGCTTCACCTCTTCAGAAATGTCTTCCTAGACACTTTCACAAATAGGTCCTCTCCTGTTAGCCTGAAGTTATCACATAGGTAGCCCTTCGGCTAGATTATATTATCCTTCAGGGAATTTATTTGATTCTAACAGAATGGAACATACAGTCCGTGCCTGAGGGCATCCACTTTGCAGGTAATCATAACAATGAACATTTATCTCCATTGTTAGCAACCTTGGACTATATATAAAGGAAACGGTGAGAACAGTGCCTCTGGAGGCTGCCAGACCAGAAGGATGAGTCTTGTCCATTGTGAAAAGACCATCCTCCCTGTCTGGATGTCTGTTTTTATTAGGAATCATAGATTTCCCTTATGTGAACTTGTGACCTAATCATAAACTACCTGGCAGTCAGATCTGTTCCCTATCCTGAACTTTCCGCTGAGGCCAGCTGTGAACAGGCGTACCTCCGCTAGCGGCCTGCGCCTGCTGCCCACCCTGGCCGTGAGCGCTGTGCTGGAGCGCTGCAGGGGCCCTGCTGGTGCCATTTCAAACCCATGTGGCTGGCTGGCATGTGGGTGGCAAAGACTAGCTCCTCCACCAGGATTGGCTCTGACCAGTGTTTACCCTTTCGCTCATGTAGGAGGGATGCTCTGTGAGTCCAGCTGAGCAAGCACAGCAGCCTTTCTGTGTGAGCATGACCTGAGTTGGGCGTGGATTCTGGTTTGCTCTGTGCTGTTCGCTGAAGTGGGTTTCTGTGTAAGTCACAGAAGCCCATGTGGACCTTAAAACATGAGAGCTACAAAAAGGCCTCATATTCATTTTCTTTCTTTTTAAAAAAAAAGTTTGGGGGGGGTGTAGGTAATTAGGTTTATTTACTTATTTATTTTAGTGGCAGTACTAGGGATTGAACCCAGGACCTTGTGCATGATAGGCACACACTGCCACTGAGCTATACCCTCCCCCCACTCATTTCCTTTCTATGTATTTCTTTCAGGCCAATCTGTGTGCCATCAGATGTGCATATCTGACCCAGGGTCCCAGTAACTTCTTCTGTTGGATGCTCAGAGACCTGATGATTTCTCATGCTGTTCCCTCCACCTGGAACAGCCTTTGCTAGCTGATCTTATGGCTAGGTGATCCTTCCTTTCCTTCAAGTCTCAATTTCTTCTGAAAAGCTTTCTCTAAGCTGCCACCACACTGTTTGAAATTTTCCTGTCAGAGCACTATGTTCATTTTCTTTGAAACACTTACCACTATTAGTTATGACATACGTGTTTACTTGTTCACCATCTTTGTCTCCAAATAGTGAACTACTAAATCTCTGTTATTTATTGCTTTACATCCAGCACTTAGCACGTGGTAGGTTGGCAATAAATATATGTTGACTGAGTAGATGAATGAGTCTACTGTTGCTCGCTGAAAATGACCAGAACTCTGCCTTAGTTTTCCCAGAAAAGTTTAGAGAACAATATTGCCTCTTTTCACTTTGGCAAATTAGGAGAGTAGAGAGAAGAGTTAGCATGAGAGGGAAGAGAAAGATACTTTCAGCAAGACTTTCATTGTTGTCCAAGAAACATATTAGTAGGCTAAGCTAACACCTTTGTGCCCAGACATGCCTGCCCCCGTCAGCTACCTTGCCAACATTTCTCACTCTGTCTGTCTGGGCAGCTGGTGCCAGAGCCCCTCTTACCCTGTATGGGTAACTCTTAGAGTTGACTAGAGAATTGTTGGCGCCTCACTTACCCTCTGGCATCCTCACAGCGAAGATTAATCACTCCCAGGAGACTTGTTTATGTGCTTGATTGGTTTTGATAATGCTTGGTGCCTTCAGCAGGGGCAGGTCCTTTGCTCAGAGCTCATGAAGGGCCAAGTTCCTATCCTGTCCTGCAACCTAAGTTGCTCTCAAGAACTCAATTCAGTTCCTTTAAGTTGCATTCAACCCAATCCAATCTTTATTGAACTCCTACCATGTTGATAAATGGTGGTAAATGAAGCTGTTGGCTAAGTCACGTGAGGGATCTCTTCCGTTGGGTGGCAGTGAGGTTGGCTGGCCTTGTTAGGAACCTGTAGGTGCTGGTGCACAGCTCTCTAGGTCTCTGGGTGGGTTCCAGGTGGGAGGAGTGATGCTGGGATGGCTTGTTCACTTGAAGCTTCCAGAGTGACCAGTTCAGTCAAGACACCATCAAGTAAGGTCATCTGAGCCAACGGGCTCTTGCATCTTTTTAGTGTCTCTTTTTCTTCCTCACTGCCCTCTCACTTCTTGTCCGGCTCTGATGCTCTCTTTCCTTCTCTGCCTTCTCTGTAAGGGTGCACATCAACAAATTCAGGGGCATCAGTTCCCACCTGGGCTTTGGGGTCTAGATCATGGTGGGATCTGTCACAAGTCAGGGATGCTGCCTCAGCGCCTTACTCATATTTCTTTTTTAATTTAAGAATAGTCAATTTACAATGTGTGTTAGTCTCTAGTGTACAGCATAGTGATTCAGTTATATACACACACACACACACACATATATATATATGCTTTTTCACATTCTTTTTCATTATAGGTGACTACAAAATATTGACTGCAGTTCCCTGTGCTATACAGTAGGACCATGTTGTTTTATACTGATAAGCATATGGGCTCAAACACATTCCAATTATGTGGAGATTCCTCTAGTAGGTTGGCTGATAGAAGATCTTCTGCCAGAGCTCAGTAGGTATTCTGCAAAGACTGTTCCACATATAGATGTGTTTTTGATGTATTTGTGGGAGGAAGTGAGCTCTGCGTCCTTCTATTCCGCCATTTTGAAGCCCCTTCCCATATTTTCTTTATCTTAATTCATTTCAAGGGTTTCCTTGTTAGAAATCTGCTGTGATCTCTTTCAAAAGCCTTAACTGAGCATCTCCTTTGGGCCAGGTACTCTGAGCCTTGCTTTCAAAATTACTCATAATGCATTGAAGAAAACAGATGCCTAAACAAGTAAACATAAAGAGAATAAACTCTCATGTTGCTGTTTTACATATATGTTTACAGATGTGTATGTGTATAAATAGCAGTGTTCTGTGGGACCACTGTCAGACCCTAAAAATGCCCAAGTCCCTGAATTAGTTCTCTTGTTATATTTCTGACGGGTAAGAATTTAACTGTTTATGTTAGGGGTTGCAAATTCAGATGTCTTCATGACAGGTAGAAAATACAAAAGAAATAAGTTGTAGGGCTTTGGTGTATTGAAGACAGCAGGCCCACTCGAAGGAAGTCAGTGGCTTTTCTGAGTTGTTGGGTTATTGCTGCTCAAGAATGAGAAATCACTATTGCCAGATCTTTTGATTGTTCAGGGGAATATGGAAAACTAGATTTCTTTTATATATATATTATATATATTAATTGAAGTATAGTCAGTTTACAATATTGTGTCAGTTTCTGGTGTACAGCACAATGCTTCAGTCATACATGAATATACATATATTTCTTTTCATATTCTTTTTCACTGTAAATTACTACAAGATATTGAAAATAGTTCCCTGACATAGAAAACAAACATGGCTTCTAGGTGGGGAAAGAAGGTAGGAAGGGATAAATTGGGAGTTTGAGATTTGCAGGTACTAACTACTATATATAAAATAGAAAACCAAATTTCTTATGTGACATTTCCCAATGTTTAAATCATGTTATTGCTCCCCTCAAAATCCAACCTAGATCTGATTATAGCTCATAGTCAACAGTTTGCAAGCATACAGGCTTATTTACGAACATTTTAGTTCAACTGGAAACCATGTGCTAATTTTATGGGCTTTCAGCCACCATAAGTCAGTTCATCTCCTGTGGTACAGGTGGCCTTTGGTCCCCACCTACCACCTGCCACTGTCTGTCAGATGACCCATTATCCTCTGGAAGATTCACCTGACTCACTGCTAGTCATGTGGTGGGGGCCTCATGGGATGCCTCCACAAGTCCCTCAGAGTCCTGTTGTTTTGAACACTCCTGGTCTGCTCCAGTTTCCTTCCAGAGAAGGAAGGGAGGAAGGAAGGAAGGAAGGAAATCTCCATAAAACTTTAGAGCTGATAGGGACTTAGGCATCAGACTCTCATATTATAACAAATAAAGAAATGGAGGCTCACAGAGAGGAAGTGACTTGTCCAAGGCCAAAGCACTAGTCAATTCCAAAACTGGGATCAGCAAGCTGGTGCCTTAGTCCCATTGTTTTTGACCATCCCATGCCTCCCTCCATGGTAACCATATTTATATCAGCAGCTGTTAAGGAAAGAAAAGGAAAACTTTGTGCCTTAGTCTCTAACCTATTAATCTCAACTAGAATGAGTTGCATAGTCACACAATTCACATGTGAAATATGTTGTGAGCGGGCCATACTGCTTTGCTGGGGCTTAATGGGAAACTCTTTTGTAAATTCTAGAGCAGGAAAGACATGAAACTCTTATTTGGTCTGTATCTTATAAAGTTAGGGAAGGCATCTGTGACAAGTGGACTTGGACAGGATTTTGCCAGAAGGGTTGGATCTGATTTAGAGGATAAAGTCTTGGAGTGTGACACTGTGTATATTGAAATTCAGAGTTGGAAAGAGTGCTGTGTACAGCTATGAGGGTCTGAGCCAAACTGAGGTGCAGACTGGGCAAACCGAAAGGGCTGTTGGGAACTTGGCCACAAAAAAGGGGAGATGGATACAAAGACTTAAAGATTATATTTGATCTTTGATGCTTATATCTGCTTTATTCGAATGAAAATAATCTGATGCAGGTAAATATAGCTCCATTTCACCATCTAAATATTTGTGTAGAAAACCTTTCCCACAAGTACACAAACTTAAACCACCCCAACCATTGACAAACTGAGTTTCCCACAAAGACCTTTCAGAACTTGTCTCTGTAATGAAATGAATGAAAAATGAATACTCTTCTGGTCACCATTACTGTTTGTTTCTGCTTCTATAAATCCATTAATTCTGTTCCCTATGTCTTTTAACTGTCTCTCAAAAGCAGGCATATCTGGAAAAGTCCTGGTTGTCACACTAACCCTCATGGTGGCATTGACTGTGCCTGTCACAGAGGATGTCTGATTGGGGAGGTCTCAGTGATGGAAGAAACTTACACTCACTCTCCTTGAGTGGGGCTTGGATGAGCTGGGACTCCAGACAGTAAATACTTCACCTAGAAAATAACATTGATTTAAGAGTTCACAGGGTTGAGGGAGTGGATAATACTTGTGCTTACAATTTATTTTTTTTTCTTTGGGGATATTGTGGCTCTATTTTTGATCAGTCAACCCAGAGAAGGGACAGCCTAAAAGGAACAGGGATTCTGGACCATCCTAAGTGAGGGATATATCTTCTGTACTCTACCCATATTCAAAGACTTTAGGGCCAAGATCAGGCCTGTTTTGATGGATTGGCATTTTAGCGCCAGTGTGGTAATGCACAAATCCTGTGTCATTTGTCACTGTTCCCCTCAAGTCTTGGATCCTGCTCCCAGGAAGCTGGAATATAGTCTCAGCCCCAGAGAGGTCTGCCTAGCCCAGCCTAGGCACAGGCACCTAGGACTGGGGCCCTCCCAGCTGTCACACATGGTCACTGTACTCCTAAGACTAGATCAAACACCGAGCCCAACACTGAGAGTCTTTGGGACGGAGTTAAGGGAACCCTGTTCTGTCCCCATCGTGGGAGGATTGCTCTCGTAGGTCACCTAAAGCATAATGTTGGTTGAATTAAGGGCATAAAAAGGCAACTTGCCAGAGCCTCAGAATATGTAGGACTTTCCAAGGAGGAGCACCTGAAAAGGTAAACATGGTTGAAATTGGGGTGAGAAATACAAAAAAGAAGCAAGTCTGTGCAATGTTGTAGAAATATTTCCAGCAACCAGTTGCTCGGTGCTGTCTTGGGTCACATGACCAGAAAGAGCATTACCTGGACTGTGGATGTTTGTTTTGACTTGTTTTATTGGGGAGATGAAGTGGGGAAGGGAGGCCAGAAGGATAGAGGATCTTAGAAGTTCCATTTTAAAGGGAGTTTTCATATTTGATTTTTAACAGATTGCATAGAAAGTGAACAGATTCTGTAGAAAGTGAACAGATTGCGTAGAAAGAAAGGGGAAACGCCTCTTGTGCAAGTTGTGTCATTGTGGTATTGAGCAAATTTGTATTTCTGCAACTCAAGGGGATGTCACCAAAACCCTTCTAAGGAAGGGGCAAAAGCTGCCTCTCCCCACTCCGTTTTGAGTTGCCCCACAGTTTTCACACACTCTCCCCGGCTCCCCCTTCAAACACAAGCTGCAGCCCTGCAAGGCTGGGCAGTGACCTTGTCACACTTTCAGTCCTGCTGGTTGTTTTGCAACTACAGTGTAATAGAGAGCATCTTTGTCAAGGTCTGCTTAGAACCTTCCTGTTTGGCTGAGCTTTGAAGAGTTCTTTAGCTGTTCTTTTCAACTAGTAAATTTCAAAGGGTACAAATAGGCATCTGAATTTTACTTTCACCTAAATGACTTTTAAGATAGATTTTTTTTTTTAAGAATCAAATTGAAAAACAAAAGTACGTTTTCCCACCCCTTACCTCATGCCAAAACACTTCTGACTTTCCAGGGTAATCTACAGCTGGGCACAGACCAGGCTTGAGAAGGTTGAGCCCAAAGGGAAAAAAATGGTTTGTGCAAGCTATGAGCAGATGGAGGGAGGTTTTCTTTTTAATTAGGGGCTGATGGAGAATGGAAGTCTGTGTGTAATCTGAACTGCCGAGTACACGCTGGGGGACACTCAAGGGGGGAACAATGGGAGCCTCTGTTGGAGCTTTATCTGAACTGCAGCTCTGCTTTCCACACCTCAGTTGTCCAGGTAACTCTACGGTCGCAGGCAGTGACTTAATTGTGAGGGCATGCTCAGCTCCAAGGCAGGGAAACTGTATACAGCCCTGCTGATGTTGGGGTAGTGGCAGTGGGTAGGTGGTGGAGAGAGAGAGAGAAAGAAAGAGTGAGAGCGTAAATCACTTTTGCAAAGTGAAATGTCTCTGTCCTCCTGTACTAAGTGATGGTTTCCAAATCTGGAGCGAGTACCTGGAATTCTTCTTTCTTTTCCTTCTGCATGGATGGGCAGATCTTTGCCCTGTGTGCTCTCCTAGTTCCTGGTCATCTTATAGCTTCTGGGGAACAGTTTAGATATTTAGACTTCAAAAGCCTTCCTCTTCTTCCCTCTACAGCCACTGGCTACACCTTGTAGATATCATAAAGCCATACAAACCTATTTGCTTTTCTGTCTTGAAAGTTCACATAATTTTCTTAACCTATTTTGTAGACATAAGATGAAAGCCAAATATGTACTTTGCTTCATCAGATAGGGGCTTTGCCTGCCTGACCCTGACTCTTTTCTGTGTATCAGTATTTCTTGGCAGAGGTACTTGCATTATACACTACTGTCCTGGGACTGGAGATTAAAGCACACCGACACTTTGCAGTCTTGGGTGAGCTAAGTCTAACAGAGGGAATAATTCAGGGATTTGGGGGTTTGGGTGAGGACAAAAAATATATAGTTGTACTTTGCTCAAATCCAATCCTCTTACCTCCCCTTCTCTCCTTTTGAAATAGATGAGTACTTTCTAAATAATGTGGGATGTGGGATGAGGGCATGACAATACATCATTTGAGAGAACCCATCAGCATGCAGACAGACCTTGAGAAGGATTAAGAAGTTTAATTCCATGATTGTAATCAATGTCTTAAAGAGTTTTCTTCCCAGGAGTTTGGGGAAACGTTTGGAACTGAATTTGATCTAATTCTTTCTCGGAGCTCTGAGAAGAAATTCAGTGTGAGGTCTGGGAAGGAGTGGATGCCCTTCTCTTGGGGAAGAGGGTAAATAAGAAGACAGCCTTTGATGTAGTACAAGGGTGGAGTCAATGAAGCAGGAGGAGACAGGGAGAGGAGGGAAATTTCCAAAGAGAAAACCAAAACTCAGTTTTGGTTTAAAAGTTACTTGTGAAAGTTTGTTAAAAAACATTTTGATTTTGTGACTTACTGTCAGTGGACCGGGTCCAATTAATTTATGTTAGGTAGACGTAAGTGTGGTAAATCAGGCACTAGAAGAGAAACAGCCCTTGGGAAGGAGAGAAAGACTGTGATCATATTCATCTAGTAAACGTTTTTCTGCTTATGAAATTAAAAAATGTTCTCACGTCATTGCCCTCTTTACACAGCTCGAAAACAATGATTGTTCCTTGTGGTATCTCAGAAAAGTGACTCTGGAAGGGGTTATTTCAGATGTAACACTCAGAGTGTCTTGGCAGGTAATTCAGCCAAAGGCATTTCTTCTCTCTAGTTTTCCAAGCCACACTCCTTGAAGGACACATCTGAAAGGGGGCAGATGCAAAACAGGTGGTGAGAGGAATAAGAAACCCCAGGCTACCTTTTTGAGGAAAAAAATGGTCTTTTAGAGTCCTGTTTGGCTCTCCATAAGGACAGCTGTACCCAGAGAAGGTTTTTGGAGGACTGAGCTGAGGATTAAATAGTGGGTATTTTCAGGTGGGACAACGCCATTAGGAGCAAATATGTATCTTGTTGGATTGGGGATTCTAACTTTGGTTATACTCAAATATCAAACAGAATTTCATGGATCAAAGCCCCATTCTGATGCACTAACAAAATAAACATTTAAAAAAGTGAAGCTAGAGGCTAATGTTTTTGCATATTAATCAGTCAGGCCACAATGTTTATAAACCCAGTAATGTTTGGAGGCTGGGAAGTCAGTGGGTTAAAGAAATTTAGAGTTTGGTTTTGAATACCATATTTGCTTTATTTTAATCTAATGAAGTCTTGGAAAGCTTCTTGAAGTGTTTCCTTCATAATCTGGACACTTGTGTTTACTGCTCCTTGCATGTATTTCGATTACTAAGAGCTGTTAACTTAAGTAAGAGCTTGTGCTCACCCTGAGAGAGAGAGGAATAAAGAACAAGACAGAAGAAGAGATCCTTATCTGCAGGTCAGACCCAGCTCAGCATCTGGGACTCTTGTAATCAACAGACTGAGCTAAGTTTGGAACTGGAGGCTGAAGGTGGCTATAAGAATGATCACGATAGTCAGTATTAATTGAGTATTAAGTGATTGGTACCAATGTATTGCCTGTAGTGACGATTAGTTTTCCGTGTCAATTTTACTGGGCTAAGGAATATCCAGATAGCTGGTAAAATATTATTTCTGAGTTTGTCAGTGATGGTATTTCTGGAAGGATTCATTTTGAATCAGTAGACTCGCCAATCTATTCATCCATTGAGGGCACAAATAGAACAAAAAGCAAGTATCACTCAATCCATTGAGGGCACAAACAGAACAAAAAGTTGGAGGAAGGATGAATTCTCTGTTTTGGAGCTGGGACATCCATCTCCTCCTGCCTTGGACATGGAGCTCCTGGTTTTTGAGCCTTTGACCTTGAATTGGAAGTTACACCATCTGATCCCCTGGTTCTCAGGCCTTCAGACTGGAACTGAATTTGACCACCAGCTTTCCTGGGTCACCAGCGTGTGGACGGCATGTTGTAGCATATCTCAGCCTCCATAGTCACATGAGCCAATTTCCATAATAAGTCCCCTCTTATGTATCTCTCTATATTCTCTTGGTTCTGTTTCTCTGGAGAACCCTGACTAGTACATATACATTATCTCTGTTAATCCTCAAAGCAACTTCATAGCTAGAACCATTATCCCATCTACATATGGGAAAGTGAACCCGTACTACAGGGCTTGGCAACTTATATGAAGATACACTGCTGACAAATAGCAGGGCAGGGATTGGAATCCCGCTGTCTGACTTAAACTGGACCCCAGTGTGTGAAATTCTAATTTTATGGCAATTGATGTAGAAGATACAATTTTCCTGTAAAACACCTTCAGATAAATCCTCTAAACTGGAGATTGAGCTCTGTGCCAAAGTTCAGTTACTCAGGTAATAGAGTGTTTAATTACTGACATGAGCCTACTCTTCCCTGATCTTTTTTTTTTTTTTACATCCTGATTATTATTTTTTTATTTTTAATTTTAATTTTTTTATTGAAGTTAGTCACTTCACAGTGTGTCAATTTCTGGTGTACAGCATAATTTTTCAGTCATACATATACATACATGTATTCCTTTTCATACTCTTTTTCTTTATAGGTTACTACAAGATACTGAATACAGTTCCCTGTGCTATACAAAAGAAACATACTGTTTATCTATTTTATATATAGTAGTATCTGCAAATCTCGAACTCCCATTTTATCCCTTCCCACCTCCTTTCCCGCTGGTAACCATAAGTTTGTTTTCCATGTCTGTGTGTCTGTTTCTGTTTTGTAAATAAGTTCATTTGTGTTTTTTTTTTTTAAGATTCTACGTATGAGTGATACCATATGGTATTTTTCTTTCTCTTTCTTAAAAGATACATGCACCCCAATGTTCACAGCAGCACTATTTGTAACAGCCAAAACGTGGAAACAACCTAAATGTCTATTGACCGATGACAGGATAAAAAAAGTAGTGGTGTCTACGTACACACACACACACACACACAAACACACACACACACACACACACACACACACACACACACACACACACTGGAATACTACTCAGCCATAAAAAAGAATAACATAATGCCATTTTCAGCAATATGGATGGACCTGGAGATGATCATTCTAAGTGAAGTTAAGCCCTGCTCTTCTTGAAGAAACTCTAAGGGCAAATGAGAGCCAAATAAAATATTAGCACCAGAATGAGCCCCACTGACAGCCTCATCTTCCTCTCTCCTGAGAGTGTGCCTCAGTTTTATTTACTTCTACAAATAGTAATTTAAAATATAAGTGTACAGTAGGATACTTTGATAAGTACTGTAAGATAATGTTAATTAAGGCAAATTAATAAAAGCAAAATACTCTTGAAACAATTAGGTAAATATAAGAGTCTCAGTAAATAATTCACTTCTTCACTCCCCATTCTCTGGGCCTCATACTTGGTGCTCAATAAATATAAGGCTAATAAAGGACACCTTTTAGGTCAATTTAAGGACATTGGATGGCTCCATTAAGTCAAATAAATCAGGAAGGTTCAGCTGAGAAATTTTGAACTTTCCAAGAAAGAAAGGTAAGCAAGCAATGGGTATTTATAGGATTTATTTATATCTGCTGCTCATATTAAAATGACATTTGATTAAGATTCTTAAGACATAAGCTCTTATTCCTGATTTTTTAAATATCACATGAATAAATGACATTTTGGTCTGTGAAGTTACTCCTGAAATGTTTCTGGATTTTCCTTTAGGTCATCATCTGCCCATTTAAATATACAAGCCTTGAAAATCTTCAGTCAAGTATTTCAGAAATAGAACCCACTCTTGGTTTTGGAATCAGTGTCATAGGGGTTGTTATGAAGGTATTTGGCTTTTGTTGAAGCCTCTGTGGGTTGTTGTAAGGCATCATTTGGGTGGTTAGCTCTGTGTGTCAAGGCGAATGGACTCTGAATTCAGATCCAGACGTTTACAAACCGACTTGTGAGGTTACAGCCATTGTGATAAATTCAACGGTGTTGGGGGGATGTAGTAACAATTATGAGGACTGACAAGGATGGTTCTTTTTATGTCACGGACATGATAATATAAAGGAGGGAGCTCACTGGGGGAGGAATGTGCATTTGTTAAAGAAATCTGTGTAGACGTGATATGCTATATGGATTTTCAGTTCTATGCTTCTGTTATAAGCAACACTATCTCTTCCAAGTGGCCATTATTTCAGAATTTTATGTAAATTGAAAGTGAGCCTTTTTAATATTGGTCATTCTTCTTTAATAAATGGCCATCATTAAAAAGTCTGCAAATAATAAATGCTGTAGAGGGTGTGGAGAAAAAGGAACCCTCCTACACTGTTGGTGGAAATGTAAATTGGTGCAGACACTATGAAGAACAGTACGGATGTTCCTTAAAAAACTAAAAATAGAGTTACTGTATGATCAAGTAATCTCATTCCTTGAGATATCCGGGGAAAACTCCAATTTGAAAAGATACATACACCCTAACGTTCATAGCCGCACTATTTACAATACCCAAGACACAGAAGAAGATATGGTATATGTGTGTGTATATATGTACATATATACATACAATGGAGTATTAGTCAGCCATAAAGAAGAATGGAATAAGAAAATAATACCATTTGCAGCAACTGGGTTGAACCTAGAGATTATCATATTAAATGAAGTAAGTCAGAGAAAGATAAATATATGATATCACTTATGTGGAATCTAAAAAAAAAACACAAATGAACTCATTTACAAAACAGAAATAGACTCACAGACATGGAAAACAAACTATGGTTGCCAAAGGCGAAGAGGGGAGAAGGGATAAATTAGGAATTTAGGATGAACATATATATACTATTAAATATGAAAGAGATAAACAACAAGGACTTAATGTATAGCACAAGGAACTATATTCAATGTCTTATAATAACCTACAATGGAAAATAATCTGAAAAAATATATATATGTATGTCTGAATCACTTTGCTGTACTCTAGAAACTAACTCAACATTGTAAATCAAGTATACTTCAATACAAAAAAAAAATGAGAGTTTACTTTTGCCTTTTAAGGGGAGGTATTCCTAGGCTCAACCTTTGATTGTCATTCTCTGAGAAAAGCTTTCTGTTATTATAACTCTTATTGACCAATAAGTGGTCCACGGACACACAGTTCTTGGAGGCTCCTCTCTGCTCTTCACCCTCAGATTCCCATGATAAGCCCTTGATCAGAGAATTCTTCAAGGAACGAGAGAGAATCTGAGGCTGGGAATGGTTTCCTGTGATGTTTCTGGAAAGATATACTTGGTTTAAAAAAGCCAATAGTGACTTTCCAATTTAATAATTATCATAAAAATAAAATCAGTCTAACTTATTGAGCTCCTCCTACATTCCTCATACCTCATGTGCATTATCTCTAAATTTTACACACTTTCTGTAAGGTAGTTGGTATCATTGCCATTTCACATATAAGGAAGCAAAAATTTATAAAAGATAACTTGCCTAAGACCACACAGCTAGTCTGCCTCCAGAACCTTTTCCTAGTCTAAGGGCACTCATTGCGACAACAACAAATCCTGCCACTTGTAAATGGTCACTTGGAAACACATACACACAGTCTCTTCTCAGGTTTAACAAACATGTTCATATCATCATAACAATGGTGCCGGATGTGGACCTGATGTGACACCACCAGAATTTGGGTTGAGAGGTGCTGCTTATATGCAGCAGCTGTGGGATGCAGAAAACCCCCTGCTCAGAGCAAAGAGAGAGAGCCCACTGGATTGGAACAGAGAGCACTGCATACTACCTAGGCTTCTTACAGTCATAAAACTCATTCAGGAAAAGCAGGCACATCAGAAACATCAAAAGCATTCTCTTCTTTCTGGGACAGTCAGTTCCTGACTATACCAAGGTTGCACACACACACCTCTATGATCAAACTTAGGCTCCTCAGAGGAGCAAAGATCCAGTCCCTGCTACAAACACAGGCAGTAGCCGCTTTGTGTACTATTGAATTGAGTTATATTAGATACAAACAAGCTTAAGTTTTGTCTGTGGTTAGGAAAAGGGATTTAGCAAGTATTTCTTTATCTGTTCTCCGTTTAGGCAGGGCTGCGTTCCTCTCCACAGATCATATCAGGCTACAGTAACTTTCTGTAGGTTAAATAGTTCACTTTCCAAATTTCTGAGATAGCTGCATCTTTCACCTTCCAGTTGCCTTTTCACATATGGCCCAAGACTCCTTAAATCAGTTCTTCTATCAAATGGTCAGTTGACATTTACCCAAATGTCTTCCTCCCCAGGCAAAGAGAATTGTCCTTCTGGTATCTTCTAGAGACTACACAAGAGGACAGAGGGGACCAGGTCCCAGTGTGAGAGAGACATCAACTGGCTGGATTAGTGCTTTTTTCACAGGGAAGGGCTTGGAGTCAGAGCTGTGCAGCTCTCAGGGTCTCGGGATCCTGTGGGAACTCCCAGGAGCTCTGTGTGAGGTGAGTGAGTCACTGGGAACCTGTTTCCGATGCTGGGGGATCCCAGCATGGCAGGAAGTCTGTCCTCACGCAGACACATTCCTAAGCATCCGTCTGTGATTGAGCCCCTAGTGGGCCCTCCCCTAAGTTCCTGTCACACGAGCTGAAAATGAGCCAAGGACCCACATTGCAAACTATGTGAAAAATGCTCTGGAGAAAGTTTTTGCATTTTTTATTCATGAGTTCAAATGGAACCAAGTACCTGACTTAGCTCTAGATCCCAGCTGAATTCCTGGCCTCAGTGTTTGGGTATCTCTGGCATGATTATTGGAAAGATAGATCATTAGAGGTTATCCAGTGAGGGATTTTGCATTCATTTACATTTTATAGTTTGTCAAAGTAGAAGGCACAATTGTCTGTATTTTGGATTTCATATCTCTTTCTCAGTGATCCGACATAATATACATTCAAACGTGTTCTCCTTGGACTAGAGCTTAGAATTAACCATCATTCTCAATACTCAAAGTGGCTGGAAGAGCTTCTTCTCTTCCCTAATATGGTCCAGTTGACCAGTGTTAGCTGGTGCTTCGCTCTGAGTAGTGATACCCCGTGAGGCGTAGATTGGAGGCTTTGAGATTGACTTTGATTTTCCGTTGTTTTGATGAACAGTTGATGGAAAACTTTGTTGTGTGTTATATGTGAAGGTCCACAGTTGTGAATCCCATTGGTGTTCCTTCCTAAAACAATTATGGAAGGAACTGAAATTCAAATAAAAAGTGACATGAGATCCATTGCATTTAGGAAAAACACAGCATAGGCTCTGTACTGGGGTTGATGATACAAAAATAAATAAGCTATGTTTTCACTTTTGTAAAGATCATAGTCTACATGAGATAGTATCATGTTAGTTGAGACATATAAATGAACAATTAATCCAGGAAAAAGGAATAAGCCACAAAATAGAAGTATGATAACCGAGGTGGGAGTTGATTATGCTGGATGGAGAATGATCTGGGGGGAGACCAAGAGGTGATCAAGAGGTTGAATTTTGAAAAATAAATAGGACCCTGACAGACACATACTGTGATTAAGAGGGAGGGAAGAACATGAACAAAGGCACATATGACAGGCGTGGAATCTTCAGAGAACATGAGCTCAAACATTCCTAAGAGTTTGAGGCGTGTGGTTGAACAGATGCAGATGAGACTGAAAACATCAGTGGGAGCAAGATGGTGGCAGGTTTCAATGTCAGTTCTTGGAATGTTGAACTTCATATTCTAGGCCGTGGGTGGTCATGGTGGGCTTTTAAGCAGGAAAATTTTGGACTCCAAGTGCAATTTTTATCACTGACTCGCCATTGTTGATTTTTAAGGGAGAAAAGACTGGAGGGTGCATCTGGCCCCACCTTTCACACCAACTCAAATCTGAGTGTAAAAATTATGAGGACTCAGCATGAAAAAAAATGGCCTTTCTAATACAGTTTCCTACCCACTTACTTTCCTTCTTTAAAACAATATAAGCCAACTATATTTTATTTGATAATATTGATGCATGAACTAAAATTCATATTGACAACCCTGGAGTGCTACAGGCAGCAGGTGGCCTTCTGTCTCCTCATTTTTCAGTTCCTTCCAACTTTACCACTGAATTGTAAGAAGTTGAGAGGCCTCTTGATGCCAGAAGTAAACCTGCTCTAGGCATCGGCAGAATTGAAATGCAGAAAAGGGAGCACATCATTTCCCCACCCTAGAAAATACAAGCAGAACCCACTCCTCAGGACATTTGGTTTGTAGAGCTGCCTCAGGGCCAGTGGTGTGTCCTCCGCATGGTGTAGGGAAAGATCACAAGGCTAGGGGTTGAGGCCAGTATCCTATCTGACTTTTTACATTGAAATGATGTATAAAGTTGGATGAGTCTTTTGATTTTTCTGAATCTCTAAGGTTCTTATATTTAAAGTAGGTGGAACACTACCAGCCCTACTGTAAAAGTTTGACGGGTTGTCATAACAAAACACTACACACTAGGTGGTTTAAGCAACAGAAATTTATTTTCTCACAGTTCTAGAGGCTGGAAGTCCAAGATCAAAGTGTTGACAGGTTTGATTGCTTCTGGGGCCTCTTCCCTTGCCTTGTAGATGGTTGCCTTATCAGTGTGTCCCCATATGGTCACATCCCTCTTTCTATGTCTGTCCCAATCTCCTCTTCTTATAAGGACACCAGTTGTATTAGATGAAAGTCCACCCCAATGACCTCGTTTAACCTTAATTACTCCTTTCAAAACCCTGTTTCCAAATACAGTCACATTCTAAGGTACTGGGGGTTAGGACTTCAACAGATGAATTTAAGGGGAATACGTTCAGCCATAGCACCTACTTACATTATTGTGTTGTTTTTAAGGGACCAGTAAGAGAATGTCATTCTGGGAAGCATAAATCTTACTGCGAATACAAAGTATTTGCGATATGGTTGCCTGGGTCTAATGTAATCGACTGAGTCCTCCTTCTGGTTTGCTTGATGGTCTGTTTTCTTCAATAGCCTAGAAGGTGCATGGGGTTAATCTTCTCTTCCAGGGTGTAGATTATCCACCGACTTTTGATTATCCACACGTGTGGTTTACCCATTATCCTATTTTATTTTAGCCTTTGCTGAAATATTTTACCAATATTCATTTCTACTGTGCTTGTGAGCACATGGACTACTGTACTTCTGAGCCCCTTTTCATCTTCCCCACATTATGAAATAAAATGTCCTTCTAAGGAGATGGACAGACCTGTGAAGAAAGCACTGAGCCTGAGAGCCATAGAGAAGACCATGCATTAGTAAGAGGTGAGAAGGGAGCACACCTTCCTGCATCAGACACTGGGCCACAGCCACCGCTCCTGGAATCTCAAGTGCCAGGAGAAGGCTGTCTGCTAGTTCCTTGCATTTGGCCATGGGTGAAACTCAGACATTCACTGTTTCTTTCACCAGCTGGTTCTTGCTCACCTTCACCTCCTGTCAGGCTGCCTTCACTTGCAGTCAAGGTCACTCTGGCAAATCTGTAATCAGCAAGCAACTATTTTAAAAACTGCCAGGCTTTTTAAATTCCTCTTGCATAACAATTTCTTTATATTAGATTAGGGTACATATTTGTTGTGTTATGGAGGGAAAATGTAATAATATCTAAAACTCTACAGTACTGTTGGGTCTGATATATAACAGTACCCACCAGGGTGTGCAGTAAGTATTAAATACTTAAAGAATGGCAGAATTGGTAAGTAGATGTGGCAAAGTGTTTTAGTGATACTTGGGGAAATTGGTTGGGGTTTTTGGAAGGGTTGGGAACCCAGTGCCCTGTTTTATTCCTATTTAAAGTAGTGAAACAGAGGGTCTGACTATAAAAATTCACTAGCAGGCTTTCAAGGATGGATTAAATTTGGATAACAAGGGATTCCTGCATTCAACTTATAAACTTAAAATTTGTGACTAGTTTTGATTTTTCATCAGGGTAGATGCTAACTCAGTTATGTGGGAGGGAGGCTAGGAGAGAATGCTAACCTATCACATCTTCCCGGTTTTCTTATCTTGTGAAGTGTATTTAACAAGGTCTGCAGTTGGGGAGAAGTAGGGAGAAGAAAGACGGAGAGGGGAGTGTTTCTGGTAACCATTCTCAAAATAACCAAGGTCAGACGACGTACATTTTCAAGGATATTAATGGAGAATATATATGGTGGGCCCTTTTCATCAACTCAAATATTCGACTTAATTCAGTATTAACTTTCTCTAGTGAAACACTCTAGCTTAGAAAGTATGTTCCTGCATCTTCTGTTTGAGAACTTCATGGTGTTTACACTATTAATAGCCTCTATGCTTATTTTATTTTATTCTTTTCTGTATACATTCCCCAGTCTCCACTTGTGGAAAACACTTACGGGAAGTTGTAACAGCAGTAAATATATTCAATGCTTCTCACATGACTAATAAGTTAATGTCCTATTTTGAGTAGCTGCAATTTTGAGTTTTGCTGAGGTATTTCTTCCCTTCTCAGTCTTGCTTGGCTTCAAAATAGACTTGTTTGACTTTAAAGACATGGCTCCTTTGACATACACGTTAAGTTGAGGATGTAAATGTCTCAGCTTCGCAATGAGTGAGAAGCTTTTGTTGAATATGTTTAAAGTCAGATTTTGTTTGTCTGCATTTCATTGTTTTTTGACTTATTTTATATTCCACCTCAACCTCAATTCTTTTCCAACCTGTAGATGCAGGAACAAGCTTCTACACTGCCCAGTGAAGGTACTCTAGGAAGAAAGTTTTATACCACCTTAAGCAAATATCACAAAAGGATCTCTGAGGCAATATTTATGGATAGGAGGACTGGTTATAAAAAATCAAGTTTTAAAAGGTTAAGTAATTGCTTGGAGAGGAATGTGTGAAAGACTGAATCAATTTCCATTTAGGAAACCAACCTAAGAAAAGGTCCTTTGCCCTAGGGAAGTATACCTCTTGGGCAGTTCTCCTGATTACTGGACTGGTGTTCTGTTTATTACACCAGATGGGTAAGGAATCTTTGTTTCCATTTGCAAACCAACAATCTTATGGAGTCATGAGTGATAGTCATAACAGTGCATTATATTTACATTTCTCTTTGTATTTTTCTAAGAAATTTCATATTTGTCATTCTTTTATGAGCCAGTTTGGTAAAGTGGAAAGACCATTGGACTAAGAACTAAGTCATCTACTGAAACCTAGGCTAGCATCCTGCAGGATCTTGAGGAGCCAGTTAGACACGTAAATGACAGTCCTTGTAGTTTTTATCAAGCTGGGTACTTTTCACAGATCCCTTTAACTCTTGAAGCCCTGATACCTTCATTGATAAAACCAAGGAGTTAGGTAGCAACTGAGCTGTCTCTAACTTTCTTTCACGTTGTTATTTATTTATTTATTTTGACTTTGGAAGGGAAGTGGAGTCAGATATGTGATACTGAGATTTATAGTAAGAAATATATATTTGGAATTCTTCCAGGCTTCTGGCACAGAGCTCCTAAAACCCTTGGAGCTTCCTATGCTGAGAGTAATAAAGGTGTCTTTTTGTTATATTAATGAGAAGACTTCCTAAGGATGTTGCCAGTTGCTGGGGAAACCGACAGTGGGACTATAGGATTGGAGCTTTCATTCCCTCCACGCCTACCCTCCAGGGAGGAGAGAGGGGCTAGAGATTGATTTTAATCACCAATGGCTAATGATTTAGTTAATCATGTCCATGTAATGAAGTCTCCATAAAACCCCAAAAGGACAGGATTTGGAGAGCTTCCAGGGTGATAAAAATGTGGAGCTGTGGGGAGAGTAGCGTGCCTGGATAGGGCATAAAAGCTCTGCCTTGCCACATATCTTGCCCTATGCTTCTCTCCCATCTGGCTATTCCTGAGTTATAGCATTTTATAATAAACCAGCAAACTGCTGGTTTCCTTGTATGGGTTGCCAGTTGTGTATTTAGTTTCCAAGTCACTGCGTGACAGGATGCCTGGCTACATACAAGAAGGGGCACTCATCAGCTGCATTGTCCAGTACCAGGACTGTCACATAAGAATGTGCTAGTCTCTGTGAGACCATTCTTGGTTTGCCCTGAAGCAGCATAATGAACAGAGTGATTACAAATGAAAGTTGAGATCAAAGCCAGAGAAGTGGTGTTGAGCAGCTGATCTCTGAGCAAGGCAATGCTGTCAACAGTGGGTAAGTTGAGGTCTCAGTAGGACTGGCATTTGGTAACAGAGATTGGATTGGATGGAAGCAAGCAGTTCAGTGGGGAGGCTGTGAACAAAATTAAGTGGTTAGTCTCAGCAGATCCTGGCCAGCTTGAACACACTTAGACTTGACTGGACACAAGCTATTCTATATGGACATTTGCTGATGAATCCTTACTACTAAAGATCCAAGAAATATAAACCCTGTGGATGGTAAAATTTATCCCTCTGTCTCATTTCTGATGACTGCTTCTTAACAGTGAATTTATGCAAAAATCATGAATAACTCTTTGTATGTGGTTTTCATTAGCAGTCTTCTTTGTTAGAGTATTGTCTAGTTGGGGGGTTGGAAAATGTTTTATCTACAGTGCCAGAGAGTAAATGTTTTAGGCTTTGTGAACTACAATGCTGTCTCTGTTGTCTGTTCATCATTTTTTCCTTTTTACGATCTTCTAATAAAGTGAACACTATTCTTAGCTCTCTGGCAGTATGAAAACAGGGCACAGACTGGATTTGGCCCCTAGGCTGTAGTTTGCTGATCCTCCACTAGATTGTCTCAACAATACAAGTAAGATTATTTTGTTTTTACGTGGCATTTGGTATGTTCTGATAGCAACTATAGTTAGTGGGGGAAAAAAAAAGCCCCACAGTTATTTTTTCTCCATTGAGACTATCTATACCTCCTTTATATACTGATAGGAGAGCCTAAAGCCGAAAGCATGAGAAGTAGTGTCTTCTACACTGGAATCCTCCTGTGGACATCTAATACTAAAATCTGCAAGGGGAGAGTTGAAATTTTATGGGATTTCATTTGACAGAAAAATTCAGACTTGATGATTGTTGGTCCCTTTTCGACTCTAATTTAAAAAATTAGCTAATGTGATTTTGGCTTATATTTTTAAACTGTAAGCACATTATGAATTATTTGGATGATTGTTTCATTACCTGAGAACTACCATGAGAGTTAAGTCCAAGTAGACATTTGAATACAAGATCCTTTTGGTTCCCAGTAATACTACCTTAACTGTTGCCATGTGATGAGACTAAAACAGGTAAATCTAATAAAAGCCAAGTGATGTCACAGTTATGAGGTCCTATGATAGAGAAAAAGTAGTTGGATACTGAGTCATCGCATAACACATTGTGTATGTATAGTTCCAAACCAGAAAGGTCCTATGACGTCGATGTTGGTTCCACATCCTCTTTGGAGCACAACAGGAATTAATGCTGCTGGTTTGAATTTTTGTGATGATATTTATAAATCTGTGTATAATTTGTCCTGTTATAAACTGTGTGTGCACATGCGGATGTGTGTGTATACTCAATTTAGATCAGTCCCAGAGGTGTTAGGAGACTATCACAGTGGTTGGTATGAAACTGTAAAGAGCCAGGAACAAGGCAGGTGCAGGCAGGATGTTTGGAGCAAGTCTGTGCTGATTCACACAAAGACGCCCTTTCCTCTGGGCTGGCACCGCCTTGTGCCAGGGTTCGTGGACTGGCCGGCAGTGACTGGCTGGGTTTTAGCCTCACTTGCCCCCTCAGTTGAGCATTGTTGTTCAGGGGTATGTTCCTGCCCTAAGGAAAAAGGGATGAATCTAAGAGATGATGTGGAAATAGAATCTTTGAGACTTGGTAGCCAATCAAATCTGGAAATCGAGGATTGCTCCCAACTTCTGGCTTTGGTGACTACTGTAAAACAACGTCTGATTCATTGAATCCTTCAGAATAGTCACAATAATTAATAGCAACTTCTGAAAAGCTTTGATGTGGTCAAGAAAAACAAAACCCAAGAAAGGGGTATTTAAAGAGGGAAGTGGTGGCAGCAATAGGAATGTACAAGACATCCACTACAAAGTAGAAGCCTGAAGAACTTGACCTCTTCTTCTTTCCTGTGTGTGTGTTTATTTGGGGGTGTCATAGGCATGAATCCACAGTGCCCCCTACTGCCTCACGGTGGGTCTGTGTCAGTAGGAAAGAGCAGAGTCGGCTGTCATCTGAATGGAGACCATTTGAGTACCAGCTTCACTGGAGGTGGACCTAGAGCTGTGATCCTGAGAAGCAGGACTCATGGCTTAGTGGAAGGACTGGGAGATGCCTTCTTGGGCACAGAGAAATGAGGGAGGGAGACCGAGCAGAATTTTGGCCAGTCACCCTTCTTTCCATTTCTTAGCAGAAGCAGAGAGAGATACTTAGTTTGTGCTAGATACTTCCGAGGTCTTGCAAAATAAAGATGATAGGAATATAAGAGAACAAAGGGCAATCTTCTTCTTCCTTGGAGAGCTTATGCCAATTGGGGAGGCAGAACACAGTTACAGCAGACTGAGAGCACTGAAGGATGCAAACACAGGCAAATTAGTTTGCTACGAACTGGACAGCGCTCTAAATAACCTTCTCACCGTGTCTTTTCTCAGTGAGAATGTATTATTGTGTTTGGGGGAGGAGCACCAAGTAAAGATGAAATCAGTGCAAGTGTGGGTTCCTGAGTGCATGCATATGTGCGTATGTGTATATGTGTTCTGTTGCATTAGGGATGGTGAATAGTAGCTTGCAAAGATTCCTTAGAGAAGGAAGAATTAGGTCCATCTTTTTGAGTATGGAGAGGAGGAAACAAGAAATGCTTAGTGGGAAGGAAAGCAAATTCAGGGGCAGGAATAAATAAATGGAGTTCAAACAAAGCAAGTGGAGAAGTTAACAGCATTTCACAGCTGGTGAAATACTACTACTCTCTTACAACACGTTTCCATACCAGGATCCCTGAAGCACCCAGAGCCTAGAGCTGTGCTGCCCCGTTTGTGGGGGCTTCTGAATGTCGAGCCAGGCTTTTGCTTGCTTGAAGCCTGATTACCCTAATATTTGGTCTAATTCTTTTCATCTTGAGCTAACAAGCTTAGGCAGAGCTGAGCAGCTGGTTTGTATCTTTGTTCTCTTATGATGGTGAGCACTTTAGCTATTAGTCTTTGAAGCCTAAAAACACATGGCAATAGCTCTCACCCAATGTCCCAGAGCTCTTAATCAAGTTGATGTTTTGTTTGGTTGTATTATAAAGAGCTTTAAGGGCAGTTTACACGGCATCCTCTTCCGTTTTATCATGGATGTTAAATGCAGCCCCAGACAAGGTGTCAAACATCCTTGGAGGCAGTTTAGTGATGAAATGCCAGGTTTTTCTGACATTGATGGTCTTTGGAGGGATTAACTTAGTAATAGCTATAAAATGTGTGATTTATGGCAATGGAATGCTAAAAGGCCCAATTACTGCCTCATAATGGACATACCTTTAACATAATGATATATCTGTCCCTTTGCTGTGTTCGTATATACTGAAATACAGGCTACTGATCATGGCAGTGACGAGATTAGTGCAGGGATCGTGTTGCAGCTCTGCCTCAGCTGGTGAGGACACGGGTGGCAATGTGTCAGCGAGCCTGTGGGCCACAGAATCAGGTTGTCTGTTTGCATCTTGGTTCCACCACTTGCTGAACAACCTTCAGCAGTTGACTTAACTATTCTCTGAACTTTGATCTCTTCATTATAAAATGGGGTCATACTAGTGCGTTCCTGTTTTGATGGGAAACAGAGGCAGGAGCATGTGTAAATTACAGGCAAGTGTTAGGCATAAGGTAAGTGGGATATTAGTTTCTTTATTGTTGGGCCTGTTACTCTCTTGCACTCTATCTGGAATTTAATATGGAGATAATGCTTCCCACAGATATCTCAAAACCTGTAGAGCTGAGTCGTTCCTGGGAGACAGAGTAAAAAGACAGTATTTCAGAAGCATCAATATATCCTGATTAGAAACCTAGCACATAAACTGGGCACTGCCCCCCTCTATAGGTACTGCCCCACACACATTCCACGTGTGTCCAAGTTTCCTTGCTCCACCTCGAGGACCGTGTCATTTAGGAGCCCTCAGATTTAATGGCCATCACTCTCTTGCCCTGGCCACCACTCCAATTCCAAACTCAGTCCCCAGATTCTTAGTCTATAAATCTGGCATAAATCCATTTGGTAAGAGAGAATCTTTGAGACATTTCTTGTGTTGGTTCCCAGCTGGGGCAGTAACATGTGTCTAAGGCTTCCTGACTGAATGAAGGTCAAATCTAAGATATGTATTTTTCCAGGCAGGTCAGACTGTTTAAAGTGAGGATTATTCTGGATAATTTAGACTATAGGGTCACATCCTGCTCCTTTCACACATCTCCCCATGGGCAGAGCTTCATCCTCACCACAGGACAGCCAGCTCTTCTGCCTGCACCTGGGCTGATTTTGACCTCTTGCTGGTTCTGAATGCTTGAGAAGCTTGACTTCAGCCTCTTAAAGCCTGCTTGTGCTGGGCATCTCCTCCTCCTGAGCTCTGGAGCACTCAGATGTTAAGATGTCAGAACGATAAGGAGGAAGCAGCAGAGAGGACTGAGAAGGATCAACCAATTGAAGTAGGGTGACAGTAACCCAGGAGAGTGTGGTTACCAGGAGCCCAAGAGAAAAAAGTATATCAAGAATGAAGGGGGAGCAACCTAAATGTCCAACGACAGCTGACTGGATAAAGAAGTTGTGGTATATTTAGACAATGGAATACTACTCAGCCATAAAAAAGAATGAAATAATGCCATTTGCAGCAACACGGATGGACCTAGGGATTATCATACTAAGTGAAGTAAGTCAGATAGAAAAAGACATATGATATCACATATGTGGAATTAACAAAAAAACACAAATGAACTTATTTACAAAACAGAAACAGACTCACAGACATAGAAAACAAACTTAGGTTTACCAAAGGGGAAATATGGAGGGAGGGATAAATTAGGAGTTTGGGATTAGCAGATATAAACTATTATATATAAAATAAATAAACAACAAGATCCTACTGTATATATAGCACAGGGAACTCTATTCAATAGCTTGTAAAAAGCTATAATGAAAAAGAATGTGAAAAGGAATATATATATATATATATACACATATATATATATATATACATATATACACACTTGAATCACTGTGCTGTACACTAGAAACTAACACAACATTGTAAACCAACTGTATTTCAATTTAAAAAAAAAAATGAGGGAGGGCCAATGACACCAAATACTGTTAGTGGATGAAGTAGATGAAAACTAAAAATTGATTATTTGAGTTGACAGTATTGATTAGGTTAGTTTTGTACATGAATTTCTTTCTTTAATTCTCCTAAAATCTCCATGAAGGTAACTATTTTGCATTTTTTTTTTTTTTACAAAGAACCTAAGATTTTGGATACATTAACTGTCCAGATTGACACAGGTAGAACGTGGCAGAACTGACATTTGAACCCAAGTTTTCTGACCCTAATTCCCATTATCTCTGATGTCAGATATTTACATTTTTGTTTGACTTTTAATTATCGATTTTCTTGTACTATGAACTCATATTTTAAGACATGCATACCTTGTGGATGTACCATTTTGTTCCACTTTTATTGATTTTAAGTATTAGGAATCTGGTGGGATGATATTTTTAGGAAACCCCTATCCTGTCTAGTAAGAAATCTAGACCCAAGCATAGCCACCTTTAATACTCAATTCCTCAATATTCTATGGAAAGTAGAATGGGAAGAGGGAAATGTAAAGAGAAGAGAGGCCCCTGCATCCTCATGTGAATCTTTCCCTGAACGCAGTTAGCTACCTCCCCTGAAGAGACTCCTGAGAAGGTCACCATATATTGGCAATGGCCATTCAGTGTTTTAGACAGTGCCACAGGCAGCCAGTAATTCTGGGACCAATGAGCTCAAAGATACTTGAAGAAACAAGACCTGGATATAATGTCTGCTTTTACTGTTTCTATTTTGCTGTAAGCAAGCATGTATATGCAAACTATATCCAAGTCATCTGAACTCTGTCAACTGCCTCCTTAGCTTAATATTGTCCTGAGTATATATTCAGAGAGCAATGTACATGCACAGAGTTTGGGTGAGCATCTGTGCACAGCATCAGAGTACTGGAGTTCAGGCACTAGCATCAGATGGTTCTTTTCCAACTCAAAAATGAATGCCATGAACAGGGAAACTCAGATTAGAGTGTGCTTCTGCTTTGGAACAATGTAAACAGGACTTGTATGATAAGAGACTAATGAATATTTTTGTCTATTCATGTGCATAGATGGTTGGGTAGACTGAGAAATGTCATAGGTATTAATTACTTGCGGATAAGAGGAGAAAAAGGGGGAGATTGATTTGACTGACTGATTGTCTTACAGTTACTTTTGTCCAACATAGGGATTTCAAATTGTTAATTTTTTCTCACTGCAAAAAAAAAATCAATAGTAATTTTAGAGATATGGTGATGATGCAAAATGACAGCAAAAAAACAACCTGCAGATAATTGGAATGTGCACACAAGTGGCTCGTTTCTCACAGTTATGAAATTCACAATTACCCACCAAATAATTTTGAATCAGATGTCTTCTTTCTGCATTTTCTTTGCTTTTCCATAAGCCACAAAAGATAGCTGTCATCATGAGCTTTATCAGAACTTGAAAAAAGTCATACTCAAAGTGTGGCACCATAGACATCAACAGTAATTTTTAGGATATTCACGACTAGAAAGAATCTCTTAAAATTTAACTTCGTTTTGAGACATAAGGTAGACAATTCTAGAATTCCAAAATTCTAACAGAGTTTTCCAAAAACCCAATGTTAATTAAAACAACCCAAGTCATGAGCTGCTCCTAAGTTTTACAGAGCTGTTTGGAATAGTTTAAAAGTAAAGACTTACACTAAGTCGAAGTTCCTGGTCCATCCAGAGCCTTATGAGTGTCCAAGAAAGCCACAAAAATGCTGAAGGGAGTCCATGGCCTTGAATTCAGAGCCTCCACAACTGTGGCTATTATTTGTGTATGTGGTTGGAAACTAGAGCTCAAACCTCAAAGGAACGAAACCTGCCTGATAAAGAAGCTTCTGGAATGGTAGGGACCCAAACAGATTCTGGAGGGTTGAAAAGGCTCCAGGATATTTATGGATGGATGTTAGGTGGTTTATTCACTAGTCCTTGGTGTATTGATCTAGGGTAGGTGGGGCAGGCTGTAAAGGCATCAGCTCAAGTAGAACCAGGAATTCATCCACCATCCTGCCATTAAGTAGCTGCACATCATCTTGGCTCACTCTGAATCTCTCAGTGGTTCTGTTTCCTTATTGGTAAAATGTGGGGAGGATGATTGTCACTGCCTCTCCCACGATTAATGAGGTGGTATTCAAAAAAAGCATTGTATTCTTAGGAAAGAATGCTCTGTGGCAAGACGTTATAGGGCAGTAACGTTAAGCATGGTTAAAACATGTGCCTGCTGTTAACAAATGGATGCCATGGCTGAACAGTCTTGTATCTCAAATATAAACCAATGCATATGGAACTGCTTATGGGCACAGATGACAGGCTGAATAAGTGAAATAGCTGGTTATTATACAGAAGGTAGTTCATGCTTAAAAACGTGCTTTGTGCCTGCTATTTCATCCTTAATACACTGAAGACATACTTGAGAAATCCCATTTAGATAATCACTGGCCACTGATGGCGGAAATTAGAAATGGAGAAAAGGATTGGGTCACTGCATCTGTTTCCTGGGAGACAATGTGGAAGAAGTAATCCCAGCCACAAATCCGGCATGCTCCTGCTGTGTGTTCGCTCAGCTTCACAAACTTGCCTCTGCAACTGTGGCTGTGATAAATGCGAAACCGAGTCCAGGATGGCTGCCCCTGGACTCACTCTTCACGGTTGCCTGGAATCTTTTGTACAAGGACCACCTCGGAAACCTCGAGGATCCACAAGTAAAGAGCAAGGCTCTGTACTCAGAGGGCACCTGTGACTGTCCCACCTCACTTGTGCAAGTGACTCAGATGCATTTCTATTCATCAGACAAATAATATGCCAGCTGATTCCTAAAGAACATCTTTTCCTGTATTTGGAGGTTCTAGTTCTAGGATTCATTTTAGGACTAATTTGCTGATATTGGATAACTTCATTCCCCTAATTTAAATCTCCTAGTGGATTCCCTTGCAGTCAGGAAAGAAATCCCATCTTTTTACCACCACTTCCAAGGACCTGCTTGAGCTGGCCTCTTGGACCAGCTGTCCTGTTCACTGTGGTGTGAATCAGGCTCATTCCCACCCCGAGCCTCTGCCCTTGCTGCTTCTTCCAGTTAAAAGGCTCTGCCCCAGATCCCCATGTCCTGGAAGCTTCAACTCTCAGCTCAAAGGTCAAAGATGATCTGATCTAACATCCTGCTCTCCGCCTTCCCGTTTTTCTTCATCACATCACCTCGTTGTGCTGTTTTTCAAAGCACTCACGCTAACTGCATTTATCTTACTCATTTATTTCTTTGATTATTGTTTTCGTCTCATGAAAGTAGAGATCTTGACAGTCTTCAGCAGTTTTGAAGCCCTTGTGCCTGGAAAAGCACATGGAACATCGTAGATACTTACTAAATATGACTTCAGTGGATGAATCAATGGGCAACATTCACATTTTAGATTTCCAAATTCTTTATTTGTAATACTAGTCACTGTGACTAATTCCACATGGTGATATGCTTGCTGCAAGGAAGTTTTGTTTTTTTTTTTTTCTTTTTTTGTCTAATGTGTAGTTGAGATAGTCTTGAGATCATTCTTTTCATCATGACTTAGCTTTAAGTGCGAGAGAGAACTTGTAGAGTATGGGATCTACAGAGGCAGCTATTTTTGGAGTGACTGAAAATGAAAGACTTCTTTCTCCCTAAGTTAGGTTTATTTTTCTAGATAAGTAGGTGGCACAGGAAACCAGAGCTCAGATCTCAGTTCTCACCCTTCTATGCAGAAGTTTGGAAAGAAACTCAACCTTTCTGATTGTATTTTCTCATATATTGCCTGCCTGATCTTTATCTAATGGTTGTTATGAGGACCAAGTGAGATACTGTGGCTGAAGACACTTTGGAACCTTTCAAGTGCTGTTTGGTTGTACAACAACAGTGTTTACACATGAGCACCTTGATTCCCATATTCCTTACCAGGTGATGACTTTTTACTTCTTTCTTTATCTGCAGTGCCCAGTGTGGTAGATATTCAGTACATTATCAAATGAGTGGATGAGGAAATGTTATCACCGCTCCTGTCTTTTTCCTCATTATTATTAAGCATCATTGACTTATTTTTCACCCTTTGTTTTGTAAGCTCTTGCCCACTAGATAGAACAGTTTCATAGGAACATCTCTTATTTAAGTTAATTTCAATGTGAATTTCTCCTGTTAGCATCATTGCATATGGTCTGGACATGGTTTTTAGCATCCCAGGGCACTGTAAAGGAGAAAGGGCAACTGTCCAATAAACATAGTGAAAGGCACCAGTCATTCTGGCCATGGCCTTCTGGGGTATAGACTCAGAATATTTGAGATTTCTCACTAATCACACCCCCAGCCCACTCCAATCTATGCACTGTACCACTGAGGAAACTTCAGTCAAAGCCTTAGTGAATCATGTCCTCGTCTGTTGGGCAATACTTTTATTTTGGGTTTGGGGTTATTTGTAGAGTGCCCTTTTTTGGTATAAATGAGGAGCACTGTTTATTTCCATTTTGCAATAAAAAGCTACTGGCTATTTAGCCAGAAAGCAAATATTTTCACTTTGAATTGCTTTCTGGACATTTTTCCAACAGTGTTTGATTTGAAGCTGTGAAACACATTACTCGCCTTGTCTCCTCCCATCTCCCCCCACCCCCCAATTTCCTTTTAGGTGGATCAAAACCAGTACTTAAAAAAATAAAGCCAGCATTCTTTGATTGCTTCTTTACCATATGAAAGGATCAGAGAGGCTGAAATAAATGCCTATTTGGTCCCAAAATCATGCAGTCAAGGAAAGTCTGCCAGCCAACCAGGTGTCCCAGAGTATCTTGCCTTAGGCCAGCCTGCCCAAGGACTGGCATTGAAATATGTCTGGGCTTTGGTATTTTCTGTGTAACTTAAAATGCTATCTTTGGGCACATTTATTAGCCTGCGTAAGGAATATTGTACAATCTGCATAGTGATGAAGTTATGTACGTCTTAGACGTGTTCTCCAGTCATAGAATATTCCTTTTACAGACCTTTGGATCCCTTAGGTTGTTTTTAAACTTAATTTTAATTTTCTATTTTTCCATCTGGATGCACTCTCTACTCTCCATTTATTTTTACTGAAAATGTCCAGCTTGTTTGTTTCTTTATCCATTGAAAACTTACCTCCAAACCTATGCCCTTTACATAATAACACACACACTCACCCCAAAACAAATTTTAAAAACCTTAAATTTAAGAGTTTAATTTCATTTCCAGCTGCAATTTACTATCGGTAGCCTGGCCGTCCTTTTTTTCAGTCATTTCCAACCCTGCTTGGTTCAACTCAAGGCATTCAGTTCCTGATTGACTCATAGTCTAGGTATTTAGTAGATTTGCATCTCTCTTTTTTATTTTGGTGACATTGCTTAGGTATGCCCTGCCATTCTTGACATAGCTGATAAAGGAAAGCCTTCAAGAGACATTTTTCTTACTTGTTAATGACAGCAAATGACAGCAGTTGAATTAAAAAAAAGAATGAAAGAAAAATAAAAATAATTTCAAAAAGAATCAGCATGAACAAAACAGCAATGAATTGCAAATGCTCAGAAATAGCTTGAGTATTAGTATTTCAGATTCCTCAAAAGTAGGCGAACTATTTTCTTCTCCTTTTTCCATACCATCCTTTAAGTAGAAGATGAAGGATGCTTTTCAGAGGTGAATAAAATCGTTGCCCTATTATTATGGAGGGCTGACTCAGACTTTCAAATATTTTGAGTGGTAGGAAAAAAGTAAACACAAGGCAATTTTGTTTTATGAGTTTTAAAAAATGTTTAAACCCCAGGGAAAGAGCCAACTGGACCAAACCTGCTTTACCCCTCCTAAATCCGTAATATACCTTGGCAAATTAAAGGCTTCGAGAAGTCCTGTAGTAAGGGATCCTATTTAATTTGGTATTTCCCATATTTAGTAGACCATGGAATTCTTTTCTCATAGGATAAGAATTGACAGCTCATAGAAAACATCCACAGAACATAGTTAAAGAAAGATTCTGATCATTCTAAAAGTAGAGGATGGGCATTGGGGTTGGGGGGGCAACATCTTTTCCGTATGATCAGCTGGAGGGACAGAATCAGGAGAAGCAGCAGAGTTCTGTGGCTACCAGCTATGACCTAGGGATGGAAGCGCAAGGTGTGATCTTGAGTGCTGAGACTCTGCCCACAACGAGGGCAAGATTGAGGGAGAGAAAAGAAACTGAGGTGTACCATGTGACCCTGAGCAGGCACTCAGAAAGGCTCATTCTTCAAGTAAGGCAGGCTTTTCCAACTTAGTTGAATGTTTGAATCATTATAGTTTTATCTTGCATTGAAGATAATTGACAGAGTTTTTATTTTCTAACATACGTGGAGAAAAACAACCTTCCTGAGTCATTCATTTAATAATTACTATATCCCTGGCGAGTGTCCATAATCATATTTTTTAAACACGTTCAAATTATTTGTCATTGTTTTCAATTTAAGTCACATCAGTTAGCTTTCCTACAAATTACACACACCCACACCAGTCACACGCCCATTATCTGTTTTTCATTCTGTGGTGACATGTAATGAAAGGTTATTGTAAACCTGGTCTACGTAAGACAGCTGCCCTGCAGATGTTCCAGAATTGTATTAAATGCTCTACACGTTAATGCTGGCTTACGGGAGTCTGAAGCTCTCGCCCCAACCCCGAGCACTTTAACTCCTCATTCCTCTTCGATTTACTTTCAAACTGAGTGATTAAGGGGCAATATGAAAACCACATGTAAAATGCCCACTAAATTTTCTTTTCTCTTTTTCTTTTTTCTTTTCTTATGTAAAAACAGTTGGGGAAAGCCAATGCAGAGCTACTGGGGCCAACCAGTGGTTTACTTTGAAGCCTACCAGAGACACTTGGGAAATTTGCCAGTACGTGAGTCACGTTTGAAGAGTCAGATCAAAGAAAGGAATACGGAGTGTCAGGGCCTGGCATCTCCTGGGTTTGCGTGTCCACAGTGCAGCATCCAAAGCAGTTTTCATTCCTCATCTATGTTGCATTTTGTGTCACTCTTCTCCTCCAAAAAGTCCTCGAAATGGAAAGGCATATGCTGTGTGTGAACCAAGATATAAACTGTCTTCACATTTTGAAAATAGGATTGTCAAGTAGCCTTGGATTCAGATCTCATATGGGGTTCATTGATCCCTGGTAGTAAAGTATTCCATGTCCTTTACCCTTTCTAAGGATATCCTCTAATTATATTTAGCTTCTGATGATTTTTTTCCCCTTAATTTTTCCAAGGTGCCCAAGGGAATAGTTGTCTGTAATTTTACCTTTCTTGGAAGCAGGGAAGGAAAGGTCCAAGAAGACTCTCTGGTGAGGCTGGGTGTGAGAAATGGACTAATACACAAGTAGCCTAGACTTGGTGTCTGCTAAGATGTTACACTCTTTAGGATTGCGCAGAAACTTGTGGCCAACCTGTGATCCTCAAAAGTTCCAAATAGAGGCCTGGAGTGCTCCTGATGGCTGTATTTCATGGAGAGTGTGATTGATGTTTGTGCTCCAAACTCAAAACGTAGCAAGGAGTTTGAATGTGATAAGACAGAAAAAAATCTGTTCCTTGATCATCTGTAGTTTTCCACCCTTCTCGATGAATGAGTAGGCCCGCTTCCTTTTGCCTTCCACTGCCATATCTTCCCTCTGTTTCTGCTCTTCAAAGATTCTGGGAATTTTCTAAGCCTGGTAAAAAGGGTGGTTGCTACATATGCTTCTGACTCTGATTCTTGTAATAACATTCCCTAAGATTTCCAAAAGGCCAACACCTTGAAGAAGAATGTCAAGTGGCTTAGTGTTTGTTTTTTGAATGTTTTAAATGCTGGATGCCTCTTTGGTTGGTTCTGGGTGTGCATTTAGCATTTAATTGGAAATCAATGCAGTGATCCTTTCTCGCTTTATTTTCTAGAAGAAGAGTTGATATTATACAGCCATGTTTGTGGAGCTGGGGTGGCTTTCAAAATGGGAACGTATAGCCAAGGTTTTGTTTCTATTTAAGTGTCAGGGCAAAGCTTGGCTTCACGCAAATGAGTTGTGACAAGTCCATTTCTGGTTGTGTATTTGGATCCCAGAATGCCATTTCCCCTTTTATTTCTTGATTCTGTCACTCCAGGGTTGTAGTCACTCATTCTGTTACCATCTTAGATTTCAGTTTCCATCATGGGCCCATCTGAATTCCAGAATTAAATGTCTTTTTCCTGGGAAGAAAACACAAAATCATTTGCTTGACCCCTCGAGTTGTCAGTTCATCAGGAGGCCAGGCTCTGTGCTTCGGGGCAGTTCAGCAAATCGTTTTGCCACTGACCACAGAGGGAATGATCCCTTTCTGCAGAGACACAGGGGATGGTCCAAGGCAGGGCATATGGGGAATGATTTCTCTTGCCATCTGCATTTTGTGGAGAATCATGTAACCGCCAAACCAGAAGGGCCGCTCATTGCCTCTGTCAGCTCCAAATAGAGCAGATTTCAGAAAAAAAAAGAAAAAAAGTAGCTCAATCCAAAGAAAGAAACGGCTTATGTTTTCTCTTGTCTTCACATCCTTGGATCTTAGGCATTAAAATTGTTCTTTTCTAAGTCAACAACCTCCTAACATCTTTTCACTTAAAATTTTTCCAGTGGTCACAGTGTGGCACCAGGGTCTCCCTCTGTGGTTTTTTTGTTTTGTTTGTTTGTTTTAATTCTTAAAATTTTCTCCCCACCCAGTTGAAATGCTGTATTGTGTTAAGGTTGTGTTAATTACCCTGTTCTCTAGGGCTTATTTAAATGAATCTTCAAAAGTCTGGAATAAAATTATTAATATATGTTAAAGATAATGTCTATATAAAAATTTTTGGACTATTTTTACTAAATATATGAAACTAACAAAGGAAATGTAACTTTGGACTCAATAAACAGTTATTTGTGGATTGTATATGTTGTCAGACAATTTGGATGAAACTTCTACTTTTCTGCTAGGTATTCATGTCCTATAGATAAATAAACAAAGGACTAAGGAAGAAGTTCAACTGAGAATAATTACGGATTTTTTTTTCAGTGGCATAGAAACATGGTGTGGTGAGAATTTTTGCTGTTCTCAGTCCGCCTTTGTGTTTCTTTTTCTTCAGAGCCTAACCCATGACTCTGGTAGATACTGTGTTCATTAATACTTTACTTGGTGTTTGAATTGATTCCTTTGAAATTCATTCTCATTTTATGACAGTGCTGACTTCTACTGGTGGGGCCTGAATTCGTGGGAAGGATGAATGATGCATATAGTCCATGGTTTATTCCTCCATGTCCTCTAATGTGGCAAAGTATAGCAGAGCTGTGGGAAACCAGAGTGAACAAGGAAGATTAGTGGCAAATTTTTGCCTGCTGCTGCCTCTATAGAGTGACATACAAGTGGCCCTTTGGGCCAGGGGTTTTAAGTGACGCTTCATTTGTCAGGGTGGAAAACTTCAGAATAAGCATCCTTCCAGTAATCCCCAAACAACAGCATCTTTTTAACTTGCTGTTTTCTTGGGAAGTTCTAGAAGGGAGGCTAGGAGAGCATGCTGATTGTGAAGAGGAAAAGAAAGCCACTCTTTTTTTAAATTGGAGTATAGTTGACTTACATGGTTGTGTTAGTTTCTGGTGTACAGCATAGTGATTCAGTTATACATATATATATTCTTTTTCATATCCTTCTTCTTCAATACAAAATATTGAATATCTTGAGTTGAATTGACTATAGTTCCCTGTGCTATACTGTAGGACATTATTGTTTATCTGTTTTATATACAATAGTGTGTATCTGCTAATCCCAAACTCCTAATTCATCCTTCCCCTCCCTTTCCCCTTTGGTAACCATAGTTTGTTTTCTATGTCCGTGAGTCTGTTTGTGATTTGTAAATAAGTTCATTTGTATCATTTTTTAGATTCCACATAAAAGTGATTTCATGTGATATTTGTCTTTCTCTGTCTGACTTACTTCATTTAGTATGATAATCTCTAGGTCATCCATGTTACTGCAAATGGCATTATTTCATTCATTTCTATGGCTGAGTAGAATTCCTGTGTGTGTGTGTGCGCGCTCGTGTACATGCATGCGTGCGTGTATGTGTGTGTGTGTATATATATCTGTCCATTGATGGACATATAGGTTGTTACGATGTCTTGGCTATTGTAAATAGTGCTACTATGAACATTGCAGTGCGTGTGTTTTTTCGAATTAAGTTTCCTCTGGATATATGCCCAGGAGTGGGATTGCTGGATCATAAGGTAACTCCATTTTTAGTTTTTTAAGGACTCTCCAATACCATTTTCCATAGTAGCTGCACCAAATTACATTCCCACTGACAGTGTAGGGGGGTTCCCTTTTCTCCAAATCCTCTCCAGCATTTACTGTTTGTGGACTTTTTAATAAGAGCCATTCTGATCTGTGTGAGGTGATACTTCATTGTTGTTTTGATTTGCATTTCTCTGATAATTAGCGATATTGAGCTTGTTTTCATGTGCCTACTGCCATTTGTATGTCTTCCTTGGAGAGTTGCTTGTTTAGGTCTTCTGCCCATTTTTAGATTGGCTTGCTTGTTTTTTTGTTACTGAGTTGTACAAGTTATTTGTATATTCTGGAGGTTAAGCCTTTGACAAAAAATCCAGTCTTTACATCAACACCTCAGGAATCAACTACAGTCTAAACCTATAATTTCAGGGGTCTCAGCAACCATGTGCTTAATAATATTAAGGACTTTGTGAGTTACAAAAGTTTAAACCTGGTCTGGAGTCAGTGTGCATCCATCCTTTCCTGGATTATAAGACTCTTGGGAGAAGAATTTGTGCTTTGTTACCTCTAAATCCTGCAAGGGGCTTAATAGTGAAATAATAAAAATATTAATACCAGCAGGTAACAATTACTGAATGTTCACCGTAAATGGAGTAATAGACTAAACATTTTATATGCATTACCTTATCTAATCTTGATTATGATTCTCCAGTGTGCTTATTAGTATTCCCACCATATAGATAAGGAAATTGAGGCTTAAAGGTTATATAACTTGCCTAAGGTCACACAGCTGGTAAAGTGAGTCAAACAGTGGTCCTCAAAATATATGTCTGAGTCCTACCCCAGTACCTGTGAATGTGACCTTGTTTAGAAATAGAGTCTTCATAGATGTAATTAAATCAAGGATCTTGAGATCATCCTGGATTTAAGGTGGGCCCTAAATCCAACTGTCATTATAGAAGAAAGGAGAGAGACATTTGTGCCCCACACAGAGAAGTCCATAAGAAGATGGAAGCAGAGACAGGGTGCAGCTACAAGACAAGTAACATCAAAGATTGTTGGCCATCACCAGAAGCTAAGAGGGAGGCATGAGATGGATTCTCCCTCAGAGCTTCCAGAAGCAAGCAACCCTGCCAACACCTTGATTTCAGACTTCTGGCTTCTAGAACTATGAGAAAATAATTTATGGTGTTTTAAGCCACCTTGTTTGTGGTAATTTGTTACAGCCACCCTTGGAAACTAATACAGCTACCAAGTGATGGAACCAGCATTCACAGCCAAATACCAAAGCCCATGTTTTTAGTTCTGTTCTTTATACATCACCCATATTGATATAAATATTTTATAAATGTTGCTGGGTCTAAATTCAGTTGAAAAAAGCAGATGGATCAATTTTGATTCTTCTCATTTCTTTGGAAAAATGTTAGTGAAAGAATGTATGTGGAATAAGAATGGCTGTGTTATTTGGTGACAGCCATTTGGAACAAATACGAGCATGTTCCCATAAAATTTCCTTTTAGTTTGCATAAATAGCAGGTCATTATAATCCCCAAGATTTAGTATTTTAGAATCTTTGATCAGACATATGCTAAAAACCTTCTAAAGTGATAAGGGCATGAATTTAACGAAGGCATCTTCAAGCCTCTTAGCCCAGTTAGCTTGTTGACTTAGTCCCAGCTCAGAAAACTCCCCCAAAATCTCTCTCCAGGAGCATCTTTCCTCACTTAGATTTTCTTATTTTTTCTTAGTAGAGATGATTATCTTAGTTTATAAGGCCCTCATCTTTTTTTATTTTTTTGATTTTTTATTGAATTATAGTTGACTTACAATGTTGTGTTAGTTTCTGGTGTACAGCAAAGTGATCCAGTTATACGTATATATATTCTTTTCCATTATTGTTTATTATAAGATTCTGAATATAGTTCCTTGTGTTATACTGTAGGACCTTGTTTTTTTATCCATTTTATATATAGTAGTTTGTATCTGCTAATCCCAAACTCCTAATGTATCTCTTTCACCTGCCACCCTTTCCCCTTTGGTAACCATAAGTTTGTTTTCTATGTCTGTGAGTCTGTTTCTGTTTTGTTAATAAGTTCATTTGTATCATATTTTAGATTCCACATGTAAGTGATATCCTATCATATTTGTCTTTCTCTTTCTGGCTTACTTCACTTAGTATGATAATCTCTAGGTCTATCCATGTTGTGACAAATGGCATTTTTCATTCTTTTTTATGGCTGAGTAGTATTCCGTTGTATAAATATATCACAACTTCTTTATCCAGTCATCTGTCGATGGACATTTAGGTTGTTTCCATGTCTTGGCCATTATATATAGTGCTGCTGTGAACACTGGGGTGCATGTGTCTTTTTGAATTAGATATAAGCCCCTCACTGTAACTGTGCTTGCAGTTTTCTCTGCAGAAGTGGAAAGGGGTGGGGAAGTTAAGAGTGAGCATGGGGAGGAAAGGAGGACAGAATCCCAGGTATTACCTGTGACAAGGGGGCAGGTGTGAGAGAACGAATTACTAGGAAAATGACTGACATAAAATATAAGAGTTTTCTGTGGTGCTCATTTGAATAAAATAGTTGATTTGAACTTTTTCTGCCATCAATGATTGTTCTAAAGGACTTAGAGCAGAGCCCCAGATTGTTTTTGTTTTTTTTTGATTCTCATTAGATTTTGATTTTGATAAGAAGTGTTCTTTTCCTATGTCCTTTGTCAACACCATCTGGTGGCTGCAGATGTCAAACAGAAGGGTCACTCCATGAGTTACTGACCCATGGGGGTCTGATGACACCCCCACCCCCAAGTCTCCTATGAAGACTTTCCAATCTCATTCTGCTAAAACCAGTGGCCTTTACAGAGTAGCATTAGTGAAATGGCGGAACATTTGTATGGCTTCCCTCCCCCCAAACCATTTTGTATCCTTCTTGTAAAATGTATTCCTCACTGGAACTTCCTAAGTTTGGCACTATTGTGCCATATTTCAGATGAAGAATTGAGGCATGGGGAAGTTGAGTGGCCTGTCTGGGAACACACAGCTCTCAAAGAACTCTGGAATCTCTGGGGTACATCCCGATCTTTCCTGAGTGGATGAGTAGTTGGGAGTTGAGAGTCTCTGCTTCATCACCTCACAGGCCATCCCAGGCCAGTCTAAGTCTGGTGCTATTGCTGACAACTAGCTGTAGAAATGCTTTAAGAGTTGGATGCAATAGTAGACTAAAAGCATAGAGAAGGAAAATGGATTAAATATCCATTTCATTCCAGGGGAGTTATATGTGTCTAGTTATAGAAAATGCTTTGGAGCTGCCATGGTTTAGTTTTTTTCCCTCATCTCCTTGGGGGAAGATAAACTAGAGATTTTTTTTTTAATGCTGTTGACATCGTTAAATTCTAAACCTCCCTCTGCTCATACCAGCATCTTTCCAATAGCAAAATATGAGCGATCTAGGCATAGGTTCATAAGACAAAGTGAATCCACTAATATACAGTTGTCCATTTTCCCAGCTGTTACAGTGCAGATTTCCAGGAACTAAATTAAAATTGAAGATTGCCAGCAACTGTTTCCAACCAACTGTGTCTTGGTGCTTGAATTTAAGGAGGATGTGGTTAAAGAACTGTAAGAATATATATATATTTTTTATTTTTGCAGAGAAGTGCCTCTTGAGAGACATAGATAAAGTACTTTATTCCGTTACAATTCCTTACTCTTTGTCTTTACAATTTTAATACCATTTTCTTCAATTAAAAATTGTCATCTTAAATCTGCATAAAATTCTTTGGTGTTTTAAACACATAAAAGCATAAGGAAAGAGAATAAAAACTACTTGTAACCCCACAATTTGATGATAACAGCTGGTAGCATTTTGAAGTATAGCCTTCTACTTAGTTGTGTATGTGTGTGTGTATATGTGAGCATGCGTGTGTGTGTATGATTTTACAAAATCAAAACTAAACTATTTTAAAATATGCTTTTTACACTTAGCCATATGTTATGAACATTTTTTCCATATTGCTCTGATTCTGTGGCCTCATTTTAAGTGACTTTATAATACTTACTTAATTTCTTATTTTTTATTTTTTGAAGTATAAATAATGTGATTAATTATTTATCTACTACATGAATGTTGAAAAATATCTCTGATTAATTTTCTTAGTGGACTTTATGATTAAAAGAGTATGCACATGTTAAGGTTTGGGACACATCTTGTCATTCTGTCCTCCTAGACAGTAACAACATTTATACTTTTCACCAGTATTTGATTGAAGCCCTACTTTTCTGCACCTTTATTTCAGTCATTGCCAATTTGGTAGACACAATACAGCGTTTTAGTGTTTAAATTTATATTGATTATTAGAAAGGATAAGAATTTATCTGTTATCTAGTCTTTTTTTTTTTTCTTTTCTGAATTGTCTGTTTATTATGTTGAACATATTCTTAGGTCTTTATGTTATTTCTCTTGCTGATTCTGAAGTGCTCTCTAAGTAAAGAAAATCCTTTCCCTGGCATGAATTTCTTTTGCATTACTCTTTGTGCATGTGTATGTGTGAATTTTCCATTTGTTTTAATTTTGTGGATGGCATTTTTAACATTCAGTGGTTTTGTCTTAGGTCAGATCTATCAAGATTGTCTTTTATTGATTCTACCCTTCAGTGTTTGCTTAGTCAGAACTTCCATGTCCCAGGATCAGAAAAATGTTGATAATACATTCTGCCAGACTTTCAAAATGGTGATGTTGCTCATATTTAATTCTGGAGTGCATCTAGAGTTTAATTTGGTGTATGTAATGAGGGAGGAGTTTAGTTAGTATACTTTATATCTAGCTGAGCACCTGAATAATCCATTATTTCTCTAGTAACTTGACAGGATCATATACCACCGTATACCTTTCATATACCACATTTTATATGCACTTGCCTGTTTCTGAACTTTTAATTTTGTTTTTTTTTATCCATTCATTCCTAGCTTTCTACCACACTGTTTTAATTATCATTGTTTCATTATATGGTGTAATAACTTGTGTGAATTCCCTCTTCTTAGTACTTTCACCTTTACCTTATTATTTAAAATTCCTTTCTTGGATATTTTAATAGGTCATTCTCCCAAGAAAATTTCAGAATAATTTTGTCAAAATTTAATATATATAACAAAGAAACGCTCCATTGGTATTCTGATTGAAATTGCAGTTGCATTCAATGTGTTAAATTAGTCTTGGATGATCTGACATCTTTTCAGTATTTACTCCTATTCACATGCTCTTTATTCATGAAGTGTTCTTCCCCTACAGACTTTTCCTGAGGTTATAGCAGATATTTCTAATTCTCCATGGGGTGTCGATGTTGAATGTGCTATATTTTCCCACAGTTCTATTTAGGGCAGCCTAAACATGGGCATTATGCAGAGATAGATTGATTGATTGATTTTTATTGGATTATAGTCAATTCACAATGTTGTGTTAATTTCTGGTATACAGCATAGTGATTCAGTTGTACATATATATTCCTTCTCATATTCTTTTTCATTATAGACCATTACAAGGTATTGAGTATAGTTCCCTGTGCTATACAGTAGAGCCTTGTTGTTGATTTTATATATAAGTAGTTAGTAGCTGCAAATCCCCAACTCCCAGTTTATTCCTCCCCACATCTTTACCCTCCATAAATTTTTTTTCTGTGTCTGTGAGTCTGTAACCGTAAATTTTTTTTTCTATGTCTGTAGGTCTCTTTCTGCCAGTTTGCAAAGGCAAAGCAAGTGAGCAAGCACACACGGCTTTTCTTTCAAGCAAGGAACTTGAATTTGGTTAAGTAAGGAGGGGCATGGTCAAGGACAGAAGAGAGCAGGTGATTTTTTTGTCCCTTCATTAGTTGGTGGAGAGATAAATTACCATAGAGTAGGTGGTGAATTGCCCGCAACCACGATAATATTCTTTGGGTCATAGAGACCACTGGAGATGACAAAGGCTATTGTAGAACTGAGCTTGTGTCTCAGGGTAACCAGCGTTCTACTCTCAAAGATAGTCGGGTATTTGCTGAGTCAAGACTCCTGTCCTCCCAGACCCCTTCCCTGGCCCCTCTCTCCCCCTTTTCTCCACTCTGTCCTCCAGTGTGTGGCTAGGAGGGAGGTGAAGGTGGCTGCACTATGATCAATGATTTTGACTATCACAAATCTGTTTGTTAATCTTATTCCTAATTAATCATGGACTCATCCAGTAAGATAAATGTTCAAAAGCTGCTTAGGAATGGAATTGCTTAAAACACTTAGACATTAAACTATATAATTTGTTATTTGGCTGCTCTGTGTTGATCTCCACTTCATTCCCCCCTCCCACACCCTTCTCCCCACCAGCAAAGTACTATGGTTTCCCCAGCTACTCTTCAAACTAACTTCTGGAATGATGATTTTTATCTTGTATTAAACTACTGTTTAGAAAATAGATGTTAATTTCTACTGCAATTTAGTAGACACTATAAATACATTCTTACGTTGTTATAAGATTTCTCCCTTCAATCCATCCCTCCTGCCAGCTGAAACCCCAGGTTTTTGTAGCCTCTCATTTTCTCCTTCCCCGGCTCTGAATTGCCCTCTCAAGGGGATGCTCAGAACACCACTCTGTGTGTCCTCTGCTGTCCCTGCGTCAGTCACTCTTGACTATTTGCCCAGAGGAAAGGTGCAACTGTTATTTCACCAGCTGGCTTCTTAAAGGGGAAGGAACCTTTATCCTTCTAATAATTGTAAACACTTCTAACAACAAGAGCAAAAAAGAGGTAACAGAGTGGAACTTGTTCTTCGCGTATTCTCAAGGACTTCAGAAAAATACAAGAAACACGGCCTAGTTGATAGGACAACAGATTTCTCCTTGAACAAGAGGCTGTGGAATGCAGGTCTGCATTCTCAGGGTTCTCCAGCAGTGTCCTGACAAGTGCTTAAGCCTTTGGAGGAGGAGGGATGGAAGGGAAGTCTCAGTAAGTAGAGTCAAGTCTAGAGTCATGTCGTTCAGATTGTGGACCTTACAGTTTGCATTCCCTGCACCCCAGTCACCTTTCCTAGTGATACAGACCTCTCCCTGGGATCCCTGGATCATTAAACATCCCTCTCCTAGGCAGTGTTGCACCTGGGCACAGCGGACCCAGTGTTACCTGGTTATGTGCCTTGTCTCTTCAGAAGACAGCCTGTGCTGCCAGGGAGCAAAGGATCTGGTGTCTCTCCTGCCTTTTCCATGGGGTCTTGCCCAGGGTACAGGTATTTGAGTAATTCTGAACAGTGCATGATATCAGAGTTTTCCTGCATGGTCTTAAGAATTGACTCATTCCTTGTTCTTTCTTCTCTTATCCCGGAAAATGGGAATGTGTGGGCAGGATGGAGAAACAGAGTCCTGGTTTTCTACCTGGAAATAGTTCTAAAATTGCCTTACTGCTACCAAATTAGCCATCTGGTTACTTTTATCTTGAGGTCAGTATTATGGGAGGTTAAGACTTGAGTAAATAGTGTAAAGATAGCTTTTGTTGCTAAAACAATCATAAGAATGATTATTTTGTCACTAGGGAAGATGCATGTATTTGTGCATCTCAAATATGGCGTTCTGCTCTGATATTATATTCTAGACTCATCTTTCACCCTTGGGATAAGTATAGGGCCAGCAGCCACACAGATAAGAATGACATCTCTCATGAATGAATTCTGTGGAAAATTTTGTTTCAGTCTTCACTTTGAGGAATACAAACACATTAGCTGTTTATTTGAGAAAGGTTCTAGGAAAAGTAAGAATCCCAGAGACGTGGGTGAGGGGAGCATGGTGGCGGATTAGACTACGCTCCTTTCCCAGTGTAGGTTTTGCACAGTGCTACAGTTCTGATGTTCATGATGTGATGCAAAACTCAAGTATTGTTTGTGCTGTGTTTATCCTCCGGGTGCTGTTTCTTCTAGTCAGATTGGAATCTGCTTTTGTGAAGAGTTGATTGATTTGGAGTCAACAGTAACCGATACTTGGAGGAGGAGATCATCATGGGGGATGTTGGCAGTAGGGCATTTCTCTCTGTCATAGCCAGGGGTCTAGAATAAAATGAGCATCTCTAAATTGTTTCCTTCTGAGTTAGAGTCTTGCATTTGGCTTTCTAAGATGTATAGAGGATCTCTGATTTCCTGAGCTATGGGCAACTCTCAAAAACAGGGCTTTGTATTCTTGGTCTCTGCAATGTCTCTATTACAGCATGAGAAAAAATAAGGTCAGGAGACATGAAAAAAGTATTTCTGTGGAATGTTCTAAATGTGAAGTCATAAGAGAGGACCTAGACTATTGGGTTTTTTTTTTAATCTTCTGGAGCAAAACATAACATGGATATTAAAGCCAAAACAATTTGGTTCAAACCAAGTCTTACTTCCATCTGTCCTGTTTTATTATGAACTTCTGCTGGGAAAAGAAAACACAGATATGAAATTAAGTATAAGAAAAAGGAGGATACATAGGTACACAATAGAGGAACGGATAATATGCCTCAGAGAGATCCAAAGCAGGAACGGCTCATTCTAATTGTGGGGAATGAAGGAGAATTCTAGAAAGGAGGTGGTATTTGAGTTAGACTTAAAGTATTCCAATATGTTGAGAGTTGGAAGAAGTGGGAACGTTTTAAACTGAGGCAGTAGCATAAACACCAGCACAGAAGCACGAAAGGGCTTCCTGCTTTAAAATGCTCATTTCCTAGCGGCGCTGACTACAGATGGATGAATGCCAAGAGGGCCCTCATCGGACCTGACCTAACAGCAAAGTGTGCTGATATGCATCATGTCAGCTTCTTAAGTGCAAAATCAGGTGCAGATAACTGTCTCAGGATGACACCTTGGAGTCCTTGGACATCGCAAGACACAGGCATTGACTGAAAATGAGCAGAGCCCTGGGAGTGGGGAAAAGGCTTCAGTCAGGCTTCATGCTGTCATATAAATGGCTTTTTCAGATAATTTGGAATCTTAGAAGATTCTTTTCCTTTATTCTGAGTGTAATTCACAGAGTTTGAAATGAAAAATAAAATTTCTTAGCATCTATTCCATATGGAAAGAAGCACCTTTTGTGGTTAATAGTGACTGTGACTTACCACTACTCTGAATTTTCAGCACTGGGATCCCAAACCTTCTCTACTTGTTAATTTCACTTAAAGCAGGTTAAGTGTAGACCTAGACTAGACACATTTGCTCTGCAGAATGGGTGGGTGCTAACAGCATTTCTTGCTTTATGGTCCTGTAACAGAAAAACCAAGAGGCATTGTACCAGCAAATGAGAAACCGACTTCATGGCCTCCAGATGTTGTCATTCTTGTTTTACGTGGATCTGTATGAGCAAGATTTTGCCTTTTTTTTTTTTTCCCTTGGTGCATTCATCATCTAGTTATCTTTGTGTAGGCACAATATCCTTCTTAAAGGTCTTCCAGAAACAGCAAATGAATCAAGGGAGAAGGAGGAGGATTGAGAAGGTTGTTTTGGATTAGCCACTTAACTATATCAACCTATGAATACTGCCTTCTGGGTCAGGGAGTAATAATGCAGAAGCAAAGAAGCAAGATGGAGGAATCTGGAAAATGGGTGTCCACACACACATGAATGCAATGTGCCCCAGGTGATGGTCAAAATCTGAGAAGGAAAATTTCAGCTGAAAGGCAAATGAAAATGTGTTTGTATCTACCTGTTTGAGATAAGGGGTTGAAGGAAAATCCTAGCTCTCTCATGTCATAAGGAGTGGGATCTTAGGTGAACTGAACATGCCATTTCCACTGATGACCACTTCTGAAAGAGATGAAATAATCCAAGTATATTTGTTATAATAACAAAGCTGTTCCTGATGAATCTTTGTTGACTCAAAAGTATTTTAGGTTGGTAATAATAGTATTTTGCATTGCCGTAGACTCATCTTTAGGAACATTACGATGCTTATATTTTAAAAATGAACACATACTTCTTGATAGACATATCCAAAGGAGGTTTAGTTTTATTGACATAAAATGAAAGGACAACTTGAATTCAGTAAATGCCGGACCTATATAAAATGTAAAGTTTATCAGCCATCTCTTAATTTATTTGAATGACCGTCTATCACTGCTCAGTGCCTAAGAGAGGAAGTATTTCATCACTTCAAAGATGAAAGAAATGTAAAATCCTTCTTCAAGTGTTTTTGCAACAAAGCTAAATAAAAAAAGGAAATATCTGGCTTCTTATTGATTCAGAGAATTAACCACAAAAATCTGGTATTCAATTTGTGTAGCACCATATAGAGTACAAAACATTGTCATTCATATTTATTTATGGATTTTTGTGTCAACTCTCTGCGCTCCATTTCATAAAGAAGGCTTAGGGAGATTAATGATGGAACCAAGCTAAGCAGCTATTAAATGATCAACATGTGACTTGAAACAGATCTTCTCACTGCAGTTGCCATCCTTTTTCTGTGACACCAGATGCTTTAACTCTGAGTCTTCATCTCTTCAAAGCTTCTCAGCAGAAATTTGCAAATTTTTAAAAAGAACGTTTCCAGTAGAAAAGATCTTGAGGCAAGATCATGGACTCCTGGTGCAACCATCCTGTCTCCCATTTCAGCTAAATGGTTCTGAATCTCCTTCACCTCTTTTACCTCCTCTTCCTCTTCCCCCTCTTCTACTTCTATCATTATCATTATCATTATCATCCTCCTCCTCCTCATCATCATCATCACATTTCAGCATCAAACTCAGCTGGCAAATGAGACAGAGATTGTGATGACAAAGGAGTAATCATTCTATGTACCCCCTCTTTCTTTAAGTTAAAATTTATCTGCTTATTATTGATCAAAGAAAGGGGAAATAGACTTCTTTCCTTTATTCTTTCTCTTTCTTGATAACCTGCTTCTTTCTTCTTTAATTCTTCACTTTATCCTTTATATCTTCCTCACTTTATCAGCTCCCCCAAATACCTAACCACAAAAATTCCAAAGCAACTGTTTTCTGGGGCAAAACAACCATCTGCCTCCCTGCCTGGGCACCACCCTTACATACCAGAGATGGACAGGCTGTTCCGATCTCTCTGTGCCTCGGAATCTAAGTTAACCACCTTCACAGGCTCCAATCCACAGGCCGCACATCAGCCTGTGGCTTCAGTAATATGTAAAGACGTATTTGTTAAATTTCAGTTCAGGAGCAGAAACCAGTATATTTTGCCCACGGTGGCAATAACCACCCCGCACCCCCAACACACACACAAATCACTCTCAGCTGTATCAACAAACAGAGCTTTAATTTAAAATCCAAACTCTGAGATCATGGTTTCTTAACTTCAGGAAGTCTTCCCCTAAACTGAGCCATATCAAGCCAGAAGTGGCAGTGTGCGGATGACTCTGGATATGGAAGTGCGTTTTCCCTCAGATGTGGGATTGCCCTTCTGCTCCAGTCTGAACAGCACCAAGGATCCATGTAAAAAGACAGACGGTTTAGGGAGTAGAAGTTCACATCTTCCTGAGAATCAAAGATAAGCTAAAAACAGCAGCAATAAGCACAGCAACAAAAGGTGCTTTAGTTTGGTGTTAACGTAGATTGACAGCTGTGGCCACATGGTCATTGGTCAGTCTCGGGCAGGGGTTCAGAGTCTCCGAGGCTATGGAAGGGAGGTGGCAGTGCTCCACTAGGATCCCACCTTGGGACTGAGGTACTCACTCCTCCTGCGGCTGAACCTCCTTGGTCAGTTCTCCTCCAGGAGTTGCCCTTGGCCATCAGTGCTGTTTTGCCCAAGACCATGCACTCTCTGCACGGACGGCCTACACCTAATGGCTGGTCCTCGTGCTTCAAGGGAGGACGAGCCCCTGAGCTCCCCTTGGGATTAGCAGAATCACAGCCAGCCTCTGCCTTTACCCAGTCCTAAAAGCAGTCCCCAGAGAGAACTCTTGCATGCAATCATGGAGTCTCAGAGTCCCTTCCCTGGGGAACTTGACCTACCACAGATTCTTTCAAAACAGTTAAAGTATGTTAGAACTTGCTGGAGTAAAAAGCCCCTGGCCGTTTGCCACAGCTATTCTCCCATATTCTAGGGAATAAAACAGAACCTTTTCCCAAAGAATCCTTAGAACCTCCCTTGCTGTGAAAGAAACTAATTTCATCTCCAGAAGCAAACAGAGGTGAGATGTGAACTGACCTACCAGGTAGAGCATCAGTGTGTGTCATTTCTCTCTTGCCATGACCTGTTCTATTTTACATATTGTTAAAAATAATATTAAAGAGGATATTTTAGGTGGTACCAACAAACTGTAACACTTCATAAAATGAACAGTATGTCTACTTTTGGAAAACTGCAAAGTGGGGTGGAAGGCAGGAAGCTTTTATAGAATAAAGAATAAGAAAACAAGGAAGAGTGAAATAGGAAATATCTGATTGACTGGGGCCACATAGTCAACCTTGTTTAAGGTAAAAAGGTCCAGATTTGGCTTGGTACTCAGAGAGTGGCTGACTGGATATACTGCATTTTTGGTAAGTAGAGCACTTACATGGACATGAAAGTTGTTTAAGTTTTAGTTTACTGATGTGGTACTCTGGGCAGGACCAGCTCCATCTTAGGTCTAGAAAGTTATTTCAGCAGTCCCCACATTTGATCATTTGTTTACCACTCAAATAGTTTGATCACCAACATCGGTCTTAGCAGCGTGACTCTCTGTTACCATTGCCTCTTGGGTCTCGGTGTAGTATTCACAGAGACAGCCTCAGGCTCCTATTCTTGGAGCTGTGACTTTCTTCTGTTCTCTTTTGTTGTTCTAGTCAACCATCTCATGGCTGGTCCATGGCTGCCCATATGTGTTTAAAACTTTTGAGAGAATGTATCATGTTAGTAATTACTAGCAAAACAGTGCCCACTATTTGAAGAGTGCTCCTGAGACAGAGTCCCCATGACCCAAACCAGCCAGAATCAAGTAAGTCAAGAAATGATCTTGAAGAGGGGGCTACTTCTTTAAGCCCGTTGGCCTATTTATGAGTTTCACGTAACTTCCCCAGAAGTGTGTGTCCAGCACGCTTGTTTCAGAGAAACTGAGGCATTGGAAATTGGGGAGAATGTTTATGATGGGCAGAAAGAACTACAGGATTATCAGCATCATAGCAAATCCAACAGTTGTTTGCCTGGTACAGGAATTAGGAAAAGTATGGTCAGAGAGGGAATGAGGAATAGAATGAAATGTTCTTGATCCTCGTCATCTAGGGTCTTGGGAAGAACCAGTCTACCTTGATGTTGGCTAATTTTGTGCCCAGTCATTGTGATTTTGAGGTCTACAGTGTTCGCGTAGACCAGATGTCAGGTGGAGCCTTCTTCACTTGTGAAATATGCACCCAGCATTTGACACCTTGTAATTTGGCAGTGATGTCAGTGGTCAGATGTTCTTGGTGGTGTCCTTTCCCTAAATCTCAACTTTTGCAAGAGCAAATAAATGAAAAAATCATTGTCTGTAAACAAAAGGCTTAAAAATGTCATGGATAGAGGTCTCATGAAAGTGCATTATAATGGAATTGTCAAGGAAATTTGGTTATTTCTGTGACATAACATTTTAGGATAATAATTGGTATTATGTCCGATAACACAGTATCAGATTTTTAGAAATTTTATATAATTTCTGGAACACATTACAAACATATACCCATACAAATATAACCTTAGAAGATTAAAATCACTTCTGAATTGATAATACTTCCAATTTAACTTAACTTACCAAATAAGCCTAATTACTTTAACATTTTTATTTTTATAAGGAGAGAGAACAAATTTTTTGAAATGTTCTAATAGCTGTCGGGAAAATGCCAAACTTAGTTTGAGGTCAAAAAGACTTCACTTAGAATTTGACATTTTGGAAGAAGTCAAATATCAAAGGTTTGATCACTTGACTAGATAACATCATAGATGGAATAATACTTAATTATTGATCTAAAGTGACAGAAGATTTTAAAGGGAAATACGGAAGATTGAATAAGTTGCGAGCAAAACTTAGCTTTTTTAGTACTGAAAAGACTGGGTTTTCTTAAGTAATCAAAGACCTGATACAGACAGTGTAGAGCAGAGTAAATTATTTTGGTGAGACACAAAACTTTGCTTTCCAGGAAGATTACTTAAAAGGTAAAGGAAAAGCTTGTTTACAATATTTTATTAAAAGCAGGCCAGTAATCTAAGAAACCTTTGTCCTTTTAACAGAGAGAAAACCAAAATCTAATTTTGTACCAGTATACTTTTGTTATTAAAACACATTTTTAAAGAAAACTTAAATCTACCCATTCCAATCTTAGCCATACTGACCATACATAAAGTTTAATTTCCCAAGATTCCTTTTCCACAAATCTTCTACAACTTTTTAACTTAGATTTTGTCCTATGTTTTTTCCCCTCTATCTCATTTTGGAACAACTAGTTGTTTTACTTCAGGACAAAATTACTCTCTTTTTCCTTTAACAGAATCACACTCCATTCCACATACCTTTTTTATATCAAAACCACAGTCTACTTTCCTTGCATAAAAATTTTTCCTTATTATTTCTAGTAGTTTTAGTTATATATATTGATTAGAATTTTTAACCCTTAGAATCATTAGTTCCTACTAAAAACTAAGAAGCAACTGTGGGCTGTTACACTAGCATTCTGTGTGTTGACAAATTTCACAATTTCTGCAAGTATATTTATTCTTCTTTGTAGTAAATGTTTCAATGTGGAACAAAACATGTTTGCTAATAAACACAAATATCTTTAGTTCCTTTGTAAAAGGAAGCCAAAAGTGAGTAAACCTGTGTTTAGTAATCACCATTTCAGTATTTTATGTCATTTGGAGATGATCTAGATATTTAATGAATATCCATCTATCATTAATTTATTTCAGTATAACTTTAAAGTTTCAAGTTACCAAAAAGATTTTGGAAATTATTTTTGAGTAGACATACCATGAAGCAAAATTATTGTTGAAAAGTTTATTTATAAACTTTAATCTTCCTTACATCTATTTAATATACTTTTTGTTAACAGTTATGTTTAGATTACTTTTGAAAGTTTCATGAGATATTAAACAGCTAACCTGGTCATCTTAAATTACCTTTCTTGCTGACAAATATCTGTGACAGAGGTAACTTGAGCTTATTTAACTTTTAGTAAACCAAGGTAGAATAGAAGTTATGCCTGCATTTTATTTAATACTGGTAGCTCTAAAGCTGTTTTAATTAGGCCAGCAAACTTAAGCCTTTTTCCTCCCAAATTATCGTAGATTACATGAACTTGAATAACATTTGGGTTAGTTTCTGTATTTCTCAGAATATACCTAATTTGTGTAAATGATTCTCTTTAAGCCAATTAAATAGAGCCCTTTACAAATTAATTATCACAATGCCATCTGAAGGTAGAAAAATATCACACAACTACAACACGCATGCATAGACATACATAAACACACAAGTACAGCAATCTTACAGCTCTCATTTTAAAATTTTAACCATGAGACAGGTATGATAATGCAAAACTCACTAGTTTACAAAAGAAGGTTGGATCCAAATCATGTTTATGGCAGATGGAATAAATTAAGGTTACTTGCTCAAATGGCTTAAACTTTTTATTAATATTTGTGGAGAATATTTGTGGAGACTTTTGAGATTTTTCATTTGCCTGGTTTTCAAATAGACACCACCCTTTTTTTTTCCTTCTGGTAATAATTACCTCCCTGAAGTTGAAGTTTGCATTTCAAAGAGGTGGCTCTCAGTTACTGGGGAAAACCAGGTAGAATGTTTACATCTCAGAGGTACAAAGAAAGAATGTGAATGGAAGTTTCTCTAAGAGGAACTTTTGTTTCCTGAGACCTGTATATTTGCAATACCCATGAGCTTTTTGAGATGAATAGGGTAGGTTTTGGAATTGGTAAGAAGGAGAAATGGACTTTTTCTGCTCTTTAAAGACTCAAATTGTCATACAAGTTGTACAAGTTGTAGGACAGTTGCCATTAATTCCTCAAAGAATTGGGTTGCAACCTGAATAACATCAAAGCTGACCCACCCATGTGGTTACGTCATCCTCACTTTACTTCATCTTCTCTGTATCAGAGAGGGGATCACCTAAGATAGCAATCAAAGATTCCGCCTACATTCTAGAGTTAGAGCTGTTTGTCTTTGGAATGGTTTTCATTCCCTTTGGGTACATATTTTCATTTTAGATTCAGGGAGAAGTCTTTAAAAAAAGTTCCTATCAGGCTCTGAATATCAGCTTCCAGTTGAGCCAACTTCTGACCACAAAGCTACATTTGGAAAAAAAAATCCTTTTAAATATCTTGTCTGTTCTGATTGATCTCCCCCAAATTAGCTTTACCTGTTTCCCTATTCTTCAAATTTACATAAAAGGAATCATACAGAATGACTCCTGTGTGTCCTGCTTGCCTCCCTCAACACAGTCTGTGAGGTTCAGTCCACGTTCTTAACGTGCATCACTAGTTCATTCCTTCTTGTTGTAGAAATAAACGGCAGTTTATCTATTTTCCTGTTGGTGGATATCATGCTGTTCTTAGTTTTTGGCTCTTATTAGTAAAAGTACAATGAACTTTCTTATACGATTTACCTTGTGTACATGTGTTTTCAATTCTTTTGCTTAAGCACTGAGGAGAAGAATTGCAGGATCATCGGTAATATTTGACATCTTAGGCTTTTTTAATTTCAACCATTCTAGTGGGTGTATCTCATTGTGGTTTTAATTTGCATTTCCGTGATGACTCATGATGTTGAGCATCTCTATATCTTTTTTTGTGAAATGTCTATTCAAGTCTCTTGCCCTTTTTCAGTGGGTTATTTGTCTTAAAAATTACTTAATTGTAAGAATTCTTTATATGGCCTGAAAACAAATCCTTTGTTAGATATGTATATAGTTAATACCCTAATACCCTATTTTGTATCCTCTCTTGGCCTTTTATCTTTATCCTTTTGTTTTATTCTTCAGTATTTGCTTGAGGGACTATAATATATATACATATACACACACACCTTACTGTAGTATATCTTGAATTAATATAATATCACTCTGTATTGTGTAAGATGATTACAACAGTTTAATTCCATTTGCCCTCCCTGTTCTTTTCCCAATTCCAATTGCTGTCATCTAATTTGCTACTATATATGTTACAAACCTCAAATAAAATGTTTTTTACTTTCAATTTAAACAAATATTTTTAAAAGAAATTAGGAAAAAAACAGTATTATGTATTTACCCACCCATTTACTATTTCAGGCACTTTACAAACCTTCCTGTAGAACCAAATTACCAATTTTCAAAGTGGTTTCATTTCACTTTATCCTGAAGAACTTGGTTTAGCGTTTCTCACAGTACAGATCTCTCAGCAATAGATTCTGTCAGCTTTAATTTATATGAAACTGTCTTTATGCCATCTTTGTTTTGAGGAGTATTATTACTGAATATGTAGAGTATTAGATAGATAGATTTTTTTTTTTTTGGAAGAAGGATTGCTTTGTCTTTCTTGAAAAGTCAGGCATCATTTTTCTCGTTGCACCTCTATGTATTGTTCATTTGTCTAATTTTAGGATATTTTATTTAGCTTTCTTTTTCAGAATTTGTTACTGTGTGCCTGTTCTGTGTGGCCATTATTCCTTCAAATGTTTTTTTTCCTGCTCTGGTCTTCCTCTTTGGAGACTCTTCTTACATATATGTGTGACTGGTTGGCACTGTCCCATAGGTCATTAGTGCTCTGTTCAGGGTTTTATTTTTTATTTTTTATTTTTTTCCAGTTACTTTTCCTTTAACTTTATTTTGGATAACTTCTTCATGTGTAAAATCCAACATCAGGGCCCATTCAGAGATAATTTCTGTTGACTGGTATTTCTCTGGAATATAGGCCATGCCATCTTATTCCTTTGCCTGTGACATATTATTCTGTTAAAACCTGATCATTTCAGAAAATATATTACAGTGAAACTCTGATCCTTTTCCCTTGAAAGTTGTCATTTTGTTGTTTTTGATGCTGCTGCTGTTTTAGTCACTTGCCTGGACTTAGCCTGCAGACTCTGTTTCCTCCGTGATGTCAGGCCATTTTTCGTTTTGTACTTTTTGAGAATTCTTATTTTCATTTTATTAGCTTGGCTCCCTAGGGTTGGTTTCTTTGTCTGCGTGGCTCTGTGGTCAACCAGTGATTGGTCAGAAGTTGTGATCGAACACCTGGAGCCAGCAGACTTTCCCACCTCTGCTGACGGGAGCGTCTTCAAAGTCAGGCAGTTTTCAAGTCTTCAGGCCCTCTTGGTTTCGTGTGTGTGTGTGTGTGGTGTGTGTGTGTGGTGTGTGTGTTTAGGGTCCCACCAAGCCTCTCATTTCCAGAATCTACCGCTTAAATGTGTGGTTAGTCTGCCAGTCTGCTACTCATACTCCTCCTATCCAAAGTTTATCCATTTTTTTTTATAAGTAAATGCTTCTCAATTTATCATTTTTCTTTATTAGGTTCCAAAGCCCTAAAATGGTTGTTTTTGACAATTATATCCAATTTTATAGTTGTTTGAGGGGAGTGTTTGCTGACTATTTTATCATAGTCAGAAGTCCTTCCCTGACAGATATATTCTGACAAAGGAATGGAGAGGCAGAAAAAGACAAAGCACGAGGAAGCTACTGGGAACAGTATTCCCTGTAATTTATAAACTTGGAACCACACTACCAGGCTGTCGGATGAAACGCCCCTGAAGAGAATTTTTTTAACCAAATGACTCAAAGGGGAAGCATGTTTAATGAGATACATTAATTAATGTGTCATGGAATCAAATATTAGTGACAAAGGATTCATAGAAAAATTGAGAATTATTCATAGAAAAAATGTACAATTATTAGTACCTTACCTAGCCCCCAAAATCTTTATATTTTCTCATTGTGAGATCGATGATAGATTCTAGAAGATGGTCAGCTTCACCATTTTCCCTTGATAGTTCATATAGTGACAGTGAACATCATCCTAATTCACACATGTTAACTGTCCCTTGTGCCCTCATTTCTGTATAATGTTAGGGACATGGGGAAGTTACTCCCTTCACCCCTGCTCCAGCCCTCTCAAACCTTTTGTAGGATCTCAGATTCCCTTAACTCAAAGCAGAGCCCTTTCCTTCAATAAGTGAGGGAAGGTAGTTAACACTGAGGGGTGATCCCTTGTCAACCCATCGCTCTGTGGTTGGAGCACAGCCTCCCAGCTTGTGTAAAGAGGGGTGTTTGGGGGCAGCCTGAAGGCCCTGGCCCTGAGGAGATGGAAGGGACAAGGTGTGCTCTCAGGCATCACCCAGCCCGCCTTCCTCCAGGCTCCTGCATACAGAGCTGCTCCCCGTGGGCCTCGAGGACAGTGTGGAAACCCCGATGAGGAGGAAAACCCTGGAGGAGCCCAGGGCATCTGGGATGGTACCTGGGCCCCAAGGGATTGTTGGAGAGGGGGGTGCATCTACTCCCTATGGCTGTCCCAGGTCCACAGAGCAGAACCTGAGTTGTCCAGAGACCTTACTGATTTTTCTCTAAGTTTGTGCTAGATCTCCAGTGACATTTTTCTCTGGGCTCAAGGATTATACTAATCAAGCTTCACCCTTTGTTTCTGTTATGTGTGTACTTTATCTCCTTCACCAGATTTCAGGTTGGGGTGCAGTGGCCTTTCTTCTTCTGCTATTTATCTGTCACCCTCTCCCAATTTCTCTGCAGGTCCAGCTTTTAACATCTAGTGTTGACTCATTGGGCCAATTTTAACTTTTGTTTCAAATACAATACAAAATATTCTGGCAGTTCTTGAATGCAGAGTTTCTCCGTCATTATGATGCTCTCCATTCATTAGAAGCACTGCAGGAGTTTTAAAAATCGTGATGTCTAGGCTGCAGTTGAGACCGATGAAATCAGACTCTCTGGTGATGGGATCCAGGCGGCCCGTGCTGAGGAACAAAGCTCCCATGGAAAGTGGTAGCTTTAAGCAGCACGCTAATATTTGTCTTGACTTTGTTATCTTAAACCAACATTTACCACATCCTTGAGGGACACATTGGAATATTAGTTGGCAGAAAGTTAGTGATGCAGAAACTGAATTATGTCACAATCTCATCGCAGTGTGTCAATATGTCTGAGGTCATTTTGGCCCAGTGCCCCTCAGCATCCTTGTATTCAATAGCTTCTTGGTGGCTGGCAGCTTGAGAGAGGCTTGCCTCATGAGAGCAAATAAGAAAAATACCCCAACAACCTGTAGATATGAAAGATGTCAGATTTCAAAGACAGCTGGCCCATTATGTAAAGTACAGTGACACATTTTTACAAATATTTACCTTTACCTTTCTCTCGTGGAGTCTTTGTTCTCATTTAAACATCAAATGGCCATTGACTTCTATTTCAAAAGGAAAAAGGAAAGTGGTAAATCTTTCACTACCTTTTTCATAAGAATTTTCTTTTTGAGACTTGAATTTCCTCCCACTTTTTGAGATGACCTAATGGCCTCTATTTCAAGTGATTTGGTTCATTTCTCCAACCTCAGAGACAGGTGCAGCTTCTTCTAGGTCTTGAAGTTTGGTTGGGGGAAAAAATAAACCCAGCAAATATTTGCCACAGATATTTGTTGGATCCCAAACCTGTACAAACCACCTTTTGAGTTTTCTCCTTTTCGTGAGCAGATGAGTGGAGGAGAGAGGGTACATTTTAAGGGCCTGGAGGAATACTTTCAGTACGGAGTCATCTGGGGCTCAGAAAGGTGCTGGCCAAGTACGAGAGCACGGATACTCGTGGGGAGCCTGAAGTTCTGTGCTTGATGGAGCCGGCCTCTATTTCCAAGAGAGGATGATAGTGGGAGTTAGTCATCAGGGAGGTGTTCCTGGCATGACAGAGGGTAGGGGCGAGGCTGCATCATTCAATAGAATTTTAGCAACTCCGTCTTAGAATTATTTTTTGAGGGGGAGGTGGTGATTTGATTTTTAAAGAAAGACTCAAAGTGATTTCTAGTTGGGTGACATCTTATTATTTCTGAGACAAAACTGTAATAGCTCCCGAGGGCTCCTTTCAGGCCTGTAATTCTAGACGCTATTCTATTCTAGGCAATTTAAAATGAAAACATTCAGCTTTCCTTATTTCAAGACTCAATACCTGTTCCAAGATTCCTCATATTTTACAAGTTTGTCAGGTATGTTTCTATGGTCATTAGAAGGAATAAAAGATAATTTGTAGAAGGCAGCTCAGGGCCACCGCATCCGACATACAGATTGTGCACTGCCAGTGCTGCGGGCTCCACTAGTAAAGCTACCGTGTGAACAGTAGTCCCTGGAACCGTGAATCTGGTGGTCCTGGGAAGGAAACTGACCTTCATGCCAGGCACATGAGGCTGGATCACAGCAGGTGTTCTCCATCCCTGCCCACAGAATGTTGTCAGTTGACTACATATTTAAGATTATTCAGTGATTTTATATTAAAATTTGGTTTATATATTGATAATTTTGTCCACACTAGGGGACTTATGGCTTGGAGGTAGGAAAATCCACTGATCTAGGAAAAAAAAAAAAAAAAAAAAAGCTCTGATAATGTATGTGTCATTTCTTTGACCAATAATATTTCTAGGAGGAAGGTCTGTGGATGCCTTTGGACATTGTCTCAAATAGTCCTCTTCCAGTCGATAGCACCATAGGTGGGGGTGCTATGAGGTACAGTTATTTTCCCAGTGGAGGTCAGAAATACAGTTTGCCTAACAAGAAAACCTCATCTTGAAATTACTATTACTATAATTTTCTCCCAGTCCAACCTGTCGTTCCCATTATGAAATACTAGCTCAGTACTCCCCGAGACTCACAAGAAAGTAGAGGAATTGCTTGGCTTGGTCTTTGGGATGAACATCATTTGTCATTTTCAGACTATGGGTTGTCTCTTAGTCCAGTCACCTGGACTGCACACAGTTCTGAAGTTTGAGCATCCTTAGACTCTCCCAGAAGTACCTGTGGAGAGGAGACTGTCCACCCAGTCCACAGCCAAGCTGAGATGGTGCAGGTCTGGAGGGTGCTGGGCTTGTAGGAAGTGAGAAGATTCCCAGGCTGGTGGGCTACCCCTGGGTCCCCTCTGGAAGAGAATTTACTGAATGGTTAATCCAGGTCCAATTGACTATGTGAGGACCTTTACTCATATAGTTAATGATTTATAAGTATCTACAAAACTCAAGGAAATGGACTAGGTGCAGAATAGAATGTAAGACCCAAGTTTTCCCCATTCCAGGGATTTACAGCTTTATTGGGGAAAACAGTCTCCATGAAATTGTTCAACACCAGCATATTGGAGGATGTCCCTAGTCTGATTTTTGAGTGATCAGGGAGATGCTGGAAAGGAAGTAGGACTTGAATTTGGCTTTGAAACCTGTACAGAGTGTGTGTAGGTGGATGGGTGGGAAGAACATATTCTGAGTAGTAGTAGACTGCAGTAGCTTGGACCAAACCCGGGGTTCAGAATTTCATGCCAGGAGACTGGACCCATGGTAGTGACTTCTACACATCTGTCCCAGGAGTTAGCTGCTCTTCCTGCTCTGTGATCTGGCAAGGTTTTGGACTTTCACTAGAGTGTGTCCTTAGATGCATGGTAGGCTTGCTTTAGTATGTTGGACCAGCATGGAGCCGAGGGCTAGATGTTCCAGAGCATAAATGGAAACAGACAGAATGGCAGAGCAGGACATGGGAGGCTGCCCTCATTGTTATAAGTCTTACTAACAGCATCCCACTTGCTGTTGGGCTTGGCCAAATTTCTTTTGAACTCTGTGCCTGTCTATGAGTTGGAGATAATTTGTGCCATTCCTGCTTGGTCGAGCTTCTCCTCTTGAGGAAAAAGACATAGCTTAGAGCTCAGGATAGCTCTCTGGATTATTCTGGATTATTCTGCAGCTTTAGCTCAGAGAGCCAGGCTGCCTCCTCAAGGACGATGCCCCCAAGGTCCTCTGTAGGGCAGGTCTTCCCCAACTTTAATGTGCCTGAGACATGCCTGGGGAGCTTGCTAAAAAGGTCCTGCTTCATTAAGTCTGAGATGTAGCCCAGGATGCTGCACTTCTCATAAGCCCTGAGGTGGTGCTCGTGCTGATGGTCTGAGGACCATACTTAGTAGAGACTCAGGGCCAGTACGGATGCTTATGGCAACAGAGGGGCCCAGGAAGACTTGAGTGTGGGAAGGAGCAGGATGGAGCAGAAACACTTTTCATATGAGATGGTAACCACCCAGACTCCCACGTAGACTTGACAATGAGTCATGGTCACTATCCACCCAGATCCTTGCTGCTCATCAGAAGGCACTTCCCCAGGATGTGCCCACGCTAAAGCCTCAGGAATACCATGCTTTTTCCATCAAAAGCCCATTGAGAAGCTTATGAGTTTCCAGCGGTGAAAGAGACAGGGGTAAGCTGAACGCCCAGTAGGTTTTGCCTTTACTGCTCATCAGTTGCGTTGCAAATCGGAAGATGAATTTGGTGGTTCATTCCACTCTGTTCAACTCAGCAGGTGTGTCTGCTCTGGACCTAACGTTGTGCTAAGTCTGTGGGTCTCTAGTGAAGGGTGGAAAGTGGTCTCTGTTGTCTAGGGACGTACACTGCATTGTTGGGAAGAAGAAAACAACACAAGCAGTGAAAGGAACACTGGAGAGGGTGGGGATAAAATTATGTGCTAAATTGAGTACAGTAAAGTGCCAAACCTATGACACAAGTGCTGTGAAAACGCAGGGAGGGTTTGGCTGTTGGCTTAGCTCTCTGAAACCAGAGTTATAGTTTTTAAATGGGGAGCTGTATTGTCTGACTTGTGTTGGGGATTGGGGGAATCTTGTGAGTGTAGAATTTGAAGCTGCAGTGGGAAAGGGAAAGGCAGAGTCAGGCACAGAAACACAGTTCACTCATTTCAGGCCCTGGGGCCCCACGATGAATGCAGATCACACCTCCTTCCCCCAACCTTCGCATCCCTCCAGCATTTCTTTAAATGAAACCGCCTCTAGAGAGTGAGATCATTGCTGCCCTGCGCTGGATTGGACCGGACACTCCCACAGCTTGCTGGGGATTCAGACTGGAAGTGAGCTCTTTCCATAGAACATGAATAATAATGGGGCTGAGTGGGAAAGGCCATCTCGGGACCTCAGGGCAGATAGCGTATGGTTTATAGATGGGGCAGACAAAAGGAGAAGGGGCCAGAAAAGGTTCTCAAAGGTGGAGAGAGAGCTCTCATCTTTTATCGTGTCCGTGAAAGCCCTGTGGAAGAACGGTGCCATTCATTGCGTAGGCAGCACTGAAAACTCTGGTATAAACATCAGCTCGGAAGTCACATGACACCCCCGGAGAGCAAGTGCACGTTGGTCTTCCCTTATTTCTGAGAGTGGATTATGGGCACAGAGCATGTATGTGTCTGGCGGAAACACTCAGGCATCCTTGGCTGCCAAACTGGGAGACCAAGCCCATCTCCCCAGGGCCAGATCTCGCAGGGGGCTCAGCTGTGTCGTGCATGAAACACTCACCAACCCTCCGCACCTCTTGGTGTGAGGCACAAATATCAGGGTCTCTGAGTTGTCCCGTGGAACACCCCCCCCTCCCACCAGCTAGCACTGAGGGAGAAGCTAGCCCCTGTTCTCCTCCATGCCCTGCCAGTGGCGTTAGGAGACTAGCTACCAGTCCCTTTGGAGAGGTCCTCCTCTGATGTGCTCTCCGGTCTGCACTGTGTCATGTTTTTATACTAGCCCAAGGGTTACAGGACCTCTTACTGAGTGTGTCTTGCGTAGATTTTCTGCATAGAGCCTGTTTGCTGCTCATTTTGGTATCTGAGGCTTATTGTGGTGGTGCCTCAGGCTAGGCTGAGGCAGGAAGAGGGCTCCTGTCAGCTTTGGATATACCAGCAGCTGTTTCCCATCAGTGGACAGGGGCTGATAGGGCACTGCCAAAATTTCTCTGCAGGCTGAACTTGAAAAAAGACCTTTTCGTTTGCTGGTCTTACCATGAAGAGCATTTGGAGCCCCTGCAGTTTCCAGTTGGTGGCCTGTAGGCCATACCTGGCCCAGAGTTGCGTTTTCTTTCGCTGGTCTTGAGGTTTGTAAAAATCTGACTTACTTTTTAGCCTTTTTAAGTGAGTGTATTTTCATGTAAAAATTAGGATTCTGGCTTCTCTTGAAAAAAAAATTGCGAGGAGCTGGCAACCCTGGGCCAGTCTCCTGCTTGGAACCCTTGATCCGAAGCTGCAAGGATCAGCCCCTCCCTTCACCTTGTCCCTGCTCCCCCGCAGGCCACTGAATCCCTTTCTTCACTAGCCTGGCCTCCGCCATCCTCTTGAGTTTTTGATCTTGAAAAGTTACGATTACAGCCTGCATATATTTCATCTTGATATTATAAGTCATGTACCTAAGACGGACAAGAGGTCACGGGGGTTTGGGTAAGAGTGGTTCTGGAAAAGTGGAATGTTGATTTGGGGACTGCTTAGAAATGGTCCATGCTAGGGGTGGAGAAATAATCTGTGAGTGCTCTGGAGAAGGACTGGTTGGTTTGTTTTTCACTTTCTAGCCGTGACACACCTGTACTTTTGTAAAATACAACATCCATGAATACGTAGAAAAGTAAAAGGAATAAAAGACAAAATGCAAGCCAACTTTTATTATTAAAGTCTGCAGACATAAAAAATTATTTTAATACATGTGACCAGAATCAACATCACATAGGAAAAAAGACAATAATTACAAAGCTTATAGTATTCATTTAATGTATTCACATGGACTATCACTAGAGAGAACCATAGCTTTCTGTCTCTTTGCAGTTACAAACTACTGAAAAGTTATGAATGAAATAGCATTTTCACAAATTAAGTGCCTGTAGCCACACTTCTAATGAATACCATGTATATTAATTTTTAAGGTTTTTTTAATGCAGTAAGTAAGCATGCTTCTTGCTTGTTAATTTTATATAGTTGAATGGATAATAACATTGCTCAGAGGAAAATGTTTCTGTGTTTTGTTTCAGTATCATTCACTATAGAGAACCTAGTCTCACAGAGGTATCTTGACATGAATGGGAGAACAGATTTTAAAGTAACCTAAGCAAACTTGGGATATTCATTTTTAATTTTTCTGCAAAATGAAGCAACTGATACAGTATTTCCAAAATTCATCTTTAATCCTTCACCAATAGCAAATTTGGAAAATTTATCTTATAAAGTTAAGACTGACTTTCAGTAAAAAGAATAGATCTGTGAATTTCTGATTTGTAAATATTCTTACAATGAAAAGTAAAATTCAAAACCTTTAAAATCTCTAAGATGTATGGCAATGACTTTGTAGATATGTAATTTCAAGATCATCTTCTACTTTATTATTATTGTTAAATTACAGGACTATCAAAACTCTTTAGAAACTTTATCCAACCTTCTACCTTTTTTTACCCTTTGATCTTATCTGCTGTTGAAAACATGTCACATGCTTTATTTCAGTGGTAGTATTAAGATCTTTAAAAATATAAAAATATCAAACAAAATAGCATGACAGACTGTCTAATTCATATCTTTGAAATTTTGAAACTGGTTCTTATCATGCAGAAACGTTAAGAGGTTTGTTCAGCCATTTAAATAGTCCTGAGAGAACTTTTCTCCTCAGTAACTGTCATATCTCAGTAGTTGTTTATAATCAGCTTCCATATTATTGCAAATAAAAAGAATGCTTTCAAATTTAGTGCACTAGTTTTTACGTAATTTACAATTTACACTAAGTGAAACTTTTAGTTCAGCCAACACTTTTGTAACAAGATTTTCTTGATGAAGGAAGCATCCTGTTGATTTATGCTGTGGTGCAGCTATCCCAGAAGGCTTCCCATAAGTCCATCAGAACATACTCCTAGTATTTAAACTTCAGATCACATTTGTAGATTAATCCTTCATGGTTCTATATAGTTTAGAACTGGTTAACATAAAGGAAAATTTTTTTTTATCATCATGTTCAAACTGCACATACATTAAAGGAATTACCATTTTAACAATAACTCTACATCTGACTCACAATGAAAATTGTATTACTAGCTTTGTTGGTTTTATAGTTGAGCCTGCATAACATTGAACTTTGATGTCACTGGAAAATGGCAGTTGAACTATCTTGTTTGACGAGACTCTTTCAACATTTCCAAGCAAACATATTTGAAGCAGTCTCTTATTAATATTTCTTTTTTTTTCTTTTTATTTTTTTAATTGAGGTACTGGGGATTAAACCTAGGACCTCCTGCATGCTGAGCATGCACTCTACCATGAGCTATATCCTCCGCCTCTCATTAATATTTCAGCAAATATGTGTGGGTCTTTAGACTTAGTAACTCAAAGTGTTATAAGAAGTTCACAAAACACATTTATTTCTGGTGGCTTTTTGATTCGGTACTCTTTTTTAAAAAGAATTTTTCTGGTTTTGATTTTTTTTTTTATTTGGATGTACATATTCTTTAGATTGATTAGCCAACACATCTCTTCGGATAACACATTGTTATTTTAGCTCTTAAGCATCAATTATGGCTGCAAAAGTGAACTCAATATGCAATGGATCATACTTCCAAAGAAAACTAGTACAACTTTTTGCTTTTTGTTTCTATGGAATCTTGTTTAGTTAGTGTCATCATTTATTTTAGCACTACAGTTGCATTCATGATAAGTTGGTATTTTCTTGACAAAAATAATCAGCAAAGTGTGTATTTTATCTGTAAATTGGGGTTAAAATTAATAATTCCAATTTCAGTTCCTTAGTATCACTAATGAGTTTAAAAGTTAAAACAGGCTTGAGTAAAATTAAAACTATTGTAAGAATAAGTTATATATATAAATTATATTTATACATATTCTTATATATATGTATATGTTTATACTTTCTCAGATGCCTACATATCTATGTATCTGTATATGTATCTGTATAGATATATGTGCTTACAGTAGCTCAGATTTTTTAAAACACTTTTGGTGATTGTTGACAGAATAACCCATAAAGTCACATATCATGAAGTCCATGATTGGCAGGCAGTTTGGATTACATGTGACTCACCAGGAAAGTTCAAAGACATTCAGCTCCTTCAATGAGATGAGTCAAACAGTATGAAATTGCTACAAAAGTTTCTAAATGCTTACTCTCAAAATTCTCTAATTATCTTGTCATGGACCCGTAAGGAATAGCATGTGGATTACCCGTGGTCCATGGAGAACATTTTGTATAGCATTCGAAGAGATGTCTCTTCAAAGACTCTTACGAAGCTATTATAAATTGTCTATTATTTGCTGACAGATACCAGACCCATAAACTACTCCCTCAGTCAGAGGGTGAGAGATTACATTTAGCCATAAGTATCAAAACAAAACAAAGTAAAATAATGCAACTTATACAAGGTGGCAGTTATTTTCCCATAGTAAAGCAGTCTGTGGTTGGAGGGTGGTGTCGTCAGTGATCCTTTACGTCAGGTATCCAGGCTTCTGTCCTATTATTTTACCATACGTGGCTTCCTTTCTCAACATACCTCATGATCCAAGATAGCTGCTAGAACTCCACCTCTTATTTCAACATTCCAGCCAATTGAAAGGAGGCGTGGGGGTATTCCAAGAGCAACCCTTCCTTTTAAGGCACTTCCTGGAAGTTAAGTGCATTGTTTATGCATATATTTAATTGACAGAAGCTTTAGTGGTGAAGCCAGCCATACCAAGTTGTGAAAGATGCTCTGAAATGTAGTAATTATTCCAGGAAGTCAGACTAAAAGGAAGAAGGAGAAGAAAGTAGGCTGGGGATCATCTAAGCAGTCTCTTACTCAGACATCCTTTCAGAACATTAAAGTATCAAGTAGAAATGACTTAGAGGATTCCGTGAGGCAGCACAAACTGTTAAGAACTTCCAGCATAAGAGAGAGTAATTTGCCGCCTTCAGTGACAGGGCCTGTTCATATAAAGATTTATCCAATTTAAAATTTTATAACAGGCTTGCATTTCTGAGCAACTACATACGCGTTGTGTACAGATTTCCAGTCCAGATGCTAGATTGGTACAAATGTTTCCAAATAAAAAAATGAACAGATGTGGAAAATGGCAAACAGGAACCTTCATAGACAAGGTCCAAAACCTTCAATAACCTTCTTGTCTCTGAGAAGTGCCAGGGAGGGGGCAGTGGACAAGGCAAAGCCTGTTATCAAAGAGCTTATAGTCTAGCTGGGGAGATAATGAGTAAACAGATAATGGCAAGATGGCATGAATTGGGCTTTGAAGGGTATGGTTGGAGTGATTTCAAAGCCAACTAAAAAACTTCTAATTGAAATCAGAATCAGTCCGTTCTTGTGAAACTGTTATGTCCTGCAGAAGTTCTGCTGTTTAGCTAAAAATTACTTGAAGCCAGACGGACTGGCATTGGAGATATTAACATAAAATTGCCAGTTTGTTTCCCCTCAATGCATCTCATCTCTTTTAGATTGGAACGCCCATTACTGGAGAAATTCCAGGTCTTAGAAATACAGAAAGGTGCCTCTCTATAGCACCACATTGGCACCAAGAGTTTATCTCTCTCTTTCTACTTAAGGAAAAATAAACCATGAAAAGGACTGGGTTTTTTTTGTTGTTGTTATTGTTGTTTGGTTTGACTTTTTTAGGCCATAGAATGTGCTTTTATCAGTAGAAGTTATTCTCCTATTTAAAAATGTGTCTACTTGTTCAGGTTAGTAAATTAGAATCAAGAGACTTCTGAAACATGTGGGTGTGGGCAAGTAAGTACACTCCTGTATGCAGATATAGGTACTGAGATGTTGAGATATACTTATTTTAGTTTAGACTTTTTTCTTTGTGACCAAGACCCTGCTGCTGAGGGCTGAACATCAGACTTCTATGACAGGCAACACAGCAACCTTCACATACATCCAATTAGTGTGCTTTCCAAACAGGGACTTTTTTCAGGTTTTTTTAAACTTTGTTGTTCATTGATCTTTTTTCCCCCCCCCCAAAGATCTCATTTCATTCTCATATAATTGGGTTCTTACAGATTGCTGTTTTTGAAATCTGCCTTGGAAAGAAGCTATTGTGGAGTCTTACATTTGTGGGATCATTTAGTGTATCTTTCATGAAACCCTTCTCAGTCATTTCAAATCAGATTCATTAGCTTTCCTTTTGTCAGTCTCAGGGCAACTGGTTTTTCCTTCTCTCTGGAAATTTCTATCATCAGATGAGGTGCTACAGTCATGCATGGGTATTTGTGTTGGTTTTCACTCCCCAACCCACCCCTAGGTTGTAACCTCCTTGAGAAATTCAGGGTTTTCTTCATACTCTCTTTTTTGTTACCTTCTATGGCGTTAGCCTGTCCTGATTCTATTATTCAAGAACACCACAAAAAGAAGTGAAAGAGTTCAAAAATTATAAAAGGTTTGAGAAACATGCAGTCTCCAGCATTTGGTAATTTCCCCACTCCCTGCCATGCATACATTCAAGCACCCCAGAAGCAACCCAGTAATATCATTTTTTCCCCCTGAATCAAATTATCTGGGCATTTGTCACATTTTTCTACTTACTTTGCCTGAATAGAAAAGTTGACTCAGTGAGAACAGCACATGTGATGTTCTTGGGCAAACCACGTAGGGGAAGCAGCACACCTGTCATGGAAACATCTGTGGCCATTCCCAAGGAGGGGGATAAGTGGGACTGGCGCTTACATGTCAGTGACAGATGTTATTCCACACCACTAACCACAGAGGTCATGTCCATTTGCCCAGTGTACTACTGTTAGCACCCCCTGAATTTGCTCAGTCTTTACTCCCTGACCCTGTTGGAATGGTAGGCTATGGCATACATGTAGGAAGGCATACTATGTACCATGGTGGCTGGAGCTAGATACTAGAATTTAGCAAGCAGATCCCTGGAATAATCAACTCTATTCACTACATGTCCTAATGACACCTTTTAATCTCATATGCTGTTCTCATAAAATGGACCTAACTGCTTTATTAGTCTGCTTGGGCTGCCATAACAAAACGCTGTGGACTGGGTGGCTTAACAACAGAAGTTAATTTTTCTGCAGTTCTGTGGGCTGGAAATCTGAGATCGGGGCGTAATCATGGTCAATTTCTGATGAGAGCTCTCTTCCTGGCTTGCGGATGGCCACGTTTTTGCTGTGTCCTCACATGGTGGAATGAAAGAGATTTTTCTTTCTTTCTCTTCGTATAAGGCTGTTACCATTGAAAAATGTATACAGTTATCTTCACATCCTTTAAGACTCAGCTCAGCCAAGATCTCTACAGAGTTTTATCTGAGCCCTTGGTTTGAGCTAAGTGCTCTTGTAATTTCAACATATAAATATGTAATAAAATCGTTCAAATGATGAAGGTTTCCTGAAGCAAAGGACAGTACCTTATCAATTATTATATTCCTAATGCCTAGTATAGTGCCTGACACCTGGAGGCTTTCAATAAATTCTGGGCAGTTGCTAGAATAGAATTAAATCAGAAGTAGGCAGTGTTGAACTGGTATTTTGATTTTTTAAATAGATTAATTGCCTGTCCATTTGGACAGTAAAAGCAATAACAGTAAAAATATTCACCTAATAAATTGGCCATTTTCCCTGGTGCCTTAAAGTGCCTTGTAAATATTATGGAGCATGTTTCCTTTTTTAGTGTGAACCAAAAGCCTAAACTCAGTAACTTCATTTGCAGTTCTTTTATATTCAGAACCATCAGAGTGAGATATGTTAAAAAATTCAAACGAGAAATTTCTAGTTTCCGCCTTTATTCATCTCCTGGGTTTTCCTTTTTTTACCCAGTCACCTGCAAACATCATCAAATGTTCAGATTTATACTCTCTGACTCGGTGACCCCATACCTCTTGGTGGCCTGGAATCAACATAGAATGTTCTTATGTAGCACTTGGAGCCCAGTCAGATATTAGTTTTCCTGCAGTAAAATCTTCTGATGTCAGTGATGAGGGAAATCAGAAACAGGGATCAGACAGTTCTGGCTCACCTCTCCCAGCATTGTGAGCGAGCAACTGACAGAAATGGGGTTGGATGCTGGGTCCCTCTCCCCTAGATCCTTATATCCTAAGTATTAAAACTTGTTACTTCTTACAGCCATGACATTGAAGATGACTTTATTGACATGATGAAGAGTTTAGGTTCTAAAACGTCCTGCCTCTCCTGTAAGGCAGCACCGTAAGCCCCAACTGGGGCAAGAGTCAGTTTTCTGATGCTCATTCACTCTGGGTATCTCGCATTCCACCCAAGAGACAGTTTTCTGTCCACAGAGCTGTGCCAATCCATTGAAAGCCCTTTGCTCGTTATGTTTCCTGGTTTATGGCTTCTCCATATAGTTGGTTCTGCTCCAGCTCATTTGAAAGGAACATCTGGTGGATGGTTTGACATGGTATCTGTGTTCCCTGAAAGTCTACTCTGACAGGTCAGTGGAGAAGGACTTGAGAGGGAGAGTCAGTCACGTGTTGAGTGGCTCTTAAGTGTAGGAACAGATTTGAAAGGATTATCCCAGACAGTGACTTGAAGATCAAGCTAGGTCCTGGAGTTAGCCACGGGGCTCTGCGAATTCTTTGTGGCTCAGTCCTCTGGGGTGTCCTGTCTCTGTGCTTGCCAATAATGAGTTTCACTTCCATATGGGAGCTTTCAGGTCTTCCTGACACCCTGTAGAGCCATGTATGTTCCAGTCACTTTAGACATCATTCTGGTCTTCAACTTGAAGAACAGTCTGGGCCAGTGAGGTTGGCCATGGCATCCGACCTTTGAAACCCACATCTCTGGTTTAATAACTACAATTCTGGAGAGTTGACTTGTGAATATTTCCTGCTGAGGAACAATGGGAGTAGTCTGAGGAAATTAAATCCATGCAAGTAATTCCCAAACTTTATTTCATTCCATTCCATGTTTCAGTGCTCTCTAACTCCACATGTTTTTACCAGACTGGTAACATACAGCAAAATCAGCGGATAGGACTGTCCTTTACTTTCTTCTGCCTAGCACCAGTCTAGAGAGGTGCTGACTGTAGAGCAGGCACCAGAAGTACATGGCAAGACAACGCAAAAACAGAAGGTCTCTCTCCTGGGGGTCCTGTTTCTTCCCAGAAATGTCAAGCCAAACTCAGGCAGAGGTGGGACTGGAAAGCTCAGTAACACTGTGGTACATGATAAGTCATGTGACCAGATAGTCAAGCTACACAGAGTTGGCTCAGAATATAGTCTTTAACATGGCCTTTTGCTTTTGGCATAATTGTAAGAGAAAGTCCATGGGAAATTGCTTAAGACTGTGATAGTACCCTGTACAGTTTTAGTCTCCAGTATTATGAAACAGTGTAAAAATAGCCAGGGGCCTTCTGCAGTATAAAGAGAACCAGAGGTATTGCTTCTTTATAGGGAGAGTGACACCACAGCCCTCCTGAGCCCTCTGAGGACCCTAACTAAATGCTCCGCCCCCCAGCTACCCAAGTGATATCTTGTAAGTAGTTGGATCCTGGTCTATAGAATTGCTTCTACATGTGACAAAGTCAGTTTTGGATTATGAGTTGCCACCAGAGAGATTTTCATTTATTAAACACCCAGTAGGTACCTGACTCTCTACTAGGTACATTACAGAGATGCATTTAGTTCTCAGCCAGAAACTTCTAAGTCTCATCCACATTTACAGATGAGGAAAATGAAGCAAGGGAAGATGAAGGAACTGATCCAAGGCAATCTATTTATCAAGTGATGGAAGCTGGAGTTGCTTTCAGGTCTGAATGAAGCTCCTTGGGGTCAGAACTTTTTCTCTGCTTTATTCCTTGAAGGATCCCTGAATGCCTAGAGGAGTGCCTGGCAAATTGTAGATACTCAATCTACACATCAAACAATTGCATTAATGAAAGATTCCAGCACATGTGCTCCTAACCATTATTCTCTACTGTCTCACGTCTGTCTCCTCTCCTCAGTCCTTTACCCACCTCTCTCTCCCTCTGACTTTCAGAGAGAAATGGAACCCAGGGCTGCATCAGCCTGCTCTAGAAAGTTATGTTTCTGTATACATCCTGCTGAGGGAACGGAGCAGTTGTCAGAAAGTTGTGTCCCTGGGTCTGATTATCTCCCTCCCTCTCTCTTTCCCTTTCTCCTTTGTGTTTTCCTCCCTTTCATGGAGATTCTCTGAATCCCTGCTGTGTGGACTGAGCACTGGAGATTCCCTGTGAACAAAGCTCACACAGTCTGTCCTCATGCAAGTTGTTGGTTAAATTATAGCTAAGATGAGTGTTTTGACAGAAAGGTAGAGGATGTTGTTAAAGGAGCATAGAGCAAGAGGATCCAACCTATCCTCTGAGGTCAGGGAAGGCCTCCTTGCACATCTGATCTTTAAGATCAGACAAAATAAATGCTGGCAAGGATGTGGAGAAGAGGAACACTTGTGCACTGTTGGTGGGTGGGAATGTAAGCTGGTGCAGCCACTATGGAAAGCAGCATGGAGCTTTCTCAGAAAATTAAAAATACAACTACCACATGATCCAGCATTTCCACTTCTGGGTATACATCCAAAGGAAATGAAATCATTATCTCTAAGAGATATCTGTACTCCTATGTTCCTTGGAGAATTATTCACAGTAGCCAAGGTATGGAAACAACCTAAGTATCAGATACATGGATAAATAAAATGCAGTCTGTGTATACAGTGGAATATTATTCACTCTTAAAAAGAAGGAAATCCTGCCATTTGTGACACCATGAGGGCATTATGCTAAGTAAGATAAGCCAGAAAGAGAAAGATGAATACTGCATGGTATCACTTACAGGTAGAATCTTAAAAAAAAAAAACAGTCACACTCAGAAACAGAATAGAATGAGTGGCTGCCAGAGGCTGAGGGTGGGAAAAATGGGGAGAGGTTGATAAAAAGTTACAAACTTTCAATTATAAGATTAATAAGGTCTGAGGATCTAATGTATAACATGGTGACTATAGTTGATTAGTTGATAATACTCTTGTATAATTGAAATTTGCTAAGAGTGTTATCAACAAGATATGTTGTTGTTAATAAGAACAACTAAAAAGGTAAGTATGTGTTAACTCACTTGTGGAAATCCTCTCATAATGTATATGTATATCAAAATCATGCCTTAATATATATTATAACCTTAAATATATTGCATTTTAATTTATCAGTTGTATCTCGGTAAAGTGGGGGAGAAAGAAAGAATGAGTAGAAGTTCTCAAAGTACAGCCTGGGATCCCTGGAGGTCCTTGCCTGAGACACTTTTAGGAGGTTCAGGAGTCAAACCTATTTTCGTATTATTACTAAGAAGTAAATATCCATTTTCATCCTCATTCTCTTACAAGTGTACAGTGGAGTTTTCCAGAGTCTACAGGACGTATGGTATCACAACAGATTGAATGTAGAAGCGGGTGTAAGAATCAGTCTTCTTTTGAGCCAGACGTTAAGGAGATTTGCAAAACTGTAAAACAAAGCCATTCTTCTCACTAATGTATTTTTGGTTTTGGAAAATGTAGTTATTTTCCATAGAATATGTTATTTATAGTAAAGTAAAATCCATTTACTATGTTATCTTTAAATGAATTAAATATTTTTAAATTTCCTGGTTTTAATTTATAGCATGGAGACATCCACAGATAGAATCCAAATTGAAAAAAAAGCTCTTTGGAGTCCTCAGAAATTTTTAAGAGTGTAAAGAAATCCTGAGTCCCAAAGGTTTGAGAGTTGCTGAGCTAAGCAAAGAAGAGAAGGAGTTGTTCCATTTCAAAGGAGCAGCAAGTGGGGAAACCTTGACCTAAGACAGAACTTAGACTTTTGAGGAAATTAACAAAGTCCACTGTGGTGAGAGCATGGAGAGTGAGGGGGAGCAGGTGTGAGATAAAGGTCAGTGGGTATGCAGTGCCAGGTTTGGGGGCAAGGACTTAATCTCAGGTCACTGGGACATCACTGAAGGTTTAAGCAGGTTGGAGTTGCTCAAATTTATGTTTAAAGAAAAGAAAGAAGGAAGAGGGGAGGAAAGAAGGAAGGAAAGAAGGAAATGATCCTCAGGAAACAAATGAAGTTCTTGGGAATTTCACAATTTGCAAAAGCTCCTCCTGTGACTCCTGTGTGACAGTGGGGTTGTGCTTTCCTTAGGAGTAAGCAAGCTTTCTCTGTCTGCGTCTCTTTCTCTCTAGCCTTGAGGGCTGTTCTATCACTTATGTATGTTTGTATGCATGTATATTAACTGAGGTAACATTAATTCATAACCTTATATAAGCTTCGTGTGTACAACATTGTATTTCTCCTTCTGTATAGCCTACAGCGTACTCACCGCCAAAAGTTTAGTTTCCATCCATCACCATACAGTTGATTCCCCTTAGCCATTTTGCCCTCTCTAACCCCTTCCCCTGGTAAACACTACTCTGTTCTCTGTATCTGTGTGTTTGTTTTAGTTTGGCTTGGTTTGTTTTTCTTTTCATTTGTTTTGTTTTTGTTTATTTATTAGTTTTTCATATTCTACATACGAGTGAAATCATATGGTATTTGTCTTTCTCTATCTGACTTATTTCACTTGGCCTAATACCCTTAAGGTCCATCCCTGTTGTCACAAATGGCCAGATTATTATTATTTTTTTTTGATGGAGGTACTAGGGATTTGAACCCAGGACCTTGTACATGCTAAGCATGCACTCTACCACTGAGCTATACCTCCCTCCCAGATTTCAGCCTTTTTATGGTTGAGTAGTATTCCATTGTGTGTGTTTGTGTGTGTGTGTATCACATCCACTTTATCCATTCATCTGTTGATCGACACTCAGTTGTTTCCATATCTTGGCTGTTGTAAATAGTGCCATGATGAACATAAGGGTGCAGATACCTTTTCAAATTAGTGTTTTCATATTCATTGGATATGCTCTGTTGTTTAGATTCAGCTCTTCTTGTCCTATGGGCTCCCTTTTAACTTGAAGCTTTGTCCTGTTCCTCTTTTTTCTTAAGTGTGATTCTGCTGTTGCGGTCAATCACCTTTTGCTGTGTTTCCAAAGTCTTAAACTAGCCTTTTGTATTTTCATGACTTGTCCTGTCCCTAACTTGGCAGAGTTCTCTTGTCCCCCAAAAGCATCATCTACATACAAAACATCCTAGGAGAAGAGTTAGGACACAATCTTTAAAATGATTATAAACAAAATGTGGTAGTCCTTACAGAAAATCACATGACCGAGACCTGATACCTCCTGTCATTGTTTCTATTATCTTTTGAAAGGCTGTTTTTAAATGCAATGACATGAGAATTTTGGGTGGTATTTCATTGGGGACCTAGGGCTAAAGGAGACAGTGAGCTGTGGGGTCATAGGACCATGAGAATGTTTTGCATTTTGTCAAGTGGCCCTTGTAACAGAGAAGCAGAGTCCAGGAGGTGAGCAGCAGAGAGCATGGGTCTGGCAGTCTGCCCTGCAACAATAAGCTTTGTCTGCACGCAGGTTCCCAGCTCACGGACAGGACACATTTGAATAGAGCCCATTGTTTACCACTTGAGTGGAAAACAGAGGAAGTAGGCCAGTGAGTCAGGCGCCCACTTGTTTTAAAAGGAATTTTTCTAAGAATTTCAGAGAAATATAAGCAAAACCAGGAGTTCAAGGGACGATGAAAGGGACAAGGACAAATAAGGGCGTCTTGATGTTAATGATGCTTTTCTATCTTTGCTGAGAGCCTGTCATCCCTGGACTGTGGTTTCCAACCTTGACCCTGAATCTAATAGGGAAGCTAATTCCATCTGGGGAGGGATTCTCACTAAGATCTAATCTGAAGTAATTTGGGGTAATTGCTCTTCCTCCTTTTTTCCATTTAAAAGACATTTGCTCAAACTCAGGGATAGAGGTTACTGGAATCATAGACAGGATTGCCCTTTTAGAGGGGGAATAGTTCAGTGAACTGTGGGGTAACCTGGCTATTTAGTGGGGAATGGGGGTGACAAGATGAATAAGATCACTGTAGTCAGGCAACCCTAAAAATTCAACTTAGTAGCTAAGTATTGGAGTTTCCCAGCTGGATTCTTGAAGTTAACTGGCCCTGCAATGGTGAAATCAAGGCACAAAAAGATTACATAAGAAAATAAAAATAAAGGACATTTGCTCAAAATCCCTTCCCCTTCATAGTGGCTGAGGAACAGAGAGAAGGGATTATAGTGTCTGTAGTTTTCTTTAAGTAGAATAATGGACAAGCAGATGACATAGCTTAGAATCTTACACTGGCCCTGGTCCATGACTCGATTTCCTGATCTGCAAATGCTCACACTGACATTCCATTTTCCTATGGCTCAGTGCTTGGTGTAGGAATGGTCTTTCCATTGTGTCATTTCAGTTGGGAAAAATGCAGGGTAGTGATATGAATGCCACTGAAAAGAGGGAAATGACTTGGTGTCCATGGCAAAGAATCAACTATGCTCTGTTGAAAGTTCCAGTTTGCAATTTGAACTTGATTCATTTTCAGTAACTTTTTTTTTTTTTTTCAAATTTGGTTACAGAGGAATAAAATTCATAAGTTACAAAAAAGTCCCAAGGAAGAAAATAGGAACAACCTGTAATTTGACCTCCAGAGATAACCAAAATAATATGTTCTGTGTGTCTTTTAATATCCCATAATTGATGAAATATTTTGTACTATTTAGTAAACTGCCTTTGTGTCTGTAATTCATTTCATGATTTTTATTTCACTGTATATTATATTCTTTCTTGGTGTAATTTCAAAGACTGAAATATTTTTGAATTGTCCTCTATTTTTGAACATTAAAATTAGTTTCCATTTTTCACTATTGGAATACTTCTTGAGGAAGTTTTTCAATAAACATTGATTTATTTGTCATTCAGCAAATATTTCTGGAGCACCTACCATGTTCAAGTCATGAAATTAGGCATTATGTGTAGGTGGCAAAAAGATAAATGAAGATAGAAATAGTCCTTTCCTTCTAGGGACTTAGTGAATAGAAACTACTCTCCTAAATGATAGTAACTGTTTAAGAGATGCCTTTTACTTTTGCTTCCATGATCTTCAAGTCCCTTTATATTCTCTGTAAACACAGTTCATAAAACCAACTCCTGGGGCTGATTTGATCCATCTTTTTTCTTCCAGACAGTGTTGTGTAAGAGCCCAGTAAAATCATGTAGGGTTGATTTGTTAGAGATTTTGTTAACTCATAAGCTAAATATGTTAGAAGACATGTAAAATAGTATTACAATGATTATAGTTGGTATACTTTTGTAACAATAAATAAAAGCTGTAAGAAATAGCTGAAATTTAATTCCATTATAATCAGGAAAGCAGCTTAATCATATTTAGCTCAGAAACTCTAGGTTGCACAATGTAACTGTGGTTTGACAGCATGATGGCTGAATTTCACCACTCAAATGGTGGCCACAGCCTTACTCTTTGGGGGCAATGAAATATTTTAATGGAATCATCGGCATCTCCTGCCTCTGAAATCAAGGCTGCCTTTATTATTACTTGCCCAGTAGGGATGACTGGTTTGCTCATTTGTGCAGCACATACTTCCTCTGAAGTCAAGACCATGGAAGTGATTCTCTAACTGCTTCAGGACCACATTTCTTAATTCTAAACATCCCTCATCGAAAATCATATCCTTCTTGTAGACAGAAAGATGAAAAAAATGCAGATATATTTGATTAAAAGTAACACAATCATGGTTGTGGTAGTGAGAGTTTTAAAGATGATTCCCGTGCCGCCTGCCCCTGATGTAAGTTAAATGGTAAAAGAGAGTGTCCTGCTGGGCCAGACTGGTTACGTGAGCCCTTCAAAAGCAGAGAGTTTTCTCTGGCTGGGAGTAGAAGGAGAAGTCAGGGAGATTTGGAGCATGAGGAGAACTCAGTCCACCATTGCTGACTTCAAGATGGAGGGGCCGTAGGAAAGGATAAAAAGGAAATGAATTCCATCAACAACCACTGAGCAGAAGAGGACTTGAGAACCAGATAAGAACTACAGCTGGCTGACACCTTAGTGTAAAACTTTGAGGAAAGGAACCAGCTGAGTCCACTTGGAATTCTGACCTACAGAACTGTCTGATAATAACTGTATTGTCTCAAGCTGCTAAATTTGGGGTAATTTGTTACTCAGCATAGATTAATATGATGGTTGTAACAACTCAGATTTTATACCTTACTGATAGCATTTACCATCAACCTAGGATGTAACATTTTTAAAAAACTTAAATGAGCTAAGAGTAAATTTTATGAAATTGTTAACTAAGCCAAATAGTAAAAGATGGACTATCATCAAAGGAATGAAGCCCATATATATGCATATTTTTATATTAATGAAAATCTTATGATTTAAGATAAACTAATGCACTGTATTTCAGCAAATGACAAATAGAAATATATTCAGGCTGTTGTTAGGGTACAGAGGAGGGTCACTTAACCCTGTCTGGGAAGCACAGGAAATTCTTCCTAGAGGAAGTGGTGATTATCAAGAAAATGCAAGAGGTAACTTACTATTTATTATAGACCCAAGGAGAATCAATTTTCCTGGTGCTGTGCATGAAAAATTTGGGGAGATATAAGATAACTGTGATGAGCCAAGAAAAAGGATCTAGGATACAAACAAGGCAACTTGGGATTTTATTTCTTCTCCTACTCCAGGCTTTATGATGATCATGTTAGGCAGGAATGCCCTTGTCAAGACCCTCCTTCAAAAATGTCCCCTTTTGTACTATATAGTAAAAAGGATTCTTAATCATAGGGGCTAAGTATAGCTTTTATGACTAAAGTTTGAAAGATTTTAGATGTGAATTAAGTTTAATGGAATATTTCCCTACTAGGGATCCAAACCACAGGCATCTGAGACAACCTCAGGTAAGGGCTGATGCAAATAATTATAGTGCCTGGAATTTACAACCTAGAAAGAGCTTTAAAAAAATGCCACCATCATTATTACTGCTGTTTCTCGAATTCTTCATTTATAAAATCAGGGTAGTAGCCTCTCCTGTCCATCTTATTAAATACCCATATGGTGACAAATGAAAAGTTCTCCTAAATAAGATCCTTTGGTAGAAAGAACACTATATGAAGATAGAGAAATGGAGCCATTTCTTGTTAAGGTGTCTTTGTGCCCTGGGAAAGGGAGGAAGGCTGTAGAGCCCTCTGCATCCTTGGGGGTCCTCTGTGCTTCCAGTGAGTATACCTGTTGGAACATGTCAAGTGGAAGGTGATTGTGGGGAAACCCCAGGTACCTTTTGGAGGATCCTACCTCTATTAACTTGATATTTGATTCTTAGGAGTTAAGGGGTAGACAGAGGATTTAGATTAATGCCCAGCAAGAGAACAGTGGATCCATGTGATAATAAAGAGAGATAAAGTATGCAAAAATATCACTGAGCTACAAATCACTCACTCTCACAGTGCTGTCCCTCTGCACGTGATTACAGAGTAGTTCTTCCCACTGTCTAATGGTCTTGTTCATGAGGAATTATATTAATGGCTAGTGCCAACCCAAATGTTTGCTTTATCTTATGCCATCATTGACTATTTTGCAGAAATCAGGATGTTTTTCTCCACTGTGAGATGCCCAATCGAGCAGGTTTCAGTATGATCAAGGAAGTGCCTTGTCCTCACTCTCCCTGTTCCAGCTGCCCTGGCAGCCCTCCTGGTGGATGATGAATGAGGTCATGTATTTAGTAGGGTGATGTCTTACCTAAGAGAGCCGAGATAAACAGAGACCTTTTGGTCTCTACTATTTAGAAACAGAAGCTACAGGGAAGAGATTTAGGGTATAATGTAATCTGTACTGGATTTAGAAGGAGAAAGACCCGGGCTTACTGACTGTGATCTGTGATCTTGAGCAACTTACTTCTATCCCTCTGATTTTTAATCTCCTCTGAGTTATGTAAGAATTTCCATGAAGTTTGTTTGGGCTAATGCATGACAGAGTATCAGCTCAGTAAATGTCAATTCTTTTCACTTCCTTCTTGATCATCCGGTTTCAGGGAAATTTGATATATGGTGTAAGAGCTCAATAGGGTTACAAATGCCTGTGTCTTATGGAGCAAGAAACTTTGCATCAGAGTCCTCTTTACTCTTAGCTCAGAGTCCTCTCCTGCCCTTCTCTTTCAGGGCTAGAGATCACAGGTACTTCGATTATTCAACTTGGGAATTTGCATACTGTCTGAAACCAATTTAATCAGTTTAAACTATTGTTTAAATCACTTTGGGGATTTTTCACTTGAGAGTTTTTACATGAACATTTGGAAAGTTCTTTTGTGGGCAAGGGCAATAAGTGTGATATTCCCTCTCTGATCTGTCTGTTACAATGGCATTCAGATAAATACAGCTACGATTTCAAATAGTACTCGATCTAACTGCCTACAACAAGTAGAAAGGATACAAGATTTTGGAATCCAAGTACAAATCAAGTAGACACATACAGATTCATTTTCAAGAAGAAAAATACATGACTGTGTGTGTGAATGCTTCAACTCAGCTTTTGAGCAGTCCCCCCCTAGAGAGGCCTATAAGAATGTCATTTTGTCTTTGCTTTTGTTTGTTTTACCATCTGTTCCATAGGGCTTCTATGAAGGGGCCAGGAGTTTCCCACTTTGGCCTCTTAATACAGTGTGACCAGTGATGGACTTGGTCCCTCTGATCTTGAAGATCACAGGGAAGACCAGGGAGTTTGGTGGTGATCTTCCCATTAGTTTCTTCTGACCAGCACAGACATTTTTCAGAAGGAGAAATGGGCCCTTTCCAAGTCTGATCTCAGCCCTGCCTGTGTCCAGATTGTGTCACAGGCTGTGTCCAGATTGTGGTTTCAGGCACTCGCATTTACTAACTTTGTTTTGGCTAGAGAAAGAAGAGTTCCTATCATGAATATACCCAATTACCTCATGATCCAAAGATGGAAGCAGATATGCACAATCCACTCCATCTTTACCCAGTGTCAGTTCCTCTACACCTGGTTCTACTCAGGAATAGGAAAAATTTGATTTTAGCTGTTCAGTTCTTAAAGGCAGTTTATTTCTTTGCAAACTTAAAAGTATTTAGTGGAACTTTTATGAGGCTAATTTTGTTCGTTATTATTTAATATTCTTACTATTCGGGGACATCCCTGGGCTCAAAAGTCTATCAATTTATGTGTTATTCATAATGTATAGTGTGCTTTAGCATTTAGGAAGCCAGTGGTTTTCCTAAAAGAGCTCACAGAACATTAGAGTGTTATATGTATTTTTATTTAAGAAAACTTGTGGTAACTTCTAAGCTAATAAAAATAATGGTAACAGTGGGAGGAACAACAGTGTGAACAATAAATTCTACCTCTTCATGAACTATTGTTTCAGGTACTATGCTAGCTTTTTACAAATTATTTAATTTAATCCTCACAGAGGCATAGTGAAGTAAACTTATCTTCTCCATTATTCAGATGAGAAAACTAAGGCTTAGAGAGATTTAATGACCTGTTCAAATTCACAGAAGAGGTAAGTGTTGGAGCTAGATTTTGAGTGCAGGTAGTCTCCTTTTAACTTAATGGTTATCCAAGAGCGAATGCTGCTCAGCATCACTAGTCAGTAGGTACCTGCAAATCAAAACCACAATGAAATACCGCTTCATATCTATTAGGATGGCTGTTATCAAAAAATAGGAAATGACAAGTGTTGATGAGGATGTGGAGAAACTAGAAGTCCTTATGCATTGCTGGGGAGACTCTGTAATGGCACAGCTACTGTGGAAGAGAGTAAGGCAGCTTCTCAAAAAGGTAAACGTATTTGATCTAGCAATTCTACTCTGAGCATGTACTCAACTGAAATTAGGGACTCAAACAGAGATTTATCTACCTATGTTCCTACCTATTCACAATAAAAAAGTAGAACCAACTCAATATCTCTGAATAAAGAAACAGACAGATACATATAATGTATGTAAATAAATGTAAACAAAGTTGTGAACAAATTCTATATACATACAATGGAGTATTATTCAGCCTTAAAAAGGAATGAAATTCTGGCACATGCTACAACATGGATGAAACTTGAGGACATTATTGTACTAAGTGAAATAAGCCAGACAAATATTGTATGGTTCCATTTATATGAAGATCTTAGAGTAGTCAGATTCAGAGAGACAGAAAATAGAAAGGTGGTTCCCAGGGGCTGCGGGCAGGGGAAAGTGGGAAGTTAGTGTTTAACAGGTAGAGTTTCAGTTTTGGAAAATGAAAAGTTCTGGAGATGGGTGGTGGTGACGGTTGCATAACAATATGAATGTATTTAATGCCAAAATGGTTTGTGGTAAATTTTATGTGATATATGTTTTTACCACAGTGCAAAAATCATTACTAGAAGAAAATGAAAGAAAATCAAAAGAAGAGTGAATGCTGACCAGAGTATCTTCAAATGATGAATTTATCATATGTCTTAAATCAGTAAATTCTGTTTGTAAATGATGAATAACAAAATGACTACCATATGGGAAAAGAGTCCTTTTCTTTCTTCAAGAAAGCATCACTTGACCTCTTTCTCAGTGCTTTGGTAAAGTTCTCCTTTGTTTTTACAGGAGAGAGACAAGACAAGGCATCCATTCTTACGCCTTTGCTGTCAGTTTTGCTTCCTTATCCTCTCCCTTTAGGTAATCTATTTACTATTCACACCTCCATGAAGGGGCTATATTATGAATTTTTAACCTTTGCTGATCTCAAAATGGAGTTTTATTTTCCCTCTTATTTCTGTCACCTTCTCCGTACTACCCCCTCCCCTAGAATTGGTAGCAGCCTATGTGACAAAGATGGCTCTTAGTTCAGTTTTCATTGGCCCCTATTCAGTCACTCACAACTCCACTGCCTTCCATTCACTCAGGGAGAGTCTCCAGACTTGAGGTCTGGCAGTTGGCATGTGGTTGCAGACAACCAAAATGGCCCAGACTCTCCCTCCCATTCCACACAATGTAGGTTTTAGCCTCAACCTTCTACTTTAAACAAATGTGGTCAATCCTTCCCTATAAAATACCCAATGAGAGTTAATGCTTGTTATGGGGGGAAAGAAAGTGACACTGAGATGTTTTGGATTTATCAATATCTACACTAAGCTTCTGCCCAGGCTCCCAAAGGGGCCGTGTTTTTGTTTTCTGGGGGATGTCCCATTAGATCGCAGCAAAGAGCCTCCTAACTAACATGGAAATCTTGAGCACTGGACTCCTGCGTGTGCTCTGCCTCCATTTAGTACAGGTTTTAAAAAGCCATAATTAGTATATGGACATTTTCAGTTTATTTTTAATTATGTACTTAGTCATTTTGAGTGGGAGAGAATTGAATTTGGAAACTTTTAATCTCCAGAAGTAGGTAATATCATATATGTATACTTAGATAAGACAATTATTTATTTTTTTGGAAAAATGTAAATCATTTGCACTGTTCCTTTGCTCTAAGTTCATTACTACAGTCTGCATTTGTGTGAATGTGACTTACTGAGAGTGATTTGGAAAAATCATGCCGTAGATAGTGCTACCCCATGGGAACTCGTCATTGTTAGTGAATGTTATCAGCCGTGAAAAACTGGTGACTAATATAATAACAATACATGTGGCTTTTTAAGGAATGTAGATTAATTGAAGAAGTGAATTGCCCATGCCTGTGTGACAAATAAGCAGATACTCACATAAAACATGTAAAAGTGTCAATAAGGATATCTAGGTCAAAATAATTAGATTATATATATATATAAATTTTTTTTTTTTTAAAGAGACAAACATGGCCAACTGTGGAAGATTGCAACTGGTCTCATTCTGACTTTCCCATCTAGACATTCTTTGGCCTAGACATGGGTCTGCTAGACTTTCTGTTCTATACTGCATAAGACATCTTTGACCACTCCAATAATACATCTGGGGCGTGACTCTGCCTCACAAGTGCACTGGCAGACAGGACCTGAATATTAGCTGTGTGTACAAGATCTAAGTTGTTTCTTCTCAGCCTGGACACCACAACCTTCTCTCCCAAGTGACTAGGGAACCATCTGCTACTCTCCCTCTTGTGCTTTCCTCCATACTCCATGCCTAAAATTCCTGCTCCATCTCTACCTTCCCATCCTTTGCTTTGCTTTCCTCTCCTACTTTCATCTTCTTCAAGTTCAGTGGAAGAACCAGTTACTAGGTACATTCTCAGGAGACCCCTGAAAGACCCTGTCTAGGGATCTTGGGAATGGAAGGCACGCAGGTGACTAGGATGAGACCTGCTGGGACACCCCACTCACTCCAGAGCTTGCAGATGGCATCCTGGGAAAGCTGGCAGAAGCTGCCCAAAGGTAAGAGCTTTGACCTAAGCCAGCTCTCCTGGATCTCTGTCTGTGGTGCTTGGTCAAGAGAGGAAGGTAAAATTTCATGTTGTCCCTTCCTTTCCAAATTCGGATTGGCAGGAAAAGACATAAAATTATTAAGTCTTTCTCTCCTAGAGCCAGCTCTTGCCTTCTAGTTTGTCCCATGTTGTGTCCTAAGAACTTGGCTTGGCAACCATCAGTTTGGGGACCCCGGAAATTTGGCTAGACAGAAATGTGGGTGTACTCCATTTGTGGCTGGGGTCCTGCTGACTGTTGCTGGCTCTCAGGGGAATTGCCTGTCTTTCTTTTGGTTATCTTTCAGAGTGACTCTGGGTCTTGAGAGAGTAGTATCTTTTGCACCCTTTTATGGGGACCCCTTTTGCATTCATGAAGTTGTTAATGCTGCCAGGAATATTTACTGTTTGTCCTGGCTGAAATGTGACAAGACATTCAAAAGATTTTTTAAAAGTGGCCTATGATCAGAAGTTGGCCACATAGGAAGCTGGTAGTCAGAGCCTGGTAGGAACTTTCTTTTAAGCCTTCTCCCCTAAGCTAAAGTGAAGCTATATAACAGAGAGAAAGAAAAACATTCTAGAGCCATTGTAGAAGGATTTACTAAAACATTGCAAAGAAACCCAGATCTAAATCTAGAATGTAGAAGTGCTTTGATTTCTGTGTTAGTTGATTTCCTTGATAAAAAGAAGCAAATTGAAGAGAATGTAGTTGGATGGCTTGATACCATTCCATTTGCAATCGAATGTTTTGGGGAATTAAAAAGAACTGTACTTGTCTTACGAATCATCTTTACAAGAACAGAAATGTGGCTCTAGAAAAAGTTCAAAGCCCACCTGTTATTTGTACCAGTCCTCAAACCTTGAGTTGTTAGAAACTAAGCTAGTCTTTTTTCACGTCTCTTAGTGTGTGTACGTGGGCACGTGGAGGTGTGTGGATGAAGTAATTTGTGCTGAGCATTTACAGTTCGTACAGGCCAAGGTGGAGGCCTGGTCAAAAAGAAGGCTGAGAGCAGCCTGACAAAAATTTGGTCAAGGAGAGAGTCTTTGCCACCCCTCCCACTGGGTCATGTCAGTGTTGCAGAATCATCAATACGAAGCATCAGGAATCAAGCCATCAGGGGAGTCGGGGAGGAGTCATCTGTACTCAGCTTACTGCCACCTTGAATATTCTATCAACATGACCCTCTTGCTCCAGCGCTCTTTGTTGGTCCTGGCCACACTCAGCACACAGGAATGTTCCTCAGGGTAGAAAATCCCAGTGGCCATTGACTCATACCCCTGGAGGCAACTGGAGGTTCATTCTGGAACACTGCCTTGAGAGAGGCCTGAGTCCTAAAGACCTGTTCCCCAGGAGGGGAATTTCTCTCTTTCAGTATAGGGGCAAAAGTCCTGTGTCTCATCTATTTTTTCCAAGCCTCCATGTTTTTTTCCTTCAAACTCTCTCCTGCTCATTGAAGATAACAGTTCAGGAATTTTTTCATACTACTTTTCTGTTCAGTCATGTAGATCCCTGAGACATTAAAATACAGGGCCTTTCTTGATTTGACTAGGAGAAAGGGAAAAATTCAGAGAGAGAAAAACAGAAATATCTTAGAATATTTTCTAATGTACATACCAATTGTTATGGGAAGATAAACCTAGATTTAAAAATTGACATCTGGACATGATAGAATAACAGGCCTCAATTTTGTAGCACTGATAATTCACGTAGGTGAGTGTAATGGGGAACACTCTGCTGTGTTAGAAGATTATTATTCTGGTTTCTTTCATGCCCAGTGTCACCTGACTGCTGGTTTCTTACCTGTGAAGTGAGTTGGATAAATATTTCTTCCAGCAATCATATTTTTAGCTTATAGTAATGAGTATTCTTCATGATAGTGAGGTAAGAGTCAAGGGGATACGGCACAGCCATTAAAAGAATGACACAGCAGTTAGCACTAAGATGGCTAGAGATTTGACTCCCAGTGGAGCTTGAGCTTCATTATACACTCATTGTAATACATTAGCTGCTAAATGGAACTCCCACAAGTGCCAGGATAGTTTCAAGGCTGACTATAAAAGATCAAAAAGTGGCTGTTGTCCCAATTCCTGGGAACCCCAGCCCCTTCCCCAAAGTAGTTGGAATAATCTTCCCACTTGTTAGCATATGAAGCTACCAAGCCCATAAAAACTAACAACTCTGTCTCTGGTGGTTGCTCTCTCTCACCTTCTGAGATGGCCCACATTCTGCCTATGGAATGTGTATCTTCCAGGCTGCTCTCTTGCTCTCTCTGGCCTTTGGAGACAACTTGCACTCTATCTATGGAGTGTGTATCCCTCTGAATAAATCTACCTTCACTCTGCTGTGGCTCACTCTTGAATTCTTTCCTGTGTGAAGAACCCACAGGCCCTCATTTGATGGAGTGCATTCTAGGGACTTGTCTGGGACCTAGGACATGGCCATCCTCTCCCTATTTTTCCTGTATCAATAATAATTTTCCAGAAGAATTACCAGAAGAATTGGAACCTAAACAATGCAGATGACTGATTTTCATATATTTAGAGGAGTTGACTTGACGCTCAATACCATACTATACCGTATAGTCATTTGAATCACTTCGGGGAAAATCCATCAGATCAGTTACTGGTGTCAAAAATTACCCTTTCTAATTGAATTTTTGGCTTTTATTATGGTCCAGATACTCTGTCTTCAACATAAATGGGACATCACCTTTGCCCCTGGAAAAAGTAATGGACATGTGCCCTCATTGCCACTTTCCCTTTTCTCCTGGAACTATTTTCCAGGATGACAGTAATTTTCCTCCTTTTTAGAAGTATGATCTTTTTTTTTTTTTAAAGGAAGATAGAGCCACAATGTCTGTTAATAAAATTACCCACTTTGCCTTTTATCAAGTGGTCTGGCCAGCGGCTGGGAAAAAAAAATTATAATCAATAGGGTTTCCATTTTAAATGGAAATGGATTGATGCACACTTGTGGTAAAAAGGCAGAGGCACAGAAAGGTGCTTTGGAACACCTCTTCCATTGTATGTCTGGAGCTCTGTTATCAGTCCTCTTCAAACATTTCCTTTACCACAGTTCCTTCCCCCCTCTCTCCTCGTTGTGTAACATGAACAGCCTAAGCGATCTTCTGTTGCACTCAAGATTTCATACATGTTTTTCCCTTTCTCTCACTTGGCACTTGATACTGTTTTCCTGAGGCTGTTTATGATGTAGAAGATTAACGTCTTTCATGGGTGTATTCCTGTTTTCTCCCCTCTGAGTTGCATGTGAATATTGGCATCTGTTGGGATTTATTAGAAGCTGGTGGATGTCAGAGCCCCTGCTGACTCCTTCCCGCCCTCTTCCTTTGTGTCTCCCTCACCAAGGTGCAGTTATGCGTGTTTTGTGGAGCATGTCTTACTCAGGGCCAGATGTTTTTGGCCGAACTTTAGGACACATCCTGATTCTGTTTATAGGTGAGGAAGACCCAAAGTCTTAACGCCCTGGAGATAATGGGGGGCGGGGGGGAAAGAGAGTTAATCATCATAGTCATGTGTTAGACCAAAGCAAACAAGAAACGAGCTGGCTTCCTTTGGAGTTTGATGTCACAGTCAGACTTGTTGTTTCCGGATTTGGGGAGACACGGAAGCCAGGACAGCTCTATATTATGTTTATTTCCATCTACTGAATTACAGTTGCCTCCTGCAAAAAACAATGGCTACTGAAGTGGTGGAATGTGTTCCTGGTCCCAGGTTCTCTGTCTCTGTGTCCTTCTAAGATGCAAATAAACAGTTTGTCGCCAGTACCATTCTTTCTCGTGCACTACCTCTCTCTAAACATTTCCCAAGGGCTTTCATTTAATCAGCCCTCTATTTCCTAGGGGTTCCGAGAGTATACCTAACATGGGTGTGTGGACAGGGGAACTGAGAAAGGGGGAAAACATTAAAAAATAAGCACAGAAAAACTTTGAGACCTACAATTTCTTTAAAATATAAATATGGATAAGTGAGATGGATTCTATGTAATTTTATATAATTGGCTTTTCTTAGAATTAATAACAGTTAAAGTGTCTTTAATGTGACAGAAAAAAAAAACCACATGGTTGACTATTTCAGGTTTCAATCCTCATGTACTCATTAATCATCTAATCAGAGAATTCCACGTGAATATCTGCAATCTGCCCATCCGTCATCCTGCCTGATGCCGGGCAGAGCCTGGGCTGCCAAGTAATCTCTGTCAGACATGATTTGGCTTACTTTTGTGTTCCACAGCTCTTCACTAAGATTTTTTAAAAGCTTTTTAAAAAATAAAATAATGTAATAAATGGTCATCAGAAGAAGTAAAAATAGAGAATTATATGAAGCAACAAAGTAATAGTGCCTCCTCCCCCTTTTCGCTACAGATGGACTTATTGATAAGTTGCAGGGTATTTCCCTCGTCCCAAATTATTTTCTCTCTGTACTTACAATATTCCAAATTTTTTTACACTAATAGAACATTATACAAACTTTTCTGGAAAAAATACTTCTGTTACCAGTGTTTTGTGAATGTACCAGCACATCGTGATTCTCTGTTATTTTTAGTGCTGGTGAAATATACTATGGTATGAACGTACTGAAGTTCATTGAACCTGCTCCCTGTTGGGTTTGCTTTGCCCCTGTTCCTGTTCTTTTACTTTAAATTTCTTTCAATTGAAAAAAAATACCTTGCATATTTATTTTTTAACATTTAATATTTTTTAACATTCCTAAAATTGTGGAATTGCTGGGTAATATGCATATTTTAAAGTTTAACAGATACTTCCCTCCAAAAATTTGTATTGACAATAGTTTATGAGAATTCTTAGTTTTCTGTAGGCTTGCCAAGATAATTTTACATTGCCAACCAATAATTTTATATTTGCCAAGCCAATATATATGTTTTAAATCTGTCACCTAGGTATACAGATCATGTTTTCATTTCTTTAATTATGGGTGGGGTTAAGTGTGTTTCCATGGGTTATTAGCCATCTGTGGTCTGCAGTGCAATTTGCTGGTCTTATCCTAAACCTACCTTTCTATTGGATAATTACTGTTTTTCTCATTGATTTTAAACTCTCCTTTTATATTTATTTAATAGTTCTTTTAAAAATATTTTAATATATATTATATTAGAAAGTGTGGAATCCTTTGGTATGAAACAGGACTTTGAGATAATAAAAGTGTCACTAGACATTATAAAATTATTATAAAATTAATAGATGTACATGAAAGTAAAATGAAAATTTGTAGGACATATAGTAAAACTACATGTCATTTGTACTGCCTTGTACCCCTACCCTCAGTATCTTTTCCTGAAAGTTATTACATTGAAATATAATTGTGAGAAATAAGTATTTACCTTCATTCTGTGATTTATCCACTTTTAATAATATCCACTAGTTCTAGCTCTGAAAGATTAAGAATTAAGCTCATTTACATGCCCTTTTCTTCCCCACATCCTCTTCTCTCTTGTTCTTTTAAACAAATATATTCAGTTATTTTATTAATTTCATCTAGTAATATTTTATTAACTTTTATTTCTTAAATCATTTATATCAAATACTATCCTTTAAACTCCAATGTTTGGGAAGAAGAAATTAGCACCCATATACTATCATCAATCTAGTGACACTTTTATTATCTCAAAGTCCTGTTTCATACCAAAGGGTTCCATACTTTCTCTTAGATTGGTCCTGAAAATTGAAAGCCAATAAATATAATTAGTAATACTTTAATTATAAAACTGCTATTCAAAGCTGAGCCAATTAAATGTATAGATTTGGGACTACAGTACTATGTTTTTTAACCTGTACCACATGAAAGCAAATTTTGCAAGCTTCAACATCAAAAAGATTTCTTTTTTCTCATTTTATTAACATGAACTTTTACAGCTTTTACCTCCCTTCCTTCTAGAGTTTCTAATTGCCTTTATTTTGTTCTGGTTAAATAATAGCTTATAATTACATTTTTTGTGAGGGATGATAAATACATGATCTTGTTGAAGCCATTAGTCAGAGAGACTTACATCCTGCTGTAATTTGGATAGATTTTTTTTTTCCTACTAGGTAACCACTGTCTTCCTGAAACTTATCTATGGAGTATTGGTATATTCCGGTTTTCTACCTACTCTGGGATCTTTATTTTGGGTAAATTACTTCTAAAAGATACTGCTTCTTTCACTATGACTTCAATTTATGTGAATAGATTTAAACAAAGTAATCCCTTATGTATCCTCTGTGCCTTTTATTATGTGGTGGTCTTCACAATTTTACTTTCATGTATTTATATTTTCTTTTTTCTCTTGATGAAACAAGACAGTGTTTATTATTCATGTGTATGTTTCAAAGAACTGTCTTGGATGTACTTCTTCAATTCTTTTTGTTCCTGTTTTCCCATTCATTCATAGATTTCTGCTTGTGTCTTTATTATCTCTTCTATTTTTCTTAGGATTTTACTGTTGTTGCCTTCTTGAATAAATAGGGAGTTTTCTATATTATATACAGATAGTATCCCAGGTTGATGTACAGACATACGAGGAAAAAAAAAAAAGCACGCAGTAGAATCCTATGTGACTTGATAAATAGTTGATTTTTGGAAGGTCATTTTTCAACAGGAAGCTTATTAGTAACTTACGGGTGCAGTGGATACCAATGACTAGAGACACAGAGTGTCTTTTCACCCAGAGCACCCTTTCCACTGAAACAGGTATGATGATGAAAAGTAAGGCCACCTTTGGGAAACCCCCACTGTGCAATGCACTCCCTCCTAAGTGAACTCCCGCCATTCTCCTTCTGTTCTTGCCTCTCTGATCTGTGGCCTCTGATTTGAAATTTATTGTTTGTTATTGAATACCTCTTCATGAAGGCAACCCCAAAATATATTAAAAATTATTTGTTGCTCTAAGTCTTAATCCCTTTAAGCTATATCAGTTAGGATTCTATCAGTGGGCATATGGTGTGCTGAAAACAGGTACTGCAAAGAGAACTTAATAAAGGGACTAATTACATGTCATAGGACGACAGGGAATAATTTAGAAACTTGGAGCTAGTCACAATGTTACTAACTCTAAGCCTGATGGAGTGAGGGGCAGTGGGACTTCTGGAACCTGGAGGCAGAGAGAGCTCTGTAAAGAGGGCCAGCTGATAGGAATTGTGCCCTCTGATCAAGGGAAGCAGCGAGCCTGCTTTGGCCCCACAGGGAGGGAGCAAGTAGAATAAATACGCTTACTTCCCTCTCTTCTTTCCCTCTTCCACCAGCACTTCCCATAGTCTGAAACCAGTGAGGAGCAAGAAGGTAATAGTGCCTGTTGATGTAACAGATGAGTCAGATGCTGTGGGGCCAAGAGCAAGGTGGAGAAGGATGAAGGATGGATATCTCCGGGAGAACAGAAGGGCCTCAGGACACCCACCCTCAGGAGAAATCCATCCAGTGGCTGGTTCAGAGTATCTCTATGGGGCCCACTTACCACTTGGTGTCTTTGCTGATTACTTCCTTTGTGAGAGGTGTTTTAGAAACTAGTTCAAAGTCTTTAATGGAGCTGTTCAGATGTTCTGTTTCTTTTGTCTGCTTGGGTAAGTTGTTGTTTACAGGGAACTTATCCGTTTCATCTGTCATCCAACTTACTTACGTAAAGTTGTTCATAATATTCCTTTATTTCGTTTTTGGTATATGCACCATCTGTGGTGGAATAGTCTTTCATTTCTGGTATTGGTAAGGTGTCTGTGGGTTTTTTCTTTTTCATTATCAGTCTTGCTAGATGTTTATCAATTGTATTTATATCTTTGAAGGGTCAACTTTTGGTTTTGTTAATTTTCTCTATTATTTGTTTCTGTTTCATTAATATCTTTTATTTTTACTAATTCCTTTTTTTTTTTTGACTGAATATGGCCTCCTTTGTCTAAATTCTTAATGTGGAAGCTTCTATCATTAATTAAGACCCCTTCTTTTCTAATACAAGCATTTAAAATCTATAAACTTCCCTCCAAGCTTTGGCTGCATCACACAAATTTTTATATATTGCGTTTTCACTAATAATCGGTTTGAAATATTTTCTAATTTGTCTTGTGGTTTCTTCTCTATGGAAATGAGTTATTTAATATGCAAATATTTGGAGATTCAGTAGGAATCTTGTTGATATCAGTTTCTAATTTATTTCAATTGTGATTAGTGAGCATAGGCAGCAAGATTTCAATTATTTGAAGTTAATTGAACATGATATTTTTATGGAGCAGCATATTTTTTCATCTTGATTAATGTTACACCTGTTCCTGCAAAGAACAGTATTCTGCCATGTTGGGTACAGTATTTTAGAAATATCAAGCAGATCAAGGGGATTGATAATATTACTAACAACTATATCCTTACTTTTTGTCAGCTTGTTCTATCAACCATTAAGTGGGTGTAAAATGTCTAAATATGACTGTGAATTTACCTAATTATAACCTTTAGTTGTGTGTGTTTTTGCTTCATTTTTGTTGCTTTGTTTTTAGATTCATGAACATTTAAGATTGTTATGTTTTCTCAATTAATTGACTCCATTATCATTATTGAATTTCTCTCTTCTTCATTCATGGAAATGCTGCTGGAAGTTCTGGAAGCTCTCTGCTTTGCCCGTGGCAATACTGCTTGTCTGGGTATTGTCATAGCTACACCATCATTCTCATGCTTACTGTTTTTATGGTATAACATTTTTCATCCTACTACTTTCAACTTATCTTTGTCTTTGTATGGGAAATTAAGCTCTTACAAACAGCCTATTTTGAGGCCTTATTTTTAAATCCGATCTAAAAATCTCTGCCTTTTAATTGAAATGTTTGGTTTATTTTTATAAATATTTTTATAAATCCAAGAAACTTACAACAGTATAATTCTATCTTCTATCCTTTGGGTTACTGATACATACTTTGCTTATAAATGCATTATAAACTCTAAATAAAATGCCATTATTTTTGCTTTAAGTTATCACTTTTCTTTTAAAGAAATTAATGAAAGAAAAAAGTCTTCTATATTTATAATTTCTAATGTTTTTATCTTCCTGTAAATTTGAATTTCCAAGTAGAATAATTTCTTTTTCATCTTAAAGAATTAGTTTTTTTGTTTTGTAGTGCAGATCTGCTGGTGAAGAATTCTTGCAGTTTTCAATTATCTGGAAATCCCTTTATTTCCCTTTGTTTATGAGGATATTTTTACTCCTTGTAGAATTCGGGGTTAAAATCCTGTTTTTTTGGGCAATTTAAAGATGTTATGTCATTGTTTCCTGGATGCTGTTGTTTCTGATGTGAATTAGCTGTAATCTGAATGATTTTATAAAATGTATCATTTTTCTCTGCTTTAAAAATTCATCTTTATTTTAGGATTTCACCAGTTTGGTTATAATGTGCTAAGTGTGAATTTTTTTTATTTCTTAGAGTTCACTGAGATATTTGGTTATGTAAGTTATTTTTTGCCAGATTTGGGAAGTTTTTCTCTCTCCTTCTCTTCCCCTCCCACCCCTTCCCTTCCATTCTTTCCTTGTCCTCTCTGTCACTCTGTTTCTCTCTCTCATTTCTTTCTCTTCCCTCTCCATTTAGGACTCACATTTGAACTCTGTTAAACATTTAATGCTTTTCTATATGTCAGTGAACCTCAGTTCACTTTTAAAAATTTTTCTCTTGTGAGTGGATCATGTCTATTGATCTATCCTCAAATATACTAACCTTTTGCTCTTTAGTGTTTAGTCAGATATTGAGCCCACATAGTTACATTTTCATTTAACTTCATAAATTTTGCTTTTTAGTTTTAGAATTTCCTTTTTTTTTATAATTTACTGTTCTCTTTAGATACTATCTTTTCAATCAGTTGTTCATCTTTTCTTTTAAGTTCTTGAATTTACTTATGATAGCTGTTTTCAAGTCCTTAGGCCCTTCCAGGATCTGTTTCTCTTCACTATTTTAATTTTTTCATGATTATGAGTCACATGTGCTTGCTTGTTTGTTTGTTTTGCATGTCTAGTAATTTTGATTCAATACTAAACATTGTAGATGGTGTTTTTTAGGGAGTCTGTATTATGTTGCCTTCCTTGATGTAGTTTTACTTTTTTTTTTTTCTTTTTTTTGATGGGCAGCTAAATTTCTTGTGGTCCCCAATTGTTCCTATCAGTCTCGATTGTATTCTTTGTTAGGAAGGATCGATTTTGGGTTTTACCTTTTGTCCTTGTGTATGGCCCCTAATCTAGGTCACCCATAAGTCATGGCTTAGCTGGGTCCTCAAATGAATGCTTCATGGGCTCAGTGAGGTCTGTCCACTCTAGCTGTGCCTAACACAGGCATCTCAGTACCGTGTGACCTCTGCTATCTCTGTTCTGCTCGCAGCTGCGTGGCAGGCTGCCCCGAGTAGACCTTGCAGAGCCTTACACATGCACATCCCAGCCCTCAGCCAAAGAGCATGGTCAGTCATCACAGAGACTCTGACAGCCCTTCATTGGCACAGCTCTATCTTCTTCAGTTCTCTGCTTGGCAAATTCTCGCTGCTTTCCACGGCCTCAAAATTCAACCTCTACCTCTTTTGTTCAGTGATATTACCATCTTTTGAGTGCCACCTCTTTGAAGTGTGGTCTAGTGTGTGCCTCAACACAAAAAGCCAGGGAGTACATGGAACTTACATCACATGTTTTCCTTCTCTCAAGAATCACTGTCTTCTAATGCCTCTGATCCAAGGCCTGAAAACTGTTGCTTCAGATTTGTTTAACCTGGTTTTATAATTATTTATGGAGAGTGGGCGAGTTCAGTACCAATTACCCTCTTATGGCTGAAAGTGATAGTCTACTGGTTGTTGTTTATAGAGTGGTTCTTCTGGGCTGTGATTTGTCCTTTGCCTATTTGCCTTTGGAAGCACTTTGTCTCTCTAACCCAGTAAAGTCCATGTTGTTTCACCGTATACTTGAAAAACTTTGTAATCTATTGCACCTTTCTCAGTGTAGCCCTAATTCTAACTCATATCTACTCATCTTCCTTTCTAAGACCGAAGAGATTGATTAATTAAAAATGAACTGATAGGCTGTGTACTGTATGATTCCAGCTCTATGACATTCTAGAAAAGGCAAAACATGGCGACAGTAAAAAGATGAGTGGTTGCCAGAGTGGTGATGGGGTTAGTGAATAGGTAAAATACATGGGAGTTTTAGGGCAGTGATAATACTCTGTATGACACTATGGTGATGGCTATATGTCATTGTACATTTGCCTGGACCCATAGAATGTACAACACTAAGAGTGAACTCTAAAGTAAACTTTGGGTCTTTGGGTAATTATAATGTGTCAGTACAGTTTCATTTTTGATGTAAAAAAAAAAAAAGTACCATGCTGGTGAATGATGTTTATATTGAGGGAGGCTATATATATGTGGGGGCAGAGGTATATGGGAGATCTCTGTACCTCCCTTTCAGTTTTGTTGTAAGCCTAAAATAAAACTGCTCTTAAAAAAAAATAAAGTCTTAAAAAAAGTGAACTGGTAAGTAGCAGCATTTTAGGATAAAACTATAACCTATATGGTTGAAGATTTTATATGCTTACTATTTATTTTTCTTACATATAGTTTTTGTTTTACTTCTTAATAGCAGAATTGTATGATTTTTCAAAACTTGAGTTTCCTTTTAGGCTGATTTCTATAATATGTATTCACTTTATTACTTTGTGTTATTCATGTCTTAAGAAATAGCAAATTTCTTGTGGGTTTATATTATTAACTTCTGTGATGTCTCCTCTTCCCTTTTGTAAATAGGAGTACCTGACTCCATGTTTTATCAATAAATATCTGTCTAGTAAAGGAAGCAGGATAGTGTATGACATAAATGTGTGGCTCCTAGATCAAGGTTGCCAGATGTGAATCTCACTTTTGGCATTTAAGAGCTGTGCAATCTTGAGCAACTCTATTTCCTATAAGCCTCATCTATAAATAATTGTACCATCTCTTAGGGGGTATTTTTTATGATTTTAATCTATATAAAAGCGTTTGGCTTAATAACTGATACATAGTATGTATTTAATATAACATAGTAAGTCCTTAAATACAGTATTGATTTATTTACCTAAAAAAAAAAAAAAAAGCAGAGAGAGGCAGCACAGTAAAGTGGAAGAAAGTCAGAAAGTGTCTGTTGTATTTCTACCTCTTATTATCTACGTGACGTCAGCTAAACTCTGTAAACTCTCCAATCCACACTACCCTATAAAATGAGCAGGAAAGGTCAGCTTTGCCTACCTCACAGTATGGTGTAAGAATCAATTAGGTTAATGTTCTATAGCTTGTAAAAAAAAAAAGACTTTATACAATAAGGAAAATAATTTAGTAAGACAATAAATTATGCTAGTTACATGTTGAATCCTAATATTCTCCACTAGATAGAATCACCTGGCCGTAAAGAAAATACAACTGTTTGTTTCCTCAGCTTTGTACTGGTATGGTCTGATTCTGGGCTTCCGTAGTTTGTGCTGGGTCAATCATTGCTTTAAGATGAAAGAGTTGCATATTGACTAAAGTTTAATGAGGATTTACATGTTTCATGAAAATACTTATTATAAAAAAACATGTTATACATTTAAAATATGGATACAGTATATGTGCTTCAGGTACACATGGCCCATGCATATGTAAATATATGTTCCTATTTAATGGGCAACGCATTTAAAAAAGGAAAATATAATTATCAGGCCGAAACTGTAGAAATTTAAATTAAGGGCTTGTCTCCCATGACACTCTCAATTGCCAAAACAGTCCTGTCAGGATACTGCCAGATACTATGACCTGTTGCTGAAAGGATCCTGGTTTTCCAGACATGTGTGTGTGATGCAGTCATTGCATCCCTTTGTCAAGGAAGAAGCGTTCTTGGGCTTATAGCCCCAGAGGGAGAATGGAACACCACGAAGTACCAGCTCTGCTGTGTGAGATCCAATCAGGAGGCAAAAGCCACACTAGTGAGGTGAACGAGAAAATTTAATATAAAGAGTAGTCAGTGAGGTAAAAGGTTAAGTTCTAAAGGAATATAATAGAGATACCTATAATTTAATTGGAGTAGCACCTATAGGAAGCATCCCTAGGCCTTTAAGGAAGAAACTCAGATACTTGGTGGGAGAAGCAGGGAAGAGGGTGAGGTAAACTGCTGTTTGGGGCTTAGTTCTTCTCTATGGCAATTGCTATTTTTTTCCCGATTTTACTGAGATATAATTGGCCTACTGCACTTTTTAAAAGTTTAAGGTGTACAGAATAATGGTTGACTTAAATCCATCATGAAATTATTATCACAATAAGTTTAGCGAACATCCATCATCTCATTAGATACAAAACTAAAGAAATAGAGAGAAAATATGTTTTCCTTGTTATGAGAATGATTAGGATTTACTCTCTTAACTGTCATATATAACATACAGCAGTGTTAAATTTGTTGTGTTGTACATTACATTCCTACTACTTATTTGTCTTGTGAACAGAAGTTTGTACCTTTTGACCACTTTGATCCAATTCACCCTCTCTCCACCCTCTGTCTCTGGTGACCACAAACCTGATCTCTTTTGTTTGTTTTTGAGATATAATTAACTTATAACACTACATTGGTTCCCAGTATACAGCACAGAGATTTAATATTTCTGTGCATTTCAAAATGATCACCATGATCAGGCTAGTTGTCTGTCACTGTGGAAAGATATTGCACAATTATTGACTATATTCCCCACACTGACATTTCATACCCATGACTAACTTATTTTGTAACTGGAAGTTTGTACCTCTTAGTCCCCCTCACCTAATAGGCAATCACTATTAAAAATGACATTCTAGGAATAAATTTATGCCTGGGAATTTCCTGAATACTACTTGAACATACTGCTTTAGGAGGTAATAAGGAAGATATTTTCCCTTGAAGTGTAGATTTAAAAATCTGAGCTATGAAAACAACCATCAGAGCTACAGACTGTGTGCGCCAGGGGTGCACTCACCACACAACGGATCTTCCCCCAGTATATTCATTGACTGTGCAAAATTCTAGGCGTGGTCCTCTGAGAGACATAATGACGCAAGTTCCTTTAAATAACTTGCTGCCTCAAAGGGAAAAGAGAAATATTTAAAAGTCGCTTTAATACAAAGCAGAATGTGGTAGAGCCAGATAAAAATAGTAGGTGCATACAGAAGAAAAGTGATGATGATAAGAATTTGTATTTGTCTAGGATGTTACTGTTTTATAGCACTTTTTATATTGTTTATCTACTCGAATTCTGAAAATAATTATGTAGATAGGCAAGTTACTATTATCCCCTTTTACAGGAATAGATTTAGGTAGTTTCCACCGAATCCAGTGGCAGTAACTAGTAACAAGTGACAAAGTGGAGATTTAAACCCATTCTTAAAATACAATCCCTTGATCTTTCCAAAGCAATTCAATACTCTCTGAGGAGCATTAATGCTACTCACTATAAGTGAGACTTTGTCTTGATACAGAAGGATACAATCCAGTTTCTCATCCTGAGGCCCCAGACTTCAGAAGTTGTTGAATGGGGTGGAGGAACCAGCCAGCGAATAGGGACCCTGCACTGAAAAGCAGGGAAGTCCCCATGTAGGAGCAACAGCCGGGAGCTTTTTAAATGGTAAAACAATGATGTCTGTAGAAGAACTGAGACTCAGGTAATACTGAATCAAACTCCAGGGCTGAGGTCGGGCCCAGCTGGATTTCCCTTGAGATCCTAACTGCACAATTTCTGGCCTCTTGCCTGGAAACTCCCTGTCAAGACTCTGGAAGCTCAGCCACAAAGGCAGGGGAAGGTTATTTGAGACAGAGCCATCCTGCTGCACCTGACAAGATCTCTTCTCCAGCAGGTAGCTGACCTCCTGGGGAGTGTCAGGACTGCTGAGTCACTTGCTGGGGGATCAGCTCAAAGACAGGCTTCTATTGATGTGACTGCTCAGAAGAAAGCCATTCTGGTACCTCAAGAATTTCAGACATTTGTCATCTGCATTCTTTACAGCCAGCTCATAACCTAGGTCTGTACAGGTCTTCTTGTTCCACATAACCCTTTAAATCTCTAGTCATGGGCACACACTGCCTTCTGCGTTCTTCTCCCTTGAATGGATGCTTCTGCACTGGGGAAGTTGATGTATATCTTCGTCTAGTTAATGGTGTTATCTGTCTGCAGGCTAAAGTCAGCTTATTTAAGCAGTGGTGTTATTTCCCCTTGAATAGCTGGCCTTTCCGCTCTGTGGTGGGACTTCCTAGAGCAAAGAAACAGGAGGCCAAAGGAGAAAGACTTTAGGGAATCCATGGCCACGTATTCTCCCTTCTTTTGTTCATCTGTCTTTCCCTCCTCAGACCTCACAGGGCAGCTGTCCTTTTATAACAAAAACATGACCATGGTATGGGGGCTTCACAGCTAGGTGCATGTCAGCCAAGGACAGAAGGTAACTGATGGTAGCCTGTGTTTTATTGCCAAGCTGTGTAGGTAGGACTCATTTCATCCATCTCCAAAAGTCATTCCCTCAACCCCATTGATGAGTATGCTCAACTGGGAAGCAGCCAATTAAGTACTGATTAAATTGGATCGAGGTTTAATTAGGTATCAACTTTGAAGTGGAGTTTCCCCACTAATATGGAAACTATTTTCATTTATAAGTTCTAGATGAAGATCTTGACTTTAACATCTATTTATTGCCCCCAATAGGGCTTTAGTATATGATAAATACTTAGTAAGTACCCATTATAAATGAATGAATGAATGAGTGAGTGAACAAATGATGAATGTAAATTCCCACACTTGGACCTGAATAAATTTATAGATATAAAATAAAGAATTTCCTTGATAGTAGAATGCATTGAAAGTACTGACATATTAAGTCAGTTCTTAGAATATATAAATGTTTACTCTGTGTGTATTGGGTGCTGCGGGGATCTCGACGATGACTCAGACACCTAACTTACTATGAAGAGAGTTAGGTACAAATAACAGATTAAAGTGGGGAGATGATAAATAATTTAAGGGATCTGCGAAAGATCTCTTGCAGGAATCAGACATCTCTTCTGGTCTTCCAAAGCTTTGGGATTCCTGTACCCGTCACAGGCAACAGCTTCAAGATGGTTCACTGTTCCTTTCTCTTTCCATCACAGAAACCTCCATGATTACATGGACTATTATTCTCCTCAAAAGAACTGTTCCTGATATGTTTTTCACACTTCCTCACCATCTTCCTGTAAAGTTGTTCTTACTCTAACTGATACCCTTTTTTTTGAGTGAAGTTCTTTCTCCTCTTTCTCCCTTCAAGTGATATGTTCTAGGTTCTTCTGTTGGCTGCCAGTCAAAGATAACATTTATTTTGCTCTTTCAGTTTCAGTCAAAATGTGAGCAAATTAGGATCCATTATAGATCCCACTAAACAATGATACAAAGCAGGGCTTTGCTAATTTTAATCTTCAACCACATCTCCTGCTTTGCTCTCTTCCTGTCAGTGTGATTAAGAAACTACACCAGTTTAGCAGGAACACAGGTGTTTCTTTTGATGTGATGCCAGTTAACTGATGGCTAAATATTGTTAAATATCCTTGGGAAAACATTACCTCATACGAGGAACAAATTTGTAACAATGTCGTATTTAACAAAAGAATTCCAGAAGAGACCGGTCTTTGTTCTTCCTGATGAATCCTAATTTCATCTTCATATTGTATCTTAAACAAAAGCTGTTTATCAGTGAAGATTATCACATCAGCTTACCACCTTCATGAAATAGACGTATTCAGAACATCTGTTCAGAGAAATGGGTCAGACGGTGTATGTTTGTACTACCTACATGCTATGGACCAGATGGCTAAAAATTGGTGCCATCAGGACTCAAGCACCGTGGCTTACAGATCTGGTTGCTCAGTGGAGTATGAATAGACACATGTATAAACTGTTCTTGGCATAATTATTAATGGAATATATCACTTTGCTCTTTTGTAAAATGGTATCTATCACTCTATCCCTACAGTCTTTTTTTCTAAGGAAAGGAATGACCAACAAGAACAGAATACGCCTGCATGCCTGCATAATGCTTGTCAGAATGGCTTTCATCATTATGTAAAGTTTCCATCCAGAGTCCATTTTTTTTAATTGAAGTATAATCATTTACAGTGTGTCAGTTTCAGTGTGTCAATTACAGCATAATGTCCCAGTCATGCCTTTATATACATATATTCATTTTCATGTTCTTTTTCATTACGGAGTCCATTCTTAATGTAGGATGTTATTATGCTTACTTTTCCCTCTTCCTGTGATCCTTCTGCCTCTTCCTAGTTGGGTCTCCTATACCAGAAGTATCTAGCAACCTGGGACATTAGATGATCTATTAGACTGCTTGTATCCTTGGACCATATTTTGAAAAAAAAAAATCATTGTTATCTTTAATCCCAAATATGCCAAGACTTTCTCTTATATTTGAAGGGATCTTTCAACTTTCTGGGTCTTGTTTTTTTCTTTTCTTTTTCTTTTTTGGCTTTTATCTTCTATTGTTACCATGTTAAAAAATAAAAGGACCAGATTATTTTCATAGGAAGTTATTCATACAGTGTTTCAAATCCTATTATATGTTTTTGTCCATTTACATGATGTTTCATTGTTTGAGGTGAGTGGAATATGCCCTAAAACTTAAGCCTTTGATTTAAAATAATTCTAGAAAAAGGGTCAGTGGTTTATAGTGTTTCCTTGTGTGTGGAATGGTGATTGGAGTTAAAACTGAATGAGAGAAGTTGAAGTGTGATATGGTGGAACTGAAAGACTAGAAAGATGCAAGTTGCTAGAGGAACAAGTTTGGAGGAGGGAGGTGAACTTTACTTTTATAATGGGGTGGAGTTGTTGGTGTGCTGAATGGAATAATACTGCTCCAATTCATGATTAGTGTCTACTGAGACTCTGGTTTGAATTGTCCTTCACCATCCACTGAACTGCAGAATTCCGGATGCAGGAGCATATCTTCTATAAATGGTAGTTCAAGGTCTATTAAAGTGAACTTGGACCTTTGGCCCAAAGAGCTCTTTTAGGCTTGTACCACCATCTCTAAGAGTGCCAATCTAGCCTTTAATTTCCATTAAAAAAGTATGTCAAGTCATTGCATATAAGACCAAGTAGTTTGGGGAATTTTCTCATAAGGGTTTTCTAAAAAGGCTCAACAAATCATCAGAACTTTATATGTGACTGAGCTGCTACATTTATGGGAAATCCTATAACCATGACTCTCAGTGACTTCAGCATTCATACTATCTTTAAATTTCTCTGCATCCTGATTTCTATGACATACATTCTCCTCTACTTCAACTATTATAAGCCTCACCTAAGAACTCAACATCTCATGGAATCTCAATACATGACCTCCATCTTAATATTTCCACACTCTCTTATTCTTGGCATAATTACGCTTTCTGACCTCAAACTGTGTTCAGCGCCTACTCTACACCAGGGACTGTTCTAAGCACAGTGATACATTTGGGACAGTGGCCCTTTTCCTCATGGAGCTCAGAGTTGAGTGTGAGTAACAGACAAGCCAACAAGTTTTATGTCTCATTAAGAATTTCTGTAGAGAAGCTCAGGGGGGCAGGAAAGCAGAAGAAGGGCTTGCTGGCCTGGTAAGCAAAGTAAGACTTCTAGAGGAGGTAACATCTGAGCTAACACCTAGTAGGGGAAGAGGAAAGATCAGGGTAAGGGAATGGTTGGAAGTTGTTCTATGCAGAGGATTTTTAAGTCTGATCCATAGTCTGACACTTATCAGTCAGGCCCCATCGTTTACACTGCAGATATCTCACAGCTTACATTGTAACACAGGATAGAAACAGTAAATATTGTTGCTCAGAGGATAGTGGGAAACCTTTGCTTATCTGTTTCAGCTGCTGCTAATCAGAAACACAGGTTGGATTCTATTTGGAAACTGATCCAGTTGGCAATAACATGACAGATACTGTAGTCTTGGCTTACTCTTTCCTCTCCTGGGAAAATTAATAATAATAATAATAATAACAACAACAACAAGAATAACACCACCTACACTTACTTTTTCTTGTTAAGAATTTGATGTATTTTCTTATTTTAGCTTCAGAACAACTGTGTGTCATAGGTACTATTATTGTTATTTTACAAATGAGAAAACTGAGGACCAGAGAACTTGCCAAGGCTAATAAATGGCTAATAAATAGAGAAGTCAACATTCACAACCAGACTCTGACTCTAGCCTGTGCTCTTAATACTACTAAATTCAGCAGCAAAAAATAGTTGGCTGCATCTTACCACTTAAAGACCTAAATAAAAATTTGTCATGGTCAAGGAAAACTCACACTCACCCTTTAATGATCCACCTAAATATTGTTTTCTTTTAATTCTCTTCCCACTATAGCAGGTGAAAATTATGTAGTTTCCCTGCTTAGCGTGGTGTGTGATATTTGCTGGCTGAATGGATAAAGGAATGAATGTATTTCTATTACACAATATTATTTCTATCATAGCTGGTCTTACACTGAATTGCAGTTGTGGTAGTATTTATACATCAATTTGCATGTTAGACTATGAACAGAAACAGACTCACAAACATAGAAAACAAGCATGGTTACCAAAAAGGAAAGGGGAGGAGGGATAAATTAAGAGTTTGATATTAGCAGGTACAAACTACTATATATAAAATAGATAAGCGACAAGCTACTACTGTATATATATAGCACAGGGAACTATATTCAATGTCTTGTAATAAGCTACAATGTAAAAGAATCAGAAAAATAACATATATGTATATGAATAACTAAATCACAGTTGCTGTACACCAGAAACTAACAACATTGCAAATCAATGATACTTCAATTAAAAAGAAAAATCTTGGGGTTAAGTTTGGATTACACCTTAATACTGGCATGTTAGTTGTTTATGCCTTGCAAAGAGTTGGAACAAATAAGCCTGCCTAAAATTTACCAGTCGGCAAAATGAATGTTTAGTTTACACAGTCACATGTTGATCTATGTCATTTCCCAAGAGCAGAGAGTCATTCACTTATTCATCAAATATTTAGTGAGCACCTACTCAGGACTACTAAAATGGCCCCAGTGAGCAAGACTGATTGAAATCTTTGTTTATACTCAGATCTTCCTTGGATTTACAGGCCAGTTTTAATTCAAAGCAACATGATTTATGCAATCTGGGGATTACAGGCAAGGGGTAGTTCTTACAGAAGACTTAACATAATCAGGATGTTTCTTTTTCCTCTGTTTACATTCATGGCTGTGGTTTGAAGGTGTCTTGGAATCTGAGTTTTCTTATCATAGATCTGATTTATTTGGATAGGTAGACTTGAGTTTTTATAAAAGGCTCAATTGCTTTGTTTGTTTTTTAGGCATTAAGCAAAATCACCCTGAGGGTCTCCCATTAACCCTCTGGCTGATGAAGTGTGGTGGTTTGGGTACATAATTCATTCTGATGGAATAAATTAGTTGCAACTTGTTGGGTGTTGCTTCTGTAGCAATAATGGACTTAAGTGCATCATCAGTGTGTGGTTTTTTTTTTATATGGAGTCTTCATATATTTTGGCTATAACTATCTATAACTATTGTTATTTCAAACAATCTAAGGAGAGGCTTGCCTATTTCAGCCGTTTCCTCCTGAGTTTAACATGGTGGGACCTGGTGCTTTTGACTGAATTGTAGCATATGCCCCAGTAGGGCTTGTGTGGGAAATTAGGCGGTGGCAGGAGCTGGCCTCTGGTTCAGGGTTCCCCATTAAAGAGCTTAGGCAGTCAGGAAAATAAGGAAAAGGTATGTTTATTGCCTGTGTTGGGTAATTGAATGCCTTGGGGTGAAGTGAGTGAAAGCCAGGCAACCTTTCTGTAAGTTCCTCTGAATGCTCAGCTGGCAGCATCTAGAACCGGCCGCTTTCCATCATGGAATATCCATTAACCTTGTTTATCTCTGGAAAAACACTGCCCTGTTTCCACAGTCTGCTGCTTGTCAGAGAAGAGTGCAAGAGATCATCTTTGCGCTCAGGGAGAGAATGAACTTTTCAGCTATTGCAAAAACACTCTTGAGGTGCTGATTCCTTCTCTTTGTTCTGAGATGGCAGGCGACATGCAACAAAATGTGGTCTCATCACAGGGGGACTGATACAGAGAGGTCCTCCTCAGATTCTCCTTTGGTCCTCCTTAGGACCTAAGGATTCATGGATCTCCTGTGGACAGAGGCCCTTTTTATTTTGCCCAGTCCCTTCTCCAGTTCTTGGGTGATATTTATATCTTAGACGCTAAAATTGAACGGAAGATTCAAATTCTTATTTGATTTTCTAGCTTCCCCTTGAGACCATCTCCCAGAGCTGCCAGACTTGTGGGTCTACTCTAGTTCTTTCTCCATTGTCACCCTACATCCACGTGGGCGTTTCAACACATGATAAGCTACAGAGCTGTCTTTTATCTGCCTTCAGAGCAACCAAATAGGTGTTTTATATAAATGTTTATAAACAAAAGAATCTGTGTTAGAGTTTAAAAAGGAAGAGTATGATTAGACTTGTGAAGTGTGTTATTTACAGTAAGTCATAAACACAAAAACAGGCTGCAATATAAAGTTTTAAGTTATCATTTGTAGCAATCTTCAAATAAGAGAGAAAACCATTTTCTTGGATGATTAACTGCTTTCTTACCTCAATACAGTTGCAGTAGATGGATGAGGATGCTATTAGATCTGATGTAGAAATTCTTAATTCTTTTAAGTGTAATTGATTTTTACATGTGTCCTTGTAGAAAATAATATCGAAAGTCAGAGTTTAATTTTTAAATATTTAAAAATGAATCAAGAATATGGACGTGGACAAATAATACACTAGTTATATAGTTTGTCTTAGTCTCTAATTAGCGCAGAGTGAGGCAGCTTTAAACAGTAATTCTTTTAAAAAAAAATTCAGGGACAACAATACCACAGAATTGTGGTATGTTGCTTAATACCATTCTAGTCTGTATTTCTGAATGTGTTTTTCTCTGTTAGATAGTTAAAAATAATATTTTTGTATAATATAATTAAGTGCACCATTAAATAATAGGTATAGTTATGTGTATGACCACACACACAGGCTTGATTGCATTAAATACAATATTAGCCTAATAGAATTTATTGCAATAGAATAGTTTTGCTTGTGTGGTAACATTTGATGAATAAATTATATTGTAATCTTCAAAATAAGTTTATGTTCTTATGCTATTTGTTGTCTTCTTAAATACCCATCAAAGACAAACTTAAGGATGTATGAGTCTAGCTTTGAATATCTATGGAGTGTTTCCAGTGTGCCAGTCATTGTGCTCGTTACACGTTATGTCATTTAATTCTGTAACAGCCCTGTGATACAGAAATTTCCAAAACCTTTTTACAAATATATTCCATACAGGGCTTCAGTGCCCACAGTAAAATCCAGCTAGCTGAAGACCATTGGGCCAAGAAACACAAACACCAAAGCAAAAGGTCTTGTGGTGATAAGAACTCTTTGTGAATTAGCCAGACAATTCAGGGTCCATTGTTGGTTCATTATGGAGAAAATACAGAAGAAAACAAAAAATCTAAACAAACATAAAGAAAGTCTCTTTTCTTTATGAGAGAGCACTGGATTGGGATTAGAGTCAGGAAATACAATATTGTATAAATTATCCACAACCCTGTGGCCTTAGGCAGGGTTGTATTGGGGCCACCATTTTTTCTTAATCTGTAAGCTCAATAAAATGATCATAATTAAAATTTTAAAAATGTTTTGACCATGACCCATAGTAAGAAATACATTTACATTGTTCTTCAATAAACATACAAATGGGCACATGCGCACACACACAGAGTTTTACCAAACATTGCTATGTACAGGGCAGTCTGATATTTTCTGCTTTGTTCTATTTTACTTTCAGAACTAATGTTTGTGACCCACTAAAATGATTTCACAATCCACTGATCTCAATCTTCAGTTTGAAAACCAATTTAAGCTCTTAAGAGCGAATTACAATATATTGATGTTGTATTTTACCACCTCTCAGAAAACAAACCCATCTATGCCAACCCCCGCTCAAAACAACCACCACTGAAAAACAATCGCTCTATCTATACATATTTTTAAAACCTAAGATAAAATTTAACTGATGTTTTTTATGTTCTAAAAAAATTATCCATATATTTCAGGAAAAAATAGTGGAGTCTTGAGCTACTGAGTAATATGAAAAGAACAAAGGTTAACATGAGTCATTGAGCAAATATGCTTATTAAAGTATCTGGAACATCATAACAGGAGGTAGTTTTGAAGACCCTGTGTGGAACAGTTCTCAAAGTGCAAAACCTATGTGTCCATTAAAGGCAATGAGAGAACTGATACACACTTTCACTGCATCTTTTCTAAGAAAAAAAAAATAAGGTAATTGTTCATTCCCTGTGTATATGGGAACATTTGCAAGGAGAGACCTTTATATTTTCTAATAATAAGGAAATAGACTTTTCAAGAATTAAAGCCAGTTTCATCAAGAATTCACTGTTGTTTCCCAAATAACTTACATCCTCTTTACTACATATTTGCTTCATTAGGAAATCTGAGTTTATCATTGGAAAGTGGTTTCCTTTTTCATTCCACAAATGTTTGGTGAAATCTTTCCATATGCCCCAAATTCGGGGTCCAGTGATAAACAGGAGAGATGAAATTTCTACTCTCACTGAGTTTATAGTCCTGTGAAAGTTCAGCAGGTGTTCGTATCTTTCCAGTGAGATGAGATGCTGTGGTATCCTCCTCCACATGTAGACTAAAGTGTGTTAGCAGAACCACATGCAGTTTAATACATAGTGAATAAGGCTCAGGAGTTGGAGTGATCACTTAAAGGAATTAAATGCACGTGTGCAAATCGGAATACTTTATGTATCAGTGTTAAAAACCTGGTTTGCTTCAGATAAAAGCAGATCAGCATCAAGGAGTGTGCAGGATGAGACAGGACCACAGTGAGGTCTCAGAGAGGATCTGTAAGGGAAAACAGACTACTTGGATTTTTATATGGCAGATAAGCAATAGGAAGCCACTTTAAGCCCAGGGCTTATAACCTGGGTATTCATGGAGGGAGTTTACGAACTTGAAAAAGAAAAAAATTGCATATTTATTTTCAATAGCATTTTACTGAAATTTGGCATTTCTTTCATTTTTGAATATGGACAACATATCACATCAGAGTTATCGTTTTCTATAACTTAGTCATCAGTAAGTGTCACAGGTATTTCTATTTTCTGATTACAGTGGCTTGAGATACCTTGAAATATTGTTTGTGCTGCTCAGTACATTGAAATTATAATACTAACTGGTTCACTACCAGATCTTGTTATTTAATACATTAACAAAGGTTCATATTCATTATATCTCAGATTCATTTTTTAACCCTTTTTGAGAACTGTGTTTCAATGTGATTAGTTTACTTTTAATCCTCTGTGTTTCATGTTAGGCATGTAAAGACATTATTCTGAGAGGGATCCACATATTTTTCCAGACTGACAGAGGTGTTCATGTCACAAAAAGGGTTAAGATCTCTTGTTTTAAGCAAAAGAGTACAAACTCAGATGCCTGAGGGATTGGCTGGAAAGTGAGAGGCCCGTTAGAACACCAACACAGAAATCTAGAGGGAAAAAAGATTTCTGGGAAGTTTGTGGGAACCCAGTAAGGAACACTCCTGTTTTTCACCTAGATTTGGACCCAGCTGAAAAAAAGACAAAGGAATAGACCAGATGGAGTCCAAAGGATTACCTTTTAAACTAATAAACATGAGCTCAGAGAATGTGGCATATTTCCTGGCGGCCACAACTCTGGGGATCCCATCCGAGGCTTGTGTAGGGAAGGAGCCCCCGGAGGCCTGGAGCTCGGGACCAGTTCCACTGCAGCACACCACAGCCACTGTCACAGCCATGACCGCAGACACTGAGTCCTGCTTGGGCTTAAACCAGCTCACCCAGCAGGGCTGGTTTGGACAGGTCTCTTCCTGCAGGGAGGAGAGTTTGCCCCTGGAGGCCTTGAAATGGGTTAGAACAATGCATTAATTAACCCCCAAACAGAAAACATTCTCCGTATTCTCTTTCCCTCCCCAAGTTCTGTCCTCCTGTAAAACTGTCCAATAGAACCTATCAGAGGTTCTGCAATAAAATCAAAGAAAAATGCAGAAAGTCTCTTGATAAAATGCCAACAATGGGGAATGCCCTAAATTTGAAAACAGTTCCTCCCAGTGTAATTTCCTCAGAAAAAGTAAACCCAGACACTAATCCCTTTACAAGTTTAAGTCTAAAGATGAAAAAACCCATAGGAATTATAGCCTGAAATCAGGTTCTATTGCTCTTATGAATTAAAAGTCCAGAGTAACTAATCCTCTTCTCTAAGTGCTGGATTAAGGGGTTAACACATCCTTGGCAAGGGAAGGGGTTCTCCCAGTACTTGGGGCCAAGCTCTCTCTCACTTGGGTTGCTGTGGTTCCTGAGAAAAGTGCACTGTCCAATGCCAGGTTGCTCATTGATTGAATTGGTTAGAAGTTTCAAAAAAATTATTTTCACTGGTGGGCCACACCCACCAGGTTTAGAAGAGAAGCCAAACCTCAACCCCTGAAGCAATCACCCCAGAAAAAAATGACATTTCCAGAATGTCGGACTTAGTATGTCGTCAAAGACCATGACCCAGAATGCAGCATCCACGTGGATGTGCACCAGTGTGATAGACAGAATAATAAACTATCCCCTGAAGATGTCCATGTCCTAGTCCCTGGAAGTTGTGATGTTACCTTACATGGCAAAAGGGACTTTGCAGATGCAGTTAAGAATTTCGAAATGAGGAGAGTATCCTGGATTATCTAGGTGGGCCTGATATAACTACAAGGGTCCTTATAAGAGGAGGACAAGAGTATGAGTGTCAGGGAGAGATTCAAGATGCTATGCGGCTGTCTTTAAGGATTGAGGAAGGGGCCAGGAGCCAAGGAATGCAGGTGGTCTCTAGAAGCTGGAAAAGTTAAGGAAATATATTTTCCCCTAGACCCTCCAGAAGGCGTGCAGCCCTGACAGCACCTTGATTATAGCCCAGTGGGTCCCATTTTGGACTTCTGGCCTCCAGAAGTGTAACATAAGAATTTTATATTGTGTTAGCTCACTAAGTTTGTTGCAGTAGCAAAAGAAAACCAATACAGGTTGTTAAAAACTTAGATTCTGGTTACAAAACCAGCCTGCTTTCAGATCCCAGCTCGGTCACTTATTCAGTGTGTGGCCTTGAGACCGACCAGCATATGTGTGTTAAGGCCAAGACTTTACCATGAGATTTCCTGTGCCCCTTAAAGTCCAGGCCTTTCTAGGCCCCATGCAGTTGATACCTGATGAGGTAACTCCCACACATGTGCCTTGGCTGAGCTCCAGGATTTTTGAGGCCACCAGCCACCACCTTGGTGAAGCTCAGTTGTCCTGATAATTCTGAGACTTGTGTCTTTGCTGAAGGCCATATAGCTTTCCTTTAGGCTGTCATGGTCCGTAAAAGAAAGAAACAAAGAGGCGCATATAAAAAACAGTCCATATAAAGCAACCATGGGATAAGTTGCAGTCATCTATCAGAGTTGAAACATCATGTAACCTAAAGCTTGTACCCCCTTTTCCAAGTCACAGAATTAAAAAAATAAGCCAAGTGCAGAAAGCAACCTTGTGAGCCAGTAAAAGCCCCTGCAACCCACTGAGGTCAAAACATCTCTCTCATACATAAAAATCCAAACCCAATTGCCCCTCAGGATCTTATAACATGTTTATTTTATTTCTGCACATTCCAGCCATTTGTTTCATTTCTCAGTGTTCCCAATCAGTGCACCAAATGTAGGGGTGTTCTAGGGAAAGCCCCCTTTTACTTTTCTGCCCAAATTGAAACATGATTGAGAAATTTAAAAAGTAAGGCCAGCATAGAGTAAAACATTATCTTTATGACTGTGGTTTATGTGCACTGTCAAGGGAAGGGAGAATGGAGGGCTGGAGAGAGCCCACACGTGCAGTGGTAATGCATGTTCTTCACGTGGAAAGAAGTACCAGCAGCTGATGAAATTTTTCCTACTGATGCAGATAAAGCCTGGCTTAGATTGAGATGATAAAGAAGACTGAGTTCAAGCAACAAGGTGCATGTGTTGTTCAGGTTAATTGAGTGTAATGGTTATACTACCTAGGCCATTTCAAAATGCACAAAGGCCCAACCCATGGGCTTACAGTCCCTCTAATATCCGCTCCTTGGACCCAGTCGAAATGTTCCTAGTGTGGTGGAAAGAAAGCTTTGCAATTCCAGTCGAGTGATGATTATTTTTTACTCCTATATGCAAAACAATTAATTAATGCAGAAAGAAAAGTTGGCATTGTGATATAATTTACATAACTAATAGGGGCATAATTCATAATTACCTAGAAGATCTCCAAAAAATCTGAAACCGATTAAAACAGAGCTGATAAGGGAGTGTGTTTACAGCTGATGTGCTTCCTTTGGGAAATCTGGATCTTGCCCAGTCAGGAAAATCACGCCCCTCTACCTTGTCAGCTGTGCATTTCAAGTCTTCTGGTGTTCTTTACATTGTCAGCTACAGCTTAAATGTTTATTTGCGGTTTGTGGATTCACCACCCTAGCCCGTTTGTATTCTCTGGTCATAGGTGAGAGTAATTCACATTGCTCAGATTTGTGCATCTGTAACTCCTTGGTGCACATGGACTCTGCAATGGGACAAAGTTCAAGAGGAACTGAAACCTCAGGAAGCTGCTTTTTGCCAACGTAAATCAAGACTGTTGATGCGGAATGGTTTGGATAGCTTAAGAGCAATCTATCACCACCACTGAAAAAGCTACACAACATGTGTGTTCAACTGATGTTCATCCGGGAGTTCTCTCTCCATGAATCCTGAAGGATTATGAAGGAGGCATTGTGCTATTTGAATTTCCATTTAAAAAATATGAAGATACTGCTTTAAATCTATAAAACCTTTAAAATGGTGCAATCTTTTAGGTTTTATTTCTGTATTCTTTCAAATGGTTGTAATATTTTAGGTTTTAGTGCTATATTCATTCACTTCCAATTTCTTTTTTTTCTCAGGGAGAACTTCTGGTGAGGCAGATTTCTTGGGGCAATTGTCGATTTCATTGTATTTGGAAAGGAAGAGTTTTGAAGATCATTTCTTGTGCCTAAGGTACTTCTTTGTTCATTTCTTGGGACTCTCCTTTGCAGAGCATCTTCAGAACCCAGTAGAACTAGCATTTGCAGCAGCTATGCAAATATAAGAATTGGGGCTAAAACCAATAAGGTTGAAATTTCACCATCTTTGAACCCCACTCTGATAACCTGATTTTACTACAAAGTGTTCATGGTTCTTAAAGTCAGATATTACTCCCAGCTCTGATTCGGTGGACCCTGATGTCCAACTGCTTCAAACTAGCACTCCTCCATCCTCCATGTCGCTGTCATCCCACCCAGGTGTACCTTAGTGTACTGAAAACCTGCGCTTATTTCTTAGATGTGTAGATATTTGTGGACTGAATTACCCCTGCCAGCTACCCTCCATCTACTGCTTTGTCTGCCTCATTTCCTCTTTTGAATCCATCTGGTGTGTGGCCAAGAAGCCAAAGTTCTCCTGGAAATTACTTTCTCTGTCATGTCAGAGAGGCATGGGTATACTTGTACATTGTGCCTGGGGCGTGACATCCTGGCAGGGTGTGTGGTTGCCCCTTCCAGGAAGATAATTATGGGTGCTTCTCTAATGGAAGGCTGGGAGATGGCTAATCTGTAACAATTTGAAATAATTACTATATATGTATAGAGAAAGAGAGTAAAAGACACAGTACTTTTGATGGCTTTTAAGAACTAGCCATTTTTGTTCTAGAATGGTGTCCTGCCTGAATCATCATGGTTCTAAATCTTAGGTTAAATTGTCTGAATTGCACAGTGTTGCCCTTAGCGTAGTGCTCATTGGTGCTCCATCAGAAATTATTCATTCTCTCAAAGCATCCTGGAGAAGTCAGCTCGGCCTCAGGTCATTCTGGAACTGCAGTGACATAGGTTTAAAGGAGGGAGAAAGAAATAAGACCCAGATTGGATGACTTGATCAAGCTACTCCTGAGAGGGGTAGTCAGCAGTCCAGAATGCAATATCCAAAGAGGCTGTGAATCAGGCTGGTTTCCCTGTTCTTATTTTTGTGGTATAATCTTGTAGATAGGAACTGGCAATGGGGATTCTCACAGCAGGAATACTAAAAATTAGATTGGTGATGACTTTGTGGATCCGTGTGGATAAGGCTCCAAGTAAAGATCCAGGTGAGGGGTCTGGCAGAAGCCAAAGTGTCAGACCAGAGTCAGGCAGGCAGGGCTCAGAGCAAGGTTTCATACTCAGCAGGCAAGAACTAGAGCATGGAGCAGAAATCAGACTGACAGGGAGAATTCAGTGGAGGGCAAGAGTGAAGTTAAGCTGAGCGTGGGGTCCGTGGCCCAGTCCTGGGACCAGGTCTTCAGCAGGTTTTCTCAGCCTCAGCACTACTGACATCTGGGGCCAGTGATTCTTTGTTGTGAGGGATTGCCCTGAGCGCTGTGGGAGGTTTAGCAGCATCCCTCACCTCTCTGCACCCGCTGCTAGTAATACTCCCCCAGTTAGGACAGCCATAAATGTCTCCAGACATTGATAAATATGCCTGGGTAGAAAAAATCACCCTAATTGAAAACTACTACTTTACAGCAAAAGCCTAATTCCTGTCTACACTGAATGGGGGGACCCCTGTCTTGATCAGGATTGGTTCAGAAATGGGGCACAGGTGTATCTGTCCATTAAGGACCTCAAATAAGCCAAGCTAGGGCCTGATAAATCTACCCAAAGGCCTCCAGTACAGAAAATTTTCATAACGAGATGACCAAGTGTTGGAGGGGGGGATGCTGTGATTTTGCTTGGAGTTAGAAGAGGAGGGAGGGGGAAGATGGAGAAGTCATGGTGAAGTTAAGTCTAGAAGCTGAGAGTTTAAGGGAGAGTCCATACCTGCTCCCTTGGACTTTTCTAGAGCAAAACCTGTTATTCAGAACACCCAGGCCTGCCATCTGGTGTGCTTTGGGGATGGAAATCCTGCATTTAATTGAGCAGAGCAAAGGCTCAGGTGGATATTTAATGATGAAATCTACACTTGCAACTCACCCTTACTGGCCCAAGTCTCATCTGCTTGACTGCCTGGTTTCCTTGGACAAGCATTGCAGGGTGCTGCAACTGTACCTTTGAGGTTCCTACAAACTCCAGTTGGAGAAGAGCATCCAAGGCCCAGGATACTTTTCAAGCCAAATCTTGTGTAAGTTTCTCTTTTCCTGAGAGCTGTTAGTTGACTCTGGAGCTTGGTTTGAGTTGCCATTGAGACCTGTCCTCCAGCGTCATTCCCAGTACTGATGCTCACCACTGGCATTGTTTGCTGTTTATCCACCATGTGTTCCCAGAGATGGCCTTATGCAGTCTACCTCAGTAGATCTTCAGCTCCCAGGAATCTGGCCATTTCTAAATCCAGGACTTCTGACACTCTCTGTGGTCACTTTGGTTTTCCAACCAGCACATCATTCCTTTCAGAGAAGGAGTTACATGTTGCATGGTTGTAGCAAAGGAGCCAGCTCAGAGCAGAGAGTACTGGCCTGGGTACCACCCTGGAAGTAGTGTGGCTCACTAATTTCTCTAAGTACAGCCAGGCAGCTCCCAGAACTCACACAAAGACTGCTCTCCAAGTGTGCTAGAAGGCCGTGTTACAGCCCCAAATTGATAATGAGTGTGCCATTTGAGCACAATTCATGGCATGATTTTGTTTGTTAAATGAAAACGAAATAGTGTTCCTAATAAAACTTCCAGGTATTGGGAGCTTTAGAGAAGTGCAAATGAATTTCTGGGATCTTTGGGTGAGGATGAATTTCATTTTTACCCTCTGAGAAAATGCAAAGCAGCAAAAGGTGACTTTGCTTCACTAAGAGATCAAGGTGTGGTTAATTGACAAACAGGGTGGTGGCATCTTGTGTTTCTTTCCTCTACTATGTACTCTGTTTGATTCCTGGGGTTCAGAACTACTTAGTTAGGGGAAAGGTATTCTTTCTGCTTGAATATTTAAAATGAGATTTCTAATGCATTAGGCACTTTCTTCCTGCTAATGAACATCTGCATGTCCTATCCGTGATAAAACTACATTTGGAGGGGCAATGAAGTAGAGCTTTGCTTAAATTCTGTACATTGCTTAATTTAGTATTAACAGAAATCCCTACACTCCAAATATATTTAGGGTTTATTGTGTATAATTTTGAAAATCTGTGTCTTTTTTAATAATTTTTTTATATTGGTTTCAGGAGTTTGTGTGTGAAAGAGATAAAAAGAGAGAAAGAGAGGGAGAAAAAGAGGGAGGGAGGCAGTGTTTTGCTTTCAGTGTCTCAAAAAGTTTAACTTGGTTATTCAGGAATGATCTCAATTTTGTTTTGCACATATTTTGCTCTGAATTGTACCCAGAAGTTTAAGCCTGGATTAATTCTTCTGTGGTTAAAGTCTGTTTTAATTCTGGCAGCCTCAGTCTGCATGTGCTTTAGGAAGAGAGGTCTACTGTATTCGGGACTCAATGTTTAGGTCCTAATTTCTGGTTCTGTCCTTATACATTACACAGTATTTCCAACATGTTTCCAACGGGCATTCTGCTTGGTGTCCTTTGAAACATGCAAGCCGGATGTTGAAATGAGAACCAACAGACGTCCTGTCTTTCCTGTTTACTAAGCTTGCTTTCCAGGACTCCTTCCTGACAGCTTACCCCAGAACTTGGAACTTGCCAATACACACTCAAACTAAAACAAGGCTCCCACTCACTTAGGTTGCTGAACTTCACTACGTTTACCATTTAACGTGTGGCAGAATATGGTATACAGAATATTAACATCTAGGGGGCTGGGTAGATCTTAGTTGTGCGTCTTGCCAGCTCTGAAACTTAGGGAAATGGGAGAAATTTAAAATTCACACTTTGGATCAACAAAAATTGGAAGACTCAAATGTGGTGAGTGCTTGCTTAATTTCACCAGATACTAAAGAAATTAAGTAGAATTTATAATCTGTTGAATCCAAGGTCATAGTAAAAGAAACACTGAATTCCAGGAGCCTCATGCAAGAGCTCGATTAGTAGAGGTGACTCACTTTAATCATAGGTGAAGCCTTGAAGGTTGACTCGGAACTTCAAGATGATAGAAATATGGTACTAGGAAGCACAGTCCCTCCCATGGTCTTAGAGTACCTTCAGCTGCCTTCACACAGGCTGAGATCTCGGTCATCTCAACCAGATAGATGTTGAAAAGCCCTTGGAGACCCCATCATGATGTTCCTACTTTCCCTACTGGAAAGTGTTCTCCATTCAGTTCCTCTTCTTCTGATCCTCCTTCTAACCCTTGGAAATTACATGTATTTCCTCTTGTTCAGATATAAAGAGATGTAAGAAAGGTCAGTATCCTCTATTCCAGAAACCATACTTTCCTTTACAACATAATTTTTAACATATTCTATCATATGACATTCTATTTAAAATTCTGTTTAAAAAAAAGTATGGAATTATCAGGACACTGAGCTACAAAGGGCTAAAGTATCTTAAAAAAAAAAATAAGGCAGAATTTGAAGCCTAATGGTGAGTGGTAAAGGAGTTGGCAGAAGGGGTTATTACATTTAGTTTTTTTAAAAAGCTGTTAGTAGCTATTACTGCAAATACCTCTTAGTGGAAACAAACAAACAAAAAAGGAAGTAATAGCAAGTGTTCTTGTTTAATTATTTTTTAAAAATTTATTTATTTTTAATCCAGAGATATAAGTGAGCTGAACCCTTTTGGGAATAATTCTGTCAGGGAATATGAAGGCCTGGAGTTTGGGTGAAAGGAAGTATCTCATTCATCTTTGTGTTCAATTTCTCCCTTTCCTCTTGTGCTCTTCCTGGCTCCTTGGACATAGTAGGCCTGTACAGTGTTGTTGAATAAATGTGGACAATCACAGAAATTGTTACTCAAATGGGTATGTCTATATGGTGAAAGCTTGTGGGTATATGATGGCAGAAATCTGAAACCTAGACAGATTCCTAGTAAATTAGAAAGAAACATTCCAGTCAGGCCTAGAAATAAGGCTATTCCCATTAGTGGAAAAGCTCTCTTGGAATTGTCCTGTTTTTTTTGAGAAGCGTCTTTTTATATGTTTTGTAACACATTCAAGCTTAGTTATTTTAATAAAGTAGTCTTTGTGATGCTACTTAACTAAAATATAGTAAGTGGAAAAAATACTCATTTTTAGTTCAGCTAATTACATCAATGATCTGTGCAGTGGGAAATATGCTAATTACACTCAGTTCTACTATAACACAATATATGTGTTCCTATAGCACTGTGCAGAATTGCACAGCAAGTGCCATGGGGCTTATGAGAAAAATTCTGTTAGGGGCACAACACTCAAAAAATCCATTAGTAACATGTAAAAAAGACAAACCTAATAAAAATCACACATGTTAAAAAATACATATAAGCTTCCCTAAACATAGCACTTTATGGTGAAAAAGACTGAAGTTTGCTTGTGGAAGTGGGTGTCGGAAGGGTTGCATTTGATGAATTATTGTGACATGGTGTAAGGAGGTTACTGAAATCAGACCAGAAGTTGTAACAGTGGCTGTGGGTGGATGTGGTTCATCACACATGTGGTGAACTGCAGTAGCTAGTAGAAATTTCTAGGCACACACTAGGTGTGAGCATAATTGTGTTTTGTGTATTCTTACACATCTCATTTCAGCTGCGTGCACATAGCAAACTTGAAATTTGCATTGTGCTCAAGTTGTTCCCTGATATCTCAATTATGTCAGGATGAATACACATTTTCAAAGTGTGTATAGCAGAACCAATTGTATAAGCAAAGCAGCTAACGATGATTATTACTTCCACATTGTGAGCCCTTATTACGTGCCAAGTGTTTGACATGTATTGGTGAACTCATTAAATTCTATTTACAACCCTATGAAGTAGGTACTAAGATTACTTCTAGTTTGTAGATGAGGACACTGAGCCACAAATGGGCGAAATAACTTGCATAGAACTGAGTGGGCAAGACTTCAGCTCCTTCTCACTCAACCCTCTGCTCTTCTTCCCTCTCTGCTAAAAGGAAAGTTAACTACCTTTGAATTCTAAACCTGTCTTACAAAGTAGCAAAAACTGCCAGATTTTCCTGGTGTATCATTTGCCACTTGACATTAAGAACAAAATGGATGAATTCCCTCAAACCAGTAGGACATTCATTGAGTAGGACCTGAAAGGCCTGATGATAGAGAAACTGTTTAAGCTATATCAGGAGAATCTAATTCACTAACTCACCTTGTGCTTTGTTCTTCCTTATTTTACTGGTGAGAATCTTCACAGTGTGATATGGAAAGCAGTGGGCAGGGGCAGGGCAAATACACTCATACAAAGGAACATACCTCTGCTTGGCTAGGGGTAGATCTATATTTGGGGAGTTTAAGCCCTATTCCATTTTCATAATTAACAGTTACAGAATTGAGACTTGTCCCTCAGGATAGAAATTCACATTTATATTCCAACATTCCTTGTCTCCTAAGCAAAACCACTGCATTGATGTCATTTAATCCCCTTGTATTTATATTTTCTCCCTTAGCTTGATACTGGCTTCTTTCATCTCTGATCATTCTGCCATACTGTAATGGGGGCTGGTTTTGTTTTGTTTTATTGCCTGTTCCTCTTCCCTCCCCACCCCCCCTTTTTTTTCACCTTTTTTTGAAAGGTGATGGTGGTAGGAAGTGTTATGCCAAGAAGAATAGAGAAGCAAAACCACTCTAGGTTTTGAGATAATTATAAAGAAGTGGTCTTTTCTCACTTCTTACTGTTAAAAGTGTATCTTTCTTTGCAACTGTTTTGTAAGTCTCCAGTTCTTTAAATATTAAAAGTTACAAAAGGTGCATTTCAATTTTATAAACTAAATGTTTATTTAAAAAAAAAAAAAGATTCTGGAGGTGGAGGTATAGCTCAGTGGTAGAGCACATGCTTATCATGCTTGAGGTCCTGGGTTCAATCCCTAGTACCTCCATTAAAATGAATAACTAAATGAACCTAATTTACCCCACCGCATCCCCAAGAAAAAGATTCTGATGCGCAACCAGAATTGATAACAATTACCTAAGCCCCATGGTTCTCAACTCTGGTTGCATGGTAGGACCAAGGGATTTGCAAGGCATCTTCAAACTGAAAGCTTGTCTTATAAAGAACGTAAGCCGAAGGTCTTCACTTTGAGATACTAGACTGGCTATTTATTTAGTTAAATTACTCTTTTTAATAGCTATTGCTAGGGCATAATACCAGTTGAGGAATATACATTTTACTACAGATAGACAGACTTGGGATGCTCTATTTCTGTGTAATAGTATTAACATAAATATTACAATCTGGCAGCCCTAACTTCAGGTTACGTCCATAGATCCAGATGCTGCATTTGTCAAACTTAAATACTAAAAATTCCCTCAGGCATACAGTAGGAGACTATGAAATCATAATGTGACAAAGTGAGCTCCAAGGCAAAAAGGATCCCATCACTCAAAATAATGATGATCAGTTTTCACTAGGAAGTAACTTATCTAACTAAAATTTAAAATAAAAAACTGAAAATACCAAGTATTGTTATTTCTCAGGCATTATTATTGGGAATATAAATTGGAACCACTATTTTGTTTTGGTTTGGTTTTAATTGCCATGTAGACGAGAGAGAGTTTTGTTTAACATTGTGTCATATTTGGAAAAAAGTAAAGCAGAGACCTTTAAAAAGTGTTCCATGAGAAGTCCTTTAGGGGTTGCCAAAAGCATAATTTCTTTCTTTTTTTTTTTTGAAAAACAATATAACAATTTTTATTGATTTATAATCATTTTACAATGTTGTGTCAAATTCCAGTGTAGAGCACGATTTTTCAGTTATACATGAACATATATATATTCATTGTCACATTTTTTTCTCTGTGAGCTACCATAAGATCTTGTGTATATTTCCCTGTGCTATACAGTATAATCTTGTTTATCTATTCTACAATTTTGCAATCCCGTCTATCCCTTCTCACCCCCCACCCCCTTGGCAACCATAAGTTTGTATTCTATGTCTATGAGTCTGTTTCTGTTTTGTATTTATGCTGCCAAAAGCATAATTTCTTAAAAATTTGATTATGTAGTTTTTTGTGTACCTTTTATTTTAAAACAATCTCAAACTTCCAGAAGAATTTAAAGAACATCTTTTTTCCTGACTATATAAAAGTAAATCACTAATATGACATCTTATAACCCCAAGTATTTCAAGTGTGATTCTTACAAACAAGGAAGTCTCAAGTCTCCTCCCAAACAATAGCAGTAAAACCATGAAATCAACATTTGAAATTAATGTATAATAATGACTGACATATAATCATAATCCTTAGACCCTATTCAAGTTCTGCCAATTATCCCAACCATATTCTGTATAGCAAAAGAACTGATCCAGAATCAAAACAGTGCATCTGGTTTTCATGTCTTTTTAGTCTCTTCAGTTGGGAAGCACTATTTTGGAAAGCCATTTTGCAGTATCTCTTGAAGCTGAATATGCATATATCATCTGAGCCAGCAGGTCTACCCTCATTGTATAGCCAACAGAAGTGGGTATATATGTTCACTAAAAAAATGTATATTACCGTGTTTACAGTTAGTAAGTAGTAGGCCAAAATTGGAAACTACTCCAATGCCTTTTAACAGTAGAAGTGATCAATAAAATGTTGCCTGTCCATATCCTACAGAATGAGAGTGAAGAACCTACAAAAAGCACATCACAACATCGATGAAATTCACAAACATAATGCTGAGCAACAAAAGCCACACAGAAGAGCATATAACATATGACTCCATTCACATACAACACAAAACCCATCAAACTGAATCTAGGCTGTTAGAAGTCAGAATGGTGGTTACCCTTTGATGGGTTGGTGGCCTTTGGGGAGCATGGTAGGGGGCTTCTGGGGTAATATTAAGTTTCTTGGACTGTGTGGTGGTTACACTGATGTGTTTAGTTTGTGAAAATGTATCAAGCTATACACTTAACGATTATGAGATTTTCTGTATGTACATTTTATTTCACAAGCAACATTTTTAGAAAGGGTTTTGCCATTTATTAGTTCATTTGATCAACACAACAATTCTAGAAGATAAGAAATACAGGTAACTTTTCTCCAGTTTTGTAGAAAGAAAACATATTCAAAGTTAGGTCCAAGTTCTCAGGGCTAGAGGTAGAGTTAGGTCAGGTGGGTAAATCTCCTGACCCGAGGGAGAGAGCACTTGTGGGACAAACTTGCACAGCGCCTGATGCAGAGTAGGTGTTCAGTAAATATCATTTGAAGTTAGATTGTTGACTGGCCCTGTCCAGTCCCACAAGGCCACCATCTTGCTCTGGGAGTGACCATTGGCTCTGGAGGTTGGATGTCCCTGATGGAGCTAGCACAATCTCTCCTCAGAAATGAGATGAGCCCTGAGTCAAATGTCCCAAGAAGCTGCCAAAATACCTGTGGAGAGTTGCATAACTTTGTCCCTCTAGGGCTTAGAATGAGTCAGACACTCAGTTCTCAGACCTGGTGCCTAGTTAAACAGGAAGAAGGTTAACTTAGGCAGAAATCCATGTATGTGACCTTGGATAAATCACTGAACTTCTTTTGGGGGCAACAGTTTGAAAGACAGATTTGATAATCCCTGCTCAGGACCATGTGACCCTTCTGTAGTTAACCTTCCAAGACCCCTGAATTTTATGTCCTCCTGAACATATAATCAAATTCTCATTATTTTCAAGGGCATCTGACTGTTTCTCAAGCTTGACAATTCCCTTGAAATTATTTAAGATCAAATGTTGATTAATTTATAATATAAATGCATATATGCCCAATTTTCTGCCTGTCATCATAGTTCAGAAAGGAGATGCACCAACAAGTTACATAGAGTAACCAAGGTCCTATTCAACTTGTTGACTGTGTTTCTTCCAAAAATGTAAAACAGGAGTTTCCTTGTCAACATAATATTCCAGCTATTTATGATGTGGCTAAAGAAAAGATAAAGAGTCCTAGACATGGAATCTGTTATTGCTTGGATAATAAAAACTCAGGACCTTCTTTGGAAAAAAATGGAGAATGATAAAATGCTTTGATTTAGGGTTTGGCTGTGATGTCAAGGTCAGCCAATGAGCACAGAGAGAATCTGAGAAAAATAAAGAGATAAATAGAAGCAGATGTTTGGAAGATCTTGACTATCACTAGTGAAGCTGTACAGTTAGCGATCAAAATTTCAGGGTTAGATCTATCATCCTAATAAGGTTATAATGAAAACCATTTAAGTTGGTGTTCAAAACTCTTGTGAGAACTATGGTCAGCTGTATGCCATGAAGTGATGTTTTCCAAATTAAGCTGCAAATTGTGTATCTCAGGCAGTTTTGAGTTGAAGTCCTTGTCAGGGTATTTCTCAAGGAGGTCAGCTGCCATGGACTCCTGTTAACTCAAGATCTCAATTTTAAATTAAGAGAGAAATCTGGTGGGAAGGGGAAAGGAAATAAATAAAGGTAAAAAGTTTTGGCTTCTCATTGGTCAAGGATCTGTGTTCTCAGAAGCAAATTTCTTTTTACCTTTAGTTGTTTTTGATGGCAGGAAATAGAAAAGTTCTGTCTTATATTTAGAGTAACCAAAGGCTGTCATTTGAAAAATTTACATAGCCTAACAGAGGAAATGGATCACTAATAACTGAACCAAGAAGAAGTAAAGGAGTCGGCTAAGAGATAGGATCCTTGGAGTCACTCAGATGGATGGCACACATGGTCAAGAAGAGCTGTTGACTCCAAGCCAAGATTCAGGGGATTTGAAAAAGAAAATGATTAAGATTACTGAGAAGGCTTTAAAACTCAAGTATTGATACTTACTTGACAGTTTTCTCAAAAAAAAATCATTATCTAGTTTTCAAAAGATGCAACATTTCATAATAGAAAAAGTGAAGAGACTGTGATTATTACCGTCTTAATACAAAGCCTTGACTTAATTCAGTTGAATTCCTGCCTTAATGCTGCTTCTGCGTCCTTGGGCACATTACTTAGCCCTTTGAAGCCTCACTTTCTTCATCTGTAAAATGGAGAAATGACAGTGTCTACCTCATGGGATTGTTTTGAGGCTTCCATGAGACGGTGAATGCAAATTGTTTTAGAGCTTAAATTGTATTTTTAAAAAGCATTAAATGGTGTAGTGATGATGATGAACTCTTCTGGCTTTCCTTTTTCTTTCCTCCACCTTGATTTAATCTTTACCTCATTTTAAAAAACATTTGAAGTTGCTTAAAATGTTGCAAATAAATAAAATACAGTTTAGTCTACTTTGTTGATACTATACCTCACTTAAAGGGGTAATTGGGAGAAGATTGTGAGGGTTAAGATTGTTTTGAAGGTTTTTTTTATTAAAGTAGAATTAGAAAGTATTTAATAAGAGACATGGTGCCAGAAGAAAAGATAGCAAAGATGTGGGTCTGTACCAATCAGCGTCTTAATGGAAAAACAAAGATTAATTCAAAACAGTATAATTTGAGGGGAGTTTATGAGGTGAGTTTATTTATAAAAGTAGGATTGCATGTGAAATTTAAGGTGCTGTTTACTCAGAGGCTTGAAGGTTTGAGAGAAGAAAGAGGTCACTGGAACCCAGAAGAGAGGATTTTTGGGCAGGTTGCCTAGGGAGATCCTTGAGAGGACCAGAGACCTCTGTTGAGGGACATAGCCAGCCTAAGGTGACCTCATGGGGACAGAACTGGGGAAATGAATATCCTGAATTCACTCTTCTTGCTCCATATCCTGCTGGCTCTTTCCATGGACTAAAGAGAATTGAAGAGCCATTGGTGTTACCCCACAGACCCATCGGTCTTCAGGAGCAGAAAGAGGATGGGCAAGTGTGAAGGGTGAACATTTGGGGGCAGAGAGGAGCATCAAGTTGCTAAATGACCTTGAAGTCTTAACTAAAATCCAAAGCAAAAAGGGGACAGAATCAGTTAGAAAATCCATTGTCATCAACAAACAATAAAAAAAAAAAAGGTCATTTTCTCTGAAGCTTTTCTAGACAATTCCAATTTTCAGTGACAGTCTTCCCAAATGTCCAACTTGCTAACATTTATCTGTTATATGAGATTGTTGGATATACATCAGTTAAATTTGGGAAGCATCTGGGAAAAATAATAATTTTGGTTTTAGAAGTTGGCCCAATCTGTTCTTTCTGAAAATAAATAAAACAGATAATAAAATGGTCTGTAAGAGCATCTCTTAGATTGAGACAACAAAATGCTTTCATTTTTGTCAAGGAGATTTTTGTTTTAATCTTCCATCACGAGTGCAAGTAGACACTTTTAGAAAATTAGTTACAGACCATTGAGATAGGTTTAAAAGAAAGGGGACCAAAACATAACTGATTTATCCTACTCTGAATTATTTACTGACGTGTTGGGAGAATATCCCAGAGGCCCTAGTTTCATGCTGGGAAAATACAAGAAAAGTATCAGAATTTGTCATTCTGAACAGCTCACACAGCTTGGCCCAAGGATGGTGCTTGTTCACAGAGACGGACTCGAAGGTGAGGAAAAACTACAGGTCATCTCATGCTGGGCCTGACAGATCTTGCTGGGTGAAGACTGTAAGAGGAATCCGTGTGGAAATAATATTCCCTGTATCTGGTTTGACATTTCCAAAGCCACATAGGGCAGAGAACACAGACAAGAGTGCAGAGATTTGCATTAACTCTTTTTGAAGAAATCTCTACATTTTGGTAAATCTAATTGGATAAAGTGGGGGAAGTACAGTACTAGATACATGATTGCTGGTTGCATTAACCAGCAACTTTGCATATTCTATTACAATTTATAAACTTTCATAGACAGAGTTGTGGAAGCCTTACAGCATGCTGTGAGGCACTACCCTCTTTATGGCATCAACTGGTCAATGTTCTTATGGGGATAGTGGTTGGAGGGGGTAAGAGTCCAACATGGGAATATAAGTCAAAGTCTCCTAAATACGCTTTTAAATTAAATCAAACATCTTGGTTTGGTCATTTTTATTGAAGACCTTTTGCATTCATGGTGAGCTCATAATAAATATTCGCTGATGGAGGCCTGAGTGGTGGCAGGAGTAAAGATACACAGAAGAACTTGTCCTTTTTAGCTCCTGAGAATGCATTTTCTTGAGACAACACACACAAATTTTGAGGGTGGGATTCCATGCACATTATTTCCAGCTCCGTGGATGTGTTTTTGTGGGTGGGAATGCTGTGGTGTGGCTCCCGGTGGCTGGTGGTGCATGCCAGCTTGCAGGCGTCAGACTTGTGTGGTGGTTTATGGAAAGCCCTTATCTCTAGCTGCCTAGGAGGTCTGGAGGCCCAACCACCCATGATGACAATCACAGGAGGTGTGGAGCATCCTTAACCTGAGGGCGTACAGTTTCATCCTCATTGTGTCAAAGGTCAGATGATGGCTTGGCAGCCTGGGGCATGTAATTACCGTAATGAGTCCTCTGTGGGAGGCTTTATCTGCAAACAAGGATCACCCAGTGTCCTTGCCTTTTTTGGAATCTTTCCACTTAACAGGCCTGTAGAGGTCTACTCAAGCAGGCAGATTGCCTCTGGGAATCCCTCTGCTCCTTTAAACCTGGAACTGCCTTCAGTGACAGGGAATCTTTGGATAGGAGTTAAACATCTGTCTCAATTAATCTAGAACACTCTCTCTAGTGCCATCCTTGTGAGTTCTGACATTTCCTTCATGACTCTGACCTGGCTTCTGAAGCCCCAGAAGGAAACTTCTGTGCTTCCCAAAGCCAGTTTGGGGAACTGCAGCTCCATGGAACCCACAGAACCCCTCAAATCCATTGCCGGGGCCTCCCTAACTCTAATGTGAATAAGAATGGCCACAATATGACAAAAAAAAAAAAAAAAAACTATAGATATTCCACTGATTCCTTGGGAAGACCTTGAACACATGTCAGACTGAGAAATACACTGTGGGCTCAGTGCCAGCCCTAGACAGGAAGCACTACCACCAGCCCTGAGGGCAGGAGTCCAGGAACCTCAGCTGAAACCACCAGCAGAGAGAGGATGCCTTGATTCTGGGACAGTTTGAGGGCTTGATTTCCTTCATGGCATGAACACAGGGTTTGGAGCTGGGCAGATCCGAATTGGAAGCCCTCCACTGACACTTAAGAGGGGTGGAGTTTTAGACAAGTTTTTTTTGTTTTAATTTCTCTGAGTTTCAGTGTCCCATCTAAATGGGAGATAATAATACCTACTTGATGGGGTTGCTGGGGTGATTACATGTGGACCCATACGGAGAAGCTGGGCTCACATGGGCTCCCTAGGCATCCCTAATGATGAAGATAATCTCCTGGATTCCTGTAGCATCTTTCTCCAGGTGCCCAAATGGCGCTCTCTCACCATGTAGTCTCCATGAGCCTCACAGTGGTCCTGTGAGGGGGTTAAGAGCAGCTCTGGATGCCATTATGTGAAAAGAAAAAATATGAATCTAGGAAACTATGACTTCTGTCTAACATCACGCCATCAGGTAGAACCAGGACTAATTGTTCTGTCCAATATTTTATCCAGGAATTTTTGCCAAATCGTATTGTGTAAACATTCTTACAGTATTTGAACACAGGAGATTCAGGTGAAATGGAAGAAGAAGCTGTTTGTTCTACCAGCAACTAGCCACCAAGGGGAAGTTACACAATCTTCTCTGAGGCTAAAGGATTTAGGGGATTCTAATCACGCAAATAGTATTCCTGCTGGAAAAACAGTGCATCTGCCACCACACCATTAATCTAACTCAATGATGTAATCAGTGTTACTGTTCGAGTCATCAGCTGTGATTATTGGAGAGAACAGCATTGTGCAATACTTTGAACCCATTAAAAACAATGAGGTAGATCTACCCATATGTACTGAGATGTGGTTTACTAAAAAAGTGCAAAGCAATATGTATAATATAATTGCATTTTGGGAAAAAAATGTGAAGTTTATATGAAACCAGTAAAATTGCAAATCAAGCTATAGACTGAGTTTGTCTCTGAGAGTGTGTTTGGCAAGGGGAATGAAGAAAATGCTTAATTTTTTTAACACATTCATCCCATTTACATTTTTATAATTAAAATGTATTTTTTAAAATTAAAGAATACCAAAAATTGGGAAAACGACAATATCTAGTATTATACCTAGTAACTGTCATATACTTAGATATTGAATAAGAACTTGATGAGTTCTGTAATAATTTTCATAAAATAATAATCTCACATTTAAAGTTGGTTTTATAAAATATAAAGTCTCATGTGCATTGTGATACTTGGATTTCCCATAGACCTCTGAGATGGGCAGAGAAAAGCATTTTACAAATTCGGATTTTGAGACTCTCAAAGATAACATCATTTTTCCAAGGTCATATGTAAGTGATACTGGGACAATGCTCTTATTACTTGACTTTTTATTCTTTTACCGAAGATTTTTTGAGTCCTCTCTGTGTGCTAGGTCTACCACTCGCTCCACTACACCACATGCACTGCAACTTGCAAATAAAGAAATGAAAATATAGAAGCACCAACTAAGTCAGTGCCTGAAAATGATACTAAAAATCCCTAACCAATAGATCACTCTCAGATACAAACTTTATTTTGTTTACTTTCACCATGCACCTTTCTAATACTTATGTTATCCTCATTTTTTTTTTTTAATGAAGGTACTGAGGATTGAACCCAGGACCTCATGCATGCTAAGCACACACTCTATCACTGAGCTACATCCCCACCTTCTAATACCTAGAAAGCTATCGCAGACTTTATTTACTAAAGCAAAGTTTCAGCTTGCTTTTCTGAAGAATGGACTTTCTGGTTTCAACTTTAGCGTTTCTTCCCTGTATCATTTACTTCAGGAGAAGGTTATTACATGGTTTTTAGTTCATCTTCCACTTTACAAAGTAATCAAATGTGCACACAATCATTGTTTCTCTCTTCCACAGCATACCATTTTTCTTTCAATTTTGTACAGAAGGAGAGGAAAGGATGCTTAAAGGGTGGGGCCATCATCCACAATACTGGAGAAGTTCATAAGCTTATCCCTGAAGGAAAATTCTTTTCCATAATGCCTCAATTATCTTAATTTTTGTGGTCTGGCCTTGCAGACCAAAACCTCAGTTCATGGATGTGCTTGAAGTGAAACCCCAAGAAACTGTAAGCAAGTGAGCTGTAGGTGCTGGCTGGCGAGGGCCACCAACTCTATTGATGAAAGACAAACACAGGCTAATAGGATCTCCCGTGGGGAGGTGCTCTTGCTGCAGAGGGGTGGGTGTGTAGGGGAGATGGAGTATTCAAAGTAATGGAGTGGAGGAGAAATCGTTCCTCTGGATTGGCATTTGTTTACACGGTCATTGTTTGATTCTCTCTGTGTTTATTGAGTATCCATAGGTACTACCCGTGATACAGGTATAAAGATGATGAATCTCATAGGATTCCTTCCTCCCAGGAACAGTATTTCAGGGTGAAGGTGGGGCAACAAAACAATTCGAAAAAATTAATTACAGATTGTGATAAATGTTAAGCATAAAAGAAACACAGAGCTACAATGGTTAACAACAGCGGTGGGGTGAAGGGTGAAACGCACATAGATAGGGAGGTCAGGAAAAGTCTGCAAGGCAGAAATGATAAGCCTCTGCCAGCCGTCCTTCCAACCCCTGCTTCAGCGTGGACACTGCTCCTTCCCTCTGCCAGAACACAATACGGGTCTCCTAAGGGTTGGGAGTAAGATGTCTGAAAGAACTTTCCTCCAAAGCGATGCAGTCAACTCCTGTGCCATGTCAGTCCGTTTGTGAGTGCCACTGTCATGGAACACTTTCTCTAGCCGAGGAAAGGCAACTTCCTGCTTCTTTACCTTGACCCATCTCCTCCCTTCTGGACTGGGCCACTTCAATTCTGACCTCCCCATGGAAAAGCAAGATGCGTTCCCTCTGTGGAGGCCACTGTGCAGTTGTAAACACTGGGAGAGCAGCAGGAGGCTGCTGAGTGTGTGACTTTGTCTAGTGGCCTTGTTCTCAGGGAGAAAACAATGGGCTTAAATGACAACAGGAAGGATTCAAGTTATGAACAAAAGACAGCTTCATGGCTGCAAAGAACCACCAGGACACATGATCGCTGGCAGTATAGAGAGTCCCTTTACTAAATGTTCAGTGAGCTCTCTGGAGTTGTTTCTGTATAGTCCTAACTTGGGGGCAAGGAACAATTCCCAGCAGACTTCTGGTGTCCCTTCAAGTCCTAGGAGGCTATAACATTGAAAGTCTTTTTTTTTTCTCTCTTTTCTTAACATATTATTGTGTTCAGAAGCTTTCCACTGGATACAACCAACAATGCAAAAGCAGTGTATGTTTGGAATTCCTTCCAATAGACTTTTCTTGGACAAACTATTTAATTGCATGAGCTTTTCCAGATGTGAGGCTCACTCTATGAGAAATAAAAAAGAATTCGTGAATTAAATAAATTATTCTGCCTTTATGCTGTTTTTTCTCTGCGTGGTTGTATATTACAAACAGAATGTTGAGGGTAATTGTCAGAATCTGTTAGAAAATGCACTCTTAGAATTGTTTTGCTTAATAGAAATCACATTTTTTAAGGAAAAAGAAACCCGTTGTTTCACATTTATAACAAGATTGGGGTTAAATATTTAAGATCTCTGTACTGAGTCAGTAAAACTAAAGTAACCAGCTCTATTAAAAGTGAATAATATATTATCTCCAAAGCTATAATATGTAGGGAACACTTAGAAGCCTGCCTGTTTTTATCAAAAATTTTGCTTCAGACAAATTTTACCTATTTACTACTGAGTTGCTTGAACTTTTTGGTCTAACATGATACTAATATTAGTAAATTAGGATTTGAAATATTGACATTTTTCTTATCTAAGCTGTGACAATCCTTAGAGCCCATTCCACTGAAAAGAGTTTTTAGAGCTCTTTCTGGGTGAATTATCCACACAACTGCTCTAAGTGGTGCCTTCCTGCTACTGAGGCTTCCCTCCTCCTTTACCAAGAGCATCTGCTTCACTTGGGCTTCATCTGGAGGCCTCAGACTACAACAGGAGTCCGTATCCTCTCCAGAAAGATCTCCTCTACAAGAATGCCCAAGTCTTGGGACAAAAGCTTGGACTCTTGTCTCTGGGGAGAGGTGAATTCATTCTGTGTCATTCCCAAGAAATGAGAACAGATGATCAGCTTGGAGTGGTGCTTTACGACCTCCTTCCTCCTTCATTCTGGGTTCTGAAATGTGTCAGAGGGGGCAGAAAACATTGGGTCTGCACAGACTCCACAGGACACTATTTAGCCAGGGCTGTGATCACAGTTCTGAAATTTTACATTTCCCTGGCTTCAGGAGCCAAGCCCTGGCAGATATCCCGAAGCAGGGCTGAAGGGCAACATGGAGACTCCAGGTATGAAATATCCTCATCCTCTTTTACATTTTCTCGAGTGTGTTTCCCTGGAGACCTACATATAGATATCTGTGCATGTCCGTTGAAATAAGAAATAGAAAAGAGAAGGAAGAAGTGGCATCCTTGGTAAAAAATGGTTAAACTCAATGCAAGTTTTGTGTACAGAGAATAAGATGCAATGTAAAGAGTTTGAGATTAGATGGAACTACTGTCTTGGAGCAACCATGTGGAAAAGATACTCATATTTCTATAGTTTCCCCGGTTTTCCAGCCCAGTGAAGAAAACCTGTTGCCATGTAGCTCAGTTGAAGAAAAATAAAAATATTTTTGAGCCTTTTTTTTTTGTAGTTTAAAATAAAAATAACCTTATTCAATTCTGTGAAAAAATGAATATTATAATTCAGATAACTAACTCAATGACTGTGAGAACTTGAATGAGGAAACATTTCTTGCTCCTTATTTACTTAAATATTAACATTTGCGTATGTTTAAAAAGAAGTGGTGTAGAGACAGCTTTGTCATCCTTCCTCCTTGTGGCTGAAAGGGTTGCGGACAGCTAAACGTGTGCAGGTCGCTCATGGCCATACCAGCCTTTTCTCTTGCTTTTTTGGTTTACTCCTTTCATCTCCTGCTAAGGAAAATTTAGAGTCAAAGCATTCACTTCACCGCTCAGGACCTCAGTTTCCTACTCAAAAAACAAAACAAAACAAAACAAAAAACTCCAGTCCCTTCCATCTGTAACATCCAGTGTTTTCATAGTTTACCAGGAAAATTAGCGTCATGATGGACATTATTAGGAGGAGATGCCTCAACTGATGGCAGGGCTTCTTTGGACCTGAACAAAGCCCACCTGACTGGGCCAAAGGGGGATTAACTAAGGGAAAGTTGGAGAAGAGAGGTTGCCAAAGACCTGCCCAAAGTCAGGGCTGTACTCTGATGGCAGCCTAACCTTGCCAAGACTTACCATACTACCTGGAAGGCAAGTCCACTCCCATGCTTCTTGCATGCCTGCCTTCCCCAACCCCAATCCATAGCCTGCCTTGATTACAGTATTGAGATAATTAAGGAGAAAATATATTTTAGATATCCAGCTATTCAGAGAAAACCAAGGTCTGACTTTTTCACATGTCAGTTCGATAAGATGTTTAGGTAAAAATGTGAGGACTTTCTTGCTTAGTCAGCATAAACATGTATTATGAAGTGAATCACTAGGGGAGAAAATCATCTTGAACAGTGTTGTGGTTTGAAGTATTACTTTCCCAATTCACGAGGCGAAGGCCTGCTTCACCCTCTTACTCTCCTGTTTGGCTTTGGTTATCTGAAAAGCTCATTAGCAAAATGGCACTTTACACACTTTTCCCACATTGCTTACCCATTGTCATTGGCTGGACTTGGTTGCTAAGAAAGTAGTGACAACAACCAGAGACTTAGAATAAATGATTCCTTTCCTTACTAGCAATAGGTACGTGGCCTTTGCAGTAACCAAAACTGATGAGTCATCAGAATGCTTTAAAAAAAAATTTTTATTTGACTTGTTATTTCCCTTAAAGATAACAAATTGCTCTTAAAGTAGTAAAAATATGCAAAGGTGGACTTTTAAATTTTTTTAATTAAAAAAAAGTTTTTAATGGTTGAACTGGGGCTTGAACCCAGGACCTTGTGCATGCTAAGCACATACGCTACCACTGAGCTATACTTACACAAAGGCAGACTATTAAAAAAAACAGTAAAATCATGAGTTGGTTTAGGCAATAGGCTAAGCCCCATTATTTCACTGTAAGCCAGCCACTAGGTCTCTAAGTTAATTTCTATTTTAGTGGTGCTCAGAGTGCTGTTCACAGACCTCCAAGGTCCCAGGATTCTCCTGCATGGTTCACGAGGACAAAACTCTTCTCATAAGAATGTTTACATATTATTTGCCTTTTGTCTGTGTTGACATTTCCACTGGCTGTGGAATGATGGGTAAATTTGCTGGTGCCCAAGCAGAAATCAAGACAGTGGCCCCAGACCATAGTCACAGTCCTTGTATTCTTTACCACCACGTGCTTGCAGTAAAAAATAATTCTGTTTTCATGCAAAGTTGTCCTAATGCAGCAGGAAGAAACTACTAATTTCATTAAATCTTGATTGTTGAGTACTTTTACTGTCTGTGTGAAAATATGGGAAGTAACACATAGGGCACTTCTGTTGCTTATTGACATATGATGGTTGCCTAAAAAAGAAAACATGCATGCATTTCTTTGAGTTTAAGCTAAACTAGACGTGTTTTTAATGGAATGCCAATTTTTATTGAAAGAATGACAAGTTACAGCAATTCAGACTTGGGTATTTGGCAGACATTTTCTTAAAATTCACAAAGTCAGCCTGTCCCTTCAAGAAGAACAACAGTGGAATTTGTTGCCAAAGATAGAATTTAAACATTAAAGTAAAATCGGATTTTTGAAAACTTTTATCTGTCACCAGGAGGTTGACGGTTTCCCAATATTAAAAAATCTTTTCTGATAAGATCAGTGGTGGTATTAATGAATGTGATTTTTTTTAATTTATTTTTTTTATTGAGGTATAGTTGATGTACAATATTATGTAGGTTTTAGGTACAACATAGTGATTCACAATTTTTAAAGGTTACACTCCATTTATAGTCATTATATGAATGTGATATTTTGATATGGTATAAGAAAATGTATCAAAATTTGGAAAACCTACACAACTCAGTGAATGGTTATTTTCCAGATGACCAGTGCATGATATTACTCAATGCAGGAGTAAAAGCTCCATTCATAATGCAGAAGAGACCACTGAATTTTAGTGTGACAGAGTACACAAAGTTCATTGATACGGTTTCATATTCCATGTTGCAACTGATCTCTGAGGAACTGCTACTTGACAAGCCATGATACGGTGTCACAATTATCTGAAAAAGGCGTTGGGACACTCCTCCCTTTTCCAAATGTCTAAGGCAGGATTTTATTAATAAACTTCAACGGAAACAACATTCTAACAGATTAAATGCAGATGAAATATTAAATAGATTAAACATCAGATTAAACTGATATAAAAACCAGCTGTCTTCTAAGAAATATTTTTTGTTTTAAAAAATAGAGCTATTTTCACAAAATATGTTAATTACATGGACATAAAATGAGTTATTTTAAAATTAATAAATATTTAAAAATTTTTAAAGTTTTAGTTTCTAATATGGTAAATATTCACAGATGTAACCCACATAAACAAAAGTTCTTTGAAGTCCTTAATAATTTTTCAGAGGCAATGGTCCCAAGTCCAGAAAACTTGAGAAGCATGGTTTTATTTTCAGAACTGGTTAGAACTAAATCCGACTGCAGCTATTATCATAAGCCTCATAGAAATAACTTGTACTGAGCTGAAATCAGAGGCACTCTGTTGATTGATCTTGTTATATGTAACTGATTTTTTCCAGCTGGTTACATGACATCTGTTCACTGGAATGTGAATAATAATCATTTGGGAGATGATTATTAGAAGGAGGGAATACAAAATCTGATTGCACTTACTTGAAACAGACATTTAAACATAGAGTAAGGCATTTTTGAAATAACTTCCTTTAATTCTACAATGAATGACTAAAACTTTGCCGTTCAAGTACAAATAGTTGCTAATTTGGTATTGCAAATTTTAAAGACAGAAGGTATGTTTTTGCTTCAACCCTCATTCTGCATCCTGACTTTCTCTGCTGAGACTTACAGATTCTCTCCACATCCACAGAGAATGCACGTCTAAATTCCTTAGCATGTGCTCAAGGATCTTTGCAATCAGGCCCCAGCCCTCACCATGCAGCCTTATTTGCTGCTTTTTTCTCCTCTCTCTCATCCACCTCTCATCACTCACTCTTAGACCAGCCACGCTAAACTTGCTCTAAACATGCCCCACCCTTGCATGTCGTGGGACTTTTGATTTCCATGTTCCCCCTCCTGGAATGCTTTCCTCCATGCAGCCAATTCTCGCCTGTCCTTTATTAAGGATATATTAGCCTGCAGTGAGAAGCCATTTTCCAGTTCAGGCATGCATTCATTCATTCACTGAACAAACGGGAGGTGATAGGCACTGGCAAACTGAATCATACGTGGCCCCTATTTTCATGTGACATACAAATAATCTCACAAATGAAAAATGGCAGTTGTGATGAATGTCCCTAGAGGAGAGATTCAGGATTCCATGTCTGTAATGAGAGGCTTTGTCCTGGTAAGGGAGGTCAGGAAAGGCGCCCCCCCATGAGGAAGTAGCTCTTGATCTGAGCACTTAATAAGGATAGGGATAAAAAGAGAAGAAGAGAAAAAGTATCCTATGTGGACAAAGGCTTTGTGGCAAGAGGGAGCCTGTGCATCATCGGGAGGGAAGGAGAAAGTGCTGTGACTGGAAGGGAGTGAGGAATTGACAGGGAGAGAGAGCGCACGTGGATTTAGAGAGGAGGCAGTGGAACCCAAAGCAGGCAGGACCCTGTGAACAAGTTAATGAGTTTCGCCTTTAACCTAAGAGATTTATAAATCCACAAAAAACTGGAGGGATGATCGAGTCTCAAAATTTTATTTTGGAAAGATCACTGTGGCTGCTGTATAGAAATAGACCAAACAGAGGCTCCAGTGAGTGAGGGGGGATCAGTAATGAGGTTGGTGTCATAGTCTCACAGCACGGTGACAGTGGTTTGGAATAGGAAGTGAAGGTAACTGAGTGGATTTGAGTGATGGATAAGCAGTGAATCTGAAAGGTGGTGAATTGGAAATGTTGGGTAAGGGAGAGGCAGGTGTCAAGGACGACACCTGGGATTCTACACTGTGCAGCTGGATGTGTGAAGGAGCCATCCGTGAACCAGGAGAGCCCTGTAGGAGGGCCAGGCTAAGGAGGGAGCTCCTGACTCCCCCAGGAAGAGGTGGTAAGTGCTGTGGCCCTAGCTTCACACCTCTATTACCGCACCCTCATTGTGTATGGACATTTGTCCATTGCTGTTGTTGTCGCTGTCACCCTTCCTACAACGGACAGGCCACCAGTGTGTGAGCCTTGAGAGGAGACAGAGCACAAGCTCCAGTACAGAAAACAGAGTAGACCAGATGCCACCTCTGCCTAGCCCTGACCTCTAAGTCTCAGACAGGTAAACTGAACTCTGGCAATTCTTTGCTTCTGTATAGGATTTTGAAGTTGGAGCAAGTGGAAAAAAATGAATTTATAGTTGGTTTCACAACACCAGTGTTCCAGGGTGACCACTGGAGTGACCAGCTGGGGTGGCAGTGCTGTCCAACAGTAGTGGTAGTGGTACCAGAGCAGCATTCTAATCAGGCTGTTCCTTTTCGATGAATCCTGCTTCTCAACCTCTCTTGATGCCTGACCATTTCCTCAATCTGCTTCCATGACTTTTTGGTTGAGGATAAACTGACGGGAACAATGGCTAACATCTCCTGAAGGTTTAATGTGAGTCAGGCGCTGCTCCAGTTAGTTCCCAAATATTCAGTATTTTAATCCTTACAAGTGATACATACGCCCTCATTTGACAAATGAGTCTAAAACATAGAATGCTCAAGTAATTGTTGTACAGAACCTACAGCTAGTAACTGAAGAAGACAGAATGAAGACCTTAGAGCTTGGCTCTAGAGCCAGTCTTCTTGTTAAGGATGGATTTAGGGGCTTGTAACCAAGAACTTTGGCTGGTACATTTGGTTCTGTGGTCTGTTTTCCCATGGTAGCCCCACGCATATTAAGGGCAAGGGTTGGGTATCACTCTGAGTGCCTGGCACAGTGCACATGCAGTGGGTTTTCAGAGCACACAGGGTAGCGCAGGAATGGTTCTCCCAAGGTTCATCCTCCTCCCTTCCTGGCAAGCATGTTTATCACTTCTACTTGCCTCTGCTCAACTGTTGCATGGGACAGGGTCCCTGGCACCACACTCTTTGGTAAATGCTTTCTCCATTCCACGGCACTGTTCACCCAGGGTCGCAGGTGCCAGAGCAGGAATGAAAGCTCCTGTTTTACGACCTCCATGCAAAGGATCTGTGTTGAGGTTTTTGTGGGGACAGGGCGATGCTGAAAGCCAGATGACAGTACAACAGGACAGTGAAACTGTGCAGTTTCGATTCCCCAGGAATGGGAACTCGTTTGTTTGGAGCAGCTGAAGCAGCTAGGAAACCGTGCGGTGTCCGCATTCCAGGAGAAGAAAGCTCTGTGCACACAGAGCCAGTGGAAGGGCAGCCCTTGAAGGTGATACTGGCCAAGCCAAGCTCTGCAATTGCCTGGGGGCTCCCTGTTGCACATGAAGCCTTTCAGTGCCAGGCTGGGGTTAACAAAGCTGGGTTGGGGATGAAATCTCTGATTCAGAAGCTCCTGAGGATTGAAGGGGAGAAGCAGGGGTCTGAGGTTACTCTGTGGCCTCTAGCTTTCAAAATGTGGGACATCGCATGGCCTGGTCTCTCTGAAGCTTCATCACCAGAGACTCAGTGCGTAGCTGCAAAGGTTCCCTGACATTCTTGAATAACTTGTGACCCAGAAGCCATTCACTCTGGCCTAAAATCTCTGTAGAGTCTCGGGTCCCCTGACTTGAAGGCAGAGGCTGAAGGCAGTGCGGAGCCTTCCTGAAACTTCCTTTTTGCTTCTGAGACTAAGATGGGGTCTGAGAGAATCCAGACACATCTGTGTTTTCTGTTCCGTCAGGAGGCGCGGGCCTCACCATTTTAGTGTCTGTGGTGCTCTCTGCTGGCGGCTGCAGTCTTTTTGTTCCTTGGAACAGGACACTTCTATAAGCCTGTTCAGGCCTCTCACCCTGAGTCCATGTACCAGGAAAAACAGCTCCAAGGGAATTTGGTCAACAGCCAAGTGTCAGCCCCCTCCCGCTCCCTGAAGCACTTACCCTGCCTGTTAAAACTCAATTACCCTTCCTATAAATTCAGTCATAATTAAACTAACCCCTCCTCCACATCCTCCCTCTCCCAGTAGCTGACTCCCTGGGGTTGTAATGTGCTCTCAGCTGGGCCCTAGCTCAGCTCCTCTCTTACAGGAGGGCCAGTCAGTCTTATGTTTCTCTGTTTTGTTGTTATTTGTTTTATTTTGTTTTGTTTTTCCAAGTGGCAGAACCAAGGGCAAAGGTGCCTTCTAGCAGGGGAAGGGCCAGTGCCTTGATGGAAAGGGCAGAGGGCAGGTTTGGTGCTTCTCCCACATAACTCTCATCAGGAAACTCTCCCACCCGATATATATGTCAGATCTAGGTGAAAGCAGGGGGCTGACCAGGCAAATACAGCTTTAAGACACAGCCCCCGGCCCCACCTTTTGGCCTCATCACCACCACTCAACCCCTTGATGCAGAAATTTGTGTTGCTGCCACAGCCACAGTGATCAAAACAAGTTTCAGAAGATCAGAATCCATGCCATCCTCATTTTGCATTAAATAACTTTGCTGATGCCTTTCAATCCCATGTTACCCCCAGAATGGCTGTCCCTCTTCAGTTTCTACCACAAAAATGAGAAACGATAGAATAGTAGCAGGAAGCCATAGTTAATTTTCTTTGAGCGAAAAGAGGTACATTGTAAAGGCTGAGAATGGGAGACTCCAAACGAAAATAAATGCATGGCCTTATTTTTTTAAGTTTTAACATCATCAAGTGAAAAAAGCAAGGTACAGAATACTGTTTGTAACAACAACAACAAAAAAAACAAAGAGGAGGGAAAGAATGTGTGTGTGGAGGTGCATATATGTATATATCTTACATACGAGTAAATTATTGGGAGGATACACAAAACTAATACAACTAATAATATCAAATCCTTGGTAACTACTTCATGACTGGTACGACTCTAAGCATTTTTATATGTATTAATTCACTTAATCCTCATAAAAATTCTATGAGGGTGCTATCATTATTGTACTCGTTTTTCAGAGAAGAGAACTGAGGCACAGACAGGTTAAGTAGCCTGCCCAAAGTTACGTGTCTAGAGAGTGCAGAGCCAGAATTAGAACTAATGCCACCTGTTAGCTGCCTCTGGTTGGCTAAAGGGTGGAGTGAGGAGGGGGAGACATTTGGTTTTATGCTTCTTTGTATCTTTTGGTTTTCAGACTGTATAAATATCATATATCTTAAATGCATGCAAGAATAAAATTAATAATAAAAGAATTTTTTAATATAAAATTAAGAATGAATTAATTTAAAAAATTACCTCACCCTAGAAAGTCAGTAATAGCACAGTCATTAATAGCACAGCCATAGAGCCCGACCACCTGAGTTCTGTGCTTCTGTCACTAAACTCGGACAAATTTGTATCCACTCTGTGCCTCTGAGGGTTATTATTTTGAGGATTACATAAATTAGTATGTATAAAGTTCCTAGAAAGGTGTTTGACACATACCAAGTGCTCAGTATTAGCTGTCATGGTCTAAAATTAAAAAACTCAACTCATTGTACAGTCAATGAATAATGAGCATTTACTATATACCACACTCTGTTTTAGGCTCTGGAGATATAGCTGTGAACAAAACAGAATAAAAAAATTAAATCCTTGCTTTCATGAAGCCCTGAAGTCTTCAGAGACCTAGAGAGAGTGTTACCTGGGATGAAAAAATAAAGAAGTGTAATAAAGTACAAGAATAGTGTTTGGAAAAGGATACAGGATTATTACTATGCATTGAAATCAGTGGAGTCTCATGACACATTAACTCTTAGGCGACAAGTGAGATTCATAGATTACACAGTATAGAATCATTATTCATTATTCTTAGAATTTATATAAAACTTACCCCAAATAACTATAATTTCTTATAATATTTATTTATAATACATATCTGATCTAATTCCTAAGGGAATTTAAAGTATAATATAACCAGAAAACCCATTTTTAAAAAGGAAAGGATAACTCATATTGTCTACTTAGAAACTAGAAAAGATTCTAGAAAAAAATCTGGTAGTTACTCAAATGATCTTGTGAAAAGTGAATCTTTCCACACTGATTCCATTTCTTCCTTTCTGTGTGGCTCAGTGATCAAAACATTGTCATTTGAATCATGTGGGGAGCTCTTCAGTGACCTGGCAGATCAAATAAAAACACGCATTCATTAATTTCATAGCCAGTGCTCTATTGGGCATGGTTTTTAAGCCTTGGAAAATGGGAATAAACTTCAAAGAGAAGGTGAAAATATCAGGTTCTGAAGGAAGGGTCTGTGGAAGACAGTCTCCCTCACTGGAAGCATCACATGTCGTGGGCATGGGCCTCTTGCCGCCTTGGGTGGTGCAGCTGTCACCCAGTCCCCAAAGCCTTCCCCAGGCTCTGTCCTCTCTCAGATAATCTGCTTCACTGAATACCCAGCAGGAACCATCATAGTTAATACTTTGCTCTTCCTTATACTTACGTGGCTTCTTTTCCAGGGAAGAGTAGGTGATTTTACCCATCGTGTATGGAAGACATCAATAACTAAGGCTCTTTTCCCTGGCTGAGCTCATCTGGGTAGCATGTCAAGATGGAACTAATGATGACGTATATGCTGGGTGCATGCTAATTTTGATGCCGCTTTAAGAATATTTCTGGATATTCTTGGCTTCAGTTATTGTTAATGAAAGATAAAGAATCTAAGTTTTATATGGTAATAGACCATATTCTCTCAATGTAAGCTCATGAGGGCAAGAATTTTTGTCTCTTCATTGTTGTATCTCCAGTATTTACAGCAGTGCCTGGTACAGAGTAGGTGCTTAATAAATACCCATTGAATGAATGAATAAAATAGTGATAGAACCACGAGGTAAATGATGTCAAATTCATTTGCGAATGGAGGATGCTGAGACTGAAAGAGGTTATTTGACGTACCCCCAGGCCACAGAACTAAAATGCAAGCCCAGGTCTGTGTGACTCTGAATCCTACCTTTTTCTCGTAATGCGATATAAAATTATACCAATAACCTCTGGCTTAACCTCAAATCTAGAGAACTAGAAAGCCTGCATTGGCTGTGATGCTGTATTTGGGTTTAGTTTGGTTCTGTGGTACCTTCATGAGATTGAATTCTTTATCCCTCTGTTCTGCCGTGCCTATATGTAGCTCTCCTGTTTCCCATGTGTGCCCCTCACCTCCATGAAGAGAAAATACAGGTGTCATGCAAGAGGGGCAGCACTTGTGGACCAAAGCAACAAAACAGGTGCTTCTAGGAGTCCCTGGTCTATTATATCAGTACTAATAAACATGCCAGAAAAGGAAAAACATGAACTTCACAAAGGCAAGGATTTCTGTCTACGTTGATCAGTGATGAATTCAAGCACCTGTGGGTATCATCTGGGACTCAATGACTGCTGAAGGAATGAGTGACTAAATGAATGGAGAGAGTGGATGAGAAAGAGGTGGGGGGGGAAGGAAGGGGAAAAAAGGTAGCAAGAGTCCAAGGAAAAGGGAGAAATGGCTGTGTGCGAGAAAAAGGATGTCAGTCTTGGGGGTTGGTGAACCTCTCTTTGTCTCCTGCTTCTGAAGGACATGTATTACTGGCATAAAGGAAAAAAAATTAAAGATGAAGGACAGGTTTTGACTTGAAATTATACCCTTTGGTTCTAACTCATTTCCATAGCTGAAATAGCCCATTTGAATTTTCACTTACCCCTCTATGCCTCATTTTCCACAACTTGACGTGGTTTGCCATGTATTTGTCATAGTGAACATTAGACAAAGGGTCACAGAAACAACTAGTGGGAAGGAATAGGAGATCCCTTTATGTTGCTCTGCTGGGTGATTTTGAAGCACCCACACCGATTTGGGTGTATTAGTCATCGACAGCATGACCAGTAGGAGTATTGCTCAATTTATAAAAAATATTTGCCTAAGTGCTCTTGGTTGTATTGCTTCTGTGTCCAAAGCTTGTTTCAATCCTGCTGCATGACTTTTATCCCTGAGGACCACTCCTTGAACCCGGATGTCAACTTCTTGAACTCTATCCCATAGAGTTTCTGTCCAACAGACCAAGGGGAACCTCAAATGTAAAGTGCCTAGGACAGGGGGTGGGAATTCATGGGTCATAGCCAACAGTCACTACCTTTGGACAGAAGTCATTGCCATGCCTTTGCTTGACCAAAATCCTATCAGACAACAGTGAGTTGTTTTTCCCGTCCGTGATAACAGTAACAGTTTCCCCATGCTACCAAGTTGAAGATCAGAGAGTTTAAGAAAAACAAGTCAGGTAATGTGACCAGGAGGTAGCCTCCAAGCCAGCACGGAGGTGATGTGGGCTCTGATCCCAGCTCTGATCCAGACTCTGTGTGACTCCAACAAAGGTTCTTACCTCTTTCCTGGAAATAAGTGTGTTTGTTAGAATAGAGGCAGAACACATGAAAAACACGCAGAAGATTTATAAATTATTTACTCAATAGTAAAGACCACAGTTCAATTGGAAACATTTAGCTGAGTTCATGTCTTTTAATTTGATGTCCACAATTATTTGTTCATAAGATCACAGGTGATTTGGTAAAAAGAGTCATGCTTGCTGACAACCACTTTGCTTAGAAATATGCCCTGTGCTCCCATTTCAAATATTGCATCAGTTAAAAAGAAAGAAAACATTTCATTGAAAATTCCCTTGTGTTTTCCACTCCATCAGTACTATGATTAATTTTCTTCATGAAGAACGGGGTGTCACCAAATTTAAAAAAATATTTTCCAAGTGCTTTTCATAATACAAAGGCTAGTTTTTCTAAGGCTTTTATCATGAGTAACCCAAGCTAACTTCCAAATACATTTTTATGTAGTTTTGGGAATATCTTCCTCTGCTTTTCATTACATTTCCCCCATTTTTGCCAAACTGATTTTGAAATTATGAGAGAAATATCTAGGTACTTCAAAATCAATTAACGTCTGGCAATATTAGTCAAGCAGGCAGACTCTGCAGTAGTTTAGGTTATAGACTGTCTTTTTTTTTAATTGAAGTATAGTTGATTTACAATGTTCTGTTTCTTGTGTACAGCATAGTGATTCAGTTATATTTAACATTTATACATATATTCTTTTTCATTATAGGTTATTGTATTGATATAGTTCCCTGTGCTATATATTAGGACCTTGTTTATCTATTTGTGTATAATAGTGTCTGCAAATTCTAAACTCCCAGTTTATGCCTCCCCCCAACCCTTTCCCCTTTGGTAACCATAAGTTTGTTTTCTATGTCTGTGAGTCTGTTTCTGTTTTGTTAATAAGTTTTGTTTCCTTTTTTTAGATTCCACAGATAAGTGATATCATACGATATTTGCCTTTCTCTGTCTGACTTCACTTAGCATGATACTCTGTGGGTCCATCCTGACTGTGGGCCTGAGTGCATCACCACTTTCTAGGCCCATCCATGTTGCTGCAAATGGCATTATTTCATTCTTTGTAATGGCTGAGTAGTATTCCATTGTCTAAATATACCACAACTTCTTTATCCAATCATCTGTTGGTGAACATTTAGGTTGCTTCCATGTCTTTGCTATTGTAAATAGTGCTGCTGTGAACATTGGGGTGCATGTATCTTTTTGAATTGAAGTTCCCTTCCGATATATGCCCAGGAGTGGGATTGCTGGATCATAGGGTAAGTCTATTTTAGTTTTTTAAGGAATCTCCATACTGTTCTCTGTAGTGGCTGTACCAAGTTACAGTTCCACCAACAGTGCAGGAGGGTTCTCTTTTTCCCACACTCTTCTCAGCATTTATTGTTTGTAGACTTTTTAATGCTGGCCATTCTGACTGGTGTGAAGTGATACTTCATTGTAGTTTTGATTTGCATTTCTCTGATTATTAGCGATATTGAGTATCTTTTCATGTATACTATTTTTTCATAGTTATTAACCACATGTAAACAAGGTATTCATATCAAGAACAGACGTTTTAAGAAGGAAATAATTTGATTAATCTACGTATTTGTTTGTTTTAAGTTTTTGAGACTTAACATGCTATCCTTTCTTTTCCCCCCTCATTCCCTTCTCACCTCTTGGAGGTGATTGATAATACTGTCTAGTGTCTGTTTTCGAGATCTTGAAATTGTAAAATTGCAATGTTGTGCTTTTCTGTTTGAGCATAAACTTCAATAATTAATGGTACTCTGGTAGTACTGCACAATAACAGTCCTGGAACTAGTCTTATAGTCTGTCTGAGTTGATATTGTCAGAGAGTCAGAGAGTTTTAGATAATCCACGATATTTAATTTGATAGTTATATATGTTACATATCACAGCTCATTGATATCCGTGAACACATGAATCAGGAGCAAATTCTGTTTTGATTTGTCTTACTTTGCCTTTTCCATATGCTGAGTAATTGAGGAAAAAGAGATAAACCCTATCCCTGAGTGTATCTAAGCTTCAAGTCATTCCAAATTGAAATAAATTTTATTCAGTTATCTTTTTCAAATTCTTACAACAAAGCAAGTGGTCCTTGACAGTCCTGTTGACGATGGGAAGACAGCAAGAAAAAGAGAAGAAAGCAGATGTTACAAAAGCATTTTCAAGATTTCTCAGGGAAGCTTACCTTTCCCATTTCTCATTTCTCACTGTACTTCTCAAATGGCACCTAAAATAATAAGATGATGAGCCAAGCCCAAAAACGAGCCCAGTGACTTCTCACCAGGGAAGACTTCTCAGGCCATGGACTGATAGGAACATTTCGTTACTAAATCCTGTCAGACTAAGGGCTGCAATCTTCCTGAGCTCTGAGTTGGCTGCTCACATCATGGTCACTGCTACCCTTATTGGAGAAAATATTTAATTGATTTTCAGAGGTTTTTGTTTTTTTTTTTTCTGATTACTAAAAGAACGTACCTAAAAGTAAAAAAAAAAAAAAAATTTTAATGGTCAAGGCTATGAACATATAATACATACAAGCGGCCACAGGATTTTTGAAAAGCCACTCAGGTCTGCTTTTAGAATGACAGGATGATGTTGGCTATTTCTCCATATCTCATACATCACCCCAAAGCAACAGGGGAACAAATACCTGACAGGCTAACTAACTCCATCTTTGATTAAACTAACAGACTTTTAAAACTCAGAGCCACAAATAAGATGAAAGGCTGTCTTAAAGTCATCATACATACCAGCAACACGAGAAAACATGGCACCTGCCATCAGTTCCAGCCCCTGGGAGGTGCTGCACAGCCCAGGACTAGTCCCAGTGGCACAGCCCAAGCAGAAAAATGACAGGCACTCATTTGCCACAGTGAGGATGGAGTGCACAAGCTGATGGTGGGGACCTCCCTTGATTTTCTTTGCTAGGAAATGTGAAAAATATAAGACAATGTGGGAACAGTTCTCAGAGCTTTCTGAGATGCTCTTCCCAGGTTATAATTCTCAAATTTGGCTCGAATAAAATTTTCCATTTCTTTCTTAAAATAAAAAAAGATACTGTGATAAAACAGTGAGTTATACAGAGAAAACACACTTGCCAGAAGCAGTTTATAAGTGGAGCAATAGGAGAAGAGAAACTTGCTGCACCGTGAATAATTCTGCAGAATAGTGCTCAATTCACTCAGAATTAAAGGCTAAAAAATTTGCTCACAAATATACCATGTGCCAAAATAAAGAAATACATTATTTTTTTCTGGAACAGAACAGTGGCCACATATCCATGTAAATGTGAAATAATTAGTCCAACAAGAATTCACCTCATTCATTTATGACTAATAATTAAAAGGAAATCAGCATAGGATATTAGAATTTTTTAAGTAGGGTGAGGAATGAGAAAGAAAGAAGGAAAATAAATTACAGGGAAGTAAAACTTACCAATAAAAGCACCTGTATTAAGTAGATGAAAATTATATTGCCATGAAATTTAAGAACTTAAAGATGTCTGTTTCTAACACTATGACTGATACCTTGTCTGATCCTTTCATCAGAAGCAAATAAACATACTGGACAAAATATAAATTAAAAAAAATTAGTCAATGAGCTGACAGCAGAGTATGAAATTCTCAGACACCAATAACTAACTGAAAATGGGAATGTAAAGAAGCTAAGTGGGTCATTGAAGCTGGCTTTGCCCCGAATGAATCTGTAGAAACACTTTATTTTTTGTTTCTTAAAATGCAGGAGAAAAGAACAAGTTTAGAACTGCCATAATGTGAAAGATCTTTGTGGAGGACTGCCTCTCATAAGTACTGAAAATAAAAGGATGGAAAAGATAGAGCATGCAAGTAATTAATATAAAAACAGTTGATGTGCTATGTTAATATAGAAAAAGTAGATTCATTTTTAGTGATAAAAGGGTCAGTTCATCAAAGTTATAATGATTTTAAGTGTTTATGAGTCTAATATCAGGTTCAAAATACATAAAGCAAAAATTGACAGAAAAATATTGACAGAAGAAATATATATATTCACAGTTCTGGTTGGAGATTTTAAATATCCCTCATTCAGGACCTAATAGAACAAGTAGACAAGAAACACATATACACATAAACAACCTGGGAAGGTAAACTCTTAATTTTTCCTACTCTTAAGTAGGGACATCTGGAGATTGAGTAGGGAGAGGACTTCCATCTTTCTCTTAATACCTCTCTGTAATTCTTGATGTTTATATAAAGTATTTCTATATTACTTTTGCAACTACAACTGTATATATGGAAAAAATTGAGTAACTTGTGCTCAGTTTAAACCACTGGAAAGTACAAAGCAGTATAAATAAAATGAATACAATTCATCATTACTCCCCTCTTCCATCCTGAAATAACCGCTTCAAATACTCTGATGTGTTTCCTCCCAATATTTTGTCTACTATGTGTGTATTTCTGTGTATGTGTATACATGGAGGATATAATGTCTGTGCAATCTTGAATGTCTCTTTCACATATATCCTCAATACTTTATATTATAACTATATCCTCAATACTTTAAGTATTCTGCAAAAAAAATTTTTAATAACCATGCACTATTTTATTCCTATTGATATGCTTTTATTTATTTAATCATTCCCTTATACTTATGTATTTATGTTGTTTTGTTTGTTTGCTATCATAACTAAGTCTTTCTTTAGGATAGATTTCTAGTAGAATAATACTGGGACAAAGAATTGAGCATTGTTAAGGCTCTTGGTTCATTTTACCAGATTGCCTCCATTAAAAGTACCAATTTATGCTTTCATGAGCCTTGCATGAGGATGTCTATCTCAACATAACCCTTAACAAAATTTTGAACATTTCTAAAGAGTATGACTATCATATATGGAACTTGTGGCTGCGAATGGAAAATGGAAGCGAAAGGAGAGGGTAGCCTTTTTTCATGAGAAGTATTTTGTGACTTAAGCCCTTTTAGCATTAAAATCAATTCCATCCTTGCTCAGAGACTCTCATACCTTCCACCTTAAAATTTCAGCTTCCATGTTTCATACAATCACCTGCATTATCTTGATGATATGTCTTAAATCCGAGGACTCTCCGGAAGCTAATATGACATGCTAGAGCTTGGAGGTTTTGTCTTTGGATTTCTTGGAACATTTTTCTTGCCTGTCACCTGGTTTTACTTGGCATTTGGTGTGAATGCTAATAACATTCCTGGTTACATTTACTTTCCCATAAATAAAAAAATAAAATTTAAAAGATTGCCAAATAGCAATCATCTCATCCCCAACTGAGTACATGTGAATGAAGAAAAGTCACATTAATTATATGACATAAGATCAGTGGGACAAGACATGGTCTATGTTGAAACACTGGACATAGCAAGCTCGCTTTTAGGTTGTTTTAGAGTTGTATTTCTCACCTCTTGAATATATTGAAGGTAGCCCACAATGAGGTAAAGACCAGGGAACCGTCTGCTATAGAGAAATAAAGGAGCTTTTTGAGATCAGCCCAACAAAAAGTCAGGCTGAATTGTTTAGAGAGCCCACAAGATTTTCATGTTAGATAAAATTCCTTGTTTAGCCCCAAAGACTTGGAATCAATAAACCATTGAAATTCTCACCCTCTAAATGTGGACCTGAAAAATACCATTGGGCATCTGCCCGCTCATCTCCATGGAGATGTTATGATTCACATCTGGTTACAGGCAAGCAGGGCTTTTTGCATCAAGAGCTTGACCACAGTTTCACCCTTCTCCTAATCTCAATCATATTTCATGGCTGAACTCCAGGAGCTTATTAATTTTGATTTGTATTTTTCTTCTCATTTCCCTTTTGGTATATAGGCTTTTACAAACAGAAAAACTGACACGATAATTCAAATCTGTGTCATTTAAAAAAATTTTTTAATTTTGCATGCGAATTTGTGGTGTGTATTTCGGGGGAAGAGTGGTTGTATTGTTTGCAGGAAAATGAAGGATGTACTGATAACACCAAATGCCTAGATTACTTTGGTCTTCACTTACAAAGAGATTCTTCATTATGCTTATTTTGCATGAACAGAAAATGTCATTTGTTCTCTGCCAATTCATAATGTATTGCAGGCAAATACTAAAATCCATTTCCTTTTTTTTTTTTAAAAAAAAGACCCAAAGGGCCCTATATTAAATTTGTTTCTTTTTGCTTATTGAAACTATTATGGAAGAATGTTCACTTACTCTCTCATTAGAGAGACATTTTGGTTAACAATCTTGTAGGCACTGCTAGGTTGGGGAGTAGAGGGGTAGGAAATATAATTTAAAAGTAGGCTATGTTTATAGGTGGTTTCTATGTAAATAGGAAGGTAGATGCTATCCACAGTGACCCTGTTGACTCAGTGGATAAAAAGTAGTTTTGCAGGACCCTTGTGTCTGTTTTCCCATTGCTATGCAAAGACTATGCATATCTCTCTTGTTTGTATGGTAAGCCTGAGAACCGCCTTGAATGGGATTTGGGCTCAAGCCTCTAGCAACTTGAACTTAGGTGCCTGTTGTTTTAAGGGAAGTTCTGGGACATGCCAGCCACCCACCCTCTAGAGATCTTGGGGCCCTCAGATCTGGGAGAAGCTGAGTTTGGTCATAGCCCTCCATTAGCTGGCTGGTTAGACTAGGATACTAGCCAGCTCATGGGTCACCCGTGAGAGAATCCTGCCTATCTCCTTGCCCATCTCTGAATTGAAATATTGCTGCTGGTACCTATCTTCTTGAGGAACCTATGAATTGGTATAATGACAGACCACAGGTAAGTGTGACTGCTTTTTTAAAAATTAGGCTCAGCTATGTGTAAAGTAGAAGTCTGTGTCATGGCATGTTGGTAAGTGTTTAACAACTGGCTGGGAGTGGGGAAAAGTTGTGATGTATAGATTTTGCCCATTTCCTTTTCTGAATACTTTGATCGTGGCCAGTTTCAAGCTGCCGAGTAGGATCACTGAATATAGAATTGGGACGAGGTACATGTAATCAGCTCCTGCAAGGTGCTAGTAGTCGGTATCCCACTGATGCTGTGTATTAGCTGCGTCATTTTTCAGTGTCAGATATGATCAGCAACAACTAGTTATATCTGTGTTCACTGTAACTAACAAGCCAGGGCAGCATGTTTCCATCTGAATTTTGATGACTTTTTTTTGGTTCATAGCTGTGGGACAACATTGTACAGTTTTTCCTTTTAAAGAGCCTTATTTTATAAACATTGAGAGAGGAGCAGAATCATTTCACTGAGAAGAAACAATTCTGTTCTGCCAACTATGATAAATATCTTCAGATGTGTTAGAATGGAATCATCCTATTTAGGGTACACTAGGATCTTCATTTAAAGAGGAATGTTTAAGCTGAAACCTTCAGCTCCTATTTACTTACAGCATGTCTGAGTATTTTTCAGGCTACCTCTCCTTTCTTCACTGAAAAGCAGGTGAATTCTATCTAGGAGATAGTGTATAAAATTATGAGAGAGTGAGTATTAAGCCAGTGTCTAAGTCAAGAGCAGCCTTCCTGAGATCTTTGTACAAATCTCCCCTAATCATAAAATCCCCGGAGATAAAAATTACATAATTTGTCTGGTTCATTTGGCTTTAGCAGCTGTTGGCTTATTGGGTAGCAAGAGATCTTTGAGGAGAGCAGCTGAGGCAGGGAGGTCCCGCTGTGGCCTAATAACCCCAATGCTGGACCTCAGGCACCAGCTGACCTCTGGGAAAGAGAGTTTGCCATTTTTTTTTTTTTTCAAGTCTCTGCTCCAGTGTCAGCTCACACTGGACAGTCTTTTTAGGGCTGTCTCTCTACTTGAGTGGCCATGTCCCAAATTTTTTTCTTACTTAGGGAATTTCCCTTTTTCCCCCCCATGTACTAATAGGGAAACCTCCCCTGATCTTGCTCAACCTTCACCAACCTCCCTTACTATTCTCATTGAAATGTCCCCTCTCTGGATGGTTACTTATTTGCATACAGAGCTGATAAATGGCTGTTTGATATTTATATGTTGTGAGCATCCAGCCCTTTACTGAGATTTTTGAGGGACTTCAGTGGGTCTGATCCCTCGGACTGTGGCCCACATAGGCTAGACCAAGGCATCACTAGGGTTTGCAGGGGATCACCTGACACCTAACAGAGAAGGTGGGTCAGGGTGAATGACACTCTCCACCAGCAAATACCAGGGTCCTAGATAATCTCTGCGCAGAAGAGGATCCTCTTGTAACGTTGAATGCAGCGTGAGAGCCAATGGTCTGGAGAGACAGGGAGGACCAAAGGAATGAATTGCTGAGGTTTTAGTGTTATACCAGCAGCCAATATTTTCATCTTAACTTTTGGTCTGAGTTTTTCATCTAATGACTTCCAGGCCTGACCTCTGCCTTCTCAGCTGTGCTGAGCTGAGATTACTTACTACATTTGCCTTTATTTGTAGTATGTCAAGATTGCTTCAGTCTCAAGGTCCCAGGAGTCCTCTGAGCTGGCTGCAGAACTATAAAAAGTAAATGAAAGACAAAATTTTAGGGAAACACGTCCTTAGATATGCCTCCTGCCCTACCCTGAGAAGGACTTACTTCACCTTGAGTCAGTGATCACGTGTGGGAAAGAAAAAAGAGGCAACAGTAAAAACTTGAAAATCCCTCCCAGCACTGAAGAGGGTCTTGCAAGCACTTTCCCTGCTGATGTTGTCTCTACTTAAGAGTTTAGGAGAAATTCATGGTAGCAAGATAACCTTGCAAAGTCAACCATTATGGCTTAATCAAAAGGACGATTGAGTGAGATATAGAAATGAGGCATTTGCGTTCTAAACCTGAGAGAGAGTCAGTCAGTTGTGGTTTTGTTGAACACTTTGGCTTATGTCTCCCAAAGGAGCAAGAAAAACCCATCCCAGTGATCTTTACCCTCAAGCACGTTGATTGCTTTCTATTTGTTAAGTAGTTGAAGGCCACACACCTGAGTTCTTGGCCTCACTGAACTTGAATCCTCCAGCCATGAGACATTTTATCCACTGTGGAACAGTGGGCATCTCAACAAGCCTTTCCAAGTGATAGTGGCAAGGAAACAGCCAGAATTCAGGCAATCTGGATGATCCAGGACCCCAGACAACCCTAGATAAGATGTACTTTCTGCAGTAAGTTACTTCCTCTCTCTCCCATCTGAGTCTCTCTAGAATCTTCCTTTCCTTGTTTCCCTTAGAGAAAGCTTACGTGTTATAATTCTTGGAGTCTGATCTAATTCACTTAGAATTTACATGTGATAATTCTCAAAGTCCGATCTAAATTGAAGTGCAGATCATTTTTCTATGACCAGGTTACTTACACAGGTTTCAGGAGCATTTTGAAGTTAAATACTATTTGCTATGTCTTAATATAAGAATTGAAGGATGCCTTACTAATATGAGAACTGCCACTTCTTATCACAAACACCAGTAACATAGGCTACCCTAGACTTCAGAGAAGGCTTGTGTTTTATTTTCGAAGACACTGCCCTGAATCCTTTTGGTAACGAAGGAGGGTATAAGTGAATAAAATATTTTCAAGGATCATTAGTCCATCTCAGGAAAAGGATGTGATATGTCTGCATGATTTCTTTCCTAATTATACCCATTCTAGGCAGAACTTTTGATTGGAGTTACTTAAAAGAAATGCAGTTGCTTTGTCAGCGTGGACATGTACATGGTGTGCGACTCTTAGGGCACGTGGTGGAATGGAGTAGTGTGAAATGAAATCATCTTAAGTAAGAACCAGAAAAAAGTAAAGGAAGGAAGGGTGACTCAGATTGGGAAAGGAAGAAGGTGGCTGGTGCCTATGGAAGCTGACTTTGTCAAGAAGAGAATGCTTAGAAATCAGAGAGGGAAGTTTCTCCTAAAGGATGAGTGACTACAAGAATGTGGTAATGGCCCGAGGTGAGACTCAGGGAGGGCGCCATATTAAACTTGACACTGCTGGGCTCTGAGCAGCGTGTGGTGTGGCTGGACCTTGTATAAGGCTCATGCTTTGTGCCCTCTAGGAAGGGGGTTCTTGTTTGAGAAACAGTTCAGAGTGCATCAAGCTCCGAAAACTCATTATAGAGGAGACTTACTAAATAGAATAAACAGAAAGACCAGTCCCAAGGGCAATCCACAGAAGGAAATCTTTTTTATTCCTTGTTTGGTAGCAGTAAAACTGACCAGAGGCTAGAAGATCAAGTTCCAAATTCTGCCTCCAGAGACTAAGTCCAGACTTTTTTTTTTTTGCCAGAAACCATAGGTGAGAACCACAGGTTCTATCTAACATGGCTGTTCTTTCTAAATGAGGCTAGCCATCCTCAGGAAGCCTTTCCCCTCTCAGTGATAAGAAGAGTTTATATTATCATTGCTTGTTTTTTTCTCTAACTTTAGGGACTTAAAAATGAAATATTTATTAGTAAGCTTTAATACACTTTCATTGCCATTAGAAAATATGCTCTTAATTTCTTAATTTTGTAGGCATGGGAATTAGGAAGTTTTAATAATGTCACATTCCAACATAACAATATGTTGCTAAGCTTCAAATTGATTCCTTATAAAAGGCATAAACAAACAACTACAGAGTTTGTGTGCCTCTGCCGGTCCTGGTGCCAAGAGGAGCAAAGGGAGAGGGTAGTGAGAGTCTCCCAGAGGCAGCCCTGTCCATCTGCAAGCAAACCACTCATCCCACGTTGTTCTCTACTTTCCATGTTCATGATGTGGAGGGAACAAAGCTCGTCTCTCCTTTATTTCTGGAGGTAATGAATAATAAAAAGAATAACAGAGAAGCACTCGTTTTAAATTGTACATTTTCTATCAAGTGGCCTTAGTCTTCCTCATGTATATTTGTTGTGACATATAAATTAGGAAAGTTGTCCTTGATCTCTTTGAATTGTCCACATACAATGTAAATAAGTACATTTCTTTAGTGGGAGCTGTGTAAATATTCTGGACTTATAAAATAGAAAGACATGTAATTATGGTGACAGTTGTGGGTGAGAAATAAGTATTGTTATAACTAGTATTTGGAGAGTGATTTATAATTTGTAAAGCACTTGTGTACCCTTGTTCATATTACGCTTTCAGGTTTCCTAAAGGGTACTCATTTTCATTTAATGCAATATTCCTAGGAGAAGTTTGAGAAAAGCATATTGCCCCTAACAAGATCCAGCTGTCCTTCTGCTTTCCTATTGCTCCATTCCAGCAGTGACCGTGTCCAGAAAAGAGCTGGACTTTTTATATCAGTCAGGAGAGACTAGGTTAGCTGCAATGTAACAAACCCGCAAGTCCCTGGTTATTAACAGCCGAGACTTATTCCCCACTTATGCTTTAAAATTGCTGAGTCAACCCGGGACTTTTCTCTACATGGTAATAGGGGCACAGGTTTGTGGCGGCTCCACACTGTGCACCCCTGTCTGTCATTGTGGTGGCGGCCAGCATTGTGGACAGTCACACACTGGCTCTTCAAGGCTTCCACCTGGATGTGACACACGTCACTTGCACTCATTTCGTGCCTCTGCCTGTCCTGGTACCAGTAGGTTTCATTGCCCAGAACAAGTCATTTAGCCACACCTGACTTCAAAGATTTGGGAACTCTGATTCTACCATGTGCCGGAAAGAAAGAGAACTGAAAATATCACTGAACATTACTAATGATTATCAGTTTTATTGACAGGGGCCTAGACCTTGGCTGAATTGAGAAGGAAGAAAATTTCCATTGTGTTCCTGATGCTCGGGATCCTTCATCTTCTCTGTTCCCGACTCCTTCTTTTCTTCCTTTTCTGCCACCCTTTTCTTCCACCATCAGAACTGGTGACTAGTTGACATTTTGGCTAGTGTGTGTAATTTTAAGATCAATGTTATATCTTCAGGATTATTTACCTTTTGTAGCTTTATCTCTGATGATGGAATTAAAGCCTTCCCCCACTCCCCAGTAATGGTTGGGGAGAGGTTTGGGTTTCCACCCACCCACCCCGGAGCAGAGTGGGAGAAGCAGAGGCAAAGGAGAGAGATCTTCTGAATTCATGCTCTGTAGATGGAAGCACACATGTAGAGCTGGCTCTGATTCAGCTTTGATGTCAGGGTCCCTTTTCTCAAGGAATTTACATCATAATAGTGAAGGAAACAGAAAGAAACACAAAGCCACACCTATAAGCCAGAATGACCTCCCTGCTGCCCCCTAAAAAACCCATATAAAGCATGCTTTAGTCTGTGACTGAAAGAAAAGTGGTCCCCTAAAGACATCCACAAGATAATTCCCAGAGTCTATGAGTGTGTTATCTTATATAACAAAAAGGACTTTGCAGATGTGATTAAGTCAGATATCTTCAGATGGAAAGATTATCTTGAATTATTTGAGTGGACCCAAGGAAATCACAAGTGTCACCATAAGAGGGAGGCAGGAGGGTCAGAGACAGAAAAAGAGATGTGACAAACTAAGTAGAAGACAGGATGATGTGGCCTTGAGCAAGGAATGTGAGCGGCCTCTAGAAAATGGAAAAGCCAAGAAGCAAATTCACTCCTGGGGCCTCCAGAAGGAATCCAATCAGCCAACACCTTGATTTTAGTTCCTTAAGACTCATTTCTGACTTCTGACCTCCAAAACTGCAAGATCATAAATTTATGTTGTTTCCAGCCACTAAGTTTCTGATAATTTGTTAAAAGCTAATATAGGAAATGAATACAGAACATAGAGACTTTAAACAAGTGGTTCAAAGTGTGGGCTTCAGTCTTAGAAATGATTTGAATTCTAAATGACCCACTTCCTCCCTATGAGTATTGGGTTAATATACACAACTTCTCTACTCCTTAGAGTCTTCATCGGTAAAAACAGGGCCAAGTTAACTACCTGTGAAGGTTATTGTGAGATTAAATCAAATGTTATTTGTTTGGCCCACAGTATGTCTCACTGTGTGTTAAATATAAACACAGATTCAGAAGCATGACTGCCAAGCATGTGGCAATATATATACAATGATAATAGTAATGCTTAATATCCACATAGAAATTTATATCTTCCGGAGTATTTTAAATTACACGAATCTCATGGAATCCTTGGATATGCTTTGTGAGCTATGTTAGAGCTAGCAAAGGGCCAAATGGAGAAGAGCCTCAAATGACTTGAGACAGGCGTGACTGGCCTGACTAGTGTGGATGGCTTCATGGAGGTCAGGTGACCCTCGAGACAATATTTGATGGAAGATAACTCATTTCAGTTCAAAAATAATTACTGAATGCAAAGTGTGTATTGGGCACCTACTGTGCAGCCCTCCTGTGTCAGGCCTTGGAATGAAAGTTACAAGCGTTGTCACAGAGAAGCACAGAGTATTAGGCAAGAGAAGAGAATTTGTTTAGCTGGCATAGTGTCCCACCCATCACTCACTAATGAGCATCACTTTTTTTTTTTTCCATTTAAATTTTCTTATTATGAGCGTCACTTCTAGCAGCCAGTGCCTCAAAGGTTTAAAACGTTATTTCCTATAGGACAGTTGTTTTGCAATTTAAGCAATAAGGTTTTTTTCTCTGTGTTTCAAAAAATTTGAGTGTCATGGTTAAAGAGAGTTAAGGACTGTTCAAATGAAACAGAGGCATTGACTTTGACTGAATGTTGTTGACACTCATGGTTAATTGCATGCACTTTGACGTGATGTAGACAAGGGTTCAAGCCCCAGTTGCTGTTTTGTGAACTGTGTGATCCCAAGAAGTTTACTTAACTTCAGTTTCTTCCTTGTAAAATAGGACCAAAATGGTACCTACCTCTTTAGTTAGTTTTGACAATTCAAATGTTACCCATTGTAATTTATTCCAAGCCAGAACTTTAAAAGACATCAGTTTATTAAAATAACGAGCAAATATTAAGAGGACATTTCTTTAGAGCAATTTATTAGGAGAGAGTTTTCTGTTCCTTTGCCCTATTTCTAAAAACATCCCCATAGTACATCTTGTCTCCATGTATTTCTCTAATATTTATCTTTGTTTCTTTCTGATTTGGGAAGAAAAGTCAAGAAAGCCAAAGACCTATCCCCATGATTTCAGGGGTGAAATAAAGGGAACAACAATGAAACCACAGGGTCTTACCTTGTTTAAAGAAACACTTAATTGTTGTTATGCTTTATTTTGATTTGCTTCTTTTAGAAGTAAGTTCAGAATTTGTTTGACACAACCCCACCACCTGTTTAAATTTTAATTTTTCCTTCTCCAGATTGGTAGTCCTTTTTATCTGTCTCCTAACTGGGACTATGAAACTTCCCACTTCTGGCTTGCAGACTCTCACTAAACATTTAATTGCTGAAATTCCTCTTCAGATTTGAGGGCACCCATGAGTTTGGACTCCTTTGGTTCCCTTCTCCCCAACTTTTGCTGCTTTTTTTTATGTGAACATTTCTAGGCTGCCTCACACAGATTCCTGTATGGTTCCCCCTTACAAACTTGTTTTGAACCTGATTACTTTCCATTTATGACCGTTCCATGTTTCCTACCCCTTGGCCAACTTAGACCCAAAGCCCTAGTGTTCTTTCCATTCCGTGAGCTGGGTGACAGCTGACAGGAGGTGAGTAACGGATGGGCCGCTCACTCCAAACCATACTCTTGCAACATTGAGAGTGATGATCTTGCAAAAAAAAAAAATAATAATAATAATGAACCTTCCATCTTGTGGGAACCCTCTCCTTTCTCTGGACCTCCTCCTGGGCAATGGAAACATTCTCAATGAGCTGACTCAGTGAACACAGCAACTTCTCTATATGCTGTTTCCTGAGCTGGGTTCCCTCCGCCTGTTTCTAACAGAATGTCTTTCAGAGACCAGACAGTGCTCACTGCTTTGCCAGGCTCTGTGTGAATGATTGTGTGTGTGTGTGTGTGTGTGTGTGTGTGTGTGTGTGTGTGTGTGTGTATGATGTTAAGAAGGTAAAAAGCAAGAGTCAGAATCCTAGTGGAAACTGGGTAAATCTCAGTTGGGAGGTGCATAAAGGGGTCAGAGGTACTTTGTTCCTGAGTTTTGCTTCTGAAGAGTCTCCTCCACAAACGTTTCATACCAAGTTTTGGAGATGATGCCAAATATTAATGCCTTAGACCGAGCCTGCACGTCATGCTTCAAACCTTTTTCCTCCATCCTCTGTGTATGAAATCAAAACTCAGTCTAATCTTCCCAGGAGACAAAATGTTTGAGAAGATTCACTTTAGAATTGCTTATAGAAAAATATGGGAGTAGTCCATAGGTTTTATAAAATTAGCTATATTTCAGTGGGTCACAGTATGGTTCATTTTTAATCGGCTCACCTTTGAAATAAAGATCAGCTACATCAGAATCCTAGCAGTTGTCTCCTTTAGGCTATATATTTCTCTTAAGAGCTTATTTATTTATTTATTTTTATTGAAGTACAGTCAGTTTACAATGTGTCAGTTTCTGGTGTACAGCATAAAAGTTCAGTCACACATATATTCATTTTCATATTCTTTTTCATTATAGGTTACTACAAGATATTGAATATAGTTCCCTGTGCTATATGGTATAAACTTGTTGTTTATCTATTTTAGAGTTTAGAAAATGATAAAGGATTCCCAAGTTTCCCAAGTAAAACTGCTTAGGCTTTGAGCTCATTGCTAACTGTTGTATCAACTATTGAATCAAGTCTTGGGGGGGTATTAGAGACAAAATTTGGCTGATGAATCTTATAGAAAATATGCAGCTTGAAATGTATTCACAGTGAGGCAGGGGGAGAAAAATATGTGGCATTCCCGTTGTCCCCCACCCTGACTCCTCACTCATGGACGTTTTGCTGACCACACTCCACACATCTCATGTGCATCCTTCTCGGTGCCGTGTGCCAGTGGTCCAGAGAGGACCCCTAAACTTCAGGATAAGCCTGACTTGTTCAGCTAAAGGCTTGAGGTAATTGTCTTCACTGCAGCTACTAGGAGTTTGTCCTGAAGTGACTTTTTCAGCCTTTCCCAGGCTGTTACATGACCATCACAACCCCTTTCCAGAAACTGGAGCCCGTGGAGCTCTTGGGTTCTTTTTTAATTTCTCACATTTCTCCAGTTCATCTTGGCTGGGAAAGAGAATTTGGCAGCATTGAAAACAGAATGAAAATATAAGCTTGTTCATGCTTCAAGCCTCAAATTGGGCATCCTGTCTCCCAGGAAGTCCATCGGGAATCTCCAAATCCAGTTAAATGATTCTTATAACATTCTTCTGCTGTATCGCTTAGCACAGTACATTGGGATAATCGGTTGGTTTACGTGCCTGTCACATCCAGATGGTATGGCCTTTTGAAGGCTGGTAGGACCTGTATTGTTAATAAGGGCCAAGCCGGATCTGAAGCTGTGCTCTCCTTAGAAGTCAGGCCTACTTAGAGACCAAAAGTTCAAGCGCCTTGGTGTCTGTTTGCATAAGTGACCAAGAAGCTCCTTGGGAAAGAACTTGCCCTCAGAAAAGATGAAACTGAGATATACCCTGTTCATGCCAAGAGCAGCCGTGATTCTGAGCACTGTAATGGAACCACAGATTTTCAGCAACTCCAGGCTTTTGCTTGAGACTTAGAATGAATTTGATTTAAAAAATAAAAGCAAGCCAAAACCAAGAAGGGTTGTTCTGCTGATATCTTTTAAGTATATTGTGGGTCCCAGGTTTTGGTCACACAAGTGCCAGAATCTGGAGGTGTCTCCTGTGACGCTGAGTACTAGTAGTCTCTGTGCAGGCCTTGGGCACAGGTGGGAACAGGGGCCCCCGGCTCTGTGGCTTGGCTCCAGACAGGAGGAGAGACATCATACTTGTCAGGCGTGGAAGCTGGGTGAACTCTGCATTCACTCACAAGCTGTTCTCTGGTAGCCGTGTCTCACTGTGTGTCTGTCATTCTTCCTGTCTTGACATCACATGCTGTACTGACACCACCATCAAAGCGTTTTCACAGCGTCTGGAGAAAAAAAAAAACACATACACAAAGTACACAGAACACCTGCCAGTCAAGTTTAAGGACCTCCAGAAATGTCTGGGAGGAATTTGTGAGATGTTTGAAGTTCCCCCAAAATGTTAGAGATCAGAACCAGGAAAGTACTGGTTGTTTCCTCATTTTTATCCTTCAGGTAGGATGGTCTGAAAAGTATAACTATTTTGTGGTAAAGTCTTTGGTGTCAAGGTCAGTGTTATACACAGAAGTTTAGAGCTTTTCATTGGTTAATTATTGGCAATAGGCATTATTCTGTAAAGCCTTTGTTAACTGACTTCCATTTGGAATAAACACTTTATTTTAGTTCCAGAATGATTTCTTTCACGTTTTTAGGTTTTAGTACCTGGAATTGATTTGCTTGAGTGTGTGTTATACTCACATTGGGAATATTCTTGGGAGTCAAGACAGCATGATGACTCCATCAGAAATCCCGTTTTCAGAAAATACATTAAAACATTTCATAAACCTCTACTGGCAATAAGGAAACATCCTTTGTTCATAATGTTGGCAAGTGAAATCACTATTTCCATTAAACTATCTCTTGAAATACATGAACATTTCTGTTCTTGGAACAATCTCAAATTACTTTTCAAGGATTAAATGCAGCAGAGTAAGTTCTCAAATTCGCTGAAGAACTTTGGGTTCTGAAGCTTAAAATATATAGAGATAGTATACTTTGATATTTTAACCTGAACTTGCCTGAGAAGAATGGAGGAAGAACCTTTACTATTATTATAAAACAAGTGTTGGAATTTCATGATGGGCTGTGGCTTCTCAGGTCTGGCCAATTCTCAGATTCTGCTAAAGTTGACTATGCAAAAGGTCAGATGGTTCAAATCTTTTCCCATAGGAAAACATTCATTGCAATGCACTGTCGTTAAAGGAGGTATTTAATAGTAACCCCTTAAGTTTAAATAGTACTTTACACATATAAATTTCTTTTACATGCCTAATCTCAATTTGTATGGTTAAAAATCTTTTTTCTATTTTTTATATATCTTCAGTTTTATTTTATTTTATTTTGCTTTAAATCTTGAAGATCTGTCTTAGCCCTCATACATCTTTGGCTGAGGTTTGTTGCTTTTCTATGGGCAGATGTTTTGGATTTGGATAAGGTGCTCTAAGATCCCATTAAATTTCCCTAATTGGATTGAGCACAAAAGTTACAAATGCTATGCATAATATATTCATTTATCATTATGTTGCAGATTCTGTCTGTAAATTAATGCATATAGTTTCTCTAGCTAGTTTATAGTGACATTGTCACATTTTCTATTCCCCCTGGATCAGCATACACTGTATACATATCAGGGTCAATAAATTGAATAGATTGGGCATATCCTTGTCTTTAGGCTTGGGATATCGTTTGTTGCTGCAAACAACACAGAGTCGATCCAGAGTTAATCTCCCCAGTGCTTTATGACATTTGCCCCTGGAGGTGGTAAACTTCCCCAAGATTAAGGTCTTAAAAAGAGTAAACTCTTCCAAATGAGAAGACACACTCATTTTGTTACGATTTTTGTAAAGTGCAAATAAAAGTTTCAGCTAGAGTTTCCTGGCATGATCATTCTGCAGATGAATCCATTCAGTAATTATCTTTCAGTTCTCAATTTTAATTTTTTCAATTATCCTTCAATTTAATCTCCACTATTTCTAAGAGAGACTATGAGACTGAAAAGACAAGGCCATTAGAACCATTTGGTCTAGAACCATCTAATCTAGAGTCATCACTTCTCCCATTAAAGAGGTCCAGGAGGATATATTGAAACTCACTGGCAATAAAGCAACACCAGAAAGAGTATTAAAGTTACGTTTTAGTGAATGCCTGTGATATTATAGTGTGCATTATCCTAAGGAAACTTTAGATTCTTAAATGCAAGAGGTAGAAGTGCCTAAATCTATTCGTTCAAAGATACCTCTGGACATATAGAAAAATATTTAGTCTGAAGCTTAGCCAAGATTCTTTTCTTTTTTACCCAAAGAAAAGATTTGAAAGATATGGAACCCAACACTTCTTTCTGGGACAAAGCTTGGCTAAAAGAAAAACAAAATGTTTTCAGTTTTCTTCCCAGTAATTATCTTATAAATGGAAAACATTATCAAATCACTCTTTATTTACAGTCCTCACTGGCTCCCTGTTGCCTGCAAGATAAAATGGCAACTCCTTAGTATGACATATGAGATCCTTTATGACCTGGGCCAGGGACGGCCCTAGGCCCTTCATAGGTACCCATAGACACATCATGTTATTTCTCACAAAACCCTTAGAGAATATCACTATCTTCAATTTAGAGTTGAGAAAACAGAGATGCAGAGAGGTTGCCCAGAGCCACTCTGCAGTTAAGTGGGTAGAGCTCGGATATCTGATACCAAATGTTGTCGAACCGTATTTTGTTAGCTTTCCAACTTATTTGCATAAGTTACATCAAAAAATGCCTGGAAAAAGATGGATAGATAGATAGGTAGGAAGGTAGGTAGATACGTAGATAGAAATGATATTTTGGAGGCATTGGGTCAGAGTATATTAGTAAAATGAATTTCACATCTTTATATATGTTACTATTATAAAATGTAAAATTGCGTATGTAGCTCACTTTATATTTCTACTGGACAGCTCTGGTCCAATAGAAATGAGTTCTTTTTAGATTCCGTTCCCAGGAGACCTCAGCTTTAGGGAAGTATTGGAAGAGAAAAGCATCTTACAAAAATGCAGAACAAATTCGCATTTGTTTTTTTTAATCTGAGGTTTACTGGGGATTATATCTTTCCAGAACATGTAGCCTGAGAATACAGTTGAACACAGAGCTGCCAAGAGGACTGGCTGTGGCCTTCAAGAGCTGTGATTTCCTAAGGGGAGCAGGTGTGTGTCCTAGAGGAGTTGTGATCATGTTTTTCTGTTCCTGTGTGTTCAGAAAGCAAGGCAGTATCCACAGAGCACAAGAATATAAAGAGAAGGGATGAGTGCCCTGAGGCTCCCAGTAACAATTTTCTGTGATAGATCCTGGATAAGGCAGAACCACTTCTCTGACTGAGAACAGAACTCTGTGAAACCAGTTCAGTGTTGTAGGTGGTATTCTTTTGTCGACTTCTTTCCAGCCCTTACATTCAACTTGAGAGCTTAATTTATAGGTATGTCTAACATAAAACATCTAAATAAATCCACTCTAGAGAAATGGCTACAACATTAGAGAAGGTCTATTTTTTGCTCACTTCAAATCCAAAACAAGAGTTTTCAGCTGATGGCAGGCTCTTCTCCAGGTGGTGATTCAGGGATCTTGGCTCTTCCATTCTTGTGGCTTCTCTCTCTTTAACACATAGCTTCCAAGGTCACAGTGTTCATCTTTATCAAGCTGGAAAGGAATGGGCTTGAGGGCCACACTTCCATGGCTTAGGATTCGTCCTTCCTCCCAAAGTTCTGTCAGTCCTTTCACAGTCCAGCCCGAGCCCACTTTTGTGTTATGTCGGTGGCTTTTGGTAGCAAGAAAATCGGTGGCCTTGCTAGCAAAGACTAAATGCCAACCCAGGGAACTAAGAGTGATGGAATTGGTGAGTTCATATGAGTGTGCGTGTGTGTTTGTGTGTGAGAGAGAAAGAGACAGAGACAGACAGACTCAGAGAAAGATGTTGAATGAGATACTATGTGCAAGAAAATGTAACAGGAAAAATCATGAGATTCTTTAATAAGAAGTTCCCATGAAATAGGTAAACCAAAGGATCCTGGGAACCAGTGTGTGTGAGTGATACAGAAGGAAGGAGAGAGAGAGAATGAGAAGCCAATAGAATGTGTCATTGAATTAATGTGCAAAAAGGGGGGAAAAGGCAGGTATGTAGCGGTGAAGGGAAAAATAGAACTAAAACTTGTATTTTATTTATGAATATGTATTCAATTTTATGGAATTGTGTCATGAAAAATAAATTGCTTCTTCCAAAGCTTAACATTCAGAGGTCAGTTCTGGAAGAGAACTCATGCTCTATAAGCAACTCCCCTTCCCCAGGGGATAAGTATAGCTCCAGTTAAGCAATCTATATATAGAAAAGGCCAGTGCCCTTAGGAGATGAAGGCTTGATTCATGATTAATGATGGCCAGTGTCCAGTCCAGGAAGTCCTGTATCTGCCCTTGACCACAGTCCTTTAAAGCTGGATGCCATTGCCTTATATGGACCTCCCTTGCAAAAGGGAATATCTTTCTGGAGTCCCTGCAAATACTGTAAGTGGGATCCAGCCCTTGTTCAAGTAAGCGCAAAAGCAAAGGGGAAAAAAAATTTTTTTTTAAAAATAGGAATCAACTAGGCCAGAGAGAAGAAACAGGCACCTAAGCACCGACTTCTCTTTTCTATAGAAAAGGGCCAGTGCTCTGTGGTGGTCCAGTTTCTCTGTGAAGGTTTCTGAGACCATCTCAGAAAGGACTGTTTTTACCCCTGATTCTAACCCCCTTATTACCCTGTTTGCACTTGGTGCCTCACAATAGATGAACTGGCGTTTCCAGAGCTGTGCCTTTATCACCACTGGAAGAGCAGAGTAGCTATCCCTGAGCCCGACTGTATCTCCCTGGGCTTTCTCCTGGCCATTCAATGTAGTGGAGCTTTTCCGTGCGTGTGGAAACAATTCACAGGAGGATAGTTTCTTTGACTATTAAATGTTTGTCCAGGTTCTGGCTCCACAAACTTCCCAGTTCCAGATAGTGTGGAACGCCCTTGGTACAGTAACAGTATTGACAATACAAACAACTACTGCTAGTATTATACAAATGGAATCAACACCACCCCATACTTTAGGCATTCTCTTCGAATTTTAACATCTGGTTTGGAAACATTTCCTATTCATTGACGAAAGGTGAAGGGAAACTCCAGTTTTCTGAGAATGAATACAGAATCGGATCTGAGTATCCCACTCTCCTCAACATGTACAGCAATGCATCTCAAGTCAAATATGGAAAAGAGAAAGTGGGAAGAAGCTCCAAGAGCAGAACTCCAGCCAAAGCTCATTTCATCATAGCTTTCCCTCTCTACCACTTTGAGTTTGGGGCTTTTTTTTTTTTTTTTTTCAAATTGTGTATCCAAAACATATCCTAGAGGGTTAACAGTGTTACTAATTAATCCTGCTAATGACAATTGCACTAACCCCAAGGCATTGTGAAACTACCAGTACAGAAAATGGTAATTTTAAAAAAGTTTTTGTTTTGAGATAATTGTAGATTCATGTGCAGCCCTAATAATAATAGAGAGTTCCCATGTACCGTTTACCTAGTCTCCCACAATCTTAACAAAGGTTGCCTCTGCAGAACTATAGCTAAATATCCACCAGCATATTGACAGTGACACAACCCGCTGATCTTATTCAGATATTCAGATTTCCCTAGTTTTACTTATGCTCATTTGTGTATGTATTTAGTCCTATGTAAGTCCATCCCCTGTGTAGGTTTGTGAATGCAGCTCCATAGTCAAGACACAGAACAGTTCCATCACCACAAGGATCTCTTTCGTATTACTCACATCAAAGTAACATTCCTCACTGAGTGGTTCAGGGGAATATTTGTAACTGAGGTACTATAAAAAGAGTGGGATAAAAACCCAACCACACTCTGATTCTATCAAGTGATGACTACTATGCTCTCATAGGAAATGGAATTAAACAGTTTATTTTCTTCCCCTTTAATCCATATGACAAACATTTTGGGAGATTGTGCTAGATACTAAAAAAAGTTAAGACACATGTTCCTTTAAAGAGAGGCATATAAATAACCAATAGTATTTTAATAAATGCTGTAATAGAGGAACATGGAAAGAACCAATAGAAGAAAAATATTAACTCAAGTTAGATGAAAAAGGATACAGATAATGAGTTTAATTATGGATTAAATTATGACTATTTGCATCTGTCTTCAATATGACAAGCACTAGAGAAACACAAATGTGTTAGAATACTTCTATCTCGAGTTTGTCTGGCAGAGATAATGTTCTTTTTTCTCTACTCAATTCTTCCCATCAAAATAAAACCAGACCAAACACACACAGAGAAATGCAAAATGCTGGCTGGGTCATGGAGAAATGTAAAGGGTGGCAGAGCCCTGTTTGGATTGGAATGATTTTCTAAGGGCAAAGAATTGTGAAATTATTCAACAAAGTCCCCACTAACCAGTCTGACCCACCGAGGAAACTTTTGTATTTTTACCTCCAGCACTTCCACAAGGCCATGAAATTAGTTAGAACACACATGCTTAGACATTTAATTAAATAAGTGAAATTTACTCCTGCCTTGTTATGAAAAAATTTTCAATGTTCACCCTAAAAATTAGATTGAGTCCCAAATTACCTGGTATATACCTGATAAATATGATGTTTGCGTTCCAGAGATAACAGTGTTTGTGTCTGTTTCTTCCTTTAGTAAGTAGTAAAATAGCTGTTTGTGGAGGGCTTCTCAGCTGTATAAAAGAAATGTAAACATGATCCTCTATAACCTAAATGGAGAAAAGAGATTTCACACAAATCAATGCAGTAGGTATTGAGAAAAAAAAAAAAAAAAACTGAAATGTGTGTGACTCGAAACAGTGGGTGGATATTATTTGGAGAAGATAAATCCTGAATCATGCCCAAGAGTTGGATAGGTAAGGAACAAGAGGAAGTGTGTGCCTTGAAGAGAAGGTAGATAAGGAGGGGAGAAGAGCATCTCATGTTCAAGAACAGTGAGAATCCAGGTTGGTTGAGTGTGAAATTCACATGGGAATTGTAAGAGTGGTGGGCTCTGAGGGTCAGATGCCCACTTACTAGATGTATGAAGTAGAAAGTGAATTAACCTCTCTCTGCCTCAGTGCTGTCACCTGTAAAATGAGGATAATAGTTGTACCCACTTTGTGGGTTTTGGTGAGTGTTAGAAAACTTGTAAAAGTTACGTCTCAGAGAGCCTTGCAGAGATGTGTTTACTCTGTTATGACTGTTATTTTTACTGTGTCACTAACGAGATGATATTTTGGAAAGCCTTAAATGTCATCTTAAAAAAATTAGACTTTAACCGTAGGCAATGGTGTACCCATTGTAAACAGAGCAGTAAATGGTAAGATGTAAGAAGGTCTTTAGGTAGATACTACTGAGAGAGAATGTGAATAGAGAGAGGGAAAAACCTTAGGAAGAAGGAAAATCACCTCAGCATGAGACAAGGAGAGTCTGGTTTGGAATAGAAGGAGAGAGAGACTTCAAAGGGAAATTGTTTGGACTTAGGGGTTATTACTAGCATAATTGAGAAGAAAGAAGTGACGAGACTGGCCTTATTTTTCAAATTCCAGAAAATAGTGTCTCATGAGTTAGATGAAAAGGGAAAAGGATAATGAGTTTAATTATGGATAATAATATTGAAAGTGAGAGTGGAAGATTTCTGATACAGAAATCTTCTATATCAGTGAAGAGTCAACCATTTAACCAGAGGAATAAAGTCAGTAGGGGAGAGAGATGTCTCACGTATTTATATACATATATGTTACATGTACACAGAAACATATACATACAATATAACATACTCATATGAATCTCATAAATATGTATTACATATATTTTACATGTATATATTTTCCTATTATGTGGAATAGGCTAACACAGTTGTAGGGGCTGGCTAGGCAAGCCTAAAGTCCAAAGAGCGGGCATTCAGGAAGGGAAGATCACTAAGGGGCAGGGATTGCATGAGGTCCGGCTGAAGCTCAAAGTCCACAGGAAGGGAGGGAAAGCATTCAGGCCTACTTGGTGTCTCTGATCTTCAGGGAAGGCCAGTTCCCTTTTTAAAGGGCTTCTGTTGGATTAAATGAGCTTCCCTCCCTGACCCCCACACCCAGGTTAATCTCCCTGTTGATAAACTCAAAATCAGCTGATTAGAGCCTTTAATTACATCTGTAAAATCCCTTTATCTGTACCTTAATTATAGTTTTCTTGAATAACTGGGAGAAGATATTTCTACAACAGAATGGCTGCTGCCTGCTTCCTGCCCTCCAACTCTCCTTGCGATCTACCCTAATCAGAAACATACTAGAAAGGAGTCTGGGGAATGCAGTTCATTCCAGCCAAGTTCACACATTGCCAGACCATCCCACATTCCAACAGAGATGACCTACGTATTATGAGAATAACAGACTGAAAATGAGTGAAAGATGCAGAAAGGTGATAAGGATTTGAGTTATTGGCAGAAAGGCGACAGTTGGATTTATGAGACGGAATTATTCATCAGGAAAGGAAGGAGAAAGAACTAGCATCAGTTTTGGTCAATGCCGACAGTTAAGCTACATTAAGAAGAACAAGTAGTAAAGAAGGAGTGTAGCTAGCTTGATCAGGAGAGAACCATTGGAGGCTGAAAACACAGAAGAAAAGAACACATGTATTGTTAAAACACTATACTATTTAAAGCATCTAATGGCTCCCCATTGCTTACAGACTGTAAACAGTACATAGTGAAATTGGTATTCAGGTCCCTTCACTAAATAACCCCATCCAGCTTTCTGTCTTCACCTTCAGCCACTCATCCATACTCATAACCCCTCTGCTCTAGACATCAGACTACCAGCTGTTTCCCAGCTACAACATTAATGCTTTGCATATTCTCTTGGAATGCCCTTTCTCCTTATTTTTACCTGGCAATCACCTACTTTATGTAATATATTGCATAATATACCTGTCCTATTCAGAAAGAAGAATTTTATGTGTTCTTCTACTATCACAGTTATTCTGTAAATGTTACATTCTATGATTTTACTCAATTTTCAGTCTCTCAAGGGTACAATTATTTCATGTTTATATTTGATCCATAGCCTGTAGCACAGTGCTTGATAAATAGCAGATATTTATTGCATCTGGAGGAATGAATCAATTATTGGATAAATCAGTACATTAAATATTTAATAGTGGCCCTCTGGAAGTGGTGAGTCCCCTCCCGCCATTGTTTTATAACTCAGAGACTTGAGAAATGGAATTCTTGGCTAGGTATGAGAGAGCAAGTCACATTTATTCATTCCCTCATTCATTTGTTTGAAAAAAATGTAATCTATCCTATTGAGAGGCTCAATAGAAAAGATATTTGGGGGAAGGTCTGGCTTCTCATGGTCCCTCAGTTGTCACTTTAACAGCCAGGAAAACACTCCTTGTTTAGAGGTAAATGAAACCCTCAAGTTCCTACAATAGGTCACTGAATCTGAAACATGGAGAAAGTGTAGACCACACTTAGCTGGGGGAGTTCAGGTGATGTAAGAGCACAGGCCTGCATATGAGGTCGCATTGATTCTGGGTTTTGAGGCTGACCACAGGGGACATGCACAGCAAGCTCCAGAAATGTCCAGAAACAATTCTGAGTTGACAGCCCCTTCTCAGTTTTATGAGCAAAATTCAGGGAGTATGAACAAGGTTGTGCTGATGGCCAAATTCTCGTAGGAACCCCTCCAAGGTAGCCACAGAAAACATTCCTAAATTGCTACTTACAGGTTGTCCTATGTCACCCATCCATTCCTGTGACACTTTCTTGTGCCCAGTCATAGTCTGTTTTAACTGCTACTAATTACCCACAATTTTTTTTTCAGGCAACTATAATGTTGAAATCCTGGTCACCATGCCCTTCTGCTGTCTTCATGTATTTACTATCAAAATGGAGCAGAGGAAAACCAAGCGATGCCCTGTATCACTTGGATCACGTTTGTACCAAACGTATTCCGCCCTGACCCCACTGTGGTAGAGTAGCCCCATCTCCTCCTAACTATTAGGCTTATTTACTCCTACTAGGGTGGTGAATTCTTTTTCACCTGCTGGTCTTTTGGCCAAGGAACCTGAAGGGACTGGGTGACAGCCATACCTTAAGGTTTAATAAAACCCTTGCTGTGTTTGTCCCCTTATAGAAGTGTTCCTCTAATTTTGATCCAATCACAATATTGATCTTCTATTTTATTCTTAATAAGTTTCAGGCAGACATCTAAAAATATTTGGTTTAAGGCTGTTTTAAAGTTGAAAGTTTGATAAGAACAGGAAATAGAAATGAACAAAGGAAACTGTAGATCTAGATAGTGGGAGTGTAGGTGATTCAATAAGAAGAACCCAGAGATCTGGGTTCAAGTCCTGGCTCCACCACCTACTGTTAGTGTGACAATGGACAAGTTACTAAACCTTGGTTTAGTCCATTATTAAACAGAGTCAACACTATCTACTTAACAGGATTTTTGTGAGGATAAAATTAGATAGTTGCATAGAGGAGCCTATGCCACAGAGTCATTCAATACAACATTCAGTACAAAAATACCAGGCCCTTCCATTTTGCTAAGATGAGCCAGGGATTTCTCAGCTGAAAGAGAATGTGCTTGTTACTCCCTTTCATCTATGCAACCCTGTAGCTCTTCCTCCCTTAATTACGATCTAGAGTGACCTCTGGAAAAGATAACCTAGGAAACCACAAAACAAATATAGGAGTGTTTAAATTTTCTCAGTAATAAAAATAGCCAGAGTGACTGGGCTTTCTCAAGAGTCCTTGATGCATGACTAAGAGAATTTTGAAATGTCTTTTAAGTTTTCCTACTAGGGATATGGATATTTTCCCAGCATCCCACCTCCGTCATCCAGAGTTGTGCCTTTTCTCAGAGGATTTTTCAAACCTTCTTTATGCAGCTATCTTTGGAAACAAACTCATTTCTTTATAGTTGTGAAATGTGATATGTGTGGATTTTAATACTGAGCACCATGATGATGGTGAATACACAGATGTAGAGATAGATGTATACATAATAAGGGGTTACTTATTGAAAGCTAGAGCAAAAGTGGGAATGAAAAAGCTACAGAGCTAGTGCAAAGGGTGGGGGGAGAGAAAGACAGAGAGAGGGAGGGGGCTACCAATGGTGAAGAGTTTTCTATGTTGATGGACCAGGTGGGGTAAGCTGATGAGGGGAGTGGTACTCCCTAGTGGTTAAGAACTTTGGCCGTGAGTTTATATCCCAGCTTTGCTTTTCGCCTGGGCACACCTCTGAAACTTCCTAAGCTTTGATTTGTCATGTATAAAATGGGAATAATGTTAGTACTAGCTTTACAGAGTTGCTGAAATGGGTAAATGAGGTGCTGAATGTTAAGTGCTTTGCATAGTGCCAGGTACAAAGTAAGCACTCGTTACATGGACGTTGTTGTTCTTTGTTAATAGAACTTCCTTCTGTCTTCCAAAGCAGGCATCCCAATACTGAACTAGATTCTTCCTGAGCAAAGAAACTTTCCCCATTTGAAATTCTCACTCCTGGCACATTTGCAGGATGTTTATTGCCCTCAACATCTTTCCTACCCTTTCTGTTGCCTGCTTGTATCTGGAGGGCTCAGAATGACCTTTTATTTTGGTCATGCCATAGTTCTACCAATGAAATGGGCTCACTCAGTATAGGGACAGCTCAAATGGGTCAGCCTCCTGATGCCGTGGGGCTATCAGGCAAGATCAGGAGAGGAAGAACATTTTTGGAGGCTGGACTCCACATTCCAGGATGAGATGACTCACTTGTGAGTGTCAGGCCATTATGGCAGCATTCCATAGACCTCAGCACTGTTATGGTGATGCTACCTTGGACCAACTGTCCTCTGCTCTTCAGAGTCCTCCCTTGCAAGGATTCTGCAAGCATCTGTCACTCTGTATGAAATCTCATTTGCTTAAATCCCTGGAGCTATTTCCAGTTATTTGGTGCTAAACCCTGAGTGATACAATACCTGTCTGAGCTCCTCCAGTGCCTTTTACTTCATTGCTGTGGAAGTTGGACACTTTAGACAAAATGGCTCATGTTCTGTTTATTAACTATTAGATGTAGGCAAATGATGGGCATTGTGATAAAAAAACAAAAAACAAACCAAGACAAGAAACAACCAAATGACAGTAAGCATCAAAATCGATACCCTCCCTTCACAAAGCTTTGTGGAAATAGGGCACCAGACACATTAAAAGACTTCTGTGTTTTGACTGAACCATTTGGACTCTTCATTAGCTTTTGGGGATCATCAGAAGATTTGAGTTCCCAATGGGCCATTCCTCAGACTATGATTCAGTCCATGTTTGGAGTGAGAGTGCCTACCAGACAGAGTCATTGTCAGTCTGTTTCAGATTGTCTTGCTCTTTTGTTCAGAAAACCTATATCCTTGGATATGTGGATATATATAATTTATTCATCCATCAATTTATCCATTTATTCAATGGTTATTTGCTGAATGCCTCAATATAAGCAAATATAGGTACTGGACAGAAGTGGAAAAATCCTTGCCTACGTGGATGTTACAGTTATAATGGGAAAGACAAATAAAATAATCAATCAAACAATCCATTAGTAAAAGATTATCAGATAGTGGTTGGGGCTATGGATAAAAATAAAGCAGATGGGGATGGAATACTGTTTTGTTAGGATGGACATAGAAGACTCCTCTGATAAGGTGACATTTGACCAAAGATCCAGATAAAGGAAGGTTACAAACCCTGTATACATTGGGGGATGAGCACTCCAGGCAGAAGGGAACAGCAAGGGACAAGGCTTGACTTGGGAGAGTGCTTGACGGGGAGGTCAGCAGGGAGGTCAGGAGGTATGTGACCAAAGGGAATAGCAGTAGGTGAGGAGGCTGGAGAGGAGGGAGCTAGACCACATGGGGCCCTATGAGCCTTGGTAACCACCTTGGATTTTAAGAGTGATAAGAAGCCATGAAGTGGAGTGACATTATCTTAATTATGTTTGAGGATCATTCTGGCTTCTGCGTGGAGGGAAAATTTTAGGGAGCAAGAGTAGAAGGAAACCACATGGGAGATTATAATAAGCTTTGTATCAGACAGGAAATAGACTTTGAGAGAAAGATTGAGTGCAGGTAGTTTGTGTGGAAGTGTGTTTAGGAATAGTGTGTGTGGGCATGAGGGAGGCGGGACTGATTAGAGGAGAATTTGAATTGTGATTAACTTGTAACAAAGGCCTCCACCAAGTCCATGAGCAGCAGGGTTAGATCTTCAGGGAACTGAGACAAAGGAAGCTCAGGTCTTGGTATCCTCTTATCAAATAATCATTAGATGTTGACTGCCCCTGGGGAGTGGGTGTAGCCTTCAGTGAGGCAGCTCCCTTTGCTGAAAGTCAATTTCTGAAAAGGAACTAAATTATGTGCCATCAGCAAGCAACACTTCCAATAAGTGTGGAAATGTATGCTTCAGACACAGAGGGGCCATCTGGATGCCTACATCAATTTACCCCCTGTGTCCTCTGCATCCGTTTGCTTCCTGTTTTTTCAGTTCATCTGGCAACACTTTTTCCAGGATGCTCATCTATCTATTTTTCTGGGGAAAAGACTGGTCTCATGTCCATAACAGAAACTCACCTTCCTTACTACCCCTTCTAGATTCTCCACACTTGGCTGGTGCTGGTAGTTTATGTGGTGGAGTGACCCAGACCTCATCCCTAAGAGGTGTGAGCTCTGGTCACCATGCCATTTACCATTTACATCTTGTCCGTTTACTGTCAAAATGAGGCAGAGGAGAACCAAGAGATGCCCCATGGACCTCGTAGGTGCCAAATGTCTTCTTCTCTGACTCCACTGTGGTAGAGCAGCCCTACTTTTTTGTAACAGTCAGTTCCACTTACTTCTATAGGATGGTTATTTCTTTCCTTGCCTGTTGGTCTCTTGACCAAGGAGCCTAAAGTGGCTGAGTAGCAACTGTACTTTAACATTTAATAAAACTCTTGTATTCCCTGGTGGAAATGTTCCTTCTCTGGGAAACATGACGTCCAGACCCACAGAACCTAAATTTGTAGTGATGGAAAGCACACGTTCCTCAAGTGGGTCATTGGGAGTAGAGGGAAGCAGAGTTACTCTTACTTCTACCATCTATTTTCCAAATCCATGTATTTTCCTTTTTGGTAATAATTTGGTAATTGATGACCATTTATTTAAAGTATATACTTCTTCCGCATCTCTAAGTTGGCTCTGGAGTTGCACCTTCACGAGGACAGTCCATAGCTCTGTCAAGCCAGATGCTTCTGGGTACTATGGCATGGGATAGGTCTGATGGAGCCTATGGTCCCAGGTATAGGAATTAGCAGTGCTGGAATTTAATCCAATTCAGCCCAACAGTGAAGCACATTTCATGGTCATTTTGTCACTGCTGAACCTCTTTTCTATAAAATGTTACCTAATCTATTGCTGTGTGATACTGGATCTCGGGTTGGTGGATCACACTCTCTGTTTCTTTGAATAGTGGTACTGGCTGAGACCCTCCAGGCAGGAAAGTCAAACCTACAACCAGAATATGTTAATTTCAGTCAAGTGACTCTTACCCATTTCTGGATGGAAAGGAACCAGTGTAGTTAACTTGCCAATATGTGATTTGTCTGATTTGTCTTGTTAAGGGATAGTGCCACATTAGGGACTCATATGTAGTCTTTATTGCTAGCACACTGGAAAGTCAGTGGCAGCAGTAGGCAAACCAGCCTTGAAGAATGGAATCCTGTACTGTTGGGCCCAAGCATAGCCTCCATTCTTGTGACCATGGCTACTCCATTAATACACCCATGGTGCCAACTTTGGGATGACCAGCGATGGGATGGTGTCTCCTCAGAAGTAGTGTGGACTGCATGCTTTGGTGCTAAATGGAGCTATCTGGGCAGTGCAGAATGGCACCAGCTATACTAGGTAAGAGAAAATAGTGGCTTGATGAATTGAACGTTGAGTGTGAGAGAAAGGGAGAAGTTAAGAAAAAAATGCTAGATTTTTACCTAATCATCATGGTGAATGGTGAAACTATTTGTGAGATGGAAAGACGGGGGAAGTGCAAGTTTGGAAAGGGGTAAAAGGACAAGAACTCAAGAATTTCGCGTAGATATATTAAGTTTGAGGTGCCTGTTAGCTATCCAGAGGAACCGCCAGGTACGCAACAGCTACTCAATAAAAAATAACCAAATCAGTTTGGATTCTAGGGAGGAGGTTTGGGTTGGAGAAAAAAATAGGACAGTTCATTTATATACAGTCTCAAAGTTAGCAAGTAAGATGTTTCACCTAGCAATCAATTTTCTTCAAAATAGCCATGTTTTAAAAAATAAAGAATGTAAAACCCCACGGTGGCAAGACAAATGGCGAGACAAAATCCTGATTGGTTTTGCTAACAATGATTTAATTGAGTAAGCTAAATCAGAGAGCTGCAAAGAACCTTTACTAGAAGAATTGAGACTCCTTGATTTTATTTTAAGGCTTTGCACAAGGCTTCACCAGGGTAACACAGCATAGCAATGACAGAAAGCATTACAAAGTTGTTTGGTCTTTTCAAAATTTGCCTCAGTGTAGTTTGATCTAGTCAAGCAAACTTTACCAGAATCCCTGTAGCGTCATTTCTTGTCTTGGAGAGATGTCTGGGAGCAGAGGACTGGGTTACCTCCACTACAGGAGGCCAGAGAAAGGGATTCCCCACCTTACCCAGAGTGAGTCAGTTTGCGGCGTAATTTCAGAGGCTGAGATTCAGCACACAAAGGTTATATACTATATTTACTGAATGACTCATCAGGACAAGCATGTGGGTAAAGGGACTCTCTGATGACATTCCACAGCTGTGCTATTGTCTCTTCAGCTGTGGCCTGCAGTTGAGAGAGGGCAGGTGGCTCTTAACTGGACTGAATCCATATTCTGTGTCTGACCGCCCAGGCAGGGGCATGTGACCTTACATGATTGAAGTGCACTTTTCTTTGGCCTGCTTGTTTTCTTGAATATCTTGCTCTGTGTGAAACAAACCTCCTGACATTAGAATTTTTAATTTAGTGTTTTGCTTCCCCAGGAGTCATCCTTGGTCATTTCTAAAACAAATTGCTTATTGGAATAACTGGGAACATTTTTTTTTTCTTTTTTAAGGAAATGATTACCTTAAGTCTAGTCGCCTTACAAAGATATTACATTATTATTGACTATATTCCTCACAATGTACTTTTCATGCCCATGACCTGCTTATTTTCTAACTGGAAGTTTTATTTCTTAATCTTCCATATCTATTTCACTCCTCCCCCGACTACCCTCCCCTCTGGCAACTGCTTATCTGTTCTCTGTATCTCTGATTCTATTTCTGTTTTGTTATGTTTGTTCATTTGTTTTGTTTTTGTTCATTTTACTTGTTTTTTAGATTCCACAAAGAAGTGATATCATACAATCTTTGTCTTTCTCTGTCTGATTTACTTCACTTACCCAATGTTGTCACAAATGGCAAGATTTGATTCTTTTTTATGGCTTAGTAATATTACATTGCATATGTACACCACATCTTCTTTATCCACTCATCTATCAGTGGGCACTTAGGTTGCAGCCACATCTTGGCTATTGTGAATAATGCTGCTATACACCTAGAGGTGCAGATATCTTTTTGAGTTAGTATTTTTGTTTTCTTTGGAAAAATGCCCAGAAGTGAAATTGCTACATTGCACAGTAGTTCTAGTTTTAATTTTTTGAGGAACCTCCATACTGTTTTCCATAGCAGCTGCGCCAATTTACATTCCCACTAACAGGGCACAAGGGTTTCTTTTCTCCACATCCTCATCAACACTTGTTTTTTACTGTCTTTTTGATATTAGCCATTTTGATAGGTATGAGGTGGTATCTCACTATGATTCTGATTTGCGTTTCCATGGTGATTAGTGATGTTGAGCATCTTTTAATGTGTCTGTGGGCCATGTGTATGTTTTCTTTGGGAAAATGTTTATTCAGGTCCTCTGTGATTTTTTAATTGGCAGTTTTTTTTTTAATGCTGAGTTGTGTGAGTTCTTTGTATATTTTGGATATTAATCCCTTAACAGATACATCTTTTACAAAAATCTCTTAAGAAAAGTAGGAAGCCTTTTCATTTTGTTGATAGTTTCCTTTGCTACGCAAAAACTTTTTGTTTTATGTAGTTGCATTTATTTATTTTTGCTTCTTTTTCTCTTGCCTAAGGAGACATATCCAAAAAAATAACTCTTTGTTTTCTTCTAAGGGTTTTATGGTTTCAGGTCTTACAAAATGGATTAATTCTTTAATCCAATTTGAGTTTATTTTCATATTTGCTATGAGAAAGTAGTCCAGTTTGATTCTTTTGCATGGAGCTGTCCAGTTTTCCCAATACCATTTATGGAAAAGACTGTCTTTTCCCCATTGTATATTCTTGCCTCCTTTATTGTAGATTAATTGACCATACAAGTATGGGGTTATTTCTGGGCTTTTTATTCTGTCCCACTGATCTATGTGTCTGTTTTTGTGCCAGTACTATACTGTTTCAATGACTGTACTTTGAAATGAAGGGAGTGTGTTACTTCCAAGTTTGCTCTTCTGTCTCAAGATTGTTTTGATTATTCAGGGACTTTTGCAGTTCCATAGAAATTTTAGAATTATTTGCTCTTGTTCTGTGAAAAATACCATTGGTATTTTGATAGGGATGACATTAAACTTGTTGATTGCCTTGGGGAACATGGTCATTTTAACAATATTAATTCTTCTAATCTATGAACATGATACATTTTTCCATTTGTTTGTGCTGTGTTCGATTTCTTTTATCAGTGTCTTAGAGTTTTCTGAGTACAGGTCTTTTACCTCCTTAGTTATATTTATTCTTAGGGATTTTATTCTTTTTGATACAATTATAAATGGGATTGCTTTCTTAATTTCTCTTTCTGATAGTTTGTTGTTAGTGTATAGAAATTCAACAGATTTCTGTATATTAATTTTGTCTCATGCAACTTTACTGAATTCATTTATTAGTTTTAATGAATTTTTGGTGCTGTCTTTAGGATTTTCTGTATATATAGTATCATGTCATCTGCTATTTGTGACAGTTTTACTTCTTCCTTTCCAATTTACATATCTTTTTTTCTTTTTCTTGCATGATTGCTGTGGCTAAGCTTCTAACACTATGTTGAATAAAAGTGTCATGAATGAGCATCCTTGTCTTGTTCATGATTTAGAGGAAATATTTTTAGCTTTTCACTGTTGAGTATGATGTTGGCTGCAGGTTTGTCACATGTGATCTTTATTATGTTGAGGTATGTTCCCTCTATCACCGACACTGTTGAGAGTTTTTATCATAAATGGCTATTGAATTTTCTCAAATGCTTTTGCTGTATCTATTGAAATGACCATATGATTTTTATTCTTTAATTTGTTAATATGATATAACAAATTTGCCTGATTTGTGGATATTGGATTGTCCTTGCATCCCTTGAATAAATTCCACTTTATCATGGTGTATAGTTTTTTTTAATGTATTGTTGAATTCAGTTTGCTGATATTTTGTTGAGGTTTTTTTTATCTGTGTTCATCAGTAATATTGGACTGTAATTTTCTTTATTATTTATTTTTTGTTCTGGTTTTGGTGTCAGGATGACGCTTGCCTTGTAGAGTGAGTTTGAAAATACTCCTTCTTCAATTTTTGGAATAGTTTGAGAAGGATAGGTATTAATTCTTCTTTAAATGTTTGGTCTCCTGGAATAAGAGGTAGAACATCACTAGCTGTCCTCCTACCCCATCCAGACCAAAGTAATCACAATCCTGACTTCCACCCCCATGAATTATCTTTGCCTGTTTGGGAACTTTATATAAATAGGTCCTTGCAGTATATATTCTTCCTGACCTCTTTTGCTCAATATTGTATGTGTAAGATTCACAAGTCTTTTTCCCTGTGGTGACAGTTTGTTCATTCTCATTTCTTTATAGTATTCCATTGTATGAGTGTACCATAATTTATTAATCCATTTTGCAGTTGTTGATTTTTTTTTCAATTTTTGCTTATTTTGACTAGTACTGCTGTGCCTTTTGGTAAAATTATGTATGAATCTGTTGGTTCTTTTCCTTGGAGTGGAATTGCTGGGTCAGATGGTATATATGTGTTCACCTTTAGCAGACACTGTCAAATAGTTTTGCAAGTGGTTCTACCAATTTATACTCCCAGCAATAAACAAGAGCCCAGTTGCTCTACATCCTTACCAATACTTGATAATATGGGTCTTTTTAATTTTAGCTATCTTGGTGGGTATTAGTGGTACCTCATTTTGGTTTTAATGTGAATTTCCCTCATGAACGTTTAGAACATTTTCATTGTTTTTATCGTTTGGATGTCTTTCCTTTGTAAAGACCCTGATCAACTTTTTAATCTATTTTTCTATTGGTATCTCTCTTCTTCCTGATTTGTATGAATCCTTTGATTATATGTACATTGAAAATATCTTCTTCCACTCTGTGACTTATCTTTTTACTCTCTAATGGTGACTTTTGATGAACAAAAGTTCTTAACTTGTATGTTGTCCAACTTACCTATTTTACCTTCTTATTTAATACTTTATGTTTCTTTTTTTGGGAAACATTTGCCTATCCCAAGGCTATGTTTCCTTCAGAAACCGTATTTTTACAAAGCTCCATGGATCCTGATGCATTACCAGGTTTAAGAAATTCCAATTTTGAATATTTAAAAATCTATTAAATAATGTTACATACCAGAGAAAGTGTCTCAAGTCTGAGTTAATAGTAGTGAGGTTTGGTCCAGTGTCAAGAATGTCTTCCCTAAAGCACTAAATAGAGAGAGAGGATTTAAATAACAGGTTCAATATTAAGGTCTGTGAAGGATGGATGAGATAGATACAGAGTCAGTGAAAAATCAGCAAGGTCAGATTGTTGTGTCAATATGAAAATCTGGGGAAGCAGAACTAAACAGCATGCAGATTTCAGGGTCACAGGTTAAAAGGAACAGGCCTAGTGGTAGAGAGCCCATTGTGAAAACTTGGGCCTGAAGGCCTAGGCTGTGTCTGGACGTGTCCTCCACGTCCTCCACATTACTGTGGCTCATCATGTCAGCCTCTCAGTGTCCTCCTGCCTGCTGTGAAGTAATCTTAGATCCATTGCTGATTGGCATACTTATGCCATTTTGGAAAGTGATTCTATTCTATTAAGGAAAAATCCTTGGCTAGGTTTCAGTGGGCTAGGCTAGTAAAATATGTTATAGTTCGGGAATTTTAAAAAAACTACTTTTCCATCCCAACTTGACCACTTACATTTTTCAGTAAATTCCTAAGTTGATCCTTCTCAAAACAAGTAATAGACCTTTGAAGCAACTAAGACCTCAGACTCTAGAGTCAGACTTGTATGGTTCAAATGCTTGTCTGTGATCTTGGGCAAATTACTTAATCTCTCTGTGTTTCAGTTCTTCCATTTATTAATTAGAAAAATTAATAATATCTGTATTTTAGGGCTTCCATGAGGATTAAATGAGTTAACACATGTAAAGTACTTACAGTTTCTGGCACATGGGAAGTACTCAGTAAATCTTAGATACTATGATCCCATACTACCTGATTTAATAACATCTGCAATATATTTTGAGTTCTTATAACTACACATTGTATCAATACATGATTAAATGATTAATGTTAAGGCAATATAAGTCATATATTCAGAATTCTTCAAATATTACTCATACATTTTGGATAATTTTGTCACCACCCCTTCCTTATTCATTATTTGACCCCAGGGATCTAAAAGTACTATCTAGTGAGTATTACTAAATTTCAGGACTTAACAGGCCTGAAAATTGCCAGAACCTAAGAGAAATCATTATCAGGGAAAATCATTCTTAACTACAAATGACAATGAGATGCTCTGCATCAGCATTAAAGGGCAGTAGTTGCATCTTTGTCCTTCTTCAGGTAACCATGAACCAGGTCTACATTTTGGCATTGTAGGACATTAAATTGTAGGAAACTCTTAACTTCTAATTTCATGGCTAACCAGGAAGGTATCACTACACATAACAACAACTACTCCCCCTGATGGCTGGTGCTTAGAATTCCATCCACAGACCTTTGAAAATCCCGTTAGAATAAAACTACTTCTTAGAACATTTATAGACTGTCAATTCTTAACATTCTCCTGTATTTTCTGAAAGCACTTTTCCTAAGGGGTAAAGAAGAAAGCCTTAGGATATAACCTCAAAATGAAAGTTGCAGGGATACCAGAAAGTTGGGGGAAAATATAAGAAGGAAGATAGACGGAAGGCCAGCTTTGCTTGATTTTATAGTTCTGTGTGAATCTAACACTGGTTACCAATATACATTGACAACAATCATATGCTAACCCTGAAATAATGTCTGGAATTGATGAACAATTATTGTATGATCTGGGAAAGCCATTGTTTGTCCAACCGAAGTATCTTTTGATCCTTTTTACATGACCTGTCATACCAACTGATAAGCAAAATGAGCTCACCTTACTTCATTGATTCCAACATTTAAAATTTAGAAAATGGTCAGAAAAGCCTTAGTTACTTCTAGCTAATTCAGATCTGATGATAAACCTTATGAAAAATTCATTTTCAAAGGGAAATTCTTTTAGCAGAATGCTAGACAAAATGGCTGTCCAAGCTGAGAGAATAGTCTAAAGTAATCTCTTGTAATGGAAGTCACAGTGAAATCGTTCATAGCACTCAGAAGTCATCAACAGAGCTCGCTCCTGGCAAGCCTGAAGTATTCTCTGCCTCAGAGAATTACTTTCTAATTACTAAAAACATGATATGTTAGAAACAAATGTTGTTGGCTCCAACCAAGCATATAATTGATTGAAAAGTTCAGTCCCAGTGTAACTGAAAAGACCAGAGTCTGTGGGACTGTTGCTGGGAATATGAGAGTGGGTGGGGACCAGATTTTCTCCTCCTTGTGGGATTTGGGAGTTAGATGACATGCCTTGTCTTTGGAAATTAAGAACTGTTGATATTCAAGGATAGTAAAGGAAAGGCATTTCCAGGAACGGAAGAGTATGTAGGCTAATTGTATCAATATGGCCTCTTGCCCCGAGGGCATTGGCTGCCACCGTCATCTGATATGACTAAGATGTTAAAATAGCAGATGAACGTTTACTAGATGGAAAAAGTTTATTCTGATGGCCAGCTCCACTCTCTTGGTTGGAAAAAATGTTGGCTTCTGTCACTGGGGTATTCACAAGATGGAAAGTAAAATGGGCTCTGTGAAGTGGGTGGGAGGGTGAGGGGGGAAAAGCTAGTCAAATCAAAGCAGCCAAAGTCGGAAAGGGCCCTGTGAGGAGGTGGAAGAGTTGAATGCACTTGAAAAGACGGACGGAAGATTTTTCTCAGCCATTTGCATGGTGTGGTGTGCTGATACTCTGAACTGTGGGATGCTGTCAGACAAGTGCTCAGGATTGCCGGCTGCTGGTGTTCCTCCGAGTGCCAAATCTCAGGGTGTTACCCAGTTCTTCTCTTGGTTTGTCTAAACATGGCAAGAGTTCCTGGGAAACGTTGGAATCCACAGGACTTAGCCATTTGAACTGTGAGTCCAAAATACATTTTTAGCCATTACAGTAGCATATTGTATTTGCAGAGCAATGACAAGTCACCGAATCAGAGGATGTCTGTTGCTCATGGCATCATTATGACACATGAATGCGCTCTTCCCTCGGTTGTGGGAACTGTGGAGCGCTGGTCCCTGCTCCAGCTTCCTGCTGCTCTGCCAGTGTCCCTGTAGCATCACAAAGCTATGTTGTGCCCTTGGACTTCTTCCCTGAATATAATCTGGGGCTTGCCCTAGGGACAAAGGCAGAGTTGTGCTCATTCCTGCCTTTGCTGTTCTATGACTCTGATGATCTCCATGCTTCTCCCCCTACCTCTTCCCAGCTCATTCAATTCAGCTTATTTCCTTCCAGCAAGAAACCATGGACCCACTAGCAGCTGCCTAACCCTGGGAGAACAAGGATAACCTGTAGTAACTTACAGTCTAGTAAACCTTAAGTTTCATGTCTACTCACTGTGTGTATTTCTTCTTCAGGCTTCCTGGGTTTGGCTCCTGTCCCTGCCACTCAATAGTTGTGTGACATTGGGCAAGATACCTAACCTTTCTGTGCCCTACTTTCTTCATTTTCTGATTATTATGAAGATTAAGTGAGATAATGCATGAAAGGGCTTAGAATAGACCCTATTATACAGTAAGTGCTCCATAAATATTACCTAATATTATCATTATCCTCTTTGTTTCATTGCCCAGTAAGAAGGCCCTGTTTTATATTCTGTTTTATATCTCTTGTTAACCACATACGTTTTATTATGTGTTGCTTTTTCTCTTTTATTGCTCGGCATATGGTATCTTAAAGTAGTGGCTGTCTTTCATGAACTTTGGGGGAAAAGAATTATATCTTTTACTCTCTCTATATATACTACACAGCACTACCTCACAATATTAGGCATACAAAGGGTACCCCAAGAATGCTTGTTAATTGAATGAAGTTTTAGTCAAAAGAAAGAGATCTTCTTAGTTATAACTTACATTGAAATTTCCTCAGCAGAATGGCCCCCATACCTTACAGCTGCCTCCATGTCTTTCTCTAATAATCTCAGTCTTAGTCCTTCCTTTCCTAAATATTCCTTCTTCCAACTTTTAAGGATCTATTCCTATCAGATGGAACAGGGTCAAAGAATATACTGCCCAACGTGGGTACCATTTGGTGTCTTCTTTAAAGCCATAAACCTGCCCTTCTGAACCTGCAGGGCTGTCTTTCATGGCCAAAAGGTCAGGCTATCCATGTAACTACCGTTTATCTTTCCAAGCACATATTTCCCCGTGCTACTGCTCCAGCTGTCACACTTTGGGAGGTCCTAATAATAAGAATGTACATGTAAATTTCATGCAGCAGTTCCCTGAAGTTGTAGAAGTTAGAGGCAGATGGAAAAATCAGCCTGAGGGTTTAAGAAATTTGACCAGAATCAGTGAATAAGGGGTAGGCCCAGGACTCACCAGGTCCTCAAACTCCAAGTCAAGTTCCCTTCCTGCCATGCTAGGCCGTTTCTTCTGCAAGTGAAACTCTAAGATTGTAATAAGTATGAAGAGGGCAGATCATGTGTCTGCACCATAAAATGCTGTAAAATGAGCCCTGCCCAGGGTACAGTTTCTCTGCAAACTTGACCAGCCCCAGGAAAAATTGTTTAGGAGTCTTAGGAAGTATCTTCCCCAGTGGGCTGTTAGAAAGTATAATTTCTGAGTTGGGATTGAGAGGAAGAGGCCTTTGTCTTCTTGGGGTCTGGAGGCAATAGAATGATTTCTGAGAAGGGAGTCTTCCCTCATCCATAGAGGTGTGATTGGTATGGATGATCCATTGTCCACTCTCTGTTCCGGTGTATTTGGGCATCTCTGTCTTAGATAAAAGAGCCACAGCTGCAGCACACAGAAGGCAGAGGAGACCTGCCTGAAGACCACACCCATGTTGCACAGGCAGGGCCATGGATCCAGAGCGGGGAGTTATGCTGGACACAGTTCACGCACCCCCTGACTCCCTGCCCTCCACCCATGTAATCACCTGGCTCTGGCCAGACTGGCCCCCATGCTATTTCTACAGCTGAGGAGCCAGGTCATCACTGCCACCTGGGCCCACTGTGTGGCAAAGAGGAGTGCTGCCCCTGCACACTCATAAGCTGTCTTTGTGAACTTTGGCTTCCTTGGTCGCTACCTGGAGAACCCAAAGATGCTGCCTGAAAGCACTGGGGTTCCGGGAAGCCGGACTTCGACCAATGGAGGGCAGGGAGAGCAATCGACTCTTCTCACTTCTGCCTCCTAGACAGTCTGTTCTCATATGGTCTCTACCCAGTGAGCAGTCAGCTGTGCTTACTACCAAGCAGTGGGCAGGGGGCTAATGCTCCTCCTCACCTTGGCTCTTCTTTGTTCTGTGTCACGCTTCCCATTTCCCCTATGCAGCTTAATAAAGGGGCAGCACATGAGTTTCTGCTTTCACTCATTTCCAGGAATCTAATTACCAAGGTATGAGACAAGTTTACATCCTGAAATAAAATTATTCAACCCCATTCATTCCAACCCGGACTGGCTTCCACCCTTACACACCACCAATGGTCTAAATGTCACAAAATCTTCTTCATTTTCTTTGATTTTTAAACATACCGCACAAACTGTGTAACACAAACAGTTGACCTCTTGTTTCTTTTTAAAGCCATCTGCTTGAAAACTATCTGCAGGGACATGGGTGCTCTGTCTTCTGGGGCAGCTTCTTACATCTTTGAACATCTATAGTTGTTATTGTGTTGTTCTGAAATTTTCATAGCAAGCCAAAATTGGTCTTCAGCCCGCTGGAACCTTCGATCCATTAGTTTAACTGTGCCCTCTAGAGTCACAGCATTCTTTAGCCACTTGAAGTCAGTTAGCTATCCTGACACCATCAAACTTTCTGGATCTCTAAAAAAAAATCATTCCCAGTTCCTTTCACTGTTCATTGTATATTACTTTTTGAAGTACTCTTGGAATTCTATTCTTGGTTTCCTTGTCACAAAACAGTTTTCTAGAGCTTCAAAATGTGTATGACAGAATAATGGGGCCTCACGAGAGGAAGAGAAAGAAAACTACACCAAGATGCTATTTTTTGTGGGGTAAACTTTAATTGGTGGCATATGTGAGCTTACATGAGGGCGGTAAGGTGGGGGGGGCAAGGGGTCCAGTGGGCAGTAGCCTGTACTGGATCTTTGGTCTGGATTTGGGAGAGTAGGCTGAGTATTCATAGTCCATAATGTTAAGTTTTTCCCACAAGGGAAGTATATGTTAATCTGGTCCTTAAAAAGTAGTAATCATTGCAGTTCCGATCGCAAGAGTTTATGGTCTTTGAAATTAGAGTAGGAAGCTGATATGAACTTGGAAGAGATTAGGGCATATGCTGCTTAAGTCATTCACTATGAGTTAATCTTGATGGTGGGAAAAGCATCCTTTCTTCCATGGTAAGAAGATAAGAAATCATGAGTTCTATGATGAAGGAAGGGAAGATGTTGATAATTCTTCCCCATTCTTGGGGATGGTGTGGAAGGAACATAGGAAGACCTGACATACACTGCCATGACATTGAAATCACTGACTGACACTCAGTGCTGAGATACCAGCCAGTCAGGAAAGTTCTGCTCCATTTCACCACATTTAGAGACAGATCTCTGAACCCTGAGCCCAGGAGGAGACGTGTGTAAACAAAGCAGAGGTGAAGGAACCCCACTCTCAGCATGAGACATTTCCTTGATGAGTAGTCTGCCGATTTGGTTTTTATTTAACTGCCTCCTGCCATCCTAGCATGTTAGAAATGAAATTACACTGACAACCAATATAGAGGCAGCATATATCCCCATTGATGAGACAAGTCAGTCTGGTGTTCTGCATTTTGAATAAAGGTCTTTAATAGTTAAAACAAAGCTTGCAACTGGTGAAAAAAAAATAAGGGCCCACTGACTAAATATGATAGTGGAAAAGATATTATATAACCACAAATATGGGAGAGAAGAGTTATATTAAAAAATCTTAAATTCATAGTTTATTTTCTAACAGTCTTATAAGAAATATTTCCTACATTTCCTGGAGTAAGTGTTAGATTCCTCTTCATCATTCCTGCAGGTATTCTTAGGACCATTGCCAGTGGTTTAGAAGCCTGGTTTGTGGCCTGTTAGTGGCCTGGTTTGACAAAGTAATCATATCTCTCCCCTCAGCATTCCCAGTACTGGGATGGAAACCTCACTCTGTGCATCTTCATTCTTCCCTCTGAGGAAAATCTTCCCATGGAGAAAAAAGTTGTTTGCCTGGAACTCACAATACTTGTCCAGAAAAGATCAACAGAGATCCAATTAAGTCTGACTTTTATTTCCTAAGTCACGTGGGAGCATCAAGAACTCAGGGTCAGAGCTGTGAGTAATTGCAGTTTGGTTCAAGTTGAATAAGATCTCCAAAGTGCAAGGATGCCCCAGCTGACATTCCAGTTACAAAGAGCTCCACCCTTCCTACCTCATTTATTGTCCTAATCCAGTGCACTTGGATCCTAGCTTTTCCTTGTTCCATCATGTGACATGTTTGTTTATTATGATCACTGATGAGGTCTGTTCTTCACCTGCTTGTTCTAGGCCAATTCTTGTATCTCACAGTTTCCTTCTCTTCCTTTTCTCCATCTGCCTTATATGTCTCTTGGCTTTACCTTTCTTTCCCAAAGAAAACTACACCTGAGGGATCTGCAGTGAATTGCTGCTTCATGAAGAATGAATCCAAGGCTTACAATGCAGGTCTATGGAATCTTGAACAGAAAAGGCGTCAGAACTCACTTCACTGAAGGGTTGCCCTAGGCGGTGCAATCTCTGCTTGGTCAAAAATTCTCGATAACTAGGAGCTCACAATTCTGGCTGGTTCCATCATTCTTTCACTGGGCGATTCTGATGGCTGGGAAAAAAGAAAGTATTTCTGATTATCAGCAGAAATCACCTCCCTGTTTTTCTGACTGCTGGGACTCATTCTTCGATTTGGAGTTACACGGAAATAGTTTGTTTCTAATCCCACAAAGCAGAGAAAATATGTAAAGGTAGTCCTAAAGCAGCAACTGCCTTCCTATCATCTCTTCCGTTCCACACACACACACACACACACACGCACCACAATTACCTGTTGTTTTCTCTAGGCAAAATAAGCTCAATTATTAAACGTATTTTCATATGACTTGACTCTAAAAATACTTGAATAAACCTTGTTTCTGCAGCCCATTTAGCAAAGAGAGTAAGAGTGAGAGAGAAGGGTTGGGGGACTAATGTTTATAGAAAACCAGATTCTTCAGATATTTGGCTCAGTTCGAGTTTTACTGGGCCCCTCCACCCTTGACCTAATCCACCCACAAATCACAGTCACACCCGGATATATACAAGCTTCACTGCTTTATCCTGACCTGCTATTGGGTTGGGGACTCACGGTTTCTCCTGCCATGGTTTTGCTCCTCACCTTGGATTTTCAGTACTTGGCAGTCATTCTATTCCATTCTTTCTATAGCTGTATGGAAGATCTGGAGCGGGAACTTTCTCCTTTAGCTCCAGGACTGCAGAGTAGAATTCATGACCTAGGCATGGAGCCAGCAAGAGCTGCTGGACCCATTATGAGGACTTACGTGGGAGTGGGGAGGGGTGGGGGTTAGGAGAAGGGTGTAAATAAGGAAGGAATAATTGCTCTGTACTGCCATGTACTGGTTGTGTAGGTTTATTTCAGAAAATATTGGGTCTCTGATCCTCCTGTAATTAATTCTTTTTAGAGAAAAGCAGTGTGGTGTCATGAAAAGTGCCGAATTGAAAAACTGAAAACTGTTAAGGAAACTTCTAATAAGTCATCTTGCCTCTCTGGGCCTCCTTTTCCTCATCTATGGATGAGGAGGACAAAGGCACAGACTGACAGCTCTGTCAGGACACTATAGTGCTAACGCGTTGTGATTCTAAGGTTTTAACACATAGGGATTGCGGGATAATACGGTGAACTAAAAGAAAATATCCAGGACTGAAGCAGTTAAGTTGTAATTCCACATTAAAAAGCATTTGTTGAATATTTAACATTAAGTAGGTATTAGCTGTTAATCTTCAGCCAGGCTGGTTTCAATATTTGACATTTGAATTAAATAATCATACCACATTTAAGAATACAGTCACTGTATGTTAAACAAATACTACTTGGTTATTGAAACCATATGTGACTCTAACCGCTTTATGAGGGATTCACATGTTTTCAATAACCAGCTGGTCTCTATTTCATATAGAACATAATGCATGTACTGTACCATGAAACGTGGAGAGGCTAGTTACGTCTGCCCCAAATGATTATTTGAAAATAAATGTATTGGGTTTGACTTTCCTACTGATCCACCTACCTAATGATCGATCTACCCATTACGTAGGTGCTGTCAGTGAAGGAGTTATACTTGTAGCACCCTGTCTTCCTGAATTCTTATCATGTTATACCTGAATTGCCCGGGTTGAAAAGTGATTACTACTACTGCCAATCAACCCTCCACTTTGCCCAAGTGGTACCGAGATTTTATTGAAATGTTTGGCAGGAATGCAAACATTTCTATTTTTAATGCCTCTCTGGGATCATAAAAGACATCGCCTTCAATGGAATAGTCCCATTTCCCTTCTTCTCTCACCCTAACAAAATTGGTAGTCACCAAGTATAATAGGATGAATGAATCCTTATTGCTTCATGAACTCCATTTTCTCAAGTACTGGTAATTTGTGTTTCAGTATGAATGTGTTGACAGTGTATTTGCAGCTCTTGTTTATACCGATGATGGACCAAATATGTCCGTAGCCTCTGGGTAAAAGAAGGAAGAGAAGGCAGAAATGGATGACAAGAACAACACATTTATGTCAAGATATTTTTGTGTGTTTCCAGCCTACCCTTGGGTGGAACCCGCTGGGGAAGGCTGCACAATTGCAAGAATCAATTATTTTGTTGAAGTGCTATGCAAAGGCATATTTTTACATCTGCTATTTATTAAAATTCTGTGAATTGCATGAGGTCAGTGGATGAATGTACATTTTATGTTGTGTTTAACATTGGCAATGACGTGTACTAGAAAAAATCCGTGGAAGGGGTTTTAGAGATTATCTAGTCCACACCTGCATTTTAAAGATGACCAATAATTCATAACATTTAAAAGTTTGCCCCAAATTATGTAGCTAGTTAGTGACAGAATATGCAGCCAAACCCAGGGCAGATAAAGCAACCTCTATACCACATCATATGGATGTCAAATTCTGCTTGTCTCTTTAAATCAGAAGAAAAATGTTCTTTTTTCTTTTTTTTTAAGTCAGCAAGGCAGAAGCAGTTATAAGTCCTGGTCTTCCCATTCTGCTCCCCAAGGAGCTGTGAGCACTTTTTTTCTATCTTATACTTATCTCCTGTTCTGTCTCATCCTTGAGATCAGCTACCTGATTGTGAGAACTTGGACAGAAAGACAGAGAGGTCAGCATTGACCAAGGATTGGTTCTCCCTGGTCTCCTTGTTTCTGAATCTCCTTCCTCTATCAAGGAGGCCACATCCTCTGCTTCCTGGTATCCCACTGTGGCCTGAATTTGTCACGAATGTGGTTTCACTCAGTGATTCTCTGAAGATGTAACATGTGAGTTATCCGAGGATAAAAAGTCATTCCTCAAACTTAGGCTGAGTCTATACAGGTAATGAATGAATCCTTCTAGAACTGTTTTGGCTGCAAATTTGAATCAGACTACTCAATAACAGTGTCAACTTGGTGATGTGATTGGAATGACTGATACCTCTAGGATTTTATTTTTGGTGCTGCTGGATGGAACAGAACTAAAGTCAGAATGTATGTTGAAGTACTGTGTCAGAGCCTTTAAATTAATTCATGATAATTCATAATCCAGAACCTATTAATTTATAATAAGGCATAATGGCTTCCAGGATATAATAGAACCTCATCAGAGAGATAAGTTTTGACCAGGGAAAGAGGAATATAAATAATAATGCTTAAAGTGAATGAGAGGCATCATGAAATCTTCCTGTCAAAAATACAACCTGGAACTGACCAAGTTTATAGATATAACTATCAGTTTACTGGAAAAAAATAGGGACAAAGAAATGTATTAAATAACTACATGGGCACAATCTTGAATGTCGGATATTTAGCAGCTCAAATGATCCAGTTTCTTCAACACATAAATTGCAGGGAAAAAGCCCCTATTGATTAAAAGAGATGTAATTATTTATAGTGTATGGACTTTGGATGTTGATTTAAATAAACCATCTGAAAACAAATAAAGCAAAAGAATCTATGAGATGATCAGAGGAATTTGAACTCTGACCAGATGTATGATGATGCTAAGGAATGACTGTTAAATTTAAGTGTAGGTAGTAGGCTGATTAATAGTCCCCAAAGATGCCCATGTCCTAGGTTTTGGTACTTGTCAGTGTGTTGCCTTATATGGCAGAAGGGACTTCGCAGATGTGATTCAGTTAAGGATTACTGTGGATTATCTGAGTAGACCCAATGTGTAATCACAAAGGTCTTTAGAAAAGGGAAGCAAGAAGATCAGTGAAGAAAATGTGACTGAAGCAGAGGTTGTAGTGATGCAGCCAGAAGCCAAGAAATGCCATTAGCATTTAGAAGCTGAAAGAGGCAAGGAATGGACTCTCCCCTAGAGACTTGAAAAGGACCCAGCTTTGCCTGGTGACACCCTGATTTCAGCCCCCTTGGGACTCCTTTGTTTTCCCTAGATAAGGAGACTTTTCAAGGATTTTGAGGCATATTATCAGAGCAATGCCATGCCTATTTTGCTGCCTTTTACATAGAAAAGTGTAAGATAGTGGTTCTCAGTAATAGCTCTGCATCAGAATTAACTGTGGACTTTTGATTTTTTAGTATAATTTCCAAGGCCACATCCAGTACTAAAATCAGAAGCTTTCCAACAGAAGGGAACAAATTTTTAAGTAAAGAAGTGACATGATTGTATTTTTTTATAGAGAGAGGATTTTGATAGCAGTGTGAAGGATGAGCTATAATGGAGAAAAACAACAGAATCCCCAATTAAGGGAGTTTGATAATAATAAAGGTAAGAAATGATGTGCAACCAAAATATGGAAATGTGACTGGAGGTAGAAAAGAGAAGATGGATTTGAAAGAGATTCTGAGATGGAAACAATAGATTTTGGTAATTTAAATGATGTGGTGAAATGAGTGTCGGAGATGTATGAGCCAGGAGAATTCTTGGTTCTGCTGTGATAACAAGTAGAAACACAGAGATGGCTCTTTTCCTCCTTCCCACCATCTCCATCCTTCCAACTTAAGGAAGAATATTCCTCCTGAAAGATCCTCATTCTTCTCTTTCCAGTAAGGTGGGGAGTGGGACAAAATTTCCATTGGTCTTCTGCAGTTTGGGTGTAAAGAAGGAAAAAAACTAGAGCAGTTCCTGGGAAGAAACAGGAGGTATGGAGACATGCCTCCACTAGGTGGCTGGATCCTTTATTCCTCTTAATTCCTTCACAGTGGTGATTCCAAATATATACCGCTCTCCCTGTGTTCATTCCTACCCACTCACGATCAACGGCACCTCCCTAGTCACTTAAGTCTCTGGCTGACCTGGCGGATTGCCAGCAGGTTGCGTTTTTCTGACATGAACGTGGCTTTGTCCTCCACCTTCCTCTTCCCCAAGATGAAAACCAAATGTCTAGGTTTTTGCTAGTTCCCAAATAAATCATAGTTTTATGCATTAAAAATTTACAATGAAAACATGTATATTTTATTCCTTTTAGGTCATAGCTAAAGAATGTCTCTAAACAGGGAGTACCTACCTATTCACAATCCAATTAACTAAGTTCTTGGATATTCTTTTACTGTCACATACAGTCCCTGAGTTTTCCTTAGTTTATTGCACCCAGAACATCCTGTCAGGAAGTGATGCTAAGCTTTAAATTCATAAGTCCATGTCTACTGGATGAGTATTTCAGTAGAAGCCTATTTTTTTGTCAGCATTTTCATTTAAAAAGGAAGGCTCTCATGAAAGTAAATGATGATACTTAAACTAATAATTGTCTATCCTTTCCAGTGAGGATGGGACAGGACTCTGAAAAATGATTTTGGTAAAACTGAGTCTTAACGCAGACTTCTCCATTTGGGGGAAAATGCTAAAGCTGCCACTATTCATGCCAAAAACTGCTGATGACTCACCAGAGCTGGATGGATACGTTGGGAGCGAGCGGAATGCGGGGAAGGGCTGCATGGCCGTATCTTGGGCCATTCCTTTTGAAGTTGGAGAATGGCACACTGTAACAGTTTGTTATCATGTACTGTCGGCCTAATCCACCGTTATTAGTCAGAACCTGTGTTGACCAACTTTGCTAAATATAGCATTGTGTTCTTTCCACATGTGTTAGGAGAGGAAAAGTAGAGTAGGTAACAGTATTTGTCAGATGACTAAGTTACCATTTTGTCTGATGTGAATGAAAATTGTATAGAACCTTCCTGGCATGTCCTTTCCTCATTTTGGAGGACAAGTGTTGGTTGACACAAGGGGTTCCTGGGGACTGTCTTAACAACAGGAGAGTCAGGGAGACCATGATACCACATGGTGCTTAAAGCCCCAGTGGCTTGTGCAGTGATGCCCTGCAGCCTCTTCACAAAGATTCCCAGCAACGTCTTCATGGGAATGGCTTTCTCTGTGAAGGCCGACCCGGCTTACTGTGTGTGCCTCTCAAGGCTTTGTGCACTCGTGCTTCTGGATGGCCACAGAGGAAACTACAGTGGGCCCCTCCTGTATTTACATTAGTAACAATAACGCAAGTCCATTCTTTGCCTTTGCTGTTCATCCTGATCCATCACTAGACAGTTTCTTCTTCTGATATCAATAGTGGCCTTGCCATTTTTGAAAGTGACCCATGTTTCCCCTCATTCTGGTCTGCAAAATACCAGGAGTATAGTATAAGGATGAATATAGCGTGGTCATAGGTGATTGTGTTATCCATTTCTGCACTCAACAGTTAGTATTGTTTTGGCCTTTACTGATGTCATCAAATAATAGAATGTACTAGCTGCCCAAATGTAAAAATGATGCAGCCTCTGCCGGTTAATGATTATAATCCTGTTAAGGTGTTTTGTGTTATATATTTCTTTCCTATTACTAAATCTTTTGATTTATTCATTGGGAGAAGATTCAGCTCCATTATCTTGCACCAAAATATGAATGAGTTCCCAATTAAGTTAAAGCAAAATTTAAGAATATAGAAATACCTTGAGCCTGGTCTCTCATTTTAGGCTTACTAAAATGAGATTTTCTTTGATAATCAAAGCAAATCATAGCTCTTATTATATAATTATCAATACTGAATTTTTGGCAGTGTTGTCCTATGACAACCACTTACAGCCAATTTTCAGAAAAATTTAGTTATCAAATTTTTGCTGTTTGTGCTCATGCCGAATTGTAATTCCAACCAGGCAGCCCTCAATCTCTATCACATTAATAGTAGTCAGACTTCTCTGACTAATCGTGTGCCAAGCACAGTGCCTAGCAGCTGAAAGCTATTAACCTCCATAATCCTCACTAAAATCCTGTTGGTAGGTTCTGTTATTATTTCCATTTTATAGATGAAAAAGCATTATAAAAATCAATCAACTTAACCAAGTTTTCATCACTAGAGTCAAGTATGTTTGACTCTAAAACCAAACACTACCATGTTTTACTGCCAAAATATAAAACTAGAAAGTCATTGTCATTTATAGCAGCACTATTTACAGTAGCCAAGACACAGAAACAACCTAAATGTCCATTGACAGATGACTGGATAAAGAAGTTGTGATATATATATTTATACAATGGAAGATTACTCAGCCATAAAAAAGAATAAAATAACGCCATTTGCACCAACATGAATGGACCTGAAGACTGTCATGCTAAGTGAAGTAAGCCATAAAGAGAAAGAAAAATACCATATAATATCACTTATATGTGGAATCTAAAAAAAATGACACAAATGAACTTCTTTACTAAACAGAAAAAGACTCACAGTAATAGAAAACAAATATATGGTTACCAAGGAGGGAAGTGGATAGGAAGGGGTAAACTGGGAGTTCAAGATTTGCAGATACTAACTATATATAAAATAGATAAACAACAACTTTATACTGTATAGCCCACACTGTGATAGCAGTCTTTGTTCCTGCTTTCCGGATGATGTCCTGTAGAACCAGCTTGAGCTCCAGTCTGCCTCATGCTTTGAGTGTTTGTGAGTCAGTGGGATTTGTTTTCTATTGCACTCATTGCTCACAGGGAGAAGCGGGAAACAAAGAAACCCCCTCACTTTCCCTGTACTGGTCTGACCAGTTTAAAGTGAACAGGAGCCCAGAGAGATTTCTCAGTTTCCACTTCCCACTGTCAGTAGGCAGTGGATCCAGGGATGTGTTTGGAAACGGCAGCTGCCTGGTGACTCTGGGGCAGCTGAGTGGGAACAGTGTAAGGAAACCCAGCCTGGGGAGACCCACAAGTGTCCCATTTCATCCTGAATTTGGACTGGGCTGTTCCAGGTCATGCATAGAAGCTGAACCAGTGACCCACAATTCAATTCCTTCAGTTCGGAGATTCAAGACTTTTGAAAGACTTTACATTCTCTGCTCTCCGCTCCTGCCTAAACTCCCTACCCGACCTCCACCCAACCCCCCCTTTCTCCCCTCCCCCAACACACACCGCCCTCCCCACCCCCCCCACCTCTGCCAAATTTCACACAACACCCAGTCCTTTGAGTTGTAAGAATGGCTTCAGTTTCACGGGCCCCAGGGGGCCAAGGAGAACAAGTCTTTTGGGGGGATTATTGTTCCGTTTCCCATTCACATCTCCAGACAGTTAAAACCATTTCTTCTCACTGGAAATAATCTTTAATCATTCCCAGCTCTATGTTTGATGGCAGCTGGAGAGTATGTTCTTTTTAAAAAAATTTAAGTGATGATATTAATGAGACGAATAAGCAACGTAAGGGAGAGCTTTCTGGAAAGAATCATTAGTAATAAAAATATTTTCTCTTTTATCGAAGTGTTGCTGGCTTACAGAACACAGGCAAGGGAAAAGAAAAGCAGTAACAAATTGTAAGCAGGGAGAGACTGACTCGGAGCTCACCTTAGCCTGAGTCTCTGCAGAAGGCAACGCTAAATACTCAAAGTAAATACGGACATAAGCCCTGATTCATGGTGTCTTACTCCTCTGAGTCAGCAGTCTTTCAACGCTAGTCCTGACTGATACTCTTTTTACCTGTACATTTCTTTCATTTTTTAAATCTCACTTACTGTTTTATTGAAATATTGTTAGTTACAGTGTGTCAATTTCTGGTGTACAGCATAATGTTTCAATCATAAATATACGTACATATATTCGTTTTCATATACTTTTTCATTATCAGTTACTACAAGATATTGAATGTAGTTCCCTGTGCTATATAGTAGAAACTTGTTTTTTTTTTATCTATTTGATATATAGTAGTTAATATTTGCAAATCTCAAACTCCCAATTTATCCCTTCCTATCCCTTTTCCCCTCTGGTAACCATAAATTTGTTTACTATGTCTGTAATGTCACTTACTTTTTAAACCTGGTATTAGATGTAGCATTTTGTTAACTATTTTAAATTCTTTTAAAATTATGCGGGAATCTGAATAAAAACATTTTATATTTATGTGTATATAAATTATAAATATAATTATATATTTATATAAATATGAAACAGAGTAACATTAATATTGTAATAGCTTATCCACCAGTAGTGGGCCTTTTCTGTCTCTGAGTACTATTAATGCAATAGTTCTCTCTTGCCTATAATTTAGAACAGCTAGGGAAATTTTGAATACATAGTTTCACAGCCCAGACTTAACTAAATCAGAATCTGTCTGTCTGTCTGTCTGTCTATGTATGTATGTATGTATGTATGTATGTATCTATCTATCTATCTATCTATCTATCTATCTATCTATCTATCTATGGATTTAATGTCTGCAGGGGGATAAATGCCAGGTGACTCCTTGTAAGCAGTGATTAGGAAGGAATCATTGCTTTTTGCTCATTGATTCACCCCTATCATTTATCCATCATATTACAAGTAAATTTATAAATTCAAGGTGTATAGAAACAAAATAAACACATTCCTTCTTCCTAAAGAACTCATTACTTTATAACTCTTTAAGTCTTCAGATAACATAGCTAACTTAATGCCAGTTGACCGTGTAAGGAAAATTCCTGAGCTCATTCCCGTGAAGAAATTCCCATGCTTGGTGAACATGGAAGGGAATATTCCATGTTGCGTGGTTAATCTGTACTCTGGATTTTGCATGGCTCAAGATTTCATTTATAATGTGAACACTCCTCTTGAATTAGCTCCATATTTCTCATTAAATGAGAGACAATGGATTCTCATTAAAGAAACAAATGGTAGATATGAAAAAATCCAAATTAAAATCTTGTCTCCTAAATCTTCACCTATGTCTGGAAAGAGTCATTTTATTTAAGCATACTATTGACCTATTAGTGCATCCTATTTCAAGAGAAAAATCAAGGTTCCCCAGTTTGCTCGTACAAAAAAGCAAATCATCTTCATGTTTGTAGCCTTGCATTTTGTTTGAGGGTTGTAAGTGCGAGTGGCAGGTAACTCCCATGAGAATGTGTTTCCATATATAATGTAAGTGCAAACTCTTTGTCAGAAATAACAATGAATGATAAATTAAGCGCATGGGAGGAGGAGATCACTGAAACTTTTTGAAGTGGACTTTCCTAGTTTTCCCCCTGGAATGATTATTCACGTAGTGCAAATTCTTAACCCGCAACTACCTGAGGAAGGCATTCATATAAAGGAAGAGAACTCAGAGGAGCACAGTCAGCATATCGTTTCCTTCACTGCTGCCTTATTGCTTGAGACAGCTGGAGGCATAATTAATGTGTCATTTTCTGACACGGCATTCCAATCCTGCAGGAATACCTCCCCCACCCCCTTAAAGATTTATATACTACCTGTCCATCACAACACTGGTTATCAACTCCTCATTTTGGATGTCTGGTGGGGATTAGGGAGCACGGATTCACCAGTAGCTAAATTTTAAGGGCAGTAATAGGGCAGATTAATGCAAGACACTAATAATCCAAAAATATTGCAAGCAATAACCAATCTCTGCTGCCACAGATAGTAGTCCTGTTGGAATAACTTATCATTTTTGTTAAGAACAATAAATCTCTTCTACTTAAAGTGACAGGTGGTTGGCAAAAAACAGAAACAAAAATAAAATTTTGAGAAAAGGGAACTGACGTGGTTTTGAGAAGAGAATGTTGGCTACATTCTAAAATTTGGACTAAAACCCACAACTGAACCACCAGCAGGTAAAGTCTCTAAAACGTCGGTACATCCAGGTGAGATGCCATCACATAATTTGGTAATCTCAGTGTTTACTGTCAGGATAGCAACTTTCATCTAGGTGTTCTAGAATTCCAGGTAAACGTGCTGTCTTATTAACAGGACAGAAGACTCAAGGACTGTATCTGCGGCCTGTGTAGTGTCATGTAGGAGCATTTTTAGGAAGAAGTCTATGCATTTTTATAGCTCTGCATTTTTAAAGGCATGGCTATGAAAGGAGCAAGAGATTTTCTGACTCCCAGAAAACATCAGGGCTCTGCCATTTCATAAACTTACGTTCTGTATAGATCACATATTTTCATGTTATTTCTGATTTGTTATTTTTAACCCACTTTATTGATGTATTACTGATGTACAGAAAGCTGTTCATATTTAATGTGTAATGAGTTTGGAGATAAGTACACACCCATGAAACCATCATCATAATCTGTGCTGTAAACATACCCGTTTCTTCCCACTCTCTTCATTTGTTGTTAGTATTTTTGTGATAAGAACACTTAATATAAGATCTATCCTCTTAGCAAATTGTGTAGTATATGATACAGTATTGTTGACTACGGGCACCATAGTGCTGAACAGTGAGTTCCTAGGACTTATTCCTATAGATCACATCTTTTATAGCTGACTGAACTAATATATTTCATTGACTTGTGCATTATTATACTGTGTTAAAATTTAATAACCTAGAGAATACAGAAGTAAGTCCTCCTTTTGTATTCTAAATTCACCATACATCCAATTCCTGATCATTGCCTTCCTCCATCCCATCCCTAACTCAGCCCTCCTTTTAGTAGGGCACGAAGGCAGTGCAGAGCGCTGGCTTTCCTCTCCAAGTGGAACTCTCCTCAGTTTCTTCAGTTTTCCCCCCTCTAAGTCCCACACCGTCACCCCCACCCCAGCCCCCCATCCAGTACAAGTCATCGTCATCTCCTCTGTCTCATCTCATCGTTGCTGGAATAGCTGTGGTCTCTCGCCTCTCTTCTAAACTTCCAGTCTTTACCATTTCTATTTCCTGACTGCCCTTTCAGTCTCTTTTCTTCACTTTTCTTCCTGTTGTACTTACCCCCTCATTCTCCCCACTTTACAACACTGCCGGCTCCTACTTTGGTGCTAATGCTGTGGGGCTTTTGTAGCCAACACCCATATTAGCAATCGGGTCATCTTTTTTCCTTTGTGGTGAATATAGTGAGCGGTAGCATTTAATCTCATTTCTAATATTTGACTCATGAACTCTTTGTTATAACGGCTGGTCAGTGGTTTTAAAGTAGTTAAAGTGTTTTATTTCATCATACTTCATCACACACACACACACACACACACACATACACACACACACACTCCAATGCAGAGACACAGCTGGAGAAGGATAGAGTGGAGAGAAGAAAATAATGTACTGGGAAAATGAGACTGGGAAAGTATATATTATGAAGCAAAGGAGAGAGTAGGCAGGTACACTACTCAATTATGAATTATTTCACCAAAAAAGAAATCTCTCAGGAAAATGACAGTTTCCTTCAAAACTTCTTACCCTCTTGGGTGTAACAAATGGGCAGGCTGTTACACTGCCCTGGACTCACTATTCGCCTCCACCTATTTTCCATAAATTCATTTTCATATGTCCAGTTGGTTTTTATGGAGTCTTACCGTATAGATCTTCATTTCCTTTGTTTTCATGATTATCTAGAGATTTACATTATAATCTTTGGTTTTATAATTCTTACAAATTATGTTTATAAATTTATATATATATATTACAATTTGTTATTTTATAATTATAGGACTAGTGAACTATTAGCTATCATATGCATATATGTCTATGGACTGGGTGTAATGATTCTTTTTAAGGTTTTGTATCTGTTTTGTCTTGAAAACAATTATAACTCCTTAGAAGGCTCTTTTTAATACTTAAAGACATCTAATCTGCTTGGACAGGCCATTGCGAACAAAGATAAATAGAAAGTTTATACTGTAAAACGACATATAGATGCTAAGCAAAAACAAAACAAAATGCCTGTTGTTAGAGTGAATACCAGGTGGATTTCTGCTTATGTAAAACCATTGTCATTTATAGCATATAGCCAGTCAAGATTCTTTACAATAGCTTTAGAAACATAATTTCTGTAGAAATTCTGCTGCTTTAGAAACATAATTGCATGTAGAAAAATATCAACCAAGAGGAAAAGTCTGAAAGAAGAGACTTTTGATTCTCTCAATTTTAAAACCTAACTCTACAAGTTATGTAATACCATTCTTTAGACTAAGTGTAGCTATTTAGAATGTGTATCTCTATTCAGAGAAAACCACAAAATAAATATTTCCAATTTATTTCTCCTTATATATTTTTTTCTTGTCAGACTCTGTTGTATAATCAAGGCTTTCCAACACTGGCAACAGTATCACCTGGGGAGATCTTAAAAATACAGATTCCAAAAAAAAAAAACACAGATTCCCAGGGTATACCCTAATCCTATGGACTCTGAACCTCTAAGTGGGACCTAAAAATGTATTCTCTCTGTATTCTCCAGAGAGAATTCTTCTGGAACCATTCAAACACCAATTCTAATGGTTTAGGGATTGACAAGTGGACTCTGAAGGAGATGTGCTGAATGTTAGGAAGGAAAGTCAGAATGGCTTCTCTGTCCATACACTACCACCCACCCCCGCCACAGAATACGTGAATGCGTGTGATGGCTGTGTGCCTGGGGGACAGGAACTGAGCTAACCTGGACTACCCACGTTTGATCAATTCCAGTTACAGAAATAGCTGGGTATAAATATCCTGTCCCAAATGTGTTTGACCTGCCAAAGCTCGGTTTACTTTTCCAGTGGAAGTCCTCAAAGGACTCTGTGCTTGGGTGAGTTTGCTTTGCTTTAAGAGCCTCTGGACTTTGAACTATATTAGGGTCCTTCTGTCCCCAGGACATTTCCAGGGCCTGGCTCCTTCAACATCATTTTAATCACCCTCTGTTGCTTACCTCTCATCTTCTCCTTTGGGGCCATTCCAGAATCCTGGACTGAAAGGTGCCCACTCCACTCATGCACACAGTCTCCGTTTGTAGACCTCTCTGGAAAGTAATCTCTACTAACACGTTGGCATGGACACCAGTGGTTGCTAATGTGTTTAGTCTTTTCTAACCAGCTGAGTTATCTCATTTTTCCGCAAAGATTTGAAAAATAAATAAATAAACTGCTGTTTCATAACTTCAATTTGACCTTTGATTTGGTGTAAACAAGAGAGAAGGGTGAGCAGGAAAGCCGTGAGTAGCAGTTAGCTTGCAGATTCTCCCCGCATTGGTTTTCACTTGTCAAGCGCATTTTCCAATAATTTTAGAGGACAGTCTGCCCAGTAGCCAGGGCTGTCTACCCCACAGGGATGCCTTTCCCTCCCATTCAGGTCCTGTTCCAAACCTCACTGAGTTTTTGTCTCCAGGGTTCTTGTTCACTCTCCTGAGGAGGCGGGTTAGAACAAATGTCATTAATAGAAACATTTAGTTCAAAAGCACTCCTGCATTTACTTCGATGCAAGCATTTTAACAGCAGCTCAACTTAATCCACATGATGGAGAAAGTGATGCTGTGAGGATAGGCAGTGAGGCATCCTGCCCAGGCAGACGGCTGCACTAGGTCAGGCAGGCTACAGGCCAGTGGACAGGCAGGAGCCGGTCAGCCTCCAGCCATGTGAACACAAGCCCACTAGGGCTGGCTCACAGTGACCCTGTTGGCCTCTGGAAGGGGACAGGATCCTTTCTCCTTTGGCCTAGTTGAAGGTAGACTGTTAGCTGGTCCTCTCAAGGCTGGCCATATCACTGCGGACAAATCCGGTAAGTGACCTTATCTTCTTATTTGAGACATGTGGGAACATAGTTGGCTCTCTAGTCAGTTTTAGGTGCACTAACTACACAAGTAACTTTTGCATTCAATATTTATATATTCTGTTCACAGATTGGCATGCTTATTTATAGGTTCTGGGGCAGTAACAGCCATTATGCTAGAATGTAGCAGAGGCCTGGAGCTAAGTTTCGAGTTCTGGATTCTACTCGTATCTTCTCATCACTGTGACCTCAGGGAGTCTCTGTTCTTCATAGTAGCTCAACCAACATAAAATCTAAAAGATGGGTCTGTGGTACCTGAGGATGTCCCTATAATCAGAAATTTAAAGCTATTTCTAAACTTTCAGCCAAAGAAGGAAATGTTTAGTTGTACATATGAGCTATTTGGTTGTACATAAATAGAAAGAAACTCACGTGCCTGATATTCTAACTTTACTTTAAAAAATTAGTTCAATCAAAGCAGTATGCATGTGTAGACACCAGTGTTACTCCATTTCAAAGTGTGTGTGACTCTCTCCTGCCTACCCACACGAAGAATCCCCCCACTTCTCAATCTGCTAGTGTTTGGGTAATGCAGCTCCTCTCCACTGGGTTTTGTCAGCAATCGATAGGTTGAATTCTGTTCATCTCTCTCATGATCTCATGTGAAAGCCCACATGAGACTTTCTCTTCTTGACCCTCATCCTGGGAGTGGTCTACACTCAGTAACTACTGGCACATCCTCCCAAGGCATTCATAATGCACTGGGCCCAGTCGTGGATGAGCATTTAATTAGAGACAGCCATCTGTTTAATATAAATTGCATCTGCCAGCAACTTCTTGGCAGTCGGAGGGATGCTTTTCTAAAGGGAAATGAGAATTACTCATCACATGGCAGCCAGGAAAAGACCTTCTTGAATCCTTCCCTTTTTGACACACTCAGGTCTTCTAAGGCCGAGTCCATGCTTGAAAAATAACATCAGTGTCACTTGACTTCACAATTCAAGGAGAGTTAAATGTTCCCCGGGCATTTTAATCAATCTGGTATGGATTATTCAGGAATTTTTTTTTCATAATAGGCTTCAAGGACAGTAAGCTAAACAAATGATCTAAGGGACAAGAACTGACCAAATGTGAGCATGATTTCCAGTGTAATTCCTGTCCATCATTTTATAGTTTGGAATCAGTATTATATTGTTAAGTCAGAAAAAATACTAAAGTACATGACAATGGTACTGACTATTCTTTCTGTTTTTTTTTAATTGAATAAAATTCTTTTAAATTCTATAGTGCTTTACAATTTTGAAAAGTTTTACACACATATTTCCTATAATCCTGTAATAACCCTTTTTCTTTCCCTACCCCTTTATTGTCTCTACCATCCTCCTCTCTCCCCAATGGTAACTACTAGTTTGTTCTCTATATCTGTGAACCTGCTTCTTTTTTGTTTTATTCACTAGTTTGTTGTATTTTTTACATTTCACATATAAGTGACATCATACAGTATTTGTCTTTCTCTGACTTATTTCACTTAATAATGACCTCCAGGTCCGTCCATGCTGTTGCAAATGGTGAAATTTTATTCTTTTTTATGGCTGAGTAGTATTCCACTATAGATATATACCACATCTTATTTATCCATTCATCTGTTTATGGATACTTAAGTTGCTTCCATATCTTGGCAGTTGTAAATAGTGCTGCTATGAACATTCTTCTTTTTAAATAACACTTGGTAAGTCATTTCTTATCTACTTCGAGAATCTTTTAGGGGAGCTGCCATGGCACAACTCTCCTGAAGGCAGCAGCCCAGGCCAATGTGTTTAGTGCTACTCAGCTTCAGGATGTAGCCCAAACTGGCTGACAGGGTGAGCACCAAAGCCAGCAGCCCCTGGCTGTCCAGAAATTTATAATCTGGTTGGTGTAGAAGATGAACAGCCCTAATCCTCTGCTGTCCAAATTACCAATCACTCTACTTCTTTTATTCTAAGGTGCATATGTCCTTCCTGGTATTTTACGTACTTGGAATCAGGATGTCACACAGTCTATGTGTGTATTTTGTATAATTATGTTTCCTTCTGTTCCTGCTAGGTCTTATTCAAATGATGGTATATTATATAATTAATATTTTTGAACCATGGTGGTATAGTAACTAAAGTAGGAACTGAAGCTTCAAGGGTATGAATAGATCTTTGGAACCATCAGGACCACAGTAGAGAATAAGCCAAAGATATCTGTGAGCAGAAGGTATGAGCAGACAGAGGAAGCTGTCCAGTGTGGAAAAAGAATGAAATGATTATGCAGAGGGACACTGGCCACATGGGCCTTAGGGGGACAGAGAGAATAATACCAGGTTTCTAAGTCCTCACAACAGTTCTTGGCCCTGAAGTTCCTCCAGTGGATTTTTGAAACAAAGAACTCGAGGAGAATAGGAGAGAAGGTAAACTTAACTAAGTCTCATTTGCTTCTTAGCAAGATTCTGAGACTCATATTCTCAAAAGATTTTGGGGATCTTTGAGAATAATAGATTCCTATGCCCAGCCTAGCCTCTCACTACAAAATGCAGTTGAAAACTGGTAGTTTTCTGGGTATGTTGATTGATAGTAATAGCATAAATTTGAGGTTCACACCTGGATTCAATCCCAGTGAAGAAACAAAAACTGAACTTTAAAGAACGGACCCCTCTGCTGTGGTTGGCCAATGTTAGGTTGGAAAATGGACTTTCGGGTATGTTAACACATATGATGACAGAATCTTTTGGCCCAAATGAGCTCTGTGATTGATAGTTGATGGAACTCTGTGGCTAACTCAATGAGGTAATTCAAGTTGAATCACACATTGATGTTCCCAAGTTTCTCTAGACAATGGCCTGGATTGACTTTCTCCAAGTACTCTATTGCAGCACCACATTAATTGCCTTACAACACTTACCACAGTTTGTTCTTATTTGTCTACTTGGATATAGTCCCTCTCATTAAAATACCTGTCTTGTTCATGACTATTTTCAACATTAAGTTACACATTATAGCTACTTAATATATTTATGAATAACTTATATATTAATATAGCATTAGCATATATTAATAATATATTTGTTAGATGTGGAAATGATAGGAAGGGTTAAGTGTAACTGGTTTATTGAACACTATTGAACACTGAAAGCAATTATATGGATTAATATAAGTAAAGCCTTTTAAACATAGTAACCACTGTGTTGACTAACTAAATAATAATGCCTATTATTTTTTCTGATTATTGCCTTTTCCAATTACTCTCTGAATTTGTTTTCCCCATCCTGGATGAAATCTTGGCTGGGTTCCTTGGATTTTCTGGTAACTCCTGTTTTGGTGGGTTCCAAGGCTTTCTTTCTCATTGGTATGTGTGTGTATGTGTGTTTTACAAAGACCCCGTCTCATCCCTGGGACTCTTAACTGCAGTTTCCTTGATTTAAGTAATGCCTCCTGCAGTTTTTTTATTTCTAAGCTGTTCTCCATTCCTGGTTCTTGACCAGTCTCTCCTCTACTGGGGTATCTTCACCATCCAGGCAAACTTCTTGGCCTCTCTGTGTGATCCAGTTTTGCTTTTCTTCTCGGGTCCACATCTGGCACATGGAGAAGGTCAGACTAGAAGCATAGGTCTCCCAATGGCAGCCACTTCTCCTACTACCATGCAAGGCTAGCCACGGCCCCCAGCTCTCACTTTTAGCTTTTCCCAAGTGAGACTCAGATGCAGTTCCTAGGTTCTCGAGCTCCAGTGGATGCATGTCAAGCTCTACACATGGTTCTTTTCAAGCTCCTCTTCAGTTGACTTGAGTTGAGGCGAAGAACTCTCCTTCCCATCCCCACAGGAGGGGATGGACATCACAGCCTAGCAGAAGTCTCCTGGTGACATTCTTCTTTACTGACTGCTTCAGCCTTTCTCATGAAGCTGAGAGGAGGTGATAGGCTAATATTGGCAGGATTGTTTATTGACTCTCTTAGCTTGTTCTGCACAGACAGCCTAGCACTTGACCCTGGGACGTGGGGAGAAGTACGTAACACTTCCCATTCCCATTAAAGAATCCTCATTATTCTTGGCCTTTGTATCATCTAAAAGGCTGGGAAACCAAGTGTCCCATTTTCACATCCTGTTACATAAACATAGATAGAAGTGGCAACTCCTATAAAGTCTTGTTACACAGCAATCTACAGTCAGACCAACCCTAATTAATAAGGTGTCATCAAAGCTTTATTTAGTAAATTCTAAACTGTTCTCTATTTCAAGTCCTAATCATAGGAAGGGTCATGATTTAAAAGTGGTGAAAAGCTAAGGTACAGTAGAATTTGAGGATTTCTTTGCAACTAAGATTAGGAAAAGGCAACCAGATTTAAAGGATGAGATCTATACTACTGATTTGTAACTATGTGGCTGATGGAAACTTGAAAAATCTAATTTAAATATCATAAACAAAGGCTGCTATAATTTATTAATGGTTGCCACTCATATTATATAATTCTTTACTCTTCTTAGGTCTTTTACCAGTAATTCTTCTAAAAGCTTGGCTGCCTAAGTACCTTTTTGTATTGAGAGAGAGAAAAAAATGCTAATTTGGTAATGCTTTTTCCTTATAAATGAATAAGTTGAAAATGTGGCTTTTTGTATTCAAGTATAAACTTGAGCATAAAATAAATAAAGATTATCGAACTTGAGTATAAGATAAGTTGACTCTGGCTTAGCCTGAAGAATAGAGAATTTTGAAGGGATGTCTGACTATGACTTGGAATTGTTGGGTCTGAATTGGGTTTTGGCTTCCATTGCCTGAATGTACCTATGAGAAGGTTTGTGCACAGATACTTGGGAGGTCAGTGGGGGAGAACAGTGGGAGAGAGAGAACCTGGTGCTTCACAGTATCTAAAACACAGAATTGTTTTCAAACAGTCTCTAGCAAGAGCTGGTTAAACGCTTTCATGTGGGCCATTAGAAGGGCTGAAAGAAACCCAGGGCTCTGTTGGTGCTTTAAGCAATGGGAAACAGCCCACAGTGCTAGACAGCTTTCTTCTATGGGTTGTAGATGGTAGATAGAGTGAGAGCCTAGTGGATACACGCAGTTGCCCAGATGGGTTGGAAGATCAGAAGCAGAAATCCAGGGGAAACAGCAGCATGTGGAGGGCCTGCTTGAACACCTGTGAGGCTTCCATAGGGAAACTCAGAAATACCTTGGGGGAACTTTTCCTGGAACCATGTTCTTATAGTTATGTGAGTGAAGGCAACAAGCCTGCAGAATTTGAGTCATAATGTCAGTGTAAATTATTTTGCCCATAAGCTGGTAGACAAAAGAGCACTCAAATTGCATGAGGCTCTGGACACCCCAGCACCAGAGATCAGGCCTAACAAAGTGGCCATCAACTACTTGGTACGTTCCTGCTGGAAAAATCCATTGCTCTTGCCCTAATCTTAACAAGGTCAAGCCTGAAGAAAAATTGTATTAATCTTTTTCAAACTGTGTCCCATGTTTGAAAATCCTACCTAAAGCTATTATCTGATAACGAATATTTGTACTTTAATAGAAGATTCAAAGGACAGAAAGGCACTCAAAGAACAAGAGCTGAAATGGTGAAGTGACAGCATTTCTCCTGAGCACCTCTCCTGAGAGGCCAACATACAAGAAATTCCCTATTATGGGAGCCAGGAGCAAGGAGGAAGGTTGGGCAGAAGTCCAGGGCTGTCTCTGGAATAAGTAAAATGGACTTTAGTGAGTTCCCAGCATTGAGGTGCTAAAAGCCACAAAACTGAGTCATGCCTTCATACATCATCAAAGATAAACTGTTACCAAATGAATCAAAATTCTTAAGCCACTGAGGTAAAAGAGCAGCTCCTGAGCTAATACTCTGTCTCGGCAAGTGTTTGAGTTTTCTCTTGGATGGGTTCCACCCTCATCACCCTGCTCTAGGTGGCAGACTACACAGCTGTCGTCAGAGAGTGGCCCAGGAAGGGAGATGCTGAGTACGACTCTCTGCTCTGGGAAGAGTTACCTTCTTCTAGTTTGATGGGTATGAGTGGCAAACACTAGGCAACAGAGGAACATCTGTAGGCCTGCTTCTGTCCCCGGCTTGAAGCCAGCAGGTGTCGTGAGCTTTGGCTAATCATTAGTCTGTGAAAACCCTGCCCTGACAGGTCTGTTCAATTCTTCTGTTGCCAGGCTTCCAGAGGGATACTGTCTAGTGTGTGTGTGTGTGTGTGTGTGTGTGTGTGTGTGTGTGTGTGTGTGTGTGTGTGTGTGTGTGTAGAGAGAGAGAGACATAATTTACATACTGTGCAATTTATTCATTTATACTTCAGTGTTTCTAGTACAGTATGTTCTCAGAGTTGTGCAACCATTACTACAATTTTAGAACATTTTCATCACCCCAGAAAGAAACCCCATACCTATTACCAGCCACTTCTTATTTCCCCTGAACCTTCCAGCCCCTGATAACCATGAATCTACTTTCTGTCCTAATGGATTTGCCTATTCCAAACATTTCATAAGAATCATACAATATGTGATATCATTCAATACATGGCATAATATGTGCTTTGCTTCTTCAACTATTCATATTGTTTTCAGGGCTTATCCATGTGTGTGTCAGTACTTCATTCTTTTTTGTGATCAAATAATACTCTGTTGTACAAATATACCACACTTTATTTATCCATTCATGAGTTAATAGACATTTGGGTTGCTTCCACTTTTTTGGATATTATAAATAATGCTGATTGGAGCACTTGTTTACAAGTTTTTTGTGTGGGCATATGTTTTCATTTTTCTCGGCTGTACTCCTCGGAGTGAAATTGCTAGGTTGTACGGTAACTCAACATTTAATCTTTTGAAGAACTGCCAAGACTGTTTCCAAAGCAGCTGCACCATTTTACATTTCATCAACACCAGTAGATGAGAGTTATAATTTCTTCGTATTATCACTAATGCTTGTTATTATCTATCTTTTTTTTATTGCAGTCGTTCTAGTGGGTGTGAAGTGATATCTCATTGTGGTTTTTATTTGCATTTCTTCGATAGCTAATGATGTTAAGTATCTTTTTGGCCATTTGTATTTCTCTGGAAAATGTCTCTTTAGATCCTTTTAAAGATACTCTTAAGTCCATGAAAATGCAATGCAGGCTTTGGACTCTGAGCCTGGTCACAGCAGGGCAGTATCACAAATGCATGCCAGGAACAGGACCTGTGAATGACCAGGGCCTACAGCACAGCTGAAATGAGATGAGCAGAAGAATGTGCTCATGGACAAAACATCAGAGCCTGAGGAATAGTTTCTAGAACACTGTGATGGTCAGTTTTATGCCCATAAGTAGGCTGTAGACCTCAATTTCTCAACCAAACACTAACCTGGGTGTTACTGTGTAGGTATTTTGTAGGCATAATTAACATCTACAGTCATTTGAAGGAGATGTAAAGGAGATTACCCTAGAGAATCTGGGTGGGCATGAATCAATCAATTAAAAGGCTTTAAGAGCAGAACTGAGGTTTCCCTGAAGAAGAAATTCCTCCCAGAGGCTATAGCTTCAAGTCACAAAGAACTCCAGCCTGCCCTTTCTGACAACCTACCCTAGGGATTTTGGACTTGCCTAGTCAGCGAGTTAAAGGGTCATATAACATGTAATCGTGTGTGTGTGTGTGTGTGTGTGTGTGTGTCCCCATCTGTCCTACTGGTTCTATTTCTCTGGTAAAACTGTAACTGATACAAACACCAAGGAGTTTCAGAGATATCCAAATGGGCTTCTTGTTCTCCCTGGTACAGGAAGATAAAGCAAATGTGAGTGATGGAAAACTATTCTTTGTAAGCAGGCCTAACCCTAGGAAAAATTGTGAATTTGGTGACACCTCCCTTTCATGTCCTCACTGCCTAGGTCACAGGTTTTCCTCCACCATATTTGTACCCCCTTTATCTTCTGCCTCTTGACAGCATCAGTAATTCTCAACTGGGGGCATTTTTACCCCACAGGGGACATTTAGCAACGTTTGGAGACATGTGGTTGTCACAAGTGGGTGGAAGTGTTATTAGCATCAAGTGGGTAGAGGCCAGGAATCTTCCAATTTGCAGGACTGCCCCCATGACAAAATAGCAGTAGTGCCAAGGTTGGGAAGCCTTGCTCTACAGGCTCACTAAATGTCTCCTGGTCCATAATTTACCTAGGAGTGGCTGCAGTAAACATCATCTTTGATGCCTCCAGGGGTATCTACGCTTTAAAAAAGACTTCAGAAATCAAACAGTCTTCAAGTCGCAAACAAATTGAACCTATAAAGTGAAATTTCCAGTATTCTCAAGGGAGATTTTTAGGGGGAACAGAACAAAGACTGGACCAGGTAGTAGGTATGCATAGGTAGAAACTGATTCCCTGACCCCACGAATATTGTACAAAGACCCCAATAATAACTAAATGCCTTCCTGAGGAGTGAAACCGTTGTTATTAACCAGTAAAAGTGGTCTTCTATGTCCACATCTATTTGTGATAGGATCTCAGTGAAGGAAGGAATTGTAGAGGTTGTCAATTACAGCTGCCAATTTATTTGAGTACCATATCATATGACTCCATATCATATCATATCATGTCATAACTTAAGGGCTATGTTACTCCTTTCAGGTATTGCTCAGCCTCAGTTCCAGGGCTAAACATTCACTGCTTTCTGAAACAACTTGCCATCCATCCCCCTGAAGGCAACTATTTGCTGGAAATTCTTCTCAGTGTTAAGATGAAATCATCTTCAATTATGTTAAACCCATAGTTCCTAACTTTGTATCATAAATTCTGAAGGTGTCATTGTCTGTGTACCTACTGTTATGGGGAGATTCAACAGGATTATGTGACTCCACAAATTTTAGGAGTGAAAAATTTGCTCACACTCACTCTTTCATTAGAGTGATGTTTCAGAGCAGCTCTTTTTAAAACAGACTTACTGAAGAAAGTGGGGTGTGATGGTGGATGGAGTTGAAACTCCACAGTCAGGCTGGGCAGCAGTAGAGGTTGACACAAAGCCTGGGTGACTACTGGCTGGTTCCTAATTAGGCACTCATTAATCCTTTGATATCTTCAAAGTCTCACTCCAGATATCCTGGCTTTGGCAAAGTATGGTGTATCCTTAAACTCTTAGCCCACATGGCTTTGAAAGGAAATTCTTTTGGGGATGGGGGCATGTTTCTGATCCCCTTACACTTACCTCATGAAAGTGTGTTTTCACTCTGCCTATTTGATGTCTGAGAGGCCTCATTAGGAGCTCATTTTATTAGCCGTGTTAAGAGTTTTTCCTGAAAAGACAGGAAGTTACATTTTACAGCATGTATACCCCTAAGGTCTCTCCAGAATCTAGACAGATTTGGAGTTCTAGTCTCCAAGGCTGCAGATGCAGACAAAACTCTTCCCTGAGTTGCTTCCCAGTGCTCTCGGGAAATCAGTTCACTCCTGAGGTCTGGCCCTTTGGCGTGCCCACTTTAAAGGCTCTGCTTTTCGTGAGGTCAGAAGAGTGATTCTACTTGTGGCATTTATAATCTGTGCTTTGGGTAACTCTGAATTCTCTGTCACCTTTTAAAGGGCTCTAAAAAAAAGATTGCAGTCTAATAGATCATTTGGAAGAAGTCAATAGCTTCCTGGCTCCTTCTTCAGAAAGGAGAAATGTTGGGAAACCAAAGTCATTGAAGTATTCATGCCTTTCCACTTATAAAATGGGGAAAATGAGCACTCGCCAACTTCTCAGAATCTAGGATCAAAGTGGTCAGCAATGCCATGGATTCTTCTTTATTCTGCTTTTTTAGGTCTGGTTCTAGATCTTCACATTCTCCCAGGAACCGAAAGGGACTGGGTTATCTTAAGCAGCCCCTTGAAGCCCCATCCACCTCTTGGGCCTTTTCCCTAGGATCTTTCTTATGGAATTTCCTCATCTTATGTATAACTCCACTCCCTAGCACATCACAGTCCTTAGCTGAATTGTGTAAAAAGAACTCTTTCCTTTTAGAAGATGTGGGTGAGTGAATTTTCCCTCCTCATACGTGATAGAAATAAAAAGCATTTCTAGATTTCATGGTGTAGTATTCAAATAGTGTTAGCAAACAGAAAATGTCCTACAATGGCAGAAACATGAGTGTCATAGACAGTAGTGAAGTCAGGGGATCAAAGCGCTTATCTCTAGAGCGCCTATCTGTTCAAAGTCTTGAAGTCAGCTTCCAAAGGCTGTGTCTATTTCTTTGACTCCTGTGTAGGTTATATATCTTTGATACTGTCCTAGGAAATTATATTGCAGGAGGTAGGAAAGAAAAGGTTGGTACTGATTAGATCATTGTTTCTTAACCTTAATCAAATCTTGGTGTTACTACCCCAAAGGAGAGAAAAATAAACTCCCAATAGAAGCAGCACTTCAGCATTTGAAAGGAAAAGAACTAAAGTTGATTCTTCTACCTTGACTCATCGTGTGTCCTACATATTTGCCTCATTTCCTGGCAGACCATAAACTTGTCTTGCACTGGAATCTTTCATCTGAGTAAGTCAGAATTCTCTGCACAAACAAGTTCCCCAAATCTTATTCTGTGCCTTCACAAGGTATGATCATTTATGAGCAAATTGGGTAACACTTTTCTTATCTTCAACCAACAGAAATGGTTTCATCTACATAAGGTGCTAAATATAATAAATTCCAGTTTTTCAAGTCTTCTCCAAGTTTTCCTTCCCAGATTTGTTTGTCTCTTAATACAAAACGTATCCATAAGTAAAACTGATTTTTTTTAAAAAATTCCTTCTCTGAGCTAATGAATTTATAGAAACTTTATGTGTCCATTTGTGTCTGGGGCTATCCTTCATATGTTCACTCCATTGCCATTTGGGAAGAATCTTTATATAAGCAGGGTGTAAAAAACAACAGGTCTGGAAAGTGTACTTGTTGACTGAATACACATCCTCTTATGATATTTTAAAGCAATAAGGATCTGGCTTCATAGGAGATACTTACTAGTCTTGGGCAATTGCTTGTGTGAGTCAGCTTAGCCAACATTTATTACATATCCCTTATGTTTACAGAGAAGAAAAATAAACAGAAACCAAAACTTTGTAAATTGATAATGCTTTTATTTTTAGAGCTAATTTTCTCCCTCCCAGAATTTTGTGTCCCTTCCTTAGCACTGCATTATGTGTTCAGACTTTCTTTTAATGAAAATAGTAACAGCCAAATATTTATAGTCTGATCAGTCCTCTTTAATGCCTGCACTGAATCCTTCCCACCCACTCCCAGTAGTTAAAAATAATCAGAACTCAAGGCATTGGCAACAGCCTGGACTTTGCTCACCATTGACCTTTCTCCTACATGATCCAGTGGAAAAGGAATTTTCTGCATGAGAACAAAGACTCTAGTACAGTGAACATGTCATCCTGAGTACTCCTTTGATTTTCCTGATATTATGAGGATTTAAACAATTTGACAGTTTTGTAAAACTGAGAGAAAATGTCAGGGTCTTCTTATGATTTAAGAGTGTGACCACTAGAAGTCCTAATGTTTTTTCAGCCTTTTCTTTGCTGGCTTAAAGTAGAGAGATGTTTAAGGACAGTTTCTTTATTTGTAAAATGAGAATAATGATGGATGAAGTAGAACAACATAAGTGGTTAGAGAACTGTGCATCCTAGATTATACTGAAAAGCGTGGTATGATGATTGGTAGAATAGAAGAGTGAGAAGAATGTTGACATGGTATTAATAAAGGTTTCAGGAAAGTGATACCTGAGAATCAATGAAGAGTGGTGAGACTCAACCCTAACAAATTAGGAAGAAACATTCCAAAACCATAAAATAATAGAAGTGTTGAACTTAGAGAAGAGTCTTTCACCAAGGGAAAAATTGTTGGTAAGAAATGCTTTATATCTGAGTAGCTGAAATTAACTCTCTTCCTACTACTTCTCTTGAAACATAGCAAATACTTCTCCCCAAATGCCATCAGATCAAAGACTTTTGGATGTTTCCTTTAGGACCAACCGGATTGATTTGTAGCTGGTGGGTATTAGAAAATCACAGATGAAGATGACTCTCTAACTTGGCTGATGGACTACACACTAAATTCTTGTAGATCCTAATGTTTACAATAAGAATGATAAATATTGACTTAATCCTAAAATAGGTAATCTGCATGTTGCCTTAAAAAAATAGAAGTCCCAATTGTTTTCCAGGCAGAAAAAGATTGAAGGGAAAATGAAGTGAATTTTCTTTTTTGCTTTTTCCTCTGCCTGTATTCTCCTTGTTGAAAGCTATGTCAGTCCGGTATTCCTTGGCCCGTTCGTGGAAATCCTTACAAAGTGTATTGATTGGGGAATTATTAACTTATTCAACCCTACCAAACTTCTTTTAGTAAATTTAACATATAGTCATTTAAGTCTATTGTCTATAAAATGTAAATTGTTTGATAACTACTTTCTCCTTTGTTTATATCTTAAAAAAATTTTTATTGGTCTAGTCAGTTTACAATGTTGTGTCAATTTATGGTGTACAGCATAATGTTTCAGTCATACATATATGTGTATATACATGCACCCCAATGTTCATAGCATCATTAATTATAATAGTCAAAACATGGGAGCAACCTAAATGTCCATCAAGAGATGACTGGATAAAGAAGCTGTGGTATATGTATATAATGGAATATTGCTCAGTCATAAAAAAGAATAAAATAATGCCATTTGCAGCAATGTGGATGGACCTAGAGACTGTCATTCTAAGTGAAGTAAGCCAGAAGGAGAAAGAAAAATACCATATGATATCCCTTAAATGTGGAGTCTGAAAAAAAAAAAAAGACACAGGTGAACTTATTTATAAAACAGAAACAGACTCACAGACAGAATGGTTACCAAGGGGAAAAGGGATGGGGAGAGATTAATTGGGAATTCTAGAATTGCAGGTAATAGCTACTATATATAAAATAGATAAACAAGTTTATACTGCATAGCACAGGGAACTATATTCAATATTTTATAGTAACCTATAATGAGAAAGAATATGAAAAGGAATATATGTTCATATCTCAAGTCCTCAGAATCTTGGCAAAGAGACTCCATATTAAATAAAACTAAGTATAATTAAATCATATGGTTTCTGGAGAGAAGTCCAAAACAATTTCACATTTTTAGTAATGCTAATCTTCAGGATCATGTGATAGGCCATTCAACAGAGTCCCTTTGATAAGTTTGCTCTCAAGTGCTGCTTTTTTTTTTTTTTTTTAACAAGAAAAGCAACAAGAAATAACTGGATGTTTTGGTCAGTTTTGTCCAAAGATACTGAAATTTTGCTCCATATGAGGCTTAATATAGAAAGTAAAGTATGAAATTGGCTGCTCAGACCTTCAGTAGTGCTATTTTCAGGCCTGAGTACAGCCACTAGAGGAAATTCCCAAGTCTTTTTTCCAGCTGATACTAACTGGCTTTCATCCTCCATGGTTCATGGAAGGAGCAATTTAACATGCTAAGGAGTAACTTGAATGTTGCATACATCTCCCTGTTTCATTTGAAACCATGAGCTAGGATTCTGACTCATTTGAACAATATCCAGTTACTTGAAGATAGTTTTCTTTTTTTATTATTTTTCAGCCATCTTCTGTAACCAGAAGAACTGTAGGAACAGCACTTCCATTCACAGATGGAGCAACTACATGAGGTCATGCCAGCCTGGTCCTTCAGTAAAACCAGTCAGAGCCACCAGTGTCAAGGTAAAGAAACTAACCGCCAGCTTACTATTTAAATCCATCATCTTGTTGAGTCCTAATGCCAAATTGGTCCTTGCTTTTTATTTTGTCCAGAATATCACATCCTAATTGTATAAGACCTACTGTTTCTTCAAAGCCTTCCTCAAGTCTCGTCCATCCTCAGTATTTGTCCCAATCACAGCAACTTTGATAATAGCTGCCTTATCAATGTTTAAAATATACATTGATACACATGGGCTACTTTATATTTCTTTTATATATATGTATATATATATATACGTACACACATACATACACATACACTTTATTTTTTATTATTTCTAAAATATTTGTTGGCTGTAAATTGACCACTGTCCCTTTCTCATGGACTTTGTTGTCTAGTGAGACTTCTAGGTGAAAACTATCAATAATGAGAATGTGGTGTATGTGTTTCTGTAGGGAGCTTTGGTAACCCAAGGAAGGGGCATATAAAACAGACTGGGGACTCAGAGAACACTTTTGGGAGACACCAAGAATCTCCCAGTGAGCCAAATAAATATGGGGAGGAGGAAGGGTATTTCAAAAGATGGAACAGATGTGCAGAGCCATGGGAATGTTTGAAGCTATAGTATATATTCAGAGAATGGCAGGTTGTTCAGTGTGGCTAAAGTTAGGTTAAGAGTCTTGGGGAATAATGGGACATGAAGATAGTCAAACCATTCTGAGGAATTTGAATTTGTACCCTTTGACAATTGAGAACACTTGAAGGATTCTAAACAGGGAAGTAATCCTATCATTGCTGGATGTTAGAGATACTGTGATAACTGCAGTACTAGGGGACAGTGTGGAGAGCAGTGACATTGACAGTTAGAAAACTACCCTATCAACAGCAGAAAAGATTAAAGTTGGTAAGGACCTGATCTAGGAAAGAGTTAATTCAGGGAAACTTAAAGTGATAAAACAAACAGGTTGCTGAAACATTGGCTGTTGGGAGGAAGGGGACATGGGGCTTCTTGGATGACTCAAGGTTTCTGGCTTTTATCATTGGACCAAATATGGTACATGATAATAAATAGAGAATAAGGAATGAAGAGTAGAAGAAGAGATGGTGGAGGAGCACAATGTAAGGGAAGGGGGTTTTAAAAGTGAGTTCAGTTTTGAATATGGGCTTTTTGACATCAGTTTTTGATATCTAGCAGGACATTAAAAGTAAATGTCAAGAGAGAAGTCTGGCTGGAGCTTTATGTTTGTGAATTACTAGCAGAGAAGTGGAGTTAAAATCATGAACTTGGATAAGATTGGCCAGGGAATGTAAAATGAGAAAACGGCCAAGGCCAGAATTTTGAGGAGTGCCATCATGAAGGCTGCAGACAAGAGGAAAAGCATGGGGGAAGAGAATGAAGGATTGTCAGAGAGGCAGGTAGAAAGTTGGACGAGCACAATGTCCAAAACTCCAGAGAAGGGAATTAGATGACTGTGTTAGTTTCCCAGGATTGCCATTAACAAATTACCACAAACTTAAAACAACAGAAATACACTCTTTAAGAACTCTGAAGGCTAGAAGTCTGAGATTAAGGTATGGGCAAGGCAGTGCTGCCTCTGTAGCCCTTGGGAAGAATCCTTCCTGCCTCATCCTAGCTTCCAGTGGCCATCATCAGTCCATGTTTCTCATAGCTGCATCACTCCAATCTCTGCCTCTTGTTTCACATGACCTTCTTCTCTGTGTGTGTCTCTATGTCTTCTCTTATGAGGATACATTGGATTTAGAGCCCACCCTACTCCAATAGAATCTCATCTCCATTCTTAATTATTTAAATCTGCAGTGAATCTGTTTCCACATAAGGCACATTTTGAAGTCCCAGATGGACATGAATTTTGGGGGAAACACTAACCCACCACAACGGTCAATGACTTCATCATATGACCTTCACACATCTGACAGATCTTTGCCCTCATGAGAAACCATGGCTTTTCTCTGGGAATTTCTCAAATCTATCAAGGAGAAGATGAATTTATAGGAAAAAAATGAGAGAGAGAGAGAGAGAAAGGATGGAGAGAGAAATAGGCTCTAGAAGGAGAGAGAAAGCAGAGTTGATGCTTATCCTTTACCAGGTTTCTTCCCTGGGTCATGCTTCAGTGCCCCATCTTTCTGTGGAGCAGGAACTGTGCACTGAAAATTGTCCCAACACGCAGCTAAGATCCTCCACAATGTGAGGCAGGCCTAAGAATGTAAATCAAACTCATGCCCTTACAGCTCAGCAAGACAGAAGAGTCAAAAGAGTTGTGGGTTGTTGGGTTGGGGCCCTGGTGCTCATATTCCCATGTGATTTCTTCTGGGCCTAATGTCCACATTGTCCTTCTAAAGCTGGCCACTTGGTGGTTTGCCTTCCACTTACTACAGCTGTATATCATTCATCAGTTAAGTCAAAACCCAGAAAAGAAAAGAAGTTATTTCCAGGCAGTACTGAAGTAAGGTTAAACGCATGACTGGTTTTATACAAAATTAAATTTGTCTCTGAACTAGTGCCTCAGAAAAGACAATTCCCACAGTACATAGGTAATTGTGAAGAATTAAACCCAAATTAAAAATGGAGATTTTAGGGCTGACTTTATTCTCCAGGTAAGCATTAGGATTGGGGTTATAATACATATTGGAAAAAAAGAAGATGACAGCACTGAACAGTAGTATTTTAGCAGAGAGAGAGTTGACAGATTTTCTGCTACTTCAGTAAACATCAAGACTGAGAGAATCTTTCTTCACCAGATATTTCTCACTACCTAATAAAAATCCAAAGGCAAGTCAACTCAGTAGGGTTAGCCCGAAATAGTTATTGGAATCAAGCCATCCTTTCTCTGCATCTGCTCTTCAATATGTATTAAGAGCAATGTGACCAAAATATGTGACTAAACATGAATTTCATGGCTATTGCTATGTCTGGGCTGGACCTTGAGTGTAGCTTTGACTTGACAATATTCTTACAAAATTTCTCATAATTTTTTAACCCAAAGGATGTTCATCTGTCAAATAATCGTCATTATTATTGCCACTCATCCTCACTATTCCATCTATTCCTACAACACTTTTTTGCTCTAACATTGTTTACTGTAGATAGAGTGGGAAAGCCTATCATGGATCAAACCTAAAGGAATTTTGCCATTAAACTTCCAGGGGGACTCATGACATGTCAGTTTCAAAGGCAACATTATCACATGATTTTAGCAAATGTAGACTTTATTATAAGGACAAAATTATATCACATTTTTACCACACTATCTAAAATAGGATTTTCGAAGTTTATCAAAGGTGTTTTCCCTTTCCACCCCTAGATAGTACTAATAACATTTTCCCTAAGGAGCAAACACATAGGCTCAGAATCTTTAGTATAGACACCATGGAAAATCTATCAGCTCTGATGTGTTAGATAAAATATATTTGCCATTTCTAAAATAGGAGCTCATGATCTAGATTGACCCACCCTATTCATGGGACGGATAAATAAAGTACTTTAATAATATGCTGTGGTCAGAAAAGCACTGAGAAAGACACCATGATCCAAGTTTCCATCTGACTTGCCTGCCTTAAGAATAAAATTCTGTTACCAGATGTGTAAGGCATGAGGAGCAACGCAGTCAGGTGTTATTATCCCCATTATCATCTGAGCAAGATTTGACTTGTCCCAATGCTACTGTTGATAACAAAGGGGTCAGTTACCCAGGGTAACTAAGTTTAGATAAAGCTAAAAGAAAAGAAAGAAGTCCAAAATGAGACTCTGTCTGAACTGGGCAGAAATGGTCAGGGAACTGTCCAGTGTGGTTCCATGTGTAGAATGAAGGCTGGAGACAACAGGTATCCAACAGAGGAAGGTGAAACATTCTGCCTGCTGCTCAAGTAAATGTTCAGCTAAATCTACCATTCTGCTTTCTGCTGAAGACAGATAATGCTGTTTGAAAATGGGACATTTGCCTAAATGTATGGGTGACATGTTAGCATAACCTGAAACAGCCCCTGAACCCCAAGAGATCTATGTAGGGAAAAACAGCACTCTAAAAACAGCTAGCAATATTTAAAGTATTATATCAGGTACCAACTACCATTTGAGAGTTCAACTCCAGGATACACACATACATAGACGTGGGGATTGAAAGGAATTATTGTGACTCTGGATCAAAATGCCCTCGTCCTTAAAGGTATATGATTTAGCTACAAATACTGACTGAGCTGATGTTTGGTAAGATCCATCTCATGCTGTAGAATTGTGTCCTTATAGTATCATTTAAATAATGAATAAAGAAGTCAGTTTTTAATATTAATCATAGAATATCATCTTGTTGGTAGCTCCCTCTCATGATTCAGAAATCCCGCAGAGATTTGAAAAGATACTGCAGGAGACTTGCATTTTTAATAATGGTATCTTTTGTCAATTTTTAAATCAATAAGTGAAATCATTATTTTAATGGGGTTTTTTTTCTTTTAATATTATAGCTTAGGAGGGCCCTGGAGGTAAATTGTGTGTGGGCAGTGGTCAAAGGTGATGAGGAAGGAGGGTTCATGACTTGGTCACAGCTCAAATTGTTTATCAGTTTCCTCAGCACGCTAGCCCTTCATAGTTTTGAACACTGTGATTCTTAGCCATAAAGCATTGCTTAAAGGCAGAAAAGCAAATGGAATTCTAATGTTCAAGTATAGTTCATAAACTATGTAAATTGAAAGAATAATAATATGAAAATCTGCTCAAAGTTGTAGTTTCATTCATCTAATCAAAGATCCCCATGTAAAACATTGGGAATTTCAAAATCAAATGCTAAACAGAAAAAAATTATTGTGGCAATTAATTTTTTAGAAGTTTTCTTACTTATTGACAATAAAGACTATCCATTCCTAAAATCCATTAGTTACCAAGAATTACCCACAAATACTATCCTGAAACTCCTCTTGTGTTAGCATTTGAAAGGAGAATTGTATGTATGTATATCCACACCCACACACACGTTACCAACCCTAAGCTCATACTGCTCGCCACATGACCGGCCAATAAATCGAAGGACAATTTATATTTAAGTGTACATTTGGCCCAAATTCATATACTCTATTATATGTTATTTTTTTAAAACATATACTATCAAATCATATTTTATCTTACATAAGTGATTTAAAGAATATGCATCACTTGTTTAAGTGAAAAGTAATCTTTATACATTATGTTTATTACTGAGCAGTTACTAAAATGAGCTTTATAGTCTAATAATTCATGCTCTACTGATTAAAATAAAATAGGCTTATTTAAAATCACATTACCATGTACCATACAGAAGTACCATGATTTTTTTAATTCTTTAGATTATTTTATTACTATATATTAATAACAGAGAAATTTTCAAATCAAAGAAGGCTTGGAAACACTATCATAGATTAAGTATGGAGAGGAAAAAAATTGAGAAGTTTCATAAAATAACAATAGTTGCCCCAAATGACAATAAAAATACTGTTTATCAGTACTTGTTCCTTCAAGGAGCATTTGCTGATATTAAAGGGTGCCTGAATGTCTGAACAATAATAAATAAGATGTGACCATCCATTCAGAATTTGTGAGACATCTATTATGTTCTCTGTCAGTTCATCTGCTATGTTCTGGAATTCTAATATTGAACAAGGTGGGCAAGATTCTCGCCTTCATCAGGGTTATAGTTCAGGAAAAGAGACAGACAGTAAACAAAGAAAGCAACAAAAAATTACAGTTGTAAAGAGAACTGTGAAGGAAGCTGAATCACAATAATGTAAGTATAGTTTTTGAATTTTCGGCGTTAGGATTAACCTTCGATATATCGTGGAAGCTTAACCATACTTGCAAATAACTTGCCTGTATTACCAATCTTGGCATTATAAATATAAAGGTAGAGATAACTGGGCTAGTGAGATGAAAGCAGGACAAAAGGTGGAAAGAAATGAGAAAGGCTACTATCCTCATCTTGTAAAACTGGAATTCATGAAAAAATATTATTTGTAACTGCTCTGTTTAAGAGTTACCCCTAGCCACCTGTGACAATTTAATTTTAATTTGACTGTATGTCAAGTGCTCGATATTCACCCATGAATAGTGGCTACCATGTTGAACAGAATAGATGTGAACATTTCTGTTATCACCGAAAGTTCCATTGGACTGTTCTGTCCTATGGTGAGCAGATAAAGAGGTAATGATTGAAGAATGGGGTTTGAAGTAGCAGAGGTGGTCAGAGGTGGAACTGAGATTTGTGATGTAACTAGCGAGAGGTGAGACAGGAAGGTGGTTGCATCTTCATCAGTCAAGTCAAGAATGTCAGTAGTAAAGTGACAATGCTTAGTTGATTATTTTATATTCTGATAAAGCACAATATTTAGAATCATGGAGGTAACCGATATAAGCACTAAAAATAGAAACCATACGTGTACTAAGAGAGGGGTTAAGTGAGGCTCAAGAATATTGGCTTTAATTGTATATCTCTTGGTGCTGTTTGTTTCATTTTTAATCATTTGCATGTATCACTTTACCTTTAAAACTTTAAAAAAAATCAATCTAGTTTCTCTTGAGGAAATAAATTGTTAGGGAAACGAGTTTAAGGGGCAGACTATGGAGATTTTGTAACAGTTCTGGGAATAGATACTGGTTTTTCTTTGCCATCAGTAGACAATCCAGTGATCAAAGTCTGAAAAGAGAAGGTGGGAGGACAGCAGTGAAAGGGAATAAAGAATTAGAACAGAATACTGATGGAGTGAAGATCTTTGATGTTGCCAAAAGTCGGTACATACACTGAACTCAGGGTTTTGTTCTATTTGTGGACAGTGCTTTTTTTAAAGCAACGTTATTAGTTTTAATAATTACTTAATATCATCTACTATTCATTCCATATTCAGATTTCCTCAACTGTCTTAAAAATGTCTTTTTATAATTAATTTGCTTCAGTCAGGATCCAAGCAAGATCCACAGTTAGTATTTGGTTTGATGTGATTCTTAAGTCTCTTTAATCTACTTCTGCTTTCTACACTCCCCTTTTAAAAAATTTATTGAAGTATATAGTCAGTTACAACATGTCAGTTTCTTGTCATGTACAGTGTTTTTGACTCTTATCTAACAGTGATTTGAGGAAAACATATGTAGTTCAGCTCAGGACCTGAAACTCACCCAGGGACTAAGAAGATGTTCAGAGAAGGTTTTCATCTGACCCATACCCTGTCCCGACACACAGACTTGCCCTAGCTAATAAAAGAAGGACATCAGATACAGAGCTGGAGGGTGTCAAACCTCATTAAGGAATTCTTGGGAAGAATATGGATCAAAGTTAAGCCATTCCATTTGTATACTTGAGGAATAAACAGTGATCTTACAGCTTTTTGCTGAAACCCACTGGTCTCGGGTTTTTTTAAAAGAAGTATTACTGTGACAATACTTGACTAAAATATTCTCTTCCTGCACCAAAAAATAAATCTGAGACAGTTTAAATATCTAAATATGAAATGAAAAAATTTAAAATATCTAAGCAACAGTAAAGGGCAGTGATTGTTCTCTGCAAAGAATGGGAGTGAGAGAATCAGGAAGCAAGGCAGTGAGGGAGGGTGATGAGAGGAGTGAGAAAGGGAAGAAGGGGAAGAGTTCAAGAGGGATTAACAGGGGGCCTTGAGTCTCTTGGTATTTGAATGTCTTTAAAAAAAAACTGAGGCAAATTTGGCAAAATGTGAAAACCTAATAGAGCTTGGCATGGGTGACAGCAACAAATTGGTAGCTGACTTAGAGTTCACTATGGTCCAGACACTGTTCTAAGCACATTACTTTTTACTTGCCAAGCTGTTTGCTAAATCTTTTCCCTGTTCTTTTCAGTGTGGTCAAACTACTTCACAGTTTGAAAAATAAAAGCAGGGGCAAAATATTAATATCTGAAATCTAAGTGGTGGGTGTATATGAATGTTCATTATACTGTTTCTGGTCATTTTCTGTATGGCTGAAATCTTTCGTTAAAGAAAACATGTTTTTAAAAAATCGATTGTTATGATTGTTGTAGTTAACCATTAATAAGAGACCCTAGAGTATAAGGAATGCATTGAAGCGTTTACGATGGCCTGTGCCCAGATGTCTAAGGATTGCTCTTTTTCTCACCAGAGTTCCATTAAAATGGAAAAAAAATTAACACATTGAAAGCCATTCAGCTTTATTAATTACTATGTATTAAGTCCACACATAGATTAAATAAAGCCTTTCAAAATCCACAGTAGGACCTTAATCAAAATACAGATTACAAGCATTCAGAAACACTCTTATTCTTCCGATACAATGATCTGAAAATTGTGACTTCTACGATTTACAAAACTGAGGCTAATCATTTAGTAAACAGAGATAGACATTAATTTTGTGACATTTTGCTGAAGGATTACCTATACTTTTCTTGGATATCTGTGAAGAAGTCCTTAAGTCAACCATATCAACTAGTATTTATGACTTCTTTGTGTTATTATTATGAAGATACCTCAGGACTTTAATGAACTGCAGTCTTTTATCCTAAAAAAAACAATTGGCAGAACTATTTAAAATTTCACTGTCACTTTGTAAAGAATCACACTGGTTACCTATAGAGTATAGATTGTAGCTCTGTTCAGAGGAAATGTAGGACGTTGCATCAGAGCCATGCTTCCCCAGCCCTGTACCACTCAGGTCTCCATTTCTTCCCTCCTCTCTTCCATCCAGATTTCTGGTGACTGAGAAGGGCCCAAAGTTCCCACGTCTTCTTTGAGAAAAGGGCTGGATCTAAAGATAACAGACATCAGTCATAAGACACTGGGTGGGCTGTGGGAAAGAAAAGAATGCTTCGGGGTGAAGCTTCATTTGAACAGCGTTTTTGTGGTCTTTATGTCTGGAATGTCTTCACCAATCTGAGCCTTAGATCTCAACTGGTTTTATTATGAGATGGAAACAGTCAACATCAAAATCGTTCATAATCTTCCGATGAGTTATAACTCGATGGCCTGTTCTCTGAGTGGGAAGTGTAACTTCTCTTTGAGTGGTTGTTTGTGTTGGCACTCAGGCAGCTTGGCCCCACTAGGGATGATCCTCCAGTTGGACCATTGTTTCACAGAACTGGCCGGTCGTTTGATGAAACTGACTGAACTAGCCTCTTGTTTTGCTATCGTGTAAATAGAGTCCAATTCTCTTCCCAGCCAAGAAGTTGGCTAACAGCCCAGCTTTAGATACAAAATTGGGGATGTGGATCCAGCTCTTAAGGAGTCTAAACAACATCATGTCCCTCTCGGTCTTGCTCTTAAATGAGTAAAAACTTCCTTTCTAAAACAAGAATGAAAATAATAAATAGGTTTTTCAAAATGGCCTTGAAGCCCATACTTGAAAATACAATGTAAGGCTCAATTCAACATAAATATTAAGCATTTAATAATAATACAAATAGTAATGTGTATAGTAATACAAATAGCCTTTATTGACTGGCTTCTGTGTGTCAGGTATTCTTTCAAACATTTTCCACAGACTTATCTTAAAAACCCTATGAAAAGGGAATTAATACTCCCATTTTATAACTGAGGAACTGAGGCTTGGAGAAATTAAATAATTTACCCCAATAGCAAAATCAGTGGTGGAGCATAGTGGGGTTTAGAGATGAGGTAATTCAGCCCCCTCCCGTTACACAGGAGAGAACTGGAGGTCTTAGCAGGGTGCATTGTCAACATGAGGAAGTCCACTCGAGTCCATGGAGATTACATTCTTCTCTCCAGAGAGGGAAGGGGACACAAGCCTAGGCCTCCACCCCAACCAAATCAACACTGAGCTCACACCTCTGTCTCCTGATGAGAAAACTTAGGACCAGAGAGTCCATCCAGGTAACTTGCTCACCATCAGGCATCTCCTTAATAGCAGGGCTAAGGTACAAGACATCAAGTCTTCCTCTAGATTCTTAGCCTGATTCTCTTGACTGAATTTGGATTTCTCCATCAATTTTTTTGTCTGATTTTAATTTGCTTTATTCTCTATGTTTTTAAATTTTCATTCAAAATGGGTTTGCTCTCACATCCATCTTCTTTAATTATCTTCTGAGGATAAATTTTTGGAAGTGGAATGTTTTTGGCAAAAAAGTTTACAATAGTTTGACACCAACTGATAAGCAGCATAAAGTGCATAACGATTGCTGTCCCATTCAAATGTATTCATGAGTTCATCTCCTCATGCAGAAGTACACACAATGTTATTTGCCAATTTAGTAGATCAAAACAGCACCTTATTTTAGTTTGCCTCTCTATAATTATGAGTGAGGTTAAGCTCTTTTTGTATACTTCTTAGCTTCCTGATTTATTCTATAAATTTTCCCCTTTAAACAAATTTTGCTGATTTCCTATTGGCATATTTGTGGGGTTTTGTTTATTTATAAGGGTTTTTTAAAACATAGGAGTTTTTATCTCGTTGACAAAATGATGAGTGGCAGTCTAGGCCTCTTATTGGCGAGATGAACCCTGTGTGAGTTAGCTAAAACATTGGAGAAAGCCCCCCATCCTTGCCTGAAAGAGCGTAAGAATCCCAGGTGGCCTGCACACCCCTCTGGGGGTGTCCAAGACCTGTCCCTCAGTAATCCCTGGTTGCATCTACTGGAGTGGCATTTCTGGTTGCCTGATGTTGACTCTGAGTAACTTGGTGTATCTGCTTCAAATGAACTTTTTATGCATGAGTCAGAGTTTCCCTTTGTTTTAGGGTAGGCAAGCCTCCAGCACAAATTTATGACCATTTCTCCTTATTAGTTAAAAACTATCTGGATAACAAAGGTCCATATACATGGCAGACTTTGGTTTGAGACTCCCTTTTTTTCTAAGAGGATAATCCTCACTAATCCCACATTTCTTTGGCAGCTACTAGGAAAAACATAAAGCTGTGCGTGACCAGATTGGCTACGTCAGTCCATAAGACAGACCTTTGTCAGACCCACAAATGGACATTCTGTAAATGTTTCTGTACCTTCATTGGATTGTTCTCCTAGATGGTGGCTGCCTATCAGGAATGAGACTGAATTTACCTACAGGTGGGAAAGGAAACACTACTCCTTGTCACCTTTTTCTTATCAGAAGAAGAAATTTAAGGAATTCAAGGTTATTTGTTTATCCAATGTGTTCTCTCTCACCCTCTCATCTCTGTCACATCAAAAAACACTTATAAACAAAAGACATCCAGAAAGAGAAAGAAAAATACCATATGATATCACTTATATGTGGAATCTGAAGAGAAAAAAGACACAAATGAACTTATTTACAAAACAGAAACAGATTCACAGACATAGAAAACAAACTTACAGTTACCAAGGGGAAAGGCGTGGGGCGGGAAGGGTAAATTGAGAGTTTGAGATTTGCAGATACTAACTACTATATATAAAATAGGTAAACAACAAGTTTACACTGTGTAGCACAGGGAACTATATTCAACATCTTATAGTAACCTATAATGAAAAAGAGTGTATGTATGTACATGTATGACTGAAACATTATGCTGCACACCAGAAATTGACAAAACATTGTAATACGACTATACGTCAGTTAAAAAAAAAACTTACACACAACTGGAATAGGATGTCTGTGTTGAGAAATTATGACTAACAAGTAATTACCAACCCTGCTGCCTCAGCACTGCACTTTACTGAGTCCTCTTCCACTCTCTTTGTTGATTGATTCCACACACTGATTTCAGTTTATTTCGGATCACTCCCTCCCTGCTCCCCTTCATAGTTTCTTTATGGTTTGTAGCATTCAGAGAATAAGAAATTATCTGTGACAGTGACTCCTGCTTCCTTCTCCAAGTTATTTACCTGCCAGAGCATCACCTTCTGAGAATGAGTGACCTACTAATCCTGTTCTGGGCTTATTTTAGAAAACCAAGCATAACATATGTGGATCTTCATTATCCAGGAAGTGCCCCAGACTTCAAATGAAATGTTTAAAAGTGTGTTCACGGAGTCGTTATTGTAATGGAACAGAACGAAAAGAATAAAACTTCCTTTTCCCTCAGTTCATAAAAGTCAAAAGCAGAAACAAGTTAAATGCTCTGTGACTCACTGTGAGTTCTGATCTGCCTGCTTCTGTTGCCCTCGCAGTCTCTGCCTGAGAGAGAGAGAGGCCGCCACCCTTTGTATGGGGCCATCTAGAGATTCCCGCGTACCAGGAAGGGTGTCTAAAAATGATCTCCCCTTGATTGTCTGAGGCTTTGGGGTCTCATACGATCCTTCTGTTCACTATGGGGGACCTGAGGAGAGAGGTGGGCCTGGCTCTCCTTCTTCTCACCACCAGGGTCTCAGGTGAGCATAAACCAATCCGCCCATGAGGAGCAGGACCCCGCTGCGGGTTCAGCACTAGCAGTCTCACCCTGGCTGGTCTCACCGGTGAGTGAAGTAAATATCTGTACCATGTGACTGCAGGCGTGTTGAGGCCCCGCTCATCTTCCTTGACTAACAAGTGATTCCTGAAACTCAACTATCAGAGCTCTCCTTTTGCTGCTTAAGGTTATGATCACTATGCAGATACCTCCAGGACAGGGAGGAAAAGGGGGAGTGGAAGGAACTAACATGTGAAGACCTACTTTGTGCCAGGACCTCTTCAAAGCCCGTTAGAACCTGTATTGCTGCTTAGGTAACCCTCACCCCTCTGCTAGGCGGGTGCTGTCTCTCGTCTAGAGTGGAGGTGATTTAGTCTCAAGGACAGCCAGTCAGTGTGAACCAGACCTCTCTGACCCTGGGTTCCTTGGTATTTAGGAGAAGTACACATAAGAGTGCTCAGTCATTCTGAGCTTTGCAATGATCTGGGGAGAAGTTAGCAGCACTTATGACTTGGAGAGTGTAAGAAGTAGGTTGATACCTGATGAAAGAAATATCGAGAGTAACTGAAGACACTGCCTGGCTCCCTTGCAGTGTGGCTCCTGTTCGCAGGTCGTGCTTTTTCCCTCCAGGGCTCACACCTCCTTTACTACCTGCTGCCTGATCCAGGTTAGGGTGTTCTGAGAGAAAAAACTCATTATGTGAAAAGAGCAACAGTGAGCAAGAGCCTCTTTCCCAGTATGTCCCGAGTGGCGTCCGTGATGTATAGGAGTTAGTATATGAGGCATGAATTTGTGATGGAAGAAACAGTTTCCTGCCTGCCACTGTGTAACGGGGATTTGGCAACTTAACCCACCAACCGTTTTTAGATTAGGAGACTAGAAAGGTGTCAGGAGAGACTCGGAAAGTGCCTCATACATTTATGTTTGTGTCACTCTTTAGGTATGTTTTGAAGTTTGAAATAACAGATGTGGTTGGCCTCTTTGGAGGGGAGAACCCTGGACTTGGAAGGAGAAGAACAGTGTGCAGTCCCAGCCCTGCTGCTCATCAGCACTGCGGGGTGGAGGCCAGCAAGGCTGTGAGCTCAGGCAGGGTCCCAGCCCCTCCAGATCCCACGGGCTGCTCAGAGGGTGTCACACCTCAGAGTCTGTCACTACTAGAGGCAACAAAGCTGGACTTTCATAGTCCCCAGTCGAACAGTCCTGGGTTAAGGGCTTTCAAGTTGCTGCTAGGAAAGAGAACAGATCCAGCTCTGGGCTCTATCACTTAGTACAGTTGCTACCAGGGGGATATTTTACCTCATCTCTTAGTTTCCCCCTCTCTAATCATGGTAAGATAATTAGACTCAAAGGAGAGAATGAAAGCACACGTTTGTCCAGTTCCTGGCACATAGTGAGCACTCAGAATTCATACTCTGAGACTCAGTTTCCCTTCTCTGAAATAGCAGTCATAAAAATGGAAATAGACTGCTGAATAATATCATACATGATAAGATAAATTGTATTATTCCATCCAGTTTTGATATCTGTGAAATCACAGCCTTGCCTACAATTCCTAATGTCTAAACAGTGCTCTTGAGAGAGGCTGAGAGACATTTCTGTGGAGCTGGAGATGAAAGGAAATTAGTCCCCTTCCCCTGAATCTATCAGAGCTTTAGACAAAGGCCTTTATAATTCCCGACCAGCCTGGGGTATCTATTTTCTATGAATAAAAATAATGGTATGTGATTTTCCCCTAAACCCCTGTCAAACAGCCAGGTCTTGGAATTCATCATGAACCACAGAAGGGAGAAGCTCAACTTAGTGAACACAGTTTATAGTGACCTTTTCTCCTCATTTGCTCCCTGTATCCACTTTACAATTTAAGGAGAATCACTGTTTTTGGAAGTATATTCAGTTGAAAGTTCACGTAAGGAATACAGTAGCAGTGATGAGGCCAGTGTCCAACAGCCAAGCTTTAGGATGGAGCTGACTCTGTATCTGTGTGCCCGTGACAACTAAGGAAATAGGACCAGAGAATAGAAACAGCAGGGTATCCGATAGCCACTGGGTCTGCATCAAAAGGTCCTCCAAACTGTCTGAAAAATGAAAGTGCAAATGAGAAGTTTTAATACCTGAATAAAAGTTACCAAACATGGGGGAAACTCAGTCTGAAGGAAACAGTTGTTTCCTTACTCATGATGGGTGCAGCTTTGGGGGTTTGATGCTACAGATGACCTGAATTTGACTATTTAGAACAGACCCATTCCAATGACAAAGAGGCAGCATGGAGGGCAATTGAAATAGCTCTTGTGTCTCCCGAGAGCAGAGGTGGGAGACCCAGCATGGCTGTGCAAAGAAGATGGCTGTCCCAAAGGCTTGTCAGATAAGTGAGCTTCACCTTCACTCCATGGGGCGTGAGGTTCAAGGGCATCCCCCGTTCGTTCAACAGGGATCGGTATGGCACAGCTGACTGGATACTTCCATGAACGTTCTTTTATCACACTAACACCTGACATAGGTCCTAGCAGAGCAGAGGGGATATTGCAGGTCTAGGAGCAACGAATTCACCAGTGTGACTGAAACAAAGGTGAGGAAATAAGTGTTTAAAAATGTAAAGAGAGTAGTTTGGAGAAGATTCCAAATGATGCTAGACTAAGGATCTGTGCTTTATCTTAGTGGGGAGCCTCTGAAGACTTTGGGGATGGGAATTGGAATGAAGAGAGGAGATTAATTTGACTCTCATACATAAAATGATTTAGAAGGGAGAGGAGGAAGGTTAAAAAGACTTGTTAGAAAACAGTTTTGGTCAAGGAGTTTGAGAGTGCCTCGATGGGTGGAAGGGAAAATGGGAAACATGGTGGGCTGAATGGAGCTGGGGGGAGCTTTGCCTGGATGCTTGTGTCTAGGTGACAGACAACAGAACTAGCTGGTGAGACCAGCTTCCCACCTGCAACAAAGACCATGATTCCACAGCCACCCTAGAAAAGCAGACAACTTGCCAAGGTGAACAAGTTTCCTCAGTAACAGGACAGAATTTCATGTTGTGATTATGAGACACAGCCTGGAGAGGCCACGGGCTTTGCTAACCCTGACTTCCTTCAAGGAGCTGAATACTTCTAGCCAGGACCACCCGTTCTCATAATTCCTGGAGAAGCTGAAGATTTAAAAATCTCCCCATTTCCATTTCCCCATAGTACCATAACCCCTATCCCTAGAAAAATCCACTTTCCTACCTGTCACCTCCTTTTCTTCCAGAATTCCTAGGGAGAAACTGCTCCTTTACATTTGACCACTTCTGGAAAGAATTCCCACTGTCTGAGAGACAGCAAGAGCAGAACTGTCACCAGGGCTCAGAGAATTCATACCACTGAAAACAGGCAAATGAGTTCATATTTATTTCATCTTTATGATCCAAGACAGTGTACAGAGAATTTTTTTTCTTGTGGTATGGTTCCTGTACAGTAGACTACACGTTTCAAATGTACAATTTGATGAATTCTGATAAATGTGTACACCAGTCAACCACCACCATAATCTAGATAGCTAAAATTTCCATCACTCCCCAAGAGGTACAATTTTCAAATTCCCAGTTCATTCCTTCCCACTCCCTTTACCCCCTGGTAATCATAAGTTTGTTCTCTGTGTCTGTGAATCTGTTTCTGTTTTATAGATAAGTTTATTTGTGTCCTTTTTTTTTTTTTTTTAGATTCTACACATAAGCAATGTCATATGGCATTTTTCTTAATCTTTCTGACTTACTTCACTTAGAATGATGATCTCCAGGTCCATCCATGTTGCTACAAATGGCATTGTTTTATTCTTTTTATGGCTAAGTAGTAGTCATTGTGTGTGTGTGTGGATGTGTGTGTGGATGTGTATGTGTGTGTGTGTATGTATGTATATATATACATATATACACACACACACACACACAGAGCACATCTTCTTTATCCAGTCATCTGTCAATGGAATTTTTAATGTCAAGAGTAATTTTTAATGTCAAGTGTGGAAAAGGGTAAATCTATTTGAAGTAAACATTTGTATTTTTTTCCCACAACTTTCTCATATTTAAAAGTGAAATAGTAATTTGTAGCCAAAACATCCACTGATGGAAATAAAAGCAGTAATAAGAGGAGAAAGAACGTGCTTAGCATAATTCCTGGTTTGTGATAAAAGACATGGTACCCCTGTTAATCATGATTTAGAGTGACTGCATGAAATCTGAGGGGAAAGGTCTTACGCCTGTTAGATATGCAAGATTAGCACTCATGAGAGAATTTGGGGTTGGAATGATGATTTGAAAGTCATTTGCATAGAGGGATAGTAGAAACTGTGAATGAAGCTTTGCATACTTGCATGGAACTTGTAGATGTGTTAAGAACTAAAGGCCTCCAACTCAATTCTTGGGGATATGGAGGAAGTAGAGCAAGTAGGTACAGGCTCAGAGCTGTTAGAAAGGAGGAAGACACAGGACATTGTGAGGTCTTAGAATCTAGGGAGGAAATGAAGGCAAAGGCCCCATTGATTGAGAAATATAAGAGGCTGGAGAGGCCACGAGAGAGCAGTTCTAAGGTGATTGCATTAGATTAGTCCTGTCTTTTAATGGTGGACCCCAGGAGCTGTGGCTTGACAGAGTCAGAACTGGCGAATCCAGAGCTCCCAGCCCATAAGACTTCTGCCATCGCTTAACTTTGTATTTCCTGGGCCCTAGATCGGAAACCATAAAATGTGTAGTATTTATTTAGTATTAGACCATGTTCTAAGAATGCTTTTTCTGGAGCTGGTTGGAGACCACAGAATTGAAAAAGGTTTTGAGATGAAATGCTAGCCCTGTACCCAGGTTGGATTGTCACTCTTTCCATTTAAAGCCACTGGTAATATGGTTGCAAGATGTATTTTGCCCATTTTTTTTAAAAGCCATTTTCTACCTCCTACTTTCCAACCACCAAAATATGTTGGGAGTGTCATAATTGTTTTTCTCTTTGCAGCATTAGAAAATATTGTTTTTATAATAGAAATAACATTTCTTTAATTTTTTTTCTTTTTTTAATCGCCAGTGGCTGCCATACCAAACCACGGACTTGGCTCGTTATATTTCCAATTCTAGCTTGTGCTAGAATTTCTGGCAAATGTGTGTTGTAGGACTGCCCAAAATATTTCTGGGGAGGTTTATCTCAGAGGCTAGTCAGATGAAAGACTAGAAAATTTAAATGGACTTAAATGCATTAATTCAGATAAATCACTTAGAATAAGATCTTGCACATGGTAAGCATATATAAATGCTGGTTATTATTATTAGGGCTTTCTGAGATGATGTAGAATCAGAGGCCAGAATGGACCAAGAAAGACCATCTATTCTTATGATAGGATACATGCTCCCTGTGGAGCCCAAACAAATGATTATTAGAGTTTAGAAGACTTCCAGAGAGCTGTTAAAAGATGATTGCCCCATGGGTAATAGGCTAAGCATATAAAGAGATTGACCAGTTGGCAGTTGGGTATCTTTAAATACAAAATGTGTCATGGAGTGGAAAGTGAAGGAGTTTAGGGTTATCCAAAGTTATAGAATTCACATACTTTGAAAGTAGTCCAACTGTACTTGAAATATAAAGGTTCTTGGAATTAGCATAGAAAGAAAATACTGAGATGCCGAGAAGAGAATGATATTCAGACCATTTAGAAGTTGTCAAAAATATGGAGAGAGATAAATGAGCCCCTGTTCAGGGTTCTATCTGTTTTCCTTCACTTACTTGTCTTCCGGGTCTCCAAGTTCTCTTATAGTAAGGCAATGTGATTAGAACATTTATGAATAAATGATCTGGTTTCTACAGATCAATCGGTAAATAATTGAACACCTATTTGTACAGGTGTTTGCTCAGACAGATGAAAATCACTATAATAGAAGTTTTTGTCAATAATAAACTTCTCTGTCATTCAGGTCATTGATAAAGGTAGAAAGAATGTATCACAGGATATGAAATAAAGGTAGGACAGAGGGTGACCTCCCAAAATTTACATGCTAACAGTATCTAATCTAACCATTGAAAGAATATGTCTAAGAGTCTTGGAAGAGAATTGGGAAGACCAGACAAATGTTGAGTAAAGACTAAGAGAATAGGGGAAGAATAGATGGGATGTTTTGGAGTTAATGAAACTTCCCTGCAGAATCACTATAGGCCAAGACATGACTTAGAGTCTAAAAAACTGATGGGGAGAAAATAAACACAACCGCCAGCAAACCTAGTCTGGCCCTTACCCGGAACTCCAGCAGCCTCAAAGAGCCCATTCCCAGGCTAGAATCCCATAAAAGAAATAGCCAGTTCTGGTGGGAAATGGTCATAGTCTGTCCCTCTGAAACAACCCCTAAACCCCGTCATCTCCATCAGTCATCCTAATGGGTAGTAAAGATTTTTTTTTTCAAAAAGAGGGTTATGAACATATTTTCAGACCTGCCATACACAGAGGTAAAAATATCCAAAGATCCCTAGGGACAGGACAAGGGAAAGAGTGTTTAATGAGGAAGAATATTCATGTAAGGAATTTGGAAGGTGGGGTTTTACAAGTAAGTTGGGACCTAATTAGAGAGGACCTTGAAAGCTTAGAGATGAAAGCTCAGAGTTTCTTCTCTTGTTTTAGGATGGGAGTGAAAGATTTGTGAGCCAGAGGGGGATAAAATATTAAGATACATTTCAGAAAGACTGTTCTTCTGGTTGGTAGTGGGGAGGGTGGATCATAGTGGGTAGGAAGACCCAAGACTAGAGAAGAGAAAACGGGTTGATGTTACTACCATGAGTCATGCACAAAGGCCTGGATTCCATTGGACCATGAGATTGGAAACAGGAGAGGCTTTCTTAAATGAAAATCACATGGGTGTTTTTTATAATTTTTCTTTTTCATTTTTCACTTTTTCTTATGAAAATGATACAATCATATATAACAACAGAGAAAATCATACAATGACTTTTCAGTTATCTAATTTCCAACTTCAAAAATTACCAATATTTTGCTACTCTTGTTTCATTTATCTCCTATGCAACTGTTTTAAAAATGTTTAATTTTTTCTTTTGAAATAGTTTTAGACTTAGAGAAAAATTGCAAAAATCATACCAAAAATTCCCATATACCTGTCAACCAAATTTCCCAAATGTTAGCATTTTGCCACATTTTCTTTAATTTTCTCTCTCTCTTTCCCTCCTTTCGTCTTGGTCTCTCTCTCTTTCATGTTGATGTTCCAATTTTCCAAGGTTTGGCCAGTGGAAGCCCCTGCAAGAGGGATCCTAGGTCCTCCTGACGGTTCTCAATCATTCTTTGAGCACTTCTTTTTTGACAGAATGCAGTGTTCCAGGCTCATGTTATACTTTCCATGCTACAAGCCTGGAATCAAACATTTCTCCAAGGACCTTGTTCCTTTTCAGTGAAAAATGATATTGAGAAACAAAATATGAGCATTAACTATATGTACTGCTTTTGCTGCTAGACCCTCTCAGCAGATACAGCTAGAAAAAAATTATATATCTATATCTATATCTGTAAGTCCATGTATAGCTATTTCTCTATGTAAAATTATGAGTTCATAGTGATAACTCCAATTACAGTGAAATACCACAGGGTTCTTTCCAGTCTCACCCCTTTTGTAATTGTAGTTTCCTTTCCCAACAATGAGAACACTGACTCTTACACACAGTATAGATAAAATCATACTTTTATGAATTATCTATAGGAGTTTATAGAATAATCCTGAAGTTACCCATAACCTTCTCTCTTTGACCTGGTGGACTCAGTCTCAGTGGAGAAGAGCAGGAAAAATGCCCACAGCAAGCAACAGTTTGATGTATACATCCCCCCACATTTCTAAACACAAAGGCAAACCCAGGGTGAAGTGATGTTTCCAGGGCAGTTAAGGACTAGAAACCTCACATCTGTCCTTGGATGGGAGTTTATTTTCTCAGACTAAGTCTGGGCTTGACATTCCAGCCGCTCGCCCTTCCACGGCAAATGGATGAGGAGAAGTCTGCCACTAGCCGCTGATGGAGAAAACAGCTGTCCTTAGAGGGGAGAAGCCACGGAGGTGGTTGGATGTCCTCTCCACTCTCCCCCATCTTCTCCCCCTCCTGCGGATACAGCATGCACACATCCACATGCAGATGAAGGGAAAAGGACTCTCCTTTGTTGCTAGGAAATCCAATTGGGAGCGAGAGAATCTCCCTGAAGTAAATTCTTTAGCCAAAGTTTTCCTTTAGATGATGTTTTGCATGAACATTAATTCAAGTGTGGATTATTCTTGATTATTTGTGAGTTGTTGCCTGTGTGGATTTGTTCAGTTTCCTGAGAAGTTGGATGAATAAGCACATGGCCTTGATGAGCTGACTACCACTTTATTTCAGTATGTTTGCCACTAGAGACTTAACTTTCATCTGCTAATATCCTGTGTTGGACACTGTGTTAGGCACTTGAAATGTAGACATGGATCAGGGACTTAAAAAATCCACCAGAAAAAGAAGTCTTGCCAGCAGGAACAAAAGTAGGACCTATTTCCCTGAGGGATAAACCATTTCTGGTGGCTATAGAACAGACACCTGAAAGGGTATGATTTAGAAGATTCTTGGCAACTTTCTCTAACCCTTAACTAGCTACCTGACGTCTCTTATGATGCCTCAAGTTTCACCGTTAGTGCTTCTTTCGATTCCTGCCTAAAGGGTTTGTGTTACTGTAGAATTCCTTATTACAATATAAGGCCTTTTCCCTGGTAGGATATTTATCTCAGATCATTATACAGTTGATATATTAATGGTATTTAGTAGATAACTTAGAGCAAGGTCTTATGAGTAGGAACACATGAGAAAGGGAGGTCCATTAGGAGGAGAGGACAGAGGATCCTAGCCAACATCAATGCGAATTTCATAGTTTTCTGTCTACGAGACCCCAAGGCAACTGAGAACACTAGTTGATACCTCTTAAAATAATTTCTATAACCCAAAATATGTGCTTTGTTTTGTTACTCCATAAAAAAGGGCTTATGAAGAGTCTAGTCAACTGCTATGAAATGAAAACAGATCCCAAACTTAGATCCAGGTAATCTCCCACACATAATTTAAAAGGGATTGCTTTTCTTATACTCTTATATTTTCAAATAGTTATTTATTCTGCAATGAACTTATATCACTCTGATATCATAACAGAGTGAGAGGGACCACTAAAAATGGGGAGCCCTGCTGTCATACTGTGTTAGTGACATAAAATTAGTGTGTTAGCTTAAGGCAAATTTATTAACTCATGGAGCTGAAAAGGATATAGGCGTAGCTCTGGTGGGGCTTTTGTTGTTGTTGTTGTTGTTGTTGTTGTGGCCTTTTCTTCGTATTTGGAAGCCTAGGCTATGTACACGCATCCTTGAAATTTTCTTCTTTTACAGTTCTCTGACCTGACAGTTCTTCATTGCTTTGTCAGTTTTCTGCACATCTTGTAAGCAGAGGCAATGATTGTCTTTTTGCTGGACTTTTTCAAGGATGTTTGTAGTGTGAAGCACTGATGTCTCACTCTGGAACAAAGGGCAAGCAGGCTTACTGCCCATTATAAAAGATCTGAGTTCTCTAAGCTCAAAGTTTCTTTACTGGAGTGCAACTCACTGTGTGTACTTTGTCTTCTTTACATCACAAATGGGAGTTGGGACTTGAGGAGTGAGCATAAGGAAATGCTGATATTCTGGCTACTCCTGTGGACATTAGTAATAAAGCCCTTTGTCTCTGAACTAAGAGTTTCATGTCTTCTACTTAGCATCCATGAGACTGCGGCAGACCAAATTGTTAGCTTGCATATAGAGTAAAATTTCAGACCTTTCACAATTCTTGTCAGCTTAAGGAATCAAATTATAGACTTATTACTGGAACCAGGGTCTCAAATCATTCCATCCAGGACCATCTTTCTGTCCATATCTGCTATGGGCTGATTATTTATATCTCCCCCAAGTTCATTCCCACATCTGTTCTCTGAACTCCACAGCCTTTAGGGCTGCTGACTTTCCCAGGGAAGAACTGATTGGCTTAATTTGTATCATGGTTTCTTTAGACGAATACTTATTTGACAGATATATACCCATGAGATACACAGTAAGAATATATCTCTGGAAATCATGTTCTTGAATATGAAAATTCTTATGAATACATTCCTCCTTAACTCTGAACAAATGAATGAAGAAAATAGGAATTATTCATATTCAAAACTTTATACGTATTAATATGTCTCTGTATGCCACCAATTTCCCTCCTTTGTCTACCCTTCAGTATTTAACTATAGCATAGATCTAGAAACAAAGACTTGAGCAATAGTCCTTAAATGTCAGTTAGGAAGGTAAAATAAACCTGACTAGCTACAATTAAATAGTTAAAACTAACTTGAAAAGTAAATTGAGTGAAATTGTCATTTAGAAAGCTGATTATTTGGTAAGTTGGCTTTAGGCAAAATCACCTAGAGCCCTCCTTCCCTTCCCTGCTTTGAGCCCCACTAATACTCACATTTCTTCCTTTCACTCCTTTATTTCTATATAAGTCTATCTCCCTGATAAACTCTTCAAAGAATAGAGACCACTGATTATGCTCTGCACATAGTAAGTACTTGCTAACTACAAAACCTTTTAGGATCCTCAAAAGAGAAGCTCAGCAGGCCCTTCTCCTGGGGAAGAGTGAGATGCCTTAAAAAGGAACATGCAAGACAAAAAGATTCCCCAAATTTTGATACATCTTACTCCAAACAATTATTTCCCTGTAGCTAGAAAAAGAATGTCGTAAGTTCCAAAGTTTTGAGTAGATTTTATTTTCCTTTTCATTAATTCCCAGTTTCAAGAAACTTCTCAAATGTAAACCAATTAGAATAAGATTTCCTATTAAATTTCCTGAAGATCATTGAGGTCTCATTAAAGTAAGCTCTGTAACCTCTATTTGGAAACATTTTCCTTTGCTCATGTGCCTTCTCCTGCCAAGTTTTTGTTTTCAGATCTTTAGTTCAGACATTGAAATTCTTAATGAGTCTGTTTAATTTGGGTGGTAATGTTAAAAGGGTAGTTACAGCTAGGTGTTTTTATCTGACTCCTCATGCTTATTGTTGCCTTTTTGTCTCCACTAAGAGGGAACAGAAGCCAAGATTCTGAGCCTCAAGACAGAGATGTAGGAGCCAGTTTGACTTCTGTGGAGTCAGTGATTCATGATGCAGTCATAGATCTCCTGGGGCTCAAGCCCACTGGCAGGCCAGCTGAGGAAAAGAGCCTCAGCTTCTGTAGCAGGTAGGGCCAGCCAACAGGATGACGATGGATTAATTTCACTGGCCTTGGTCTGTTTTTCTTTAGTGGATGCCTGCAAGATGTACACACATATATGTACCTGTTTTCAAATGGTGATGATTTTACAAACCATGATGACGCTAGGGTGGCCTCCAGCATCAATGCCTGTCACCTTAAGTATCTCCTGACTGCTGTGAACCCAGACTTGCCTGTAAATTACACAACTCTAATAATGTGAGTTTCTTCCAGGAGAGTTTATATCTGCCACATTAGGATGATGATGGATTGCATTAAATCAGCCTTAGAGACCGAAGTCAGTAAGAGGCACTTGGAATTGATACTAAGTAACTCCCATGCTTGACCCAATCCACGTGTCCTTACAGTATAGTCTAGTGTGTGGGGTAGAATAGGGTAATCCAGAGAGACTGTCCTCTTACTCTTTCATTAGACATCTGAAAAGCTTCTGTTAATGACATACCCATTCATGAAAGTATTTGAACTTTTCTTACTGACAGAGAAAATAAGATTCTGTTCGGGTGGCCAGGCTCTTTATATCATCTCAATAAACAACAGCCAAGAGATCAGTGCATCTAATCTTGACAGGTTTACATTTAAGAGCTTAACTGATTGTATGAGATGTTGAACTTCTGAAGGCCTGTGTAAAAGACTCTTATTTTTTCACCAGTATCACTAATCATTTAGAATATTTTGCTGATGGTACAAACCAAATGTTTATTATACAGTAAACAAATTGCTTTCTAAGAGCTTTAGCTGTGGAATAATTCTTGATTAAAGCAAATACAATTTTTTCACTGAACAGTGGAACAGAAGGTTATTAGCAGATGCATATCTCAACTACTATAGTTTACCAATATGAGAGAGAGTCAGACTTTAGAAAGTATTAGAAAATAAGCCTCACAGAATATTTAAAAAGAAAAGCATCAACAAAAAACATCCCCTGGTTAAAGGCATAACATTCAGTAAGGAAAAGAAAGTCAAAGAAAATTAAAGAGAAGGAACAATTCAGTACCCATGATCAACTATGAGAGAGAGTTTTTAAACACTTAGTTAACTCAAAATTTTTTTAAATTTATAAACTAAGAAATCTTACCAACTGAAGATAATTAATAAAGAATTAGCCTAATTTAAAATAATAAACCAGAAGATTCCAGGAATGAACACAAAAGAGAAAGTTAACCTGTGATATTACTCCTATTTTAAATATTCTGTGTAGAGTCTAAGTGTTAACTTGCCCACTATCCGAATTAATCTGGCTGAATATTCTCAGTATATGTTTGTTAATAATACAGAGGCAGAAAGAGAACTTTTGGCCTGGCAATTTTAGACTCAATATACTTAGCTATTACTAAGTGTACCATCAGGAGAACCCAAGTGGCGGGGTGGATCTTTTTTTCCTTGATGAACTTGAGCTAAACTTTGATACTATCTTAATATTTTCATAGGCTAAGTACCTGTGACTTAGAAAATGGAGGGTTTTTTCCCCTAATATGATTATTGCATGGATAAATAAAAAGGAAATCAGTGAAGAATTCTTATCTAATTGTGCAGCATTCCTTGAAATGCATAATCCCAGTTCAAGAAAATACATCATCAGTTACTGAACTGAATATACATCAGTTAAATTTTATTTTTTTCCTCCCTCTTTAAATTCCCATTTCATTCTCATCTTCTTTCTTCTGAAATATACTTTTCTAGGTATATATACTAATTCCTGTTCCCCAAAGGCATTTAATTAGCCAGTCATCATATCTTGAAATAGTGCTTTCAGGATAAGTGGGAAGGTGAAATTGGAGGAGAGTCCTTTGGAAGATTGAAAAATCCACAAAATTTTCCTCTGAATGTAAAAGCCTTTTGTTTCTTTATTTGATTTAGAATTCTGGGGCAATAAGCTTGTTTAACAGACAGTAGCTGAGGCACAATGGGTGAAATGACCCATCTGATTCAGAGCAAACATGCTGAGCCCATATGGTAGCAAAAAGATAACAGTGTAATTCCAGCAGCAACTGGGTGACTATTTCCTTAGTGGCCTGTGAGAGAAGGCAGATTTTCCTGCTGGCTTCTGCCTACAGACAAGCCATTCTGACATCTTCCCAGGTCTGCTTTATCGAGATAGAATGGCCCACCAGATAGCATTGCCCTGCTAGGCCTACTCAACCTTCCCCAGTGGAAGTTTTAGAGCTAGTGACATTTACTCTTAGGATCAGTGGAGACCTAAAACTCTGATTCGCATGTAGGCTCTGGGTGTGTTTTTCTGGGGCAGGCTCCTCTGGGCACACGTGTGTACACCTCTCACACCTGCACATCACTGCACTGCCCGGTTCTAAGAATAGGAAGCCAAGTGCCACATGAACACTGGGCAGAGAAACAAGGCAGGAAGAACAGACAAGCCCTGGCAAAGCGTCTCTAACGCTAGGGCACACATGGTGCCCTGGGCCATCCAAGGGAGGTGTGACACTGTTTACCAGGGAGAGCGGCTGCTGCAGCCTGGCTCCCTACGCCCTGTCTGGCCTATGAAATTTGATATAAATCACAGGAGGCAAAAACATATTACTTTGACCACAATTCACATTCCGTAGGAGGAGACAGGATTAGAACATTTCTATTCTTGCCCAATGCTGCTAAATTTAAAGTCAATATAACTGTTAACTTCAGTCTTCCTTCAAAAGACCAAAGGCAGACATCATTCGCTGATGGCAGATCACTCTGAAGTAACACCATGAGCTGTATGGTTGGGCAGAGGAAGAGGAGAGGTCACAAACAGTCCTAAAATTATAGCCAAGGGTGCTCGCAATGCCACTTAAAGTAAATACCTCCATTTATGACTTCATTCATACCCTCATCCATTCATTTATTCATGTATGTATTTATTCAACAATCATTTATGAAGCTTCCATTATGTGTCAAGCATTAAGGTGAACATTCTGAGCCCTTGAGAGGCTGATAAAGGAGACAGGCACACACGTAAAGAATAATAAATCTCCATCTCATTAAGTCTGGGATGCTGATGGTTCCCTGCTCTTTCACTTCTACACCCTTCCTCAGTTACTCTCTGGTCTGGAGTTTTCATTTCTTGTTCGCTTAAGGATCATCCTCATAATTTGAAAAGTATCTCAAAATACTCATCTAGCCCTCCTCCTTCAGGGAGCCCATCTGGATTTCACAGCAAACTTTACAAATATTCCTTTTGCAGTCTTCTTGCTTAGACTCCAATGCCTACCCTACTTCCTTTTACCATTTTTTAAAAAACCAACATTATTTTATGTCCAATAATTTTTTAAGTTATGTTTAATTTCATGAGGATATAAGCACTTTGACTAGTTTTCCCAACCTTCTTACACCATTTGGAATGTACAGTGACTTAAATCTGCTATCAAGTGGTTGGAGACTTACTTTCAGAAACCTGGCAAGATCTCTGTGACAGGTATCTAAGGGGGAATCACCTTTTCTGCTATTTAATGTGAAACTACTAAAGAGTCCTCGAGAGAAATGTGGGCAGGAATTGTGGCAGTTAAATCTTTAGAGTTAATTTTTATTTCAGCTGGTCCACTGGTCGGAGAAAACTAAATTCTGAGGGTTATTTTCCTACCCTTGCTTGAAATAATATTATACATTATTATTTTACATAGGCTAAGACTCCAGACTCTGGGTCTAAGGAATGGCCTTGAACTTACTGTATTCCCTGTCCCTGAATAATCAATGCCCTGAAAGAAGGAACCCAGGGGTCCTGTTCTTCATCTCTTTCCTCCACTCTTACAGTAGCTGATTGAAGATCAGTAAAAGTTCCTGCCTGTGACATCTTGTGCCTCCCTCCCTTCTCCTATACCCACCAGCAGCTGGTATAGTGGGTTAGGATTTGGGGTAAAGCATCTCTTGGGCATATAGTGTTTAAAGCTCCTTGCTCATTTCTGTGTCCTTCTATCCCAAGAGATAATGAGGGTAAATCATCAGGGAAGAGGAAGGGGAGATTGAAAAATTTGACTTAAAATTTGAGTTTGAAGTGGGTTATAGCTTTGGGAAATGCTAAGAAATGCCCTCTTGGGATAGAATCTTAGAATGGACTACATATTATTTATACAGGAAAAAAAAAAAACCTAAGGAAAGAATTTGAGTTACTTGGAACTGTCAGCAAAGAATTCAGCCATTCTACACTGTAGCGCTCTTCACCAAGAAAGAACAAGTCCCTGGCCTGGCCTCCCACATCCCCAGGCACCAGTTCTAGACTGGGCCTGAAACAGGAGACTGAGCCCCCAGCATATTGAAATTGTATCAACTGAAATGTTATTTTCTTTTCATGGAAAAATTATAGCCCCAAAAAATTAGAATATGATTTAGTGCATTTCAAAGGAAAATAAACATTTATTGCAGTAAATAACCATAAAATCAGTCTAATAATACTCTAGTTTAAAAATACTCTTGTGAATTGGAAAAGTAGTGAAACTTCTTTTTCACCATGCCTGAATTTTCACAGAGCATTAGACAAATGCTTAGAAAATCTGACTGCTAATTCAGGGTCTGGATTGCGTCACTGCGTGACCCACCACTCGGCCCCAGCCTCTCTGTGACCCCATATCTTTCTCCACATAGTAGGGTACTTCTCCTCCCCTTTCTCAGTGAGCATATTCTAAAATAAGTAAAATGATAAAAGAGGTTTTATCCCTTAGAAGACATGCTGCTAACAGATACAAGTTTTACTTTCATATACAATTCCTTCTTTGGGGTTATTTTCCTAATCTCCCAGGCCACGCACATTTTATTTCCATGTGGTGCAATCCTTAGCATTTAGCTAGAAAGTAAAATATCTCCCAACACATTTAGGTAATACATTTGCAGTGCTAAAATGTTTTCATTGCCTAAGCCCAGATTAGGCTGAGCTTTTTCTTGTTTTCCAACACAAGAAAAGTAATTGAGAGAAGTAGCTGAGTGTTATTGCAGGCACAACAGAGTCATTGAACTGGCATGCAGAGATGAGTGATAGACCCAGATGGAGGAGGAAGCAGGCCAGGAAAAGTTATCAGAGACTTCCACAGCTCAGGTCAGAAGGGAGCAAGGCAAAATTGTCCCTTCTCTACCCTATCCAAGGGACATGAGGCAGGTAGGAGGAACACCATTGAGTTTATGCAGTCTAGAGCTCTTTGCATGTTGACTTTGATATGCTCCTTGCAGAGATGAGCTATCTCTGTCCCTTTGTATTGGGAATCACTGGGTGGGTGTTACATTCTTGTTAACGTCCCATCCATCTGGTTCATAGGTTTCTGTATCTAAGTCATAAAGGGTTAGGGATTTGCCAACCATGAGGAGTTTGTCACCAAGAGTGTGAAAGGAACAAATCACTAAGATCTTGTAAAGACTCTTTTATTCTTAATTAAATTTGAAATTGCAAATTCAAAATAAACATAAAAGTAAGTCTCCTGTGTGGCACAGTGCCCTATAATTTTAGAGCTCTCTGGGCTCTATAAATTTCAGCTTTTGAGTTCATGGACAACATTCAATTGAGTGTCCCTGAGTTGCCCTGAGACCTGGCTACAAGGTTAGGCACCTAATCTGAACCTACAGTTGAGGACTGCATTGAAAGAAAGTTGAGCACCATGTTTTCCCACACTGTCAACCCATGCCTTTTTCAAGGAGCAGTTCAGTGTAGTTAAATTGGTTGATTTCTTGCCCCAGATAACCACACACTCTCAGAAATTTTACTGCATTCTGAGATTCTAGTTTCAAGCCAAAAGCATGTGGAGCACAAATCTGAATTAAAGTCACATTGAAGGCAAGGTCCACTACCTCTTTGACACATCTCTTTCCTCCTGACCCCAACCTCCATTTCTCCTTTGCTCATTCTTTTCATGTCTTTGGTTGTTTGAAAGCTGTATGCATTGTTGGAGTTTGAATCCCACTCTTTCTTCTGGCATACTCCTTTGATAAAGAAGTTGAGTGGGCAAAGCCAGTCAACCAACCAGGTTGGTAAGTTTCAGCAAAAGAGAGATGCCAACAAAATAGAGATCCATGGAAAGAGAAAAGTCATAGAGTTGGAGTCGTGATCCCTCCAGGTCATTTACAATCAAAACATTAAGTTAGCAGAGCCTAGGGTTGATTGAGCATGCTTCTCTCTTTTTTTCCTCCCTTCCTCTTTCCTGCCTTTGCACACCACACACATGCGTGTGTGCACGCGTGCGCACACACACACACATCCCAGAACAGGATGAAAGCCTAATGGCAATTCCATACCAACTTTTAATCTGTCCAAATTACCAGGTTCCCACTGCCATATGCCAAGGTGCCAGTGAGCTTTCTGGTGCCACCCAGCAAT